>NC_071985.2:201582500-202270000 GCF_028885655.2 Pongo abelii
CGAGATTGCGCCACTGCACACCAGCCTGGAAGACAGAGCGAGACTCTGTCTTAAAATAAATAAATAAATAAAATAAAATAAAAAATAAAATAGTAATAATAATATGGACAGTGACCGTTTAGTGAGCACTTCCTGAGCACCATGCTGCACTAGTTTACATATATTAACTTCATTCTCATGGCAGCCCTTTGAGGTGGGCATTATTAATCACATTTTGCAGATGAGGAAATTGAAGCTCAGACAGGTTAAGTGACACCATCGAAGTCACATAGCCAGAAAGTTGTTGCAGTGGGCTATGTATGAAGCTATGGGTTTCTATTGCCTCCTCAGAACTTTTTTTTTTTTTTTAGAATGAAATTCTTGCTTGCTCCAGGCTGGAGTGCAGTGGTGTGATCATAGCTCACTGCAGCCTTGACCTCCTCGGCTCAAGCTATCCTCTCACCTCGGCCCCCAAGTAGCTGGGACCACAGGCGTGTGCCACCACACCTGTCTAATTTTTTTTTTTTTTTTTTTTTTTTTTTTTTTGTAGAGATAGGGTCTTGCTTTGTTACCCAGGCTGGTCTCAAACTCCTGTGCTAAAGCGACTCCCCCGCCTTAGCCTGCCAAAGTGCTGGGATTACAGGTGTGAGCCACTGCGCCTGGCCCTCCCCAGAATTTCTTACAGGAAATTTCTACTCGGGATCCAGTAGGTGACCAGCTAGTGCTCTGAAGCTTTGTATGCCATTAATTGCTTAACGTCAGTATCACATGCGCTCTGGGTGATTCTCGGTGGCTCCAATGCTGAATGTGTGGTGGTTGACTCTACCGCATCAGTATCACTCAAGACTGCTCTATCGAGTTACAATGCTTCCTCTTTGTCAGGGTTCTGGCTTCCCCCAGGGCTTGAGGACAGTATGTGGCTTTTGAACTTGCTTTTCATCAGGGATGGAGAAAGCATGCGAGTTCACCCACTGCCTCAATTGTTAGAAGTGTCTGGGCAGAATCAGGCACATGTGGCTGGCTGATGTCTCTCCCTGGTAGTTCCAGGGGCCAGCCTTGCCTTCCTGTCTGAACTCGGCAGGGACAGGCTGGCTGAGTTGACAGAGGCATCTGCCTGGCAGTCGGGGGCCTGTGAGAATAGCTCTAGTTCTCACTCAGCAGCCTGAGTTCTGGCCTGGGCAAGACCTAGTGAAGGCACACGTTAGTCACAGCAGCCTGGGTGGGGAGGGGGCAGGCATGGGGAGTTCCCTGTGGAGTTCTAGGCAGAAGTAAGAGAAGAGCTCAGCTAACACTGTGTGACTGTTAGGGCAGAGTGAGGAGGGGCGTTAGGCCAAGTGCCTCTCTTCCCCTTGGTCGTTAGTTGAGAGCCTCAGGGAAAACGCCAGCCTTCCTGATCTGATCTAATTTCCAGCCCCCCTGCTGTATGACAGAATGATTCTATCTGCACATGGTCAGCAGCAGATTTTCCTCAAGGTGAAAGCAATTAGGGCTTCATTCCCTCCTCCCCCAACTGCTAGAAATAAAAGGAAGATGGAAGAGAAGCTTCTGCCAAGGTCAGCCAGAATGCTCAGGCCTGTTCCTGTAATTGGCTCTGCCACCTGCTCACACCTCTCACAAGTTGTTGTGGTCTCAGGCATTTTGGTGTCCCCCAGGGCTGAGGCAGTGAAGACAGCAGGAGCTGCTGCTTTTACACTCTCTCCAGGACAAGAAAGAGGGCATCTTCACCCTGCCCTGGGTAGGGAATGTGCAGGAACAGTGTGAGCCAGGCCTGGGCGGCACACACAGATGGAGCTGAGCTGTTCTCTCCCTTCTCTGGAAGAATCAAAACCCAGGCAAGAGAAAAGTCATTGGAAGGTGGGAGAACTCATTCATTTGGTCAACTGCTAAGCCAAGCACTTTGCTAGGCATTCCTGGTCCCTGTAGTCTTAGAGCCAAGGGGAACAGAGTGGGTGTAGGAGGTGGAGGGGTGGGGAAGTCAACGGGCAGGCGATTCCAAAGGTACTGAATGTCACAAAGGAGAACAGCAGAATACCACGGGAACCTGACCTACAATAGAAGATTAGGTTCTTGGCTTTTTTTTTTCCTTAATTTTTAAATGTATTGTCATAGAGATGAGGTTTCACTGTGTTGCCCAGGCTGGTCTTGAACTCCTGGGCTCAAGCAATCCTCTCTTCTTGGCTTCCCAAAGTACTGAGATTACAGGTGTGAGTGACCAACCACATCCAGCCTTTTTGTTTGTTTGTTTGTTTTAGAGAAAGGGTCTTGCTTTGTTGTCCAGGCTGAAGTGCAGTAGCATGAACAGGGCTCACTGCAGCTTTAACCTCCTGGGCTGTAAGTGATCCTCCTGCCTCATCCTCTAGAGTAGTTGGGACTACAGACATGCTCCACCATGCCTGGCTAATTTTTAAATATTTCAGAGAGACAGGGGTCTCACCATGTTGCCCAGGCTGGTCTTGGCCTCAAGCAATCCTCCTGCCTTGCCTCCCAAAGTGCTGGAATTTCAGGCGTGAGCCACTGCACCAAGCCTACCCCATTTTTAAGAGTCTCAGGCTGGGTAAGGTGGCTCATGCCTGTAATCCCAGCACTTTGCAGTGTAGTGGCTAGTATCTACAAAAAAAAGTTTTTAAAAAATGAGCTGGGCTTGGTGTGGTACACCCGTGTTTCCAGCTACTTGGGAGGCTGAGGCAGGAGGATCACTTACAGCCCAGGAGGTTGAGGCTGCAGTGAGCTGTGTTGGTGCCACTGCACTCCAGCCTGGGTAACAGAGCAAGATCCTGTCTCAAAAACAGATAAATAAAATAAACAAATAGAGATAAAATCTCATGGTAAAATATTTAAAAATAAAGGATAAAAATTGAAAACAGAAGCTCCAAATTACTCCCCACCATCCTCCCTGGTGGTAACAGCTGTTAACAGAGTGTTATGTACTTTTCTGGGGGACTTTCCAAATGTATCCAAGTGTAAGTACATATACAGGGCCCTCCTCTTTAAAAACAGGGTTGTTACTACGCTCCTATCCAGCTGGTGACTTCCCCTGCCTCCACTTCACAATACAGCCAGGGCATTTTTTCCATGTTAGTAGAGAGAGCTTCACCTCATTCTTTTTGGTGGCTGTGTGGTATGAGGAAGTGATTTTTGAAGGGTAAAACCTGAAGAATAAGTAAGATTAGTAAGGCAAAGGGATGGTTCTCTAAAGCACTGAGCCTGGGAAAACAAAAGCAACATAGATCTCTCTAACTGTATCTCCTAATGTCTCCCTTCCTTCTGCATTTAGGCACCCCTGCTCCCTCTGCTGCCACATTTTTCTCTAATTTGCAAAACAGTTCAGCTGTCTTTGTCTTGCCCTCGCCCTGGAGAGCTTCATTCTTCATGCCAAAGCAACTTATAAAGTATTTTCCCAAACAAAAAACCCTCTACCCAGAGAAAAATTATGCCACTCCCCTAATAGACAAAAGTAGCTGCAGGCAGTTGTGGTTTAAAATAGCAATTAAGAAAAAAAAAGTCTGTTACACCATAAAGCACCTGGCAGTTCATAAATGGTGGTTATTTGTTACTAATATTATTTTACATGTGTTGATGGATGGGTTGGCTGCTGCAAGTTCCTGTCCTTCATCCTGGGGTACCCACCTCTTGCTTGGCCGCTTTTCAAGTGTAGGGATGGTTGTCTTACTTGTGTTTGTACCTCTAGCTCTCAGCACAAGGCCTAGCATAGAGCAGACACTCAGGAAGTGAGTGTCGAGTTGAACACTGAAGGGCTGGGTGTGCTGTTCCAAGCAGATACTGAGTCACAGACATTGTGGGCCTGCTGTGATCTGAGCCCCAGTATAGACGCTTTGGAACAGTAGAGAAAACAATCAAAAGAGAGGCTCTTGCCCTGGGGAACTTCATCAAGATGGGCCTCATGAAACTGTCACATCATATCACAAATTGTAAAGTATCCACAGTCCCTGGATCAGTGCTAACTTTGGTAATTTTGGCTTTGGGAAGAGGGGATAAACTTTCCTTCACCCCCACCTTTATGTATAAAATAGATATGGTAATGTGCACAAACCTTAAATGAGCAACTAGATGAATACTTTCTGATTTTTTTTTTTTTTTTGAGACGAAGTCTCGCTCTTGTTGCCCAAGCTAGAGTGCAGTGGCACAATCTCGGCTCACTGCAACCTCCACCTCCCAGGTTCAAGCGATTCTCCTGCCTCAGCCTCCCAAGTAGCTGGGATTACAGGCATCTGCCACCAAGCCCAGCTATTTTTTGTATTTTTAGTAGAGACGGGATTTCACCATGTTGGCCAGGCTGGTCTCAAACTCCTGACCTCAGGCTATCTGCCTGCCTTGGCCTCTCAAAGTACTGGGATTATAGGCCTGATCCACCATGCCTGGCCTACTTTCTGATTTTTTAAATTAAAATTTTTTTTTTTTTTTTTAGTTTTTAGAGACAGGGTCTTGCTATGTTGCCCAGGCTGGAGTATAGTGGCTATTCACAGGTGCAATCATAGCTCACTGCAGCCTCAAACTCCTTGGGTCAAGCAATCCTCTTTCCTCAGCTTCCTGAGTAGCTGGGACTACAGGCACATACCACCACACCCAGCTTGAAGTTTTACACATGTATACACCTGTATAACCATCAACCAGATCAGAATACGGATTATTTCCAGGACCCCAGAAGGTTTTCTTGGCCCCCTTTCAGACATACCCCCTGTCACAATAGAAACGATTATTTCTGACCTCTATTACCATCAGCTAACTATACCTGTTTTTGAGATTTTTCTAAATGGAATTGCATGGTGTACATTATTTTTGTTCTGGCTTCTTTCACTCAATATTATAGCTATAAAATTCATCCATGTTAGTACTTAGTACTTAGTTTTTTGTGTATGTGGTGTAGTATTCTATCAAATGAACATATAACAATGGAGACATTTGGGTTGTTTCTAGCTTTTGGCTATTCTGAATAATGCTGTTACAAACATTCTTTTACATTTGTCTTTTTGGTAGACTCAACCATTTATTTTTCTTGGCTATATATATTTGAGTGGAACTGCTAGGTCAGAAGGGATACGTATGTTTAGTTTTAGTAAATACCGCCAGTTTTCCAAAGTGGTTGTACCAGTTTACACTCCTTTCAATGGTGTATGAGAATTCCAGTTATTAATATTGTCAGTCCTTTTAATTTCAAATTTCAGCCATTCTGATAGGTGCGTAGTGGTATCTCACTGTTTTAATGTATCTACCCACATAGTAATAAGTAATAATATTTTTTGTTTTGAGACAGGGTCTCATTCTGTTGCCGAGGCTGGGGTGCAGTGGCATGATCATGGCTCATTGTAGCCTCAACCTCCCAGGCTCAAGCAATCCTCCTGCCTCAGCTCCCTGAGTAGCTGGGACTACAAGTGCATGCCAACACATCTGGCTAATTTTGAAGTTTTTTGTAGAGATGAGGTCGGGCTATGTTGCCCAGGCTGGTCTTGAACTCCTGGCCTCAAGTCATCTGCCCGCCTCGGCCTCCCAAAGTGCTGGAATTACAGGCATGAGCCATCAAGCCTGGCCAGTAATAATGTTTTTACATGCTTGTTTCTTGTGCTATTTGGCCATCTGGATGTCTTTGTTGAAGAGTCTGTTCCCCCTTGGTCCCCTCACCCAAGGATGTCTCTCCTACACTCAGTAACCATTTGATGACCTTAATTGATGGTCATTCAATGGTCATCCTTGTGCTGATTACACCCAGATCTCTGTCCAGAGATCCTGCTCCCAAATGCCATACCCACATATTCAGCTGGCTCTTTGATATCTCTAACAGGATGACCCATGTGCCCCTCAGGATCAATATCCAAACTGAAAACTTCATCTCCTCTTCAGCCCCCAATCCATTTTCCTTCCTTTCTGCTCAGGCCTACTTCAGGGCACCCAGACTGGCCCATCATCTTCATCCTCATGGACTCTGTGAATGTGTAGGCCCCAATCTCACACATTTCAAGAAATGTGGCCGGGCATGGTGGCTCACACCTGTAATCTCAGCACTTTGGGAGGCCGAGGCAGGTGGATAACTGGAGGTTAAGAGTTCGAGACTAACCTGGACAACATGGCGAAACCCTGTCTCTACTAAAAATACAAAAATTAGGCGGGGGTGGTGGCAGGCACCTGTAATCCTAGCTCCTTGGGAGGCTGAGGCAGGAGAATCCCTTGAACCTGGGAGGCAGAGGTTGCAGTGAGCCGAGATCATGCCACTGCACACCAGCCTGGGTGACAGAGTGAGACTCTGTCTCAAAAAAAGGAAGGAAGGGAGGGAGGGAGGGAGGGAGGGAGGGAAGGAAAAAAAAATATGCACAGCCTGTTTCCTTTCCCCACCCCACACCCTCCTTGCCCTGGATACCTCCTCCTTGGGTCTCAGCTTACATGCCACTTCCTCTGGTTTAGGTGTTTCCTCTGCTGTCTTCCAGTGCCAGTTCCTTCCTGTCAAGTCATTTATCACACTGCCTTGTAATTACCAGTGTCAATGCCTGAATCCCTGGATCATCTGTTGTTTTGCCTGCTCAGCATTCTTTCCCCTCTTCTCAGTACTCTAGTTTTCGCTAGGAGCCATCTCTCCATTCTTGCTCCGTGTGTTGGGGTGTGACTGCAGAAAAGAATGTGCATATCACCCAGGCCCGACAAGTCAGCATATTCCATCCTTTAGTTCCGTAACTGGGTCAATGTTAAGCACAGAATCAAGGTAGTTGATCAGAGCAATCTTAGGATTTTTGCTAGAACAAATGGGAAAGAAGCATTCTTTTTCTGAGGGGGTTACTATAGGGCTAAGATGAAAGCCTGGAGCCTGGGGGATCCTGGTCTGGGGAGTGACCCAGGCCTACCTCACCACACATTTTGGTGGGAGATCTCCCTTCCACATTACTAAAGCACATAGATTCTACAAAAAAGCATATCTCCGCAGCCCTTTTGCAATTCTGGTGCAACAGTGGATTTTCTAATTATCTTCATTTAGCTTTGTTGTAAAACTACAGAGTAGTAGGGGTTTTTGTGTGTGTGTATGTGTTTTTTTTTTTTTTTTTTTTGACACGAAGTCTCACTTTGTCGCACAGGCTGGAGTGCAGTGGTGTGATCTCACCTCACTGCAACCTCTGCCTCCCAGGTCAAGTGGTGATTCTCCTGCCTCAGCCTCCTAAGTAGCTGGAATTATAGGCATGCACCACCATGCCCGGCTAATTTTTTTGTAGTTCTAGTAGAGACGGGGTTTTGCCACATTGGCCAGGCTGGTCTCGAACTGCTGACCTCAGGTGATCTGCCCGCCTCAGCCTCCCAAAGTGCTGGGTTTACAGCTGTGAGCTACTGTGCCCAGCCTGAGTAGCAGTTTTTGAGAGCACAGATTCTATAGTAACTTAAGGGTTTGAATCTAGCACTACCATATGTCACATGTGACTTTGAGCAAACTGCTTAGACTCTCTGTGCCTCAGTTACGTCATCTGTAAAATGGAGATGATAACAGTACTTACTTTATAGTGTTTTTGTGAGAATTAAATGAATTGATTAATGTAAAAGGACTTGTTTACACTGTGGGGAAAATACCACCTGGGACATTTCACAAAGGAAGTGAAAGCAAGGCCAGGTTTCCAAGTGGCTAAAGATGGCTTTGCTGGCAGTGGGGAGTGCGACAGGCTAATAGCCTGAGCGTCTTAGCAGTAACTGCTAGTGAGTTCCCTCGTTTTCTCTATTTCATCTGTCATGTGTTCTTAATCTCACACTGACATCTCTGATGAAACCCTTTTCAAGTGTTTGGCATCTCATGGGGGTTTGGCAGCAAGAGTGCTAGCCAAGTGGGTTTAACTCCAAAGGGATAATGGTGGTGTTTGCTGCAAAAACTTGAGAGGTAACATTGTTTACAGTGTACAGAGTATTTCATTTGCATATTAAGTTCACTGACTGCGATTCTAGCATGTATATAACCATGTTACAGAGAAAATTCAGAAACTCCTCCAGCTACTACCTAACTCTGGAACTGCACATACCTGGGACACAGTAAAATATTGCAATCTTAAGAACATAGACTTTGGCCAGGCAAGGTGGCTTATGCCTGTAATCCCAGCACTTTGGGAGGCTGAGTTGGGTGGATCACCTGAGATCAGGAGTTTGAGACTAGCCTGGCCAACATGGTGAAACCCCGTCTCTACTAAAAATACAAAAATTAGCTGGGTGTGGTGATGGGCACCTGTAGTCCCAGCTACTTGGGAAGCTGAGGCAGAAGAATTACTTGAACCTGGGAAGCGGAGGTTGCAGTGAGCCGAGATTGCGCCACTGCACTCCAGCCTGGGCAATGGAGCAAGACTCTGTCTCAAAAAAAAAAAAAAAAAAAGAGAGAATATAGGCTTTGGAGTGTTCATACCTGGGTTTAGGTTTCATCTCTGCCTTTTGCTTGCTTGTGTGAACTTAAGCTAGTAATTTATCCTTTCCGAGCCTCACTTTTTTTCCATAGAAATGGATAAAGTAATTGCTCCTAAGGTCGCCTCATGGTACAGTCCAGGGCTACCAATCACAACATATTCTATATATCGGTAGCACATACCTTACAAGGTGGCTGTAAGGATTAAATGAGATGGTTTCTGTGTAGCAAATAGCTCAGCGATGGGCTGATAGCACTTAGTACATCTTAGTACATGTTAGTTGCTATTATTAGGTATTTATGTGCAGAAGTCCTTCTGATAATAATTGTCATAATAGCAAGAGTGGAGTCGGGAGAACTGATGAGGAAGGCTTTCTGAGGAAATTCTAAGTTGTTTTATTTTTATTTTATTTATTTATTATTATTATTTTTTTCGAGATGGAGTCTTGCTCTGTCACCCAGGCTGCAGTGCAGTGATGCGATCTCATCTCACTGCAAGCTCCGCCTCCCAGGCTCATGCCATTCTCCTGCCTCAGCCTCTTGAGTAGCTGGGACTACAGGTGTCTGCCACCATGCCCGGCTAATTTTTTGTATTTTTAATAGAGACGGGGTTTCACCGTGTTAGCCAGGATGGTCTCGATCTCCTGACCTCATTATCCACCCGCCTCGGCCTCCTAAAGTGCTGGGATTACAGGCATGAGCCAACGCGCCCGGCCAGGTTTATTTATTTATTTATTTATTTTATTATTTATTTTTATTTTTTATTTTTGAGACGGAGTCTCACTCTGTCGCCCAGGCTGGAGTGCAGTGGCATGATCTCGGCTCACTGCAAGCTCCGCCTCCCGGGTTCACGCCATTCTCCTGCCTCAGACTCCCGAGTAGCTGGGACTACAGGCGCCTGCCACCATGCCCGGCTAATTTTTAAAATATTTTTTAGTAGAGACGGGGTTTCACCGTGTTAGCCAGGATGGTCTCGATCTCCTGACCTCGTGATCCGCCCGCCTCGGCCTCCCAAAGTGCTGGGATTACAGGCGTGAGTCACCGCGCCCGGCCGTTTTTTTTATTTTTTTAATTTCTTAAATTGTATGTCCTCTGGTGTTGAAACTGAAAGATTCTAAGGTTTAAACTGGATTTGAAAGGTGGGGAGGAACTCATTTTGGCAAAGAAGATTAGAGTGAGTGTCTTGGGAATAAGAAAAAGAGGGAACAGGTGTCTGCGTGACCAAAATGAGATAGTGGGATACAACTCAGCCCCGTCCTCAGGACACTTTTGGGTTTCTGCCAGTAGTGGGGAATCTCAGAACCTTCTCCGGCTTGGCTACAGAAGGAAACAGACATCTCCTATGGAGAGAAAGGAAAGTCACGGAGCTGCTGTCTGGTGGTGACTGGGGCCACAGTGGCAAGCAGAGAGATGTCTGTGAGGCAAGGGAGCTGGCAGGGCGAGGCCTGAGGGTCAGCTCAGGATTCTGGTCACTGGGAGGCTGAGCTAGAGGCTTCTACTTCCTGCAAAGTAAGCTGGGCTTGTCCGTGGATTCTTCCCAGATTCTCAGAATTCCAACCTCCTATAGGGTCTTCTCTAGGGAAGGAGGGACATGGATATATAGAAAAGACCAAAGGGAATGATGAGAGTTTTAAAACTCTGGTCTGGCCAGGCTCAGTGACTCATGCCTGTAATCCCAGCACTTTGGGAGGTTGAGGTGGGAGGATCATTTGAGTCTAGAGTTCAAGACCAGCCTGGACAACAAAGCAAGACCCTGTTCCTTTGTTTATTTGTTTATTTATTTATTTAGAGACAGTCTCGCTCTATTGCCTAGACTGGAATGCAGTGGTGCGATCTCAGCTCACTACAACCTCTGCTTACCAGGTTCAACCCGGAGTAGCTGAGATTACAGGCATGCGCCACCAGCTTATTTTTGTATATCTATTTTTAGTGGAGATGAGGTTTCACCATGTTGCCCAGTCTGGTCTCAAACTCCCGACCTCAAGTGATTCACCTGCCTCAGCTTCCCAAGGTGTTTCCCAAGACTACAGGTATGAGCCATAGTGCCCGGCCCTGACTCTGTCCCTTTAAAAACAAACAAACAAGCCAGGCGCAGTGACTCATGCCTGTAATCCCAGCACTTTGGGAGGCTGAGGCGGGCGGATCACAAGGTCAGGGGTTCGAGATCATCCTGGCCAACATGATGAAACCCTGTCTCTACTAAAAATATAAAAATTAGCTGAGTGTGGTAGTGCATGCCTGTAGTCCCAGCTACTCAGGAGGCTGAGGCAGAAGAATCGCTTGAACCCGGGAGGTGGAGGTTGCAGTGAGCCGAGATTGTGCCACTGCACTCCAGCCTGGCAACAGAGCGAGACCGTGTCTCAAAAACAAACAAACAACAAACAAACAAAACAAAAAAACCCCTCTGGCCTGAGATTCCAAATTGTCCCCAGCCATTACGGGGCTGTGGGAGAGACAGTCAGACCAGGCTGTGCTGCTTTCTGGGAGAGCCAGCCATCTCCCATCTACCCCTGCAGACTCAAGCTTCACTCTTCTCTGTCCTGTTCTGTCTGCCTTGTCTGGACACATCAGCAGGCTCCTTTGCCTTCCAGCTTCTTCTTGGGCTCAGCCACTGGGGACCCTGGGTCTGAGGGGCCAGAAGGGAGAGAAGTTGGGTAGTTATTCCCTTGCTCCCTCCACAGGTTGACAGGGTATCCTTGATGGGCAGTCACAGCTCTTCTTAAGGAGGCCTCTTTTCTAAAATTCCCTCTCTCAGGAAATGCTCTCCCCTGTCCCTTCAGGCCTAAGGGTGGTGGCAGTTCCTCAAGTGTTGCTAGCCCCGGGCCACTGTGCTATCCCTATGGTTTCTCTGCACCCACTCATACCATCACAAATAAACCCTCTTCAAATTATTCTAATTTTAGTGTGTCATCTGTTTTCACTTGGGACCCTGACTGATACATTTGCCAAATAAGGATTCTTTTGGTTGTCTTAAGGGAAAGAGAGAGAGAATTATTGCCTCATTATTGCTTCACGTACCCGAAACTTGATGTACAGACATTAGACATGTTTGTTCAAGAGTTTAGGCAAGAGCTTACTTAGAGTTGGCAGCTTCAGTCTCTTTCTCTCCTTCAGCTCTAGTTCCTCTGGGTGTGCTTTGCATTCGGGCACTCTCTCTACCTAGCAACTTCCAGCAGCTCCAAGCTTATATCCTCCCAGTGTCAAGTCCAAAGAAAGGTTCATTTCAGGCCGGGTGCAGTGGCTCATACCTGTAATTCTAGCACTTTGGGAGGCCTAGGTGGGTGGATTGCTTGAGTCCTGGAGCTCGAGATCAGCCTGGGCAACATGGCGAAAACCCATCTCTACAATAAATACAAAAGTTAGCCAGGTGTAATGGCACATGCCTGTAGTCCCAGCTACTCGGGAAGTTGAGGTGGGAAGATAACCTGAGCCTGGGAGGTCGAGGCAGCAGTGAGATGTGATTGCACCACTGCATTCTAGCCTGGGTGACAGAGGGAGACCCTGTCTCAAAAAGCAAACAAACATAGCCAGGTGCGGTGGCTCACACCTGTAATCCCAGCACTTTGGAGGCCGAGGTGAGTGGATAACCTGAGGTCAGGAGTTCAAGACCAGCCTGCCAACATGGTGAAACCTCATCTCTGCTAAAAATACAAAAATTAGCCGGGTGCAGTGGCAGGTGCATGTAGTCCCAGCTACTCAGGAGGCTGAGGCAGGAGAATCGCTTGCACCTGGGAGGTGGAGGCTGCAGTGAGCCGAGATCACACCACTGCACTCAAGCCTGGGTGACAGAGACTCTGCCTTAAAAAAAGAAAAAAGCAAACAAACAACCAAACAACCCCCACCCCAACAACAACAAAAAACAAACAAAAAAGAAAGGTTCATCTCTATCCCAATGGATCTGACAAAGTTCCAGTATTCTCATGGACTTGGCATGAGTCATAAGGCTACCTCAAACCAGTCACTGTGACCAGAGGGATGGAACACGTAATTGGCCAGATGTGGGTCATGTCTTGCCTCTAGAGCTTGGAAGAGGTGTGTTAACCCCACCTAAGTCAACAGGCCTGATAGTAGGGGCAGGCAATTCCCAAAAGTCAAGGTTTTCTCACCAGAAGGAAAGGAAAGGCACAGATGCTGAGTAGGCCCAAACCATGAATCTGTTGTTTTTTTTTTTTTTAAGACAAAGTCTCACTCTTTCGCCCAGGCTGGAGTGCAGTGACGTAATCTTGGCTCACTGCAACCTCTACCTCCCAGGTTCAAGCAATTCTCATGCCTCAGTCTCCCAAGGAGCTGGGACTACAGGTGCCTGCCACCATATCTGGCTAAGTTTTGTATTTTTTGTAGAGATGGTATTTCACCATGTTGGCCAGGCCGGTCTCAAACTCCTGACCTCAAGTGATCCACCACCTCAGCTTCCCAAAGTGCTGGGATTACAGGCTTGAGCCACTGGGCCTGGCCTCCATGAGTGTATTCTACTTGGCTGTGTGAACTTGGATAAATGACCTAACCTCTGGAACTTCTGTGTTCTTTCTTCCAATACTACTAAGAATAATGATTATTGAGCAGTTACTGTGTGCCAGGACCTACACTGAGGGTTTTAGATGAATCTTTGTTTAGTAGGTATCATTGTTTCCCCCTCTTTATAGGTGTGCAAACCAAGACTCAGAAAAGTAAAGTGGGCCAAGCGCAGTGGCTCATGCCTGTAATCCAGGCACTTTGGGAGGCCGAGGTGGGCGGATCACCTGAGGTCAGGAGTTTGAGACCAGCCTGGCCAACATGGCGAAACCCCGTCTCTACTAAAAATACAAAAATTAGCCGGGCATGGTGGTGGGCATCTGTAATCCCAGCTACTCAGGAGGCTGAGGCAGGAGAATTGCCTGAACCCGGGAGGCGGAGGTTGCAGTGAGCTGATATTATGCCACTGCACTCCAGCCTGGGTGACAAGAGCGAGACTCTGTCTCAAAAAAAAAAAAAAAAAAAAAAAGGGCCAGGCGCGGTGGCTTATACCTGTAATCCTAGCATTTTGGGAGGCCGAGGTGGGAGGATCACGAGGTCAGGAGATGGAGACCATCCTGGCCAACATGGTGAAACCCCATCTCTACTAAAAATACAAAAATTAGCTGGGTGTGGTGTTGCGTGCCTGTAATCCCAGCTACCTGGGAGGCTGAGGCAGGAGAATCACTTGAACCAGGGAGTTGGAGATTGCAGTGAGCCGAGATCGCGCCACTGCACTTCAGCCTGGCGAGAGAGCGTGACTCTGTGAAGAAAAGAAAAGAAAAGAAAAAAGACAAGACAAGACAACAGGCTTTCTCAGGTCCACAGAAGCCTAGACATGGCAGAGTTAGAACGTGAACCCAGATTTGTTTGACAGAAGAACATACACCTCTCTACCAAACTGCTTCTCAGTTGGAGCCTAGCTTGCAGGGTGTTGTGAGGATTAAAAGTGATATAATACAAATAGTGCAGCAAAAATTTATTGTACTCTTTGTGCACATACTGTGTGCCAGCCCCTGAGTCGAATGTTGTGTGGACATATGTTTAAATCTTGCAACAATTTCTCACTCTTGAGAACATCTAGCATAGCCCCTTGCCCAGTAGGAACTCAGTGGTAGCTTCTCTCCTTTTATGCTCCCTGACTTTTCTCTTCATGTTGGTTCCAGCATTTTTTCAGAATTTTCATTGTTCAGTGTTGCACAGGGTCCCTGAGCTATTTCTTCTGCTGCCTAGAAGCTGAGAAGAATCAGTGTCATGACCCTTGTGCCTGGAGAGGTCCTTATGGGGAGAAAGGGCTCAGTGAGAGGAAAGCAGGTGGGAAAACAGGCCTGGGGAGGTGATGTGATTAACATTACAGCATCAAGTGTTTTTCCCCTGAGCAACTTTGGACATTTTAAAAACATCTCAGCCGGGTGCCGTGGCCCACACCTGTAATCCCAGCACTTTGGGAGGCTGAAGCGGGCAGATTACGAGGTCAGGAGAGCGAGACCATCCTGGCCAACATGGTGATACCCTGTCTCTACTAAAAATACAAAAAATTAGCCGGATGTGGTGGCGTGCGCTTGTAGTCCCAGCTACTTGGGAGGCTGAGGCAGAAGAATCGCTTGAACCTGGGAGGCGGAGGTTGCAGTGAGCTAAGATCGCACCACTGCACTCCAGCCTGGGCGACAGAGTGAGACTCCGTCTCGGGGAAAACAAAAACAAAAACAGAAACAAAAACAAAAACAAAACATCTCCAGGGCACTGGGATTCACCCTACTGGGGAAGTGAGAGGCTGGCAGGGGGCAGGGGGTGGAAGGATCATGAGTCCAGGGTTGCCTGGCAAGCTGGCCGGAGGACCAGGTACACCTTCTGGTTTGTCTCCTAATCTCCTGATGGTTTCCATGCTGAGACCAACTGTCCATTGTCTTTGACTCTTCCTTTGTTGTCCAATCAGATATCAGGACCTACTGATTCTCCCAAATTCTTGCTGTTACCTGAGAGTTTGTTGAAAGCTTTGACTAAGTTTTCTGCATTGGGAGTGAGGGTAGGTACAGAACCTTTCATTTTCGGGTTTCCAGTAACTAAACGCATGTTTTGTTTTGTTTGAGAGACAGAGTCTCTGTCACCCAGACTGAAGTTCAGTGGCATGATCTCAGCTCACTGCAACCTCCACCTTCTCGGTTCAAGCAATCCTCCCACCTCAGCCTCTCGAATAGCTGGGACTACAGGCATGTACCACCACACTCAGATAATTTAATTTTTTTTTTTTTTTTTTTTTTTAAGATGGAGTCTCTCTGTAGCCCAGGCTGGAATGCAATGGCACGATCTCGGCTCACTGCAACCTCCGCCTCCCGGATTCAAGCAATTCTCCTGCCTCAGCCTCCTGAGTAGCTAGGATTACAGGCACACACCACCATGCCAGGCTAATTTTTGTATTTGTAGTAGAGATGAGATTTCACCATGTTGGCCAGGCTGGTCTTGAACTCCTGACCTCGTGATCCATCCGCCTCGGCCTCCCAAAGTGCTGGGATTACAGGCGTGAGCCACCGCGCCCGGACAATTTTTAAATTTTTTGTAGAGACAAGGTCTCGCTATGTTGCCCAGGGTGGTCTCAAACCCCTAGGCTCAAGTGATCCTCCCATTTCAGCTTCCCAAAGTGTGCTGGGATTTACAGATGTGAGCCACTGCACCCAGCCTGTATGGTGTTTTTTTTTTTTTTTTGGTTTTGTTTTTTGTTTTTGGGACACAGTCTCTCTGTACCACCCAGGCTGGAGTGCAGTAGCGTGATCTTGACTCACTGCAACCTCCTACCTCCTGGGTTCAAGCGATTCTTGTGCCTCACCTTCCTGAGTAGCTGTGATTACAGGTGTGTGCCACCACGCCTGGGTAGTTTTTGTATTTTTAGTGGAGACGGGGTTTTGCCATGTTGGCCAGGCTGGTCTCAAACTCCTGGCCTCAGGTGACCCACCTGTCTTGGCTTCTCAAAGTGTTGGGATTACAGGCGTGAACCATCCCGTCTGGCCTGTATGTTTAATTGAACTTAATAATAGTCATAATTTTTTCAGAGCCTCCGGCGAACCACTGACTTAACTAATCATCAGGTTTAATCCTCACAACAACCTTGTATCATAGCCACTGTTTTTCTTTCTACTTAATATAAGAGGGAAGTGTGACTGGTGTAAGGTCATGGGGCTAGCAAGTGGCTAAATGGTAAGCTAAAAAGCAGCTTGGACCTCTCTCTTAAACTCGAGACTTGTATGACCAGCTGCCTATTTGACACGTCCCCTTAAATGTCCAATGGGCACCTCAAACTTAACATGTCCAGGACCAAGTTCCTGCTATCCACTCCCTGACCCCTACCTAACCTGTTCAGTTAATTGCCACTGCATCTTTCAATGCTCAGGCCAAAAATCTTGAGCTATCCTTAACTTCTCTTTCTCATACACCCTAGCTTCAATCCATCAACACACTTAGTGAGGCCTACCTTCAAAATATCTCCAGCATTGACCCCTTCCAACTCTCTCCGCTGTTCACATTCTGGCCTAAGCCACCAACAGCCTCCTCACTGCTCTTCGGGTTTCTGCCTTTGCTTCCCCTAATCTCTCAACAGATTCAGATATGTCACCCTTCTGCCTGAGCACTGCAGTGGGTAAATCGATGAGTAAAAGTTGAAGTGTTTACCCTGAGCTACAAGGCGTTATCTGAACTGGCTTTTTTTGAGATGGAGTCTCACTCTGCCACCCAGGTTGGGGTGCAGTGGTGCAATCACAGCTCACTGCAGTCTAGACTGGCTAGGCTTAAGCCATTCTCCCACCTCAGCCTCCTGGGACAACAGGTGCATGCCACCAAGCTAATTTTTTAAATGTATTTGTAGATACAAGGCTGCTCTATGTTGCCTAGAGTGGTCTTGAACTCCTGGGCTCAAGTGATCCTCCCACCTTGGGCTCCCAAAGTGCTGGGATTACAGGTGTGAGCCACTGTGCCCAGCTGAGCGCTGTCTTTTTTTTTTTTTTTTTGAGACGGAGTCTCCGTCACCCAGGTTGAAGTGCAGTAGTGCAATCTCGGCTCACTGTAACCCCCATCTCCTGGGTTCAAGTGATTCTCTTGCCTCACCTTCCTGACTAGCTGGGACTCCAGGTGCATGCCACCACGCCCAGCTAATTTTTGTATTTTTAGTAGAGATGGGGTTTCATCTTTTTGGCCAGGCTGGTCTCGAACTCCTGACCTCAAGTGATCCCTCCACCTCGGCCTCCCGAAGTGCTGGGATTATAGGCGTGAGCCACCATGCCCAGCCTAAGCTGGCTTCTTGAGACATCTCTTCCCTCAATTTCCAGCCTCTCCACCTGCCATCACTCTGCTACACATGCTTTTCTTCAGACCACACACTCTCACTTCAGAGCCTTTACATGTGGTACTTATTTGGCCTGGAATTTTTTATTTCCAAATTCTCATTGGTTGCTTCCATATTTCTTTCAGGTCTTTAATGCTATCTTCTTAATGAGGACTTTCCTGGACACCTTACCTAAAATTTCACACCCTCCACTGATAGTATCTATTTTCCTTCCCTGTGCTATTTATTTCTCCTTAGGATATATTACCACCTAAAATACCATATATCCTGGCTTAATGTCAGTCCCACTAAAATGTATGCCCTGCTATGGCAGGATTTTGATCAGTTTTGTTCATGGCTGAATCTCCAGCTCCTTTAACAATGACTGGCACATCCTCGGTCCTTGATTCACATTTGTTGAATACATGTATGAATAAATGAATTTAGAAGAAGAAATGAGGTCTGTTGACTCATTTAATTGCTCCATGCTACCTCTCCAGACTAAGCGTGTCTGTGATATACCTGTGGCTATTTGGTGGCACTCATATCACGCTCTCAGTGCTGCGGGGATTCTTAGAAGAGTAGTCTATAAATAGTACTCTCTTTGCTTGAAAGAGCTCTGAACCATTTGAGAAATAAGATTAAGAAATAAGGCATATGAAGACCAAAATAGCAGCCTTATTATTGATAAAGCTGATATTAGAGAGAGTGACCTATGTCTGTCGATAGGTGCATACCCAAGTACTGACCCCAGAATTGCATCAGCTTAACCATGGATTCACAGGCAGTGCCTGATGAAGTAGAACTTAAGGCATACAGAGACAGACAGAATGCATCCTTTAGGAGAGGAGTGTGCAGAGCTGCATATACCAGTTCTTTATCACAGACTCATGGATGGATTCAGTCACTTGCCTCTTTCAGGGGAAGCAGAGAGAAGCCAGGAGTGTTACACTATGGATGCCTTTCCCATGGAAGGGAAAGATAGGAGAGTTTTCCATCTAACAATCCCCAACTCTTAAACAAAACAAAACAAAAAGAAACAAACAAACAAAAAAAACAGCTTTATTGGCTAGGTGTGGTGGCTCACACCTGTAATCCCAGCACCTTGGGAGGCTGAAGTGGGTGGATCACTTGAGCTCAGGGGTTCGAGACCAGTCTAGGCAACATAGTGAAATTTCATCTCTATAAAAAATACAAAAATTAGCCGGGTATGGTGGCACAGCCTGTAGGCCCAGCTAGTCAGGAGGCTGAGGCAGGAGGATCGCTTGAACCCAGGAGATGGAGGTTGCAGTGGGCTGAGATCCTGCCACTGCATTCCAGCCTAGGTGAGAGTGAGACCCTGTGTCCAAAAAAAAAAAAAAAAAAAAAAATTAAAATAAAAAAATAGCTTTAGTGATACGTGATTCACATACCGTAAAATTCACTTCTAAAGCATACAAGTCAGTGGGGTTTTTTTGTTGTTCTTCTTTATTCTGAATACAAGTCCCTTATCCAATCTACGATTTGTAAATATTTCTCCCATTCTGTGGGTTATCTTTTCACCATCAGGAGATAGTGTCCTCACAGAGTGGAACAACACACGCTGGGGCCTAATGGAAGGTGGAGGTTGGGAGGAGAAAGAGGATCAGGAGAAATAACTCACGGGTACGAGGCTTAATACCTGGGTGAGGAAATAATTTGTACAA
The DNA here is from genome assembly GCF_028885655.2 of Pongo abelii. Classification (NCBI taxonomy): domain Eukaryota; kingdom Metazoa; phylum Chordata; class Mammalia; order Primates; family Hominidae; genus Pongo; species Pongo abelii. Next base: position 201,601,339 of record NC_071985.2, read on the forward strand.
CAAACCCCCATGACGCAAGTTTACCTATACAACAAACCTGCACATGTAACCCTGAACTTAAAATAAAAGTTAAATTAAAAACAAGAGATGGGCTGGGCACACTGGCTCACGCCTGTAATCCCAGCACTGTGGGAGGCTGAAGCAGGTGGATCACCTGAGGTCAGGAGTTCGAGACCAGCCTGATCAACATGGTGAAACTCCGTCTATACTAAAAGTACAAAAGTTAGCTGGGTGTGGTGGCAGGTGCTTGTAATCCCAGCTACTCGGGAGACTGAGACATGAGAATTGCTTGAACCTGGGAGGCAGAGGTTGCAGTGAGGCAAGATCGCACCATTGTACTCCAGCCTGAGCGACACAGCAAGACTCTGTCTCAAACCAAAAAAAAAAAAAAAAAAAAAAGAGAGAGATGGTGTCCTTTGAAACACAAAAGTTTTTAATGTTTACAAAGTCCAATTTATCTATTTTTTTGTTTTGTCTGTGCTTTTGAGTATCATATCTAAGAAACTATTGCTTAATCCAGTGTCGTGAAGATTGATTCCCATGTTTTCTTCTGAGTATTATGCTTTTTTTAGCTCTTACATTTAGGTCTGTTACATTTTTGATCAAATTGTTTACATAGTGTGAATAGGGGTTCATTCAAATTTTTTTTTGCATGTGAATATCCAGTTATTGTTTTCATACATTTGTTCAAAATTGACCACAAATGTAAAGGTTTATTTCTGGACTTTCAGTTCTATTCCATTAATCTATCTATCTATATATTTATTTATTTATTTATTTTTTGAGACAGAGTCTTACTCTGTTGCCCAGGATGGAGTGCAATGGTATGATCTCAGCTCACTGCAACCTCCACTTCCCGGGTTCAAGCGATTCTTCCACCTCAGCCTCATGAGTAGCTGGGATTACAGGCATGTGCCACCACACCCGGCTAATTTTTGTATTTTTAGTAGAGATGGGGTTTTGCCACGTTGGCCCGGCTGGTCTCGAACTCCTGACCTCAGGTGATCTGCCCCCCCCCTTGGCCTCCCAAAGTGCGGGGATTACAGGCGTGAGCTACCACGCCTGGCCTATATATTTATTCTTGTGTCAGTACCATATTGTCTTTATCACTTTAGCTATGTATAAATTTTGAAATCAGTGAGTCCTCCAACTATTTTTTTTTCAAGATTATTTTGACTATTCTGTGTCCCTTGCATTTCCATATGAATTTTAGGATCAGCTTGGTAATGTCTGCAAAAAAAAAAAAAAAAAAAACCCCAAAAAAACACCAGCTGAAATTGTGATAGGAATTGCACTGAAAATGTAGATCAGTTTGGGGAGTATTGCCATCTTACTCCCCAGAATGCCATCTGTTCATTCCAATATAGGAACATGGGATGTCTTCCCATTTATTTAGGTCTTATTAAATTTCTTTCAACAGGCCAGGAGCGGAGGCTCATGCCTATAATCCTAGCACTTTAGGAGGTGGAGGTGAGAGGAGCATTTGAGCCCAGGAGTTTAAGACCAGCCTGGGCAACATAGTGAGACTTTGTCTCTACAAGAAATGAAAAAAATTAGCCAGGTTTGGTGGTATACACCTGTAGTCCCAGCTACTTGCGAGGCTGAGGCTGGAGAATCTCTTGAGCCTGGGAGTTAGAGGCTGCAGTGAGCCGTGATAGCACCACTGCACTCCAGCCAGGGCAACAGAATAAGACTCTGTCTATAAAACCAACCAACCAACCAACCAACCAACCAACCAACCAACCAATCAACCAAACAAACAAACAAACAAAAACAGACGCAAAGTCTTTTAATATTTTTATAGTTTTCAGTGTCTGAATCTTGTTATTTATTTATTTATATTTGAGATAGAGCCTTGCTCTGTCACCCCAGCTGCAGTGCAGTGGTGCAATCTTGGCTCACTGCAGCCTCAACTTCCCAGGCTCAAGCCATCCTCCGCCGCAGCCTCCTAACTAGCTGAGACTACAGGAGTGCACATCCAAGTAATTTTTTTTTTTTTTTTTTTAGACGGAGCCTTGCTCTGTCGCCCAAGCTAGAGTACAGTGGCACGATCTCGGCTCACTGAAAGCTCTGCCATCCGGGTTTCATTCTCCTGCCTCAGCCTCCTGAGTAGCTGGGACTACAAGCGCCCACCACCACACCCACCTAATTTTGTGTATTTTTAGTAGAGACAGGGTTTCACTATGTTAGCCAGGATGATCTCGATCTCCCGACCTCGTGATCCACCCGCCTCGGCCTCCCAAAATGCTGGGATTACAGGGGTAAGCCACTGCGCCCAGCCCATGCCCAGCTAATTTTTAAAATTTTTTTGTAGCTATGAGGTCTCACTGTATCACCGATGCTGATCTTGAACTCCTGGCCTCAAGCGATCTGCCCACCTCAGCCTCCCAAAGGGCTGGGATTACAGACATGAGTTACCGTGCCTGTCCAAGTCTTGTATCATACTTCTTTTGTTAAATTTCCTCCTAAGTATATTATTCTTCTTGATGATATTGTAAATGAAAATTATTTTCTCAATTTCATTTTCAGATTGTTCATTGCTACCGTATAAAAATTCAACTGATTTGTGTATTGATCTTGTATCCTGCAACCTCACCAAACTCATTTATTAGTTCTAATAGTATTTTGTGGACTCCTTAGGATTTTCTCTATTCGAGATCATGTCATCTGCAAATACAGACAGTTTTACTCCAATCTGGATGCCACTGCAACCTCTGCCTCCCAGGTTCAAGTGATTCTCCTGTCTCAGCCTCCTGAGTAGCTGGGATTACAGGCACCTGCCACCACGCCCAGCTAATTTTTGTATTTTTAGTAGAGATGGGGTTTCACCATGTTGGCCAGGCTGATGTCGACCTCCTGACCTCAAGTGATCTGCCCACCTCAGCCTCCCAAAGTGCTGGGATTATAGGCGTGAGGCACTGCACCCAGCTCCCAAAAGCTTCTTTAATCTTCATAATACCATGAGGTTGATGTTACTAATCCTATTTTTTTTTTTTTTTGAGATGGAGTTTCACTCTGTCTCCCAGGCTGGAATGTAGTGGCATGATCTGGGCTCATTGCAACGTCTGCCTCCTGGGTTCAAGCAATTCTGCCTCAGCCTCCCAAGTAGCTGGGATTACAGGCATGTGCCACCATGTCCAGCTAATTTTTGTATTCTTAGTAGAGACGTGGTTTCACCATGTTGGCCAGGCTGGTCTCGAATCCCTGACCTTGTGATCTGCCTGCCTCAGCCTCCCAAACTGCTGGGATTACAAGCATGAGCCACCATGCCTGGCCACTAATCCTATTTTAGGAATGAGAAAATTGAAGTTCAAAGTAGTTAAGTGATTTACTTAAGGTCATATAATTGGTAAATCTCAGAGTCTAGATTTGAACCCAAGTCTTTCTGATTCCATTATATCCAAAGGTCTTTTGAAATACATTTTAAATTTTAAATAAATTTTACCTTGAAAATGTAATAACGTGCATGATAAAGAATTTAATAGTACAGGCTGGGTGCGGTGGCTCACGCCTAAAATCCCAGCACTTTGGGAGGCCGACGCGGGTGGATCACGAGGTCAGGAGATCGAGACCATCCTGGCTAACACGGTGAAACCCCGTCTCTGCTAAAAAATACACAAAATTAGCTGGGCGTGGTGGCAGGCGCCTGTAGTCCCAGCTACTTGGGAGGCTGAGGCAGGAGAATGGCATGAACCCAGGAGACGGAGCTTGCAGTGAGCCAAGATCGCGCCACTGTACTCCAGCATGGGCGACAGAGCGAGACTCCGTCTCAAAAAAAAAAAAAAGAATTTAATAGTACATAAGGATATCCAGTAGGAAGCAGTTCTCCTTCCTACCGCCATGCCCTCTTTCCTCCATTCTCAGAGGCAGTCATTATTGGAGGTGTTTCCTTCCAGTGTATTCTATACATACCTAAATAGATATATCTACGGTTATACAAATTCTTATTTTAAACAGACACATAAACTTATTTTTTTCTTTTAAAAACAATCTTAACAATGAATCTTGAAGATTATTCCATACCAACACATCCAGATAGATTTATCTGTCTTTTTTTTTTTTTTTTTTTGAGAGGGAATTTTGCTCTTGTTGCCCAGGCTGGAGTGCAATGGCATGATCTTGGCTCACTGCCACCTCTGCCTCCCAGGTTCAAGCAATTCTCCTGCCTTGGCCTCCCAAGTAGCTGGGACTACAGGCGCCCACTACCACACCTGGCTACGTTTTGTATTTTTAGTAGAGACGGGGTTTCGCCATGTTCGCCAGGCTGGTCTTGATCTCTTGAGCTCAAGTGATCTGCCTGCCTTGGCCTCCCAAAGTGCTGGGATTACAGGTGTGAGCCACTGTGCCCAGCCGCACTTTTTTTTTTCTTTTTTAGAGTCTTACTCTGTCACCCAAGCTGGAGTGCAGTGGCGTGATCACAGCTCACTGCAGTGTCAACCTCCTAGCCTCAAGCGATCCTCCCACCTTAGCCTCCTGAGTAGCTGGGACTACCGGTGCACACCACCGCAACTCAGCTAATTTTTTGTATTTTTTTGTATAGAAGAACTTTCGCCACGTTGCCCAGGGGTCTCAAACTCCTCAGTGCAAGCAGTCCACCCACCTTGGGCTCCCAAAATGATGGAATTTCAGCCGTGAGCCATTGTGCCCGACCTATTTTTTTTTTTTAAGGCTAGTTAAGTCAAGTGAAGCTGTGGGAGTGGAAAAGGAATAAAGAAATATTTTAAACAGTTGCATACTATTCCATTTTAGTAAATGGCTGTCCTACTGAAGGATGTTTAGATTCTCTCTGTCTCTTTTTTTTTTTTTTTTTTTTGAAACGGAGTTTCTCTCGTCTCCTAGGGTAGAGTGCAGTGGTGCAGTCTCAGCTCACTGCAACCTCCGCCTCCCAGGTTCAAGCGATTCTCTCGCCTCAACCTCCCGAGTAGCTGGGATTACAGGTGCCTGCCACCACACCCAGCTAATTTTTTTGTTTTTTTGTTGTGTTTTTTCGGGGTTTTTTTGAGACAGAGTCTTACTCTGTCACCCAGGCTGGAGTGCAGTGGCGCGATCTCAGCACACTACAACCTCTGCCTCCCGGGTTCCAGCAATTCTCCTGCTTCGGCCTCCAGAGTAGTTGGGATTACAGGCATGTACCACCATGCCCGGCTAATTTTTGTATTTTTAGTAGAGACGGGGTCTCACCATGTTGGCCAGGCTGCTCTCCAACTCCTGACCTCAAATGATCCACCTGCCTCGGCCTCCCAAAGTGCTGGGATTACAGGTGTGAGCCATCATGCCCAGCCATTTTTTTGTATTTTTAGTAGAAACAGGGTTTTACCCTGTTGGCCAGGCTGTTCTCAAACTCCCAACCTCAGGTGATGTGCCTGCCTCGGCCTCCCAAAATGCTGGGATTACAGGCACCCAGCCTAAATCCTCTTTTGCTGTAGCAAACATCTTTGTGTTAATTTCTTTGGACATGCCAAATTGCTTTGGGAAATACTTTGAAAAGTAAAAAGAACCATACAAGGGCAAGGGATGCTTTTATGATTAGGATGATTGTTGTTGTTTTCCTGCAACTTTGCCTTCTCTGCAGTCTTAAACCCCAAGTTCTGACCATGAGTGCTCTCTCTAGTGGACAGGCATGCTCTCCATCACTTGCTCTAACTGTCAGAAAAGAGTGTCTCCTGAAAGTCTCTGGCTTGGAGTAGACAGCATTGTTCAGATAGGTTTGCAGTCTTTAGGCTTAGGCTGCTAAGCCCTGATTATGGCCCGTTTTGGGATGGGGTGCTGGGCTACTGATGCTGGTGTGCAGCACATTAACTGCAGGGATAGCCACAGGTCACACTTCTGGGGATGACCTTGACTTTCAGAGTAGACTGGGTGAGCTGTGTTTTGCTAGATCAAGCTCTGACCTGTTCTGACCACAAGAGGACAGTAGTGAGCTGCCTAGCGTTTCTGCCAGGCTCATGGAAGGCCCTTCCTGTACAGGGAGTGTCTGCCTGGAGGACAGGGCAGCCAGGTAAATTCTCCTCTTCCTGAAGAAGGAAGGTATGTGCTGGTCGCGGTGGCTCATGCCTGTAATCCCAGCACTTTGGGAGGCCGAGGCGGGCGGATCACCTGAGGTTGGGAGTTCCAGACCACACTGACCAACATGGAGAAACCCCGTCTCTATTAAAAATACAAAATTAGTTGGGTGTGGTGCCTGTAATCCCAGCTGCTTAGGAGGCTGAGATGGGAGAATCGCTTGAACCCAGGAGGCGGAGGTTGCGGTGAGCTGGAGATCGCGCCATTGCACTCCAACGGGGCAACAAGAGTGAAACTCAGTCTCAAAAAAAAAAAAAAAAAAAAAAAGAAGGAAGGTATGGTAGAGGAAATCTGATCGAATGTGATTTGAGGACAATATAGGAGAAAGTAAAATCAAGGTGGACTCCTCATGAAAATAGCTTCATTTTTTTCCTCATAAATATAATGTATACAGATTATAAAAACTTCAAATAATACATAAAAGTACTAAGAAGAGGCCAGGCGGGGTGGCTCATGCCTGTAATCCCAGCACTTTGGGGGGCTGAGGCGGGAGGATCACGAGGTCAGGAGATCGAGACTATCCTGGCCGACATGGTGAAACCCTGTCTCTACTAAAAATACAAAAATTAGCCAGGAGTGGTGGTATGCACCTGTAGTCCCAGCTTCTCAGGAGGCTGAGGCAGGAGAATCACTTGAACCTGGCAGGCGTAGGTTGCAGTGAGCCAACATCGCACCATTGCACTCCAGCCTGGGCAACAGAGTGAGACTCCATCTCAGAAAAGAAAAAAAAAATACTAAGAAGAAGAGAAAGATCTCCTGAAGTGTCATGGCCTGAAATAACCACTGTTCAAATTTTTGGCAATACTTTTGTTTTTTGGAGTCTTTTGTGGCAATTTTTTTTTTTTTTTTTTTGAGCGGTAGCAAGGTTTATTATGAAGAGTGAAAGGACAAAGCTTCTACAGCGTGGAAGGGGACCCGAGCAGGTTGCCCTTTATTTGGCAATATTTTTGAAACCTGCGTTTTGTACTCGGAAAATGTTGTGGATATCTATCTTTGTAAATACCTTTAATGTTAGAGGCCTCAGGACTTGTACTTGCATAAATGCTTCTTAAGTTTTTCCACCCAGTAACCCCAGAGGCAGAAAAGATGAATGCTGTGCCAGACAGGTAATGCATGAGACTGTGTGTGTCGGGTCTGGAATGTACGAGAGCAACAGAACCTTCTTTGAAATACTGGGCTTTCACCTTAAACATTCAGACAAATTCTGCAGTATACCCCATAACATTTTGAATTCTGTTCATTAGTTGTTTTCATTTAAAAATAATTCTGTCCTTTCTCCTCTAAATCTTTATAACTGTCTATTGTATGAAGGTATCATCATTTAATAAGCAAACAGAGTGTTGGACATTTAAGTCACTTCCAGTTTTTCTCTAATGTAAACACTATTGCAATGAGCATCCTTATGCATATGTATTTTCTCTTGTTTGATTATATCATTAGAATAGAGTTCCAGAATGGGCTCCTTTAAAAATAAAGCTATTTCTAGGAACACTTTTACACTGTTGGTGGGACTGTAAACTAGTTCAAACCTTGTGGAAGTCAGTGTGGCGATTCCTCAGGGATCTAGAACTAGAAATTCCATTCGACCCAGCCATCCCATTACTGGGTATATACCCAAAGGACTATAAATCATGCTGCTATAAAGACACATGCACACGTATGTTTATTGCAGCATTATTCACAATAGCAAAGACTTGGAACCAACCCAAATGTCCAACAATGATAGACTGGATTAAGAAAATGTGGCACATATACACCATGGAATACTATGCAGCCATAAAAAATGATGAGTTCATGTCCTTTGTAGGGACATGGATGAAATTGGAAATCATCATTCTCAGTAAACTATCCCAAGAACAAAAAACCAAACACCGCATATTCTCACTCATAGGTGGGAATTGAACAATGAGAACACATGGACACAGGAAGGGGAACATCACACTTCGGGGACTGTTGTGGGGTCGGGGGAGGGGGGAGGGATAGCATTGGGAGATATACCTAATGCTAGATGACGAGTTAGTGGGTGCAGCACACCAGCATGGCACATGTATACATATGTAACTTACCTGCACATTGTGCACATGTACCATAAAACCTAAAGTATAATAATAATAATAATAATAAAAAGAAAAAAAAATAAAGCTATTTCTTTCCCCCTCAATGCTTTTAAAATATTGGTACAAGGCCAGGCATAGTGGCTCACGCCTGTAATCCCAGCACTTTGGGAGGCTGAGGCGGGTGGATCACTTGAGGCCAGGAGTTCTAAACCAGCCTGGCCAACATGGTGAAACCCTGTCTCTACTAAAAACACAAAAATTAGTCAGTCATGGTGGCGGGCACCTGCAATCCCAGTTATTCCGGAGACAGAGGTGGGAGAATTCCTTGAACTCGGGGGGCGGAGGTTGCAGTGAGCTGTGATCCTGCCACTGCCCTCCAGCCTGGGTGACAGAGTGAGACTGTCTCAAAAAAAAAAAAAAAATTGGTACAAATGAGATGAAAAAGGTGCTGATGGGGAGAGGGGTTGTTCCTTTAAGCCTCTTTTCTGGTCTCCTGGCTGGGACCAACCAGGGGTTGCTCTGGGCTTGGACATAGCCCCTCTTCTGTGTTCAGCACACACAGGTGATATGGATTCTCTGCGCCCAGCACTCTGCTAAGCTCTGATTTCCACCTTCTCTCATTCAGTCTGATAAGATAGGCATTATCATTCTTATTTTACAGAGGGCCAAGCCAGTCCAGTGAATCCAGGTGTTCTGGCCAAGGTGACACAGCTAACAAATGTATGTTTGGGTCTCGATTCAGGGACCCAGCTTCTTTGTCAGCACAGTGAACAAAACTGCTTAGCTGCAGACCCGTTCCTAGGACAGTTGTCTAAGAACCTTTTGGTTACAAGCAAAAACAAAAGATCAAAAAACCACTAGAGCTATTTTAAGTTAAAAAAAAAGTAGGGTGGAGGATAATGGTGAGAAGGAATTATAGAAACCCAGAGAAATCTCATAGAACCCAAGAGGAGAAGTAATTAGTCTCATGAGGAATGAGGAAGCAGTGCTGTCTCTCTTTTTTTCTTTCTGTCTGGGAAATCATGGCCTCCAGCCTCTGCTTCTATAAGTACGTCTTCGTCATTCTCTACCCTGTATCTACCAAAAAATACAAAAATTAGCTGTGCGTGGTGGTGCGTGCCTGTAGTCCCAGATAATCGGGAGGGTGAGGCAGGAAAATCGCTTGAACCCAGGAGGTGGAGGTTGCAGTGAGCTGAGCTCGCGCTAATGTACTCCAGCCTGGGTGACAGAGTGAGACCCTGTCTCAAAACAACAACAACAACAACAACAACAACAAAAACCTATAAGGAACCTGTCTAGCTCTTTCTATCTCTCAGACCTTTTTCTGTGTTTGCTTCATTCCTAGGTAGGCCTTTTCCTCATGGTGGTAAATGGCTACTAGCAGCTCTATCTGGGCTTATGTTCTCATGAATTGGCTTCCTCAGTGGAAAGCAAATTTCCCCGTTCCAATAGTTCCAGCTCTGATTGTCCTTGATGGAGTCATAAGTCCATCCTGAACCCGTCACTAAGGCCAGAGGATAGGTGTCTCTGACTGGTGAGCCCTTGGTCAGATGACCATTCCCAAGCTGAGGTGGGTCAGCCACATTGAGTAGAGGAGGGACAGTTCTCCAAAGGAAAAATGGGATGCCATTAACAGAGACTCCAGAACCTACGAAACAGTGGATTGAGATTTATACCAAGAACCTCCAAGGATATGTTAAAGATCATGGTGGAGGGTGAAGAGATGCCTTTCATTCTTGTATTCCATACACATTATTAAGAGTTCTATGTGTACTCAGCACTGCTTGGCTCAGGGGATAAAAGAGGGAATCAGACAGACAAAGGTCCTTGCTCTCACGGAGCCTAACTTCCAAGGAGCGTGCCAACAAATAAATGTTTCTTGAATATCTACTATGGACAAAACAGTGTTCCAACCCCATTTCTTTCCCTTTGCCCATATAAAGAGAGATAAAATGTGGCCTTTCACTCAAGAAGTTTAAAATATACCACGGCAGATAAAATAGTAGTAAATAATAACAGCCTTTGGGAGGCTGAGGTGAGAGGATTGCTTGAGCTCAGGAGTTTGAGACCAGCCTGGGCAACATAGTAGGACCCCATCTTTACAAAAAATAAAAAAATTAGCCGGGTGTGGTAGTGCATGGCTCTGTGGTTCCAGCTACTTGGTAGGCTGAGGTGGGAGGATTGCTTGAGCCCAGGAGGTCAAGGCTGCAATGAGCTGATTTGTGCCATTGCACTCCAGCCTGGGCCATAGAGTGAAACCTTGTCTCAAAAAATAATAATAATAAATGGTAAATGCCCGCAGTTATACAAGTGTTTTGGGAGAGAGGGCTGGAATGAGGAGGAATACTACTGCTAATGGCAGTAATAATAAAAGTGGCTGACATCCATTCAGGGCTTACTGGGTGCCAGGCACTGTGCTAAGAACTTTCTGAACAGCATCTCATTTTATCCTAGTAACAACTCTATGAGGTAAGTAGCCCATTTTACAGAGTAAGGAAGGAACTGAGGCTCAGAGAAGAGAAGTGACTTAAAGAGCACACAGCTGGGAGTTGCAGACTCAGCAGCTGAACCTTGGTTTGTCTGGCCTCAGCGCCCATAACTTTTAGCTATTACATAATCTTGGGCCTGGAAAGAAGGGCGGGAGGTGTTGGGCCAGGAAATGTGGACATGTGGTAAATCTGGGGGGCAAGGAGTCAGTGGGAATAGGTTTTGTTCTTCTTGCTCTGCAGAGGGCTTTCTCTGCTTCTCCATACACATGGCAGAAAGTGGCTGTCTCCAGCTTTGAGTCCTATGCCTAAACCTGACTCTCTGGCACTAACTGCAAACTGGCAGCCCTATAGACCAAATATGATGTAAAAAAAATATTCTTAGCCTGTGGCATTTACAAAAATGAATTAGTGCCCCAAATTCAAAAATTGGGAAATCTCACACAAAAATCTGGAAAATCAGAATATCTGACAAGTCTGGGCCCATATTCCCATGGCAACCATCTGCTAGAGCAGAGACACAGCTGCTACCTTTAGCCGAGGCACACACTTTCCATTTGCCACAATTGCCGCCATTCCCCATTGTCTCTCACTGGGCTGTTTCACTCATTATCATTAGTATTGTGACCCCTGGGAGTGTTTGAACTAGAGTCACTATGTCCCAGTTTCAGAGTCCCAAGAGATATAATTCAGCCCAGTGTGGGTCAGATGGGCACCCCTGGTTCAAAACACTGTGGTGATAGCAGGGCAGGCATCAGCAAGGTCAGCGAGAGTGTAGGGGGACCTCTTCAGCAAGGCCTATGGGCAACGGTGGGGTCTCAGGAAAGGGAGTCTATTTAGATGGGCAGACACTTGAAAGGAGTTTAGTACCAAGGGGGAAGAGATTGAGGCTGAGAGCCCCCTTATGAGACATGTAATAATAGGCCTGTGCGGTGGCTCACACCTGTTATCCCAGCACTTTGGGAGGCTGAGGTAGAAGGATCGCTGAAGCCCAGGAGATCAAGACCAGCTTGGGCAATGGGGTGAAACCCCATCTCTACAAAAAATACAAAAATTAGCCAGGCATAGGGGCACATGCCTGTAGTCCCAGCTGGTTGGTTGGCTGAGGTGGGAGAATCATCTGAACCCGAGGTGGGAGAATCATCTGAGCCCGAGGTGGGAGAATCATCTGAGCCTGAGGTGGGAGAATCATCTGAGCCTGAGGTGGGAGAATCATCTGAGCCTGGGAAGTCAAGGCTGCAGTGAGCCATGATCGTGCCACTGCACTCCAGCCTGGGTGTTGGGAGTGAGACCCTGTCTCAAGAAAAACAAAAAACAGGCCGGATGCAGTGGCTCACGCCTCTAATCCCAGCACTCAAGGAGGTCGAGGTGGGCAGATCACCTCAGGTCGGGAGTTCTAGACTAGCCTGGCCAGCATGGCAAAACCTTGTCTGTACTAAAAATACAAAAATTAGCTGGGTGTGGTGGTGCACATCTGTAATTCCAGCTACTCGGGTGGCTGAGATACAAGAATGGCTTGAACCCAGGAGGCAGAGGTTGTAGTAAGCCGAGATCATGCAAGTGCACTCCAGCCTGGGCAAAAGAGCAAGACTCTGTCTCAAAAAAAAAGAACAACCACCACCAAAAAATGTATCAATCCAGGCTTCAGGTCATGATGAGGGCCTAAATTGAAGCAGAAACAGTGGAGACAGGCCAGGTGTGGTCGCTCACGCCTGTAATCCCAGCACTTTGGGAAACCGAGGCAGGAGGCTCACTTGAGCCCAGAGTTTAAGACCAGCCTGGGCAACATGGCCAAAATCCATCTTTATAAAAAATACAAAAATTAGCCAGGAATGGTGGCAAGTACCTGTAGTCCCAGCTACTTGGAAGGCTGGGGTGGGAGGATCACCTGAGCCCAGGAGGCTGAGGCTGCAGTGAGCTGTGATTGTGCCACTGCACTCCAGCCTGGGTGACAGAGCAAGACGAAAGAAAAAGAAAGAAAGAAAGAAAGAAAGAAGGAAGGAAGGAAGGAAAGAAAGAGAGAAAGAAAGAGAAACAGTGGAGACAGAGGGGAGAGGGGAGGTTTATTTATAACATATTAAGAACATGGTGATTGGTGAGCTGGGCTGGGCAGAAGCAAGAGTGACATTTGAGCTTCTGGCTTGGGGAACAGGGTAAAAGGTGGTGTCATTCATCAAGACTGGGAACCTAGGAGGAGCAGGTTTGGGGGAAGATAAAGAGTTCAGTTTTGGCCTTGTTGAGCTTGCTGTATGTGGCAGTGTGCAAGTGGAGCTGCTTGACAGGTGGGTGGCTCTTGGGGGGAAGATCTGTGGTTGAGATACAGTCTGGGAAGTCATCAGCAAGGAAATAGAGGTTGAAGACACAGGCACAGCTTAAAAGTGGGAGGGAGCATGAGGGGTAGAAAGGGAAGAGGGCTAAAAGCAGAACTATGAGAAGTGACATTTCAGGGCTGGAATGTTGCCAGCAACCAAGGATGAGAGAAGGAGGAGGAGAACCAGGGGTCTGTGGCCTCAGAGAAGCTCAGGAAGGAGAGTTAAGAAAGAAAGTGGTCAGGGTGGGGCATGGTGGCTCATGCCTGCAATCCCAGCACTTTGGGAGGCTGAGGTAGGAGGATCACTTGAGGCCAGGAGATTGAGACCAGCCTGGCAACATAGGGAGACCCCGTTTCTATTTAAAAAAATTAAATACAAGGCCGGGCGCAGTGGCTCATGCCTGTAATCCCAGCACTTTGGGAGGGTGAGGTGGGCAGATCATCTGAGGTCAGGAGTTTGAGACCAGCATGACCAACATGGAGAAACCCTGTCTCTACTAAAAATACAAACTTAGCCAGGTGTGGCAGCACATGCCTGTAGTCCCAGCTACTTGGGAGGCTGAGGCAGGAGAATCACTTGAACCCGGGAGGCGGAGGTTGCAGTGAGCAGAGATCGCGCCATTGCACTCCAGCCTGGGCAACAAGAGTGAAACTCCGTCTCAGAAAAAAAATAAAAAAGAAAGAAAGAAAGTGGTCAACAGTGCTGACTGTTTAGAGAAGGCAAGTAGGAAAGGCCTGGAAAAAGTCTTTGGATTTGGTGATGAAAAGATCATCAGTGAGTGTGATGACAGACAGTTCAGTGGCCGGGCAGAAGTCAAATGACAGGGACTGAGAAATGAGTGGACAGTGAGAATGGGAATCAGGGTTTCAACTCTCCTGAGGCCTGGGATACGGAGGGAAGGAGAGAGTTTGTCCAAAGGCAAAAAGTTTGTGTCAAACAAGATTCCAGAGAAAGGCCTGGCTGCTGTCGAGAGACCCAGGAGTAGCTAAGGCCTTATTCTGGGTTCAGGAGGGCCTGGGAAGATGCTGTCTTGTTTGTGAACCTGAAGTGAAAGCTCACCAGAGGGGCCAGCAGAGGGAACTGCCCTGCGAGAAGGCCCCAGCTTTGCGGCTGGGTTTTCCCCACTCTGCATCTAGTTTCCTTGATCCACTGATTATCTTGGGCTGGTTTTGCTGAATGACTCAGGAGCTTGAGCAAGCTTTGCTACTCAGTTTCACAGCTCTGGGGGAGGGGAAGTTGGATTCCTTTCTGATAGCTGGGAAACAGTCATTAGATATTGAAGGAAGAAGGACAATTGGTCCCCAGCTTCAGAGAGAAAAAAAAAAGGCTCTCCAAGCCTTTATTTATTTATTTATGAGATGGAGTTTCACTCTTGTTGCCCAGGCTGTAGTACAATGGTGCTATCTTGGTTCACGGCAATCTCTGCCTCCCGGGTTCAAGCGATTCTCCTGCCTCAGCCTCCTAAATAGCTGGGATTTCAAGCATGCGCCACCATACCCGGCTAATTTTGTGTTTTTAGTAGAGACAGGGTTTCTCCATGTTGGTCAGGCTGGTCTCGAAGTCCCGACCTCAGGCGATCTGCCCACCTTGGCCTCCCAAAGTGCTGGGATTACAGGCGTGAGCCACCACGCCTGGCTCCTTTATTCTTAATAAAAATAACAATATCTAACAGTTATTGGGTGCTTTCACCATTGCCAGGCAATGTTCTATGGGCCTCCCGGCTTTACCTCTGGGGTTGACCACTTGTTATTATCCTCGTTTGACATAGGGAGTTGAGAGTTAGGTGAAATGACTTGCCTGGGGCATCCAGCCAGTCACTGGAAGAACTGAGACTTGACTGCCAAAAGCCCATGTCCTTAACCACTGTGCAACACCGCACCTCTTAGGACCTCTCTAGGTGACCCAGCAAGGTCTGTGGGATTGAGGAGGGGCCTCCCAAATGAAGATCCTGGGCAAATGGCTGGAAAACAAAATCCTTAAAAAGAAGCTTCTCCCTGCTAGGATTTCTGCTGAGAAGGAAGGGACAAGATCCCCTGAGCTTGTTCTGAGGCTCCTTATCACCTGAGACCCCCTTCTGTGACTCCTTTCCCCCACTTTGGCTTAGATAAAGGGCCTATTCACAGCCTCCCTGAGCTGTGTCTGGAAGCTGGCCCTGGCAGCAGCTAGCGGTTTGTCCCCTGTCCTGGCTTCTTCCTCCCTGCCTGCCTCCCCTGCCCCTGATTTGACACCTGGTATCTCTTTCCCCTGTCCCTGAGCTCAGGGAACGTAAGGCCCAGGCAGGCACAGTATCACTTTCTTCCTGAACTGTCCCTGAAGCAGGGATAATTTTGTCTGCTGTCTGCCCCCTACTCTGTTGTCAGTGTACACTTCCAAGGGTTCCTGTGGAATCCAGGCTCCCGTAAACATCCAAAGAGGAGGAAGTGAGCCAAGCACTAAGCCTGTGATTGCATCAGGACTGACGCACTCTCTGCCTTTTCCCCTACCTCGGTCTCCAGGGGAGCCACGTGGGCAGGCCACTGGGTCAGGCCCAAGCCCTCTCCCCTTCATTCGGCTGAGGGGAAAAGGGGGATGCTATGGAAGGAACACAGACCTCCAGCAGCACCTCCTTGGCCTGGAAGGGAAGTAGCCAACACATTTGAAAGCTGAAGAGAAGGCAAAGGTGGGGTGGCCTGAGGAAAGGGTCTGAAAAGGCTGGGAAGTAAAGTTTTTGGAGTGTCAACTAAATGCCAGGTTCTCTATACATGTAACACTATTAACAATAGGTCGGGTACAGTGGCTAACATCTGTAATTCCAGCACTTAGGGAGGCAGAGGTGGGAGGATGGCTTGAGGCCAGGAGTTTGACACCAGCCTGGAAAGAAAAAAAGAGAAATTTTTAAAAATAATAATAACAATAATAATATCTGACTATGAGGCTCTTGATCAGGAATTCCATTTCTATACTTAAAAGCAACTACCATAGGGGCTGGGCGTGGTGGCTCATGCCTGTAATCCCAGCACTTTAGGAGGCTGAGGTGGGTGGATCACCTGAGGTCAGGAGTTCGAGACCAGCCTGGCCAACATGGTGAAACCCCAACTCTACTAAAAATACAAAAAATTAGCCAGGCGTTGTGGCACATGCCTGTAGTCCCAGCTACTCGGGAGGCTGAAGCATGAGAATTGCTTGAACCCGGAAGCCGGAGCTTGCAAAAGACCGGGTGCAGTGGCTCACACCTGTAATCCCAGCACTTTGGGAGGCTTAGGCGGGTGGATCACCTGAGGTCAGGAGTTTGAGACCAGCCTGGCCAAAATAGTGAAACCCCGTCTCTACTAAAAATACAAAAAATTAGCCAGGCATTATAGTGGGCGCCTGTAATCCCAGCTGCTAGGGAGGCTGAGGCAGGAGAATCACTTGAACCTGGGAGGCAGAGGTTGCAGTGAGCCGAGGTCGCGCCATTGTACTCCAGCTTGGGCAACAAGGGTGAAATTCCATCTCAAAAGCAAACAAACAAAAAAGCAGCTACTGGCCAGGCGCAGTGGCTTACGCCTGTAATCCCAGCACTTTGGGAGGTTGAGGTGGGGAGATCACCTGAGGTCAGGAGTTCAAGACCAGCCTGGCCAACATGATGACACCCCATCTTTACTAAAAATACAAAAATTAGCCGGACGTGGTGGCGCGCATCTATAGTCCCAGCTACTGAGGATGCTGAGACTGGAGAATCACTTGAAACTGGGAAGTGGAGGTTGCAGTGAGCCGAGATCATGCCACTGCACTCCAGCCCGGGTGACAGAGTAAGGCTCTGTCACAAAAAAAAAAAAAAGCAGCTATCATTTTATTGTATGCTGGTGCTATGCAGTTTACATACATATATTTTCTTATCTAAGTCTAGAAACACCCTTATGAGTTATGATTACCCTTTTACAAAGTAAGGAAACAGACTCAGAGAGGTGAAAGTTCAGAATTCTCCCAGTCACTCAGCTGGGCATTGGAGAGTTAGGGGGTGGTGGATCTAGGTCTGTCTTCTCTTTGCTTCATCATTATGTATTAATGAATGTCATTTTCTCAATAAGAGTAATGCAGTTACTATTAGCTTTGACTTACAATGGGGAAACTGAGGCTTGGGAAAGTGAGCAGACTTGCCTGAGGACAGAGTACAAGTCTCAACACGTCTCACCCTTAATTTTGATGCCCTTATGCTGAGCTCTTATGGGCTTGCCAGAATGTTCATAAGAGTCCTTCTCAATGCAGCTGAGGCTTCACACAGTTTCCCAGCTCCCCACGAGGTGACAGAACCAGCACCTGCCTCAGTGAAGTC
Organism: Pongo abelii; assembly: GCF_028885655.2. Taxonomy (NCBI): domain Eukaryota; kingdom Metazoa; phylum Chordata; class Mammalia; order Primates; family Hominidae; genus Pongo; species Pongo abelii. The sequence goes on from NC_071985.2 coordinate 201,618,551, forward strand.
ACTTCTCATCCTAGCTTGTGATCATCTCCTCTGTACTCCTGACTCTCTAGGGGCCAATTCCAGCTCTTCACAATCATCTCTGTGTATCTGCTAGTGTCTGACCCAGAACTGGAGTTGTTATTTTGTTTGTTTGTTTGTTTTTGAGACAGTCTTGCCCAGAAGGTGTGCAGGCTGAAAAGCCAAGAGGCTCAGAAGCCCCAGATTTTTGGATGTCATCAATGGTTAAAAGTTTTAAAAATGAGGAGGGAGACCCAGATATGGCTGCTAGCTTTTAGTCTGGCTAAATAAGAACATTAAAACTCTCAGCCAGGCTGGAGTGCAGTGGCGCAATCATAGTGATCATAGCTCACTGCAACCTCCACCTCCCAGTTTCAAGCGAGTCTCATGCCTCAGCCTCCTGAGTAGCTGGTCTTACAGGCGTGCACCACCATGCCCAGCTAATTTTTGTATTTTTAGTAGAGACAGGGTTTTACCATGATAGGCAGGCTGGTCTTAAACTCCTGGCCTCAAGGGATCCACCTGCCTCGGCCTCCCAGTGTTGGGATTACAGGCGTGAGCCACTGGCCTCCAGGGGTTGTTTGAATGAAAAAAATAAAAAGGGATTCCTTAAGGAGCTGAGATTTGAACCTAGGTCTGTTGGGCTCCACCTGAGCCATTTCCACTTCCTCCGCCTGCAGTTGGCCTCCCTCCCCTAGAGATGCCTAGATGTGCAGGCTGAAAAGCTGGGGCAAGGCAGCATGCAAGCTGATTTAGAATCCTTCCCCTCCCCTCCCCTTTCTTTTTTCAGAAGCCAAGGAGAAACATGAAAACTCAAATGTGCCCTGAACCAGTCTCAACCCTGAAGTTACGGAATGCAAAAGGTGAGGAGTCACCATGGTAACCGCAGTGGCAGGTGTGTTGGTGAATCCTTTGTTTCTGCAGCATCGGCAGGCAAGGCCTGCCCGGTGCCTGTCTGAGGGTTTGCGCTATCTGGCTACAGGGCAGCAGCTGCATTTCATTCATTTCTCTTAATGGGACATTATGGGAGACTTTTGCTTTTCATTGCCTCCATTTTCTTATAAGTGGAAGGGGAGGGAAAAAAACCATTTTCCTTCCCTTCCCACCCACTCAGAGAAATGTCCGAAAAACACCAGCATTCCCATCAAGAGGCTCTGCTGCCGCTGGTCATGAAACCCCATCATCACTTAAATTGCTCTATTTTAAAGGTTTGTGAAAACTGCACCAAATTGATTTTTCCCATATCACTTCTATCTGTTATTTCTGTGGTCTCTCTTCTTCATTGCTACATTTCCCTGGAGCAGGGGAGCAAATCTATATGGAAACTTGAGGTACTCTTATGTGGTTTGGGAACCAAAAAATAAAAGTGTTTTAGAGGCTATCAGATTGTTGTCTTTCTGTTACTTACTCATGGACTTATGTATTTATTTTTACCCTGGGTCTGTTGAAAAGGATTTGGCTCACAGATTCTGAACTTAATTTAGCTTCAGGCCTTAATCACCGTTGAGCAGAGAATTTTATAATCACAGGGATGGAAAGAATCTTAGATGTCATCTGGCTCAGAAGTCCCCAGACTTTTGGATGTCATCAACAGTTAAAAGTTTTAAAAATGAGAAGGCAGACTCAGATATGGTTGCTACCTTTTAGTTTGGCTAAATAAGGACATTAGAAAAAACACAACTATCATGTAGTACCACCACTGTTTCATAAAAGAAAGCACATTCTTCTATGAAAAAAGATAGGAAGGAATGGTATACATTCTTAGAATAAAATACTGTTCCTTAAACAATACATTTAGGCCAGGCACGGTGGCTCACGCCTGTAATCCCAGCACTTTGGGAGGCCAAGGCGGGCGGATCACGAGGTCAGGAGATTGAGACCATCCTGGCTAACATGGTGAAACCCCGTCTCTACTAAAAATACAAAATAAATTAGCCGGGCATGGTGGTGGGTGCCTGTAGTCCCAGCTACTCCGGAGGCTGAGTCAGGAGAATGGCGTGAACCCGGGAGGCCGAGCTTGCAGTGAGCCAAGATCACACCACTGCACTCCAGCCTGGGCGACAGAGTGAGATTCCATCTCAAAAAAAAAAAAAAAAAATACATTTAGTAAATAATTTACCCTTTTATACATATTTTTTTCCTTTTTCCACATACTAGCACCAGTCTGAGAATAGATGTTTGAGAACCATTCATCTTGTTTACTATCCCTGCCAGTATTTCTTGGAGATGGTATCTTGGCCTCTGCTTGGATACCTTTGGTAGCTGGAGCACTCACTACCTTCCCTCTTTGGATAATTCAAGCTATTACTTCTTCTTCTTCTTTTTTCTCTTTTTGAGATGGAGTCTTGCTCTGTTGCCAGGCTGGAGTGCAGTGGCACGATCTCGGCTCACTGCAACCTCTGCCTCCCGGGTTCAAGCCATTCCCCTGCCTCAGCCTCCTGAGTAGCTGGGACTACAGGTGCGAGCCACCATGCCTGGCTAATTTTTCTTTTTTCTTTTGTATTTTAGTACAGATCGGGTTTCACCATGTTGGCCAGGATGGTCTTGATCTCCTGACCTCATGATCCGCCCACCTCGGCCTCCCAAAACGCTGGGATTACAGGTGTTAGCCACCACGCCTGACCTCAAGCTATTACTTCTTTCTCGTAGCCCTTTCCTTTCCTTTCCTTCTTCAGGTGGGTTAGATGTCCGTTTTATGTGTTCCCTTATTTCCCCTGCAAGCAGTTACCACTTTATTTATTTATTAATTTAATTAATTTATTTATTTCAGAGATGGAGTCTCACTCTGTCACCAAGGCTGGAGTGCAGTGGTACAATCATAGCTCATTGCAACCTCCATCTCCTGGGCTCAAGCCGTCCTGCCACGTCCACCTCCTAAGTAGTTGAGACCAAGGTGCGAGCCACAGGACTTGGCTAGTTAGCATTTTTGTAGTACTCATCTCATGATGTTGTAATTGCTGGTTGAGACATCCATCAGTTTCTAGACTGTCAACTTCTTGAGGGCAGGGTCTATGTCTGTTCACTGTTGGGGCCTCAGACCTATTATATGGCAGAAGCTCATCAATAATTGTTGACAGAAGGAATGAGCTTCTATCCACTGGATTAATGATATCATGAAACAATGGTAACAATGGCCATGAAATTGATATTTGTTTCATGTGTACTATATGCTAAGCATTTTATTCAAGTTTGATCAGGAACAGGCTTTTATGCCAGGACATTTGGAATAAGATGAAAATTATAGTTGATGAAGCATATTGTTTTAAAAGGAAGTCTCTCTGGGAATTTATCCTACAGAATTTCCCTAAAAGTGCTCCAAGGCTTATCAAGATGTATGTGCAAGAATGTCCACTGCAGTATTGCTTCCAATAGCAAAGAATTGGAAACAACCGGGATATTTACCAATAGGGAACCTGTTAAATAAATTATAGTTCAGTCGGCTGGGCACGGTGGCTCAGGTCTGTAATCCCAGCACTTTGGGAGGCCGAGGTGGGTGGATCATGAGGTCAGGAGTTCGAGACCAGCCTGGCCAACATGGTGAAATCCCTTCTCTACTAAAAATACAAAAATTAGCCAGGCGTGGTGGTGTGCGCCTGTAATCCCAGCTACTCGGGAGGCTGAGGCAGGAGAATTGCTTGAACTCGGGAGACAGAGGTTGCAGTGAGCCGAGATCACCCTCCATTGCATTCCAGCTCTGGGTCACATAGCAAGACTCCATTTGGGGAAAAAAAAAAAGAATAATAGTTCAATCATGCTGTGTAGGTAGCCTTTAAAAAGAACAAGGTAGATCTAAATGTACTGACACGGAAAACTGTCCAAGACATATTGTTAAGGGAAATAATTCTACTTGTTAAACACACACATACATATAAATACACAGAAAAAATATGAATGTACAGAAAAAAATCTGGAAGAACAATATAATCCAAATTGTTAATAGTGGTTCTTTGGCCGGGCGCGGTAGCTCACACCTATAATCCCAACACTTTGGGAGGCCGAGGAGGGTGGATCACCTGAGGTTGGGAGAGTTCGCGACCAGCCTGGCCAATGTGGCAAAACCCCGTCTCTACTAAAAATACGAAAATTAGCCAGACGTGGTGGCACATGCCTGTAATCCCAGCTACTCGGGAGGCTGAGGCAGGAGAATCGCTTAAACCCGGGAGGTGGAGGTTGTGGTGAGCCGAGATTGCGCTTCTGCACTCTAGCCTAGGCAACAAGAGCGAAACTCCTTCCCAAAAAAAAAAAAAAAAAAAAAAAAAGTGGTTCTTTTTCTGGGTAGGATTGCTGGAGACTTTTGCTTTATTAAGCATCCATCTCTGTAATTTAAAAAATGTGTAAGAAGCATGTCTTATTTTTTAGCAGCATTATTAAAGTATAATTTACATGCTATAAAATGCATGTATCATCTTTACAGTAGTGGTGGACAGATAATTTATTTATTTATTTAAGACAGTCTTGCTCTGTTGCCCAGGCTGGAGTGCAGTGGCGTGATCTCGGCTCACTGCAATCTCCAGGGTTCAAGCGATTCTTGTGACTCAGCTTCCCAAGAGGCTGGAATTACAGGCATTCACCACCATGTCTGGCTAATTTTTGTATTTTTAGTAGAGACGGGGTTTTGCCGTGTTGGCCAGGCTGGTCTCTAGCTCCTGGCCTCAAGCAATCCACCCACCTCGGCTTCCCAAAGTGCTGGGATTATAGGCATGAGCCACAGTGCCCGGCCAGAGCCAGGTTTTAAAAAACACAAATAGAAGGAAATATTTCTTTTTTTCTTTCTTTCTTTTTTTTTTTTTTTGAGATGGAGTCTCGCTCTGTCGCCCAGGCTGGGGTGCAGTGGCATGATTTCGGCTCATCGTAACCTCCGCCTCCCGGGTTCAAGCAATTCTCTGCCTCAGCCTCCCAAGTAGCTGGGATTACAGGCATCTGCCACCATGCCCCACTAATTTTTGTATTTTTAGTAGAGATGGGTTTCATCATCTTGGCCAGGCTGGTCTCGAACTTCTGATCTCGTGATCCACCTGCCTTGGCCTCCCAAAGTACTGGGATTACAGGCGTAAGCGACTGCGCCCAGCCAGAAGGAAAGGTTTCTATGCAAGCACAGTGGCTCATAACTGTAATCCCAGCACTTTGAGAGGCCAAGGTGGGAGGATTGCTTGAGCCCAGGAGTTTGAGAAGGAAAGGTTTCTGACATTGAGGCTAATCTTATCTTTTGTCCCTTTGCCTGCCCTTCTGTTTCCTTCCCCATAATGGTTTTCCCTCAGCTCCTTCTCAGACCCTCAGTACCTCTGAGTGGCATAAAAACTCTTTTTCTAGGCCAGGCACAGTGGTTCATGTCTGTAATCCCAGCACTTCGGGAGGCCAAGGCAGGCAGATCACCTGAGGTCAGGAGTTTGAGACCAGGCTGGCCAACATGGCAAAACCCTGTCTCTACTAAAAATACAAAAATTAGCCAGGCGTGGTGGCAGGCGCCTGTAATCCCAGCTACTGGCGAGGCTGAGGTGGGATAATCGCTTGAACCTGGGAGGCAGAGGTTGCAGTGAGCTGAGATCATGCCATTTTACTCTAGCCCTGGGAGACAAGAACAAAACTCCATTTAAAAAACAAAAAACAAAAAACCACCTCTTTTTTTTTCATGTGTGCCTATAAAAGGAGGGGTTCCACTAGCTGACTTCTAAGGTCCTTTCAGGTACCAGTTGGGGTGAGTTGATAGTCCTGGTCTCTCTCCTACTAAAACTTGTTCTTAGGAAGGATCGGTAATTTTTTTTTTTGTATTATTAGTAGAGATGGGGGTTCACCACATTGGCCAGGCTGGTCTCGAACTCCTGATCTCTGGTGATCCACTTGCCTTGGCCTCCCAAAGTGCTGGGATTACAGGTGTGAGCCACCATGCTTGGCCAGGATCTGGTAATCTCATTCTCATTACATGAAAATAGCTGATGAGGCCCAGTTTATTTTTCTCTCTTGTGATGTTTGCATTTTAACAAAAGATGAACTATCATTTTTGGCTTCAAACCAAGAAGAAAACCTCCAACTGTTCAGTTTCTACACATATAGGGGTAAGGGATATGTATGAGTGGGCAAGACAACCTTTTCAGCATCCTTGAAAACACAGCAGCAGATAGGAAGTTAGGATCATTGATGTGGAGATGGGTAAGTACTCAAGGTTGCCACTAGGTAAAATGGGACCCACTATGGGTGGGAAAGTCAAGATTTTGGCCATAGCACTTGGCAGAATTAAGAAAGCTGTGGACCATTGGGGAAGGAGTCCTCTCAATTTCACATATGACCTTAATTGCCCCATTTAAGCTAGTACTTTGAAGTTTCAGTGTGTAGAAACATTATCACCGGTCAGATAGCATATATGAAACATTTATACAGGCACAGATAATCTTAGTCACTCTGAAAGAGGTTGATATAATGAAAAGAATTCACAGTGTTAGACCAACATCCAGAATGTGGTAACCACATTCTTATTAGGAGAGGCAGACACACAGTGGTTGAGGAAGTGGGGCCCTGGAAATATATTTGCTGGGTTCAAATCCTCCTGGCTCTATCATGTACTACCAGTTGAATGGCCTTGGTCAAGTGGCTTCACTGTTATTTATCTCAGTTTCTCCATGAAATGGGAATAACAGGGTAACAATATTAATAGTAATGTAAAATGGAGATAACAATAATTCCCACCCCTTAGGGTTATAAAAGTTAAATTAGTTAATACATATCAAGTGCTTAGAACAGTGCCTGGCATGGCTGGGCACGGTGGCTCACGCCTGTAATCCCAGCACTTTGGGAGGCCGAGGTGGGCGGATCACCTGAGGTCAGGAGTTTGAGACCAGCCTCACCAAATGGAGAAACCCCATCTCTACTAAAACTACAAAATTAGCTGGGCGTGGTGGTGCATGCCTGTAAACCCAGATACTCGGGAGGCTAAGGCAGGAGAATCGCTTGAACTCGGGAGGCAGAGGTTGCGGTGAGCCGAGACTGCGCCATTGCACTCCAGCCTAGGCAACAAGAGCGAAACTTCATCTCAAAAAAAACAACAACAACAACAAAAAACACTGCCTGACACATAGTAAGTGCTCAATAAATGTCAGCTATGAACATCATTACCTCCTAATCCCTTTGTGTAGGAAACCTTGATGCTTCATTTCCAACAGCTCTAGCTTCAGTAATTAATAAATCCTTTTCTATTTTCCAACTGCTAAATGGGCAAACTGAGTCACAGGGTATCAGAGAATGCTGTGAAGAGAACCCAGAAGGCAGGGCAGCGACAGAGGTTCAAGTGCAGTAGGCCCTTCATATTCCTGAATTCAACCAACCAGGGATCTAAAATATTCGGGAAAAAAAATAGCATCTTCACTAAACATGTACTTTTTTCTTGTCATCATTCCCTAAACAATACAGTATAACAACTACATAACATTTACACTGTATTAGGTATAAGTAATCTAGAGATGATTTAAAGTATACGAGAGGATGTGTGTAGGTTATATGCAAATACTATACCATTTTATATATTTTATTTTATTTTTTATACTGAGTCTAGCTCTGTCGTCCAGGCTGGAGTGCAGTGGCGCAATGTCGGCTCACTGCAACCTCCGCTTCCTGGGTTCAAGCGAAGATTCTAGTGCCTCAGCCTCCCGAGTAGCTGGGATTACAGGTGCCCGCCACCATGCCCGGCTACTTTTTCTATTTTTTTAGTAGACACGGGGGTTTCATCATGTTGGCCAGGCTGGTCTCGTACTCCTGACCTCAAGTGATCCTCCCGCCTCGGCCCCCCCAAAGTGCTGGGATTACAGGCGTAAGCCACTGCGCCCCGCCCATTTTATATTTTATAACAGGGACTTGATTATCCGCAGATTTTGGGATCCGCAGGTGTCCTGGAACCAACCAATCCCTCACGGATAGGGAAGGACCTACGGGCCTGCAGTCCCCGAGCGGCGCCCCGTCCCCGCCAGGCTTCCGCTGCCCCACGTGAAAGATGAACCAAGGAGGCTGAGTCACGTTTCTCAACTTTTCCCTCTCCCTCGTTGCCAGTTCCCGAAGTCGTTTTCTTCTCTGGCCAAAATCCAGTCCCACTTGATGGCGGTGGAGCTGGGGATCCTGACTGTGGATCGGCCCCGGGAAGGATTCCGCGGAGGCCGCCGCCTTCCCGTCCACTCAGGCCGCAGCCGAAGCTTTCCAGCTCCCGCCGGCACCGCGACAGCGAGCCCCTTCGCGCGCGGACACACGCCCCGAGCGAGCCTTGACTTCTCCCGGAATTCACAGCTTCAGTCCCTCCCCTCCCCCAAAGGCGGACGCAGGGGAAGCTCTAGTGCCTGAGGAGGCCGCAGAGTGCGAACTGCAGCGGCTTAGGGTACGACACCAGGGCTTCCTGCACAAGCGGAGAGGCCAGGGACGGGCGATTTCTGCAAACAGCTGGAGCCAGCGCCCTGCCCCCTCCCCCCGCCCCTGCAAAAGAGGGCTGTAAAATTCCGGAAGAGAGATTAGAGGCAGGGGATGGGTGGGGCGGTGAATAGTACATTCCTTCCTCCCCTTGCCTCCTCCTACCCGGTTATCACTCTGGGAGGGTTGAGTCGTCTCTTGGCCTTCTCTTGGCCGGTGCACTGGCAGCGTCCAGACATGGGGCTTGAAACCTCCCATGCTCATCGGAACTTTGTGGAGCCTGGATCGCTTATTTCGCAGCTCATGACTCCATCTGGTTTCGGGCTCGGAAATTTTGGTTGCTACTTGCAACTGAGTCTTTTCAACTGGGTCTTTTCCATAAGAGTGCTTCATAGGCCTGTCTGTGCATTTGTTAGTAGTTCCTATTTATTGAGCGAACTTTGCAATGGAGGCATACTTTATTTAGTGTTGGAGGGAAGGAACATGAAGGCGCAGAGAGGCTGTGAAACCTCAAGGCCACACAATGGCAGAGCCAGGAATCAACTCAGCGATTGGTTCCACACGTTTCCCACCACATCCTGCTGATTCCTTTGCTTCAGGTCTTTAAAAGGCAAGACTTATTTGTTAGGGGGTAGGGAAGTAATATTTATGGACCACCTCTCACTGTGCCAGCTACTTTAAATATATTGTCTTTAATAATTTAATTTGTCACAACACTTCAAGACAGATGTGATCACCATGCCCATATTACAGATGAGGAAAACTTTAGAGGTGAGGAGTTTAAGGGCCAGAGCTGGGATTCCTGTACAGTCACACTGCAAGGCCTGTGCTCTTTCTAAAACCACAGTTAATGTCTGCAGAGTGCTTGACAGTTTACAAAGCAAAGTATTTTCAAGCTCTCCATTTTAGAGCTATCATCCTATTTCATAGATGAAGAGAAAGGTTCATTTGTGAAGTTACAACATCTGTTGAAGATCACAAAACTAATGGTAAGTTGCAGAATCTGTAATTTTGAAATAAACTGCTGGTGGTATCAAGGCTCATTTCATTTATTCATTGCACGGTGCCAAGTACCAACTAATAATAATATTAGCTACATTTATTGAATACTTAACATGAGTTCAATGCATGAGTTATGCACACTAAGTCCTTTAGTCCTCAAAACACCTTTTTTTGAAGTTTACCTTTTCTATTTTACAGATGGGGAAATAGTTATTTCATCAGGCAGATGAAATAACTCCCCAAGTCTACAGGACAACAAAATGGCAATGCAAAGATGCCAGATGAATTAGTGTAAAATCCCAGGGTGGGAACCAGTCACCTGTTCCCAACCTCTGTCTAAACCACTTTTCTGAGGGCTTCAGTTTCTTTACCACATGATCATGACTTGTTTTCTTGTTTTTCTTTTCTTTTCTTTTCTTTTTTTTTTTTTTGAGACAGTCTCACTCTGTCGCCCAGGCTGGAGTGCAATGGTGCAATCTCAGCTCACTGCAACCTCCGCCTTCCCGGTTCAAGCGATTCTTCTGACTCAGCCTCCCGAGTAGCTGGGATTACAGGTATGCACCACCACGCCCAGATAATTTTTTTTTGTATTTTTAGTAGAGACGAGGTTTTTGCCATGTTGGCCAGGCTGGTCTCGAACTCTTGGCCTCAGGTGATCCGCCTTCCTCGGCCTCCCAAAGTGCTGGGATTACAAGCATGAGCCACTGTGCCCGGCAGACCATTACTTGTTTTTCTAACCCCTGTGTGTGGTGGGCCCACATAGCTCCTGCTCTCAAGGAGCTAATGCTCTGTAAAATCAGCGAAGAGTACTGCCAGCTTGTCCCACAGGGGCACTGGGAAGATTAATCAGCAAATGGCACTTGGAATGCTTCAGCAAAAGCACTGGATAAACTCAAGGCACTTAGGCGTGAAACTCACTGCTAGGGGTGGTTCCTGCTGTAATAAGGCACCAGCAGCCCAGTTCCTGATCTGTTTGAGGTGTGGAGAGAGTAAAACCATGTTACAGCCTGCTGTGGGAAGCCATTTGGATGTCGGGATGAGAGCATCTCTCTGCTTTCCGGGGGGTAAGGGAATGTGGCAGTGGTGTCATAGTCTAGGACCTTTCCCTCTCAGAGGCAGATATTTTTTTCAGCATTTCACAAGGGTTTCCAGCTTATTCTGAGGACACCAGTTATTGACTGAAGTCAGAAATGAATATCATGATTATTTGGGCTTCAGAGGCAGACAGACCTGGGGTGAATCCTGTTTCTGTCATTTCGTCTCTCTGAGCCTCTGGTTCCTTGGTTCCTTTGTTTTTTAAGACGGAGTCTTACTCTGTCTCCCAGGCTGGAGTGCAGTGGCATGATCTCAGCTCGGCTCACTGCAATCTCCGCCTCCCAAGTTCAAGCAATTCTCTTGCCTCAGCTTCCTAAGTAGCTGGGATTACAGGCGCACGCCACCACGCCTGGCTAATTTTTGTATTTTTAGTGGAAACAAGGTTTCACCATGTCGGTCAGGCTGGTCTCAAACTCGTGACCTCGTGATCTGCCTGCCTCGGCCTCCCAAAGTGCTGAGATACAGGTGTGAGCCACCGCAACTGGCCTTTTTTTTCTTTTTTCTGAGACAGAGTCTCGCTCTGTTGCCCAGGCTGGAGTGCAGCGTCGAAATCTCGGTTCACCACAACCTTCGCCTCCCAGGTTCAAGTGATTATCCTGCCTCAGCCTCCCAAGTAGCTGGGACTACAGGCACGTGCCACCATGCCCGGCTAATTTTTGTATTTTTAGTAGAGACAGCTTTTCACTATGTTGGCCAGGCTGGTCTCAAACTCCTGACCTCGTGGTCCGCCTGCCTTGGCCTCTCAAAGTGTGGGGATTACAGGCGTGAGCCACCGCGCCCGGCCTTTCTCAAGTGTTTTCATATGTTATTATGGATACGTGAAAGAGCCCATGAGGCAGCTGATTATTATTTCCATTTAATAGTTGATAATACTTCCCTTTTTTAATGGGGGTAATAGTACCTTCCTAATAGGGTCATTTTGAATCATAAACTCGATAATAGATTTTATTTTATTATTTATTTATTTTGAGATGGAGTTTTGCTCTTGTTGCCCAGGCTAGAGTGAAGTGGCGCGATCTCGGCTTACTGCAACCTCCGCCTTCTGGGTTCAAGTGATTCTCCTGCCTTAGCCTCCCGAGTACCTGGGATTATAGATGCCTACCACCACTCTCGGCTAATTTTTGTATTTTTAGTAGAGACAGGGTTTTACCATGTTGGCCAGGCTGGTCTCAAACTCCTGACCTCAGGTGATCCACCCGCCTTGACCTCCCAAAGTGTTGGGATTACAGGCATGAGCCACTCTGCCGGGCCTTGATAACATTTTAAAACGTTTCTATCAGGACTTGGAAAAGAGTAGATGCTTAATAAAAGGTAATTATGGCTGGGTGCAGTGGTTCATGCCTATAATCCCAACACTTTGGGAGGCCAAAGTGGGAAGGTTGCTTGAGCCCAGGAGTTCAAGACCAGCCTAGGCAACATGGCAAGACCTCCATCTCTACAAAAATAAAAAAATAATTAGCTGGGCATGGTGGCATGGGCCCATGGTCCCACCCACCTACTTGGGAGGCTGAGGTGGGAGGATTGCTTGAGCCTAGGAGGTTGAGGCTGCAGTGAGCCATGTTTGCACTACTGCATTCCCTCTGGGGTGACAAAGTGAGACCCTGTCTTAAAAAAAAAAAAAAAAAAGGCCAGGCGCGGTGGCTCACGCCTGTAATCCCAGCACTTCTGGAGGCCGAGGTGGGCGGATCACGAGGTCAGGAGATCGAGACCATCCTGGCTAATATGGTGAAACCCCATCTCTACTAAAAATACAAAAAATTAGCTGGGCGTGGTGGTGGGCGCCTGTAGTCACAGCTACTCAGGAGGCTGAGGCGGGAGAATGGTGTAAACCCAGGAGGTGGAGCTTGCAGTGAGCCGAGATCGCGCCACTGCACTCCAGCCTGGGTGACAGAGTGAGACTCTGTCTCAAAAAAAAAAAAGGGGGGTAAAGGTAACTATTATTGGAGCCACTATTCTTATCCTTATGTTGTTAATGTTGTTATTACATTATTTTATTTCAGGGCCAGAAGGAGAGCTAGGTGGAGGGAAGTGTCATTCACTTGGTCAAACAATCTACTAGATGAAAACAAACAAGCAAACAAACAATCTGCTAGACTGCCCCAAATAGATCCATCTAAGCAGGGGAGAATCTGAAAACAGGCAATTACAATACCATGTTAAGTACTATGGTAGAGTATTGCACAAGGTGTTTTGCAACTTTATCGGAAGAATCAATAACTCATAGACACAGCAAAAGTTTTGCAGAGGAGGTAGCTCTTTCTTTCAAATCAGTCTATGTTTCCAGGAAGTAGAAAATACTGCTTGCTGGAGGCAGACAGAATACAAGTGAGCCCAGTCTGTGCTCCTCACCTAAGGGCCTTGCTACTGATCTGCAGCCCCTCTTGCTCCTCAAGGCCTCTCTCAACTCCCACACAGCCCTGCTAGCCAGCCTTGCCCTAGAATACCCCCTCCTGGGCCACCTGGTGGTGAACATCCTGGACTCTGTGCTGTGGCTTGATGCGGCTGAGTCATAAGACCTTTCTTTTTATTGCTAAGCTCTAATGGAAGCCTTCTGGTCAGAAGCAATGCCCCAGGTCTACCTTGTGGGGAAGGTCTAATGACGACAGATCACTGCTTCTCCCCGCAGGGCTGGATGAGCATGGATGTGGTGGCGAGATGGGGGAGAAGCACCCACGGGAGCATCTTCATTTCTTCCTATATAGGCGCCAGTTCTGGGCAGGCAAGACTTCCCAGGGGTGGACAGAAAGAACAGACCCTCCCCAACCCGCAATTCCCAGGGGAAGACATCTCCCTCCCAAGTCAGCCTCCAATGCCGCACTTTCCCATCTGGCCGTGGCCCAAACCAGCCTACCAGCTCGCTAGTGACCACATTTTCCAAACCAAAACTCAGGACGCATGATCTGGCAAAGAATTTCTGGCTAGCTTCCAAATGCAAGAGGCAAAAACCTTTCCACTTGAGAATCTCTACGATAATCTGCGTCGTTAAAGGTGACATTAAGTCGGAAAGCTTGAAATTCAGGGTCTCTTCTTTCTCACTTTCTCAACTCAAGCGTTTTCTTTTTCTTTCTTTTCTTTTCTTTTTTTTTTGAGATGGAGTCTCATTCTGTCGCCCAGGTTGGAGTGCAGTGGCGTGATCTCGGCTCACTGCAAACTCCGCCTGCCGGGTTCAAGTGAGTCTCCTGCCTCAAGCTCCCGAGTAGCTGGGATTACGGCCCTCCTTCCGGGCGCGCGCCACCATGCCCGGCTAATTTTTGTATTTTTAGCAGAGACAGGGTTTCACTATTTTGGCCAGGCTGGTCTCGAACTCCTGACCTCGTGATCTGCCCTCCTCGGCCTCCCAAAGTGCTGGATTACAGGCATGAGCCACCGCGCCTGGCCCTTCTCAAGCGTTTTCATACGTTATTATCGATATGTGAAAGAGCCCATGAGGTAGCTGATTATTATTTCCATTTAATAGTTGATAATACTTAGAAGGAATCACTTACCCAAGATCCTACATCCTGAAAGTCTGAATTTTGGCTTGTCAGGGACAGTTCTTAGGGTGGGTGTGTGTCTTGTGGGCAGAGTTGGGCGTGGCGTATTAATATCTTTGACGAAGATGCACACGCCATTCATTTGGGGCCTCAGGAAGGGCAGCCAAGAACTGAGCTGCCCAGGTTCCCACTTCTGAGTTGGAAATCCCCAAGCACAGGACGTGGTGGCCACCCCGTCCCATCAGGATCTGACCCCAGGCCTGATGGCCTAGGAGCGAGAAAGAACCCTTCGACCTTGCGGGTCACACCTAGGCTGCAGGCCCTCGACCCAGCCCAGGTGCGGATGGGCGGGGCGCAGCGTGGGCGAGCGACTCCCCAGGCCACGTTCTGCCTTCCCTCCCCGATCACATGGACTCGCCTTCCGTAGCCGGGAGTGCGGAGCGGAACGAACCACGAGGAGGAGGAGCGGGGGAGGCGCCCAGGGCAGTGGGTCAGCGCCCCGCGGGGCAGGTGGGCGGGCCCAACTGCCCGCGAGCCGGCCGGGCAGCCAGTCAGCGAACGCGGAGGGCGGGCCGGCGGCCCCGCGCGCCGCGCCCCGCAGCGCCCCCTGAGGGGCGGCGGCGGGAGCTGGTTCCGGCTGCGCGCGCAGCGGTGGTGGCGGCGGCGCGATCGGCCGGGCTGTAACCGTCGTCCGTCCGGGAGCGGCTGGAGCGGCAGCGGCGGCGGGGCACGGCGCGAGGCGACGCCACAGGGCAGCGGCGGCAGCGGAGGCAGCGGCGGCAGCAGGAGACGCAGCGGCGGCCGCAGCAGCAGCAGCAAGACGGACTCGTGGAGACGCGCCGCCGCCGCCGCCGCCGGGCCGGGCCGGGTGTCGCGCGCCGAGGCTGGGGGGGAGTCGTCGCCGCCGCCGCCACCGCTACCGCCGCCGCCGCCGCCGCCGAGGTGACTGAGGAGAGAGGCGCCTCCTCGCTCCCGCCACCGCCGGACTTCAATGCCCAGTCCCCAGCTCGCCAGCGTGAGTGCGCCCCTCCCGGGCGGCCCCCGCGCCGGCGCCGGGGGCCTCGGGGAAGGGGAGGGCGGGAGGCCCCGCAGCCATTAGTGCAGGCCGGAGACACGTCCCCGGAAGGAGGGCCGGGCCGGGGCGGGGGAGCGAGGGTGGGTGAGCGAGGGGCGGGCTCGTGTGTGTGGAAGGGAGAGAGCTGTGCGAGCGTGGGGGAGAGTGAGTTGGTGAAGGGAGGGCGTGTGAGTGGGGGACAGGGCTGAGTGTCCGTGCGAGGAGGTGGGGGGAGTGGGAGCGCGTCGGGGGTCAGTGTCGATGTTGGGGGAATGCGGGTGAGGGCAGGGGAGGGTATGGGTGTGTGGGGAGCGTGTGGGCATGAGGGGTGCTGGTAGAATGAGTGAGTAAATGGGGGAGGAGAGAATTGAGTGTGGTAAAGAGCGGGTGAGTGTGGGGGGAGAACGTGGTGTGTGTCGGTGAGAAGGTGCGTGGCAGAGGCGGGAGTGTGGCAGGGTGTGCCGGCGTGTGTCCAGTGTGTGAGCAGGCATCCTGGAGGCCCTTCCCCTTGGTCTTTGTGTGTGGCGATAGTGAACCCTGGTGTGTTGGGTTAGGGAGTTCTTTCCGGGAGCGTCTTGTCCCCGGGTCCTCAGGTTCAAGTATGAGGAAAGGGGGTATAAGTCTCTTCCAGCGGCACTATGATCTTCTGGCTCTGGGATTTTAATTTTTTTCCCCAAGAAAGGATGTGATGTGTTTTTTTGTTGTTGTTCTATACATTTTTTTCTCCCACGTTTCATGACTTCAAAGTAAATTTTCAAATTTGTCAATGATGCCATCCTATCCTAGTCTGGGGCCCCTGAGAGCTAACGAAAAGAAGTTTGTTGCTCAAGATCCTACACTCTGGCCTGTAGAGTGTTCAGGAGCATGAACTTTTGTAAAGCCCTGCTAGTTTTTCAGGTGAAGAGTATTTTATTGTTAGGTAAATTGAACTGTAGTCTGGTTTATTATTTCCTGGAATTTGTCAAGAAGTTAGCAGTGACTAGCAATTCTAGTGTCACTGTAGGCATTCAGCAAATGTTTGTCTGTCCGGAGTCACCAAACTACAACCACTGCTGAGTTGGAATGTGGTACTTGCTGTCATGCTCTGTAATAGAGAGTAGTTTCAGAGGGAAGTGAGTGAAGTTATGCTTTGCTGAGTGTGCAAAAGGAAATTAAGGATGCAGAATGACACATTATCGGGGCTTCAGAATCACTTGCCAGCACACCATTGTATTGGTGAAGATGGTGAGAAGTTGTTTGCTGGTATTCTGATCTTGGCATTTTTAAGTTTCATAATGAACGGACTAATTATTGTCATGGACTTTTCCCATTCTTGTGTTGTAAAAGTAGGGATTCTTGAAGAGTAGTACCTTGATAGGGATTTTACACATTGATATAATCTTAAAAATGATGTTATCTTAAAAGTAATGTCTTCTAGAAGTTGGTAGTCTTTCACTTGATCTTAGCCAAAAGGCCGAGAAGCGATAGAAGTTGGTAGTTTTTCAATATAAGCAAAGAGTAGTATGGTCCTTTTGTTTGTTTGTTTGTTTGTTTTTGAGATGGAGTCTCGCTCTGTTTGTTGCCCAGGCTTCCCAGGTTCAAATGATCTTCCCGCCTCAGCCTCCCAAGTAGCTGAGAATACAAGTGTGTGCCACCACACCCGGCTAATTTTCATATTTTTAGTAGAGACGGGGTTTCACCATGTTGGCCAGGCTGGTCTCGAACTCCTGACCTCCACTAATCCACCTGCCTTGGCCTCCCACAGTGCTGGGGATTAACAGGCGAGGGTGGTCCTTTTGATAGTGAACATAATAGAATTACAGGCAAAATCACTGGTGTGTAATTAAAAGTTAGAAATTATATTTTTTGGCTGGGCAAGCTGGCTCATGCCTGTAATGCTAGCACTTTGGGAGGCTGAGGCAGGAGGATCGCTTGAGCCCAGGAGTTCGAGACCAGCCTGGGCAACATGGTGACTCCATTTCTACAGAAAATACAAAAGTTAGGCGTGGTAGTGTGTGCCTGTAGTTCCAGCTATCCAGGAGGCTGAGGTGAGAGGATCTTGTGAGTCCAGGAAGTCAAGGCTGCAGCTGCAGTGAGCCAGTGAGACCCTCTCTCAAAAAAAATAAGAAGAAAGAAATAGTAAATAGTGTTGTTACTATTTAGTGAGGGAAGGAATTAATTAGTATTAATTTCCTCCTGTGCTACAGGTGCTTTTTATATTCATTTAATTCTCACAACTACAAGAAAGGTGGTATCTTCATTTGCATCCATTTAGCTTATTTTGAATCACTTCTATTTGCCAGGCACTAGGGATACAGTGATGAGCTCCCATGGATTTACAGTGGTGAGGAGAAGAGATACAGAAACTCAAAAGGTTAAGTAACTTGTCCCAGGTCACACAGATAATAATTAGTGCTGGATTAAAAATCCAGGTCTTTGACTCTAAAGCCCTTGATTTTTCCAATACATCATACTACTCTCTCAATAGCTCCTCTTATATTGAGGTTTCTCATCCACCTGATGGCCTAGCAGCTTGTACTTAGGAGAGCTGTTGAAACTAATGGAGAAGGCTGGAGGCAAGTGGATCATTTAGGAGATGCTGACTGGAGGCTCTTTGGGGCCTAAGCTAGGCTTTTATGTGGGAGGAGATTCTGCCTTGAAACTCTCTTGGGGCCCCAGGGTGTGTGCTTTGAGACAGTTTTTATGAGACACCTGGGATATGTCTGCGTGAGGGAAGTCTGATTAAAGAAATGCAGCAGCGTTTTATGTTTTTTATTTTTTGGAAAAAGAGGAGAGTATATTTATTGGGGCCAAGAGTGAACTAGAACTTACCACTGTATCAAAGTTTCTCTGTTGAGCTGTGTGGGACACTTAAATCAGAAGAAGTGAGAAAATACATGTGAAAGCACTTTGTTAATTATAAATTGAACTACGGATTCAAAGTATTATTATCACTAAGATCTTTCTACTAAGGCAACAGATTTTGTAGCTGGAAAAGGCTGGCATTTTAGAACACCTTTATAGATGAAAAATAGTTTCGAACTGCTGAACGGGGTATTTTCTGACTCAGAACAGCAAAAGTCAGGCCACTCCCTCTGTGAGTCAGTCAAGTAAAATTTAATTTGAACGAACCAAATTTATAGGCAGAAACCATTTACAACATCATTGAACTTTGTAGCACTAGGAAGAGTAAATGTTTGAATACTTTTGTGTATAGCTTTAAAAAACAGTATGAGAGCCCCATATATAGTTGACTTGAAAAAAGTTTCAAACAAGGTAAATTGGATTTATTTTTCTTTAGAATTAACTTTTTATTCATTTTGTCCTATAAAGGTAGTATTTCCTTATGCAGTAATTAAGGAACACTTTACAATTTGCAGACACAAAGTTGAAATTTAGTAGGGATTTATTTTACAGGATTTGACTATACTTTTTCCTTTTTGTTGTAATGTGGGGGTTGGTAACCACTGAAGCCTAGAAAACGAATGTATTTACAAATAAGATGCAGAGGAGCAGGTGCATACATTTTTAGCTATTGCTCTTGGTCTTGGAAGAATGAAGCTTAAGTTTTTGTGAAACTTAAGTTTGGTTGATTTATTTGGGTGCTATTCCATCAGCTATATTTGTTGAATAGAAGATGGGATCTTTAAAATTTTGAGTAAGAATCAGGATCCATAGTTTTTTTTTTTAAGATGGAGTTTTGCCCTTGTTGCCCAGGCTGGAGTGCAGTGGTGCAATCTTGGCTCACTGCAGCCTGCGCCTCCTGGGTTCAAGTGATTCTCCTGCCTCAGCCTCCTGAATAGCTGGATTACAGGCACACGCCACCACGCCCGACTAATTTTTTGTATTTTTAGTGGAGATGAGGGTTCATAACGTTGGCCAGGCTGGTCTTGAACTCCTGACTTCAGGTGATCTACCCGCCTCGGCCTCCCAAAGTGCAGGGATTACAGGAATGATCCACCGTGTGGCCCAGGATCCATAGTTTTAACATGGTGGACTTAGCTATGTTTATTGAATAGGGTGACGGTATAGATCTTGGGGTACTGGTAAAGTTCAATATTACACTTTCAGGGTTTAGGTTTCCACATTCCTTTCTTATGCCAACTCATGTATTGTCTCATTTAAAACTCAATAATCTTGTAAGTAGTATTCTTTTAGCTTTACAGATAAGGAAATTTATTTATAGATTGATTGTTGTTGGGGTTTTTTTTCCCCCAGAGTCTTACTCTGTTGCCCAGGCTGGAGTGCAGTGGTGCAACCTCAGCTCACTGCAGCCTCCACCTCCTAGGTTTAAGCGATTGTCCTGCCTCAGCTGGGATTATAGGCGTGCGCCACCACGCCCAACTAATTTTCGTATTTTTAGTAGAGACAGGGTTTTGCTATGTTGCCCAGGCTGGTCCCGAACCCCTGAGCTCAGGCGCGAGCTGCTGGCCTCGGCCTCCCAAAGTGCCGGGATTTGATTATTAAATCCCAGGTTTTACAATCTAAGTTAAAGATTATCAATAAATAGCAGTGAATAATTTTTTTTTTTTCCTTTTAGGGGCTTAAAGTACTTAAATCTGTGTTGAACAGTGGATGCCACCAATTATAATTACTTTGGGAGATGGTGATTTGAGTCTCTTAATCTGTGAAATATTAGAAAAGTCTTGGCTAGGCACAGTGGCTCATTTTGGGAGGCAGACACGGGGGGACCCCTTGAGGCCAGGAGTTCGAGACCAGCCTGGGCAACACAGAGACAGCATCTCTACAAAAAATACAAAAACTAGCCAGCATAGTGGTATGAACCTGTAGTTCCAGCTACTCAGGAGGCTGAAGTGGAAGGATCACTGGAGCCTGGGAGGTCAAGGCTGAAGTGAGCCGAGACTATGCCACTACAGTCTAGCCTGGGAGACAGAGGGAGACCCTGTCTCAAAAAAAAAAAAAAAAAGAAAAAATCTTTCCACCATTTTCATCTTTTGAACTATTACTACGTATAGAGGTGTCAGTTAGCTTTCTCTCATTATCCTTTGTTTTATTGGCTGAACCTCATTCGATGGGCTCCCTTGAGTCCCTGGCCACTGTCTTGGCACATGAAGCCTTTTAGGTTGCTTAGTGTAGAGCTGAGGTGCATATTGTTTGAAAATCTTTTTGCTCTTTGGAGTGGTAGAGGTCTAGGCTCAACCAGAAACTGTCAGTACCCTAGCACCTCCATAAAAGAAGCTGCACAGCAATGCTGGCTGTCTGCTTTCCACAGTTCCCCATTGTGGAGTTACCAGGACTTAAGTGAGAGAATGACTCGTTTCCTGCACTGTTTGTTCAGTCAGTGTAGATTTACAGGACACCGAAATCTTTCCCAGAAAAATGACTGTGAGGATTGACAGATTATACGGATATTTTTTATGTGACTTGAATACAGATGGTTTTTGTTTGCCTATACTGATTTTCTTGCCCACAGGTTGTGTTAACACAGCATCCACTTCATTTTAAGTGGCCTAAACTAAATTTCATCATTTGAATATAAATTTACTTTACACAATGTTGGCTTTTTAAATTGTTGAGAATTTTGAGATTAGGCTTTTTTGCGACCCTTTCTTTGCTAGTTGAGCCTGGTTTGAAAAAATATTTTGAACATTACAACAGTCTTTACCTTTAGAGAAGTGGTGTATTTAATTCCTCTCATAGTATTTTTTATTTGAACTTTTAGTCTTCTCAAGACATTAATTCTTTTGGCATAAAATGTACACATGATATATTTGTTTTAGCAGATCAGATAAATTACTTTATGTTTTTATTTCTGCAGTGGCCAGATATGTTGGCTGTTAACTAATGTATTGTTTGACAAGAATTCAAATTCACAATCAGGTCTGTTTTCTTCCAGTTGTCCTTTAGTTTTTGTTTAAATTTGACCATCTTTTTATTTTCCCCACTGTTTTACAGGAAACATTCACTAGGTTGTATCACCACAGTATTTGTAAATTGGATTTATATACAAATGTTGATATTTGTTGTTTTTAGTAGCAGAACAAATTGTTGTGTATTGTATTTTCCATTATTGGTGAAAAGCCTTTCATTAGGGAATGGAGTGACTGGTTAGTGCAGAAGGATATGAGTCACCAGCAGGATTTGTCAGCAAATAGAGAAGGATATGATGGAGAAACAATAGATTCTAGTGACATTATTTTCATTCCACATGTGTGGTTACAAACAAGTTTCCTTTTGGTGATTAGTTTAAATTATGCAAATTGGGTCTTTCTGGGTGAAAAGTACTTTAAATATAAAGTACAGGCTATATTCTCAATTGTTTTCTTAGATTGGATCTTCATTTGGAGGTCATCAACGGGTAGAATTTAGTTAAACTCGTTATCTGTTGACTACGATTTAGTAAGTTGAAAGAAAATTTTTGTTAAGCTTTTTGGTAATTACGGAGCTGCTTGCTCAGTAGATCAGAGGAGGCCCATAAATATGGCAATGTTTGCTCTTTTCCTCAGTGAGCAAAGAGTTGCTCTCTTACCACTACTCTGCTTTGAAATTCCTAAGAGCTTTTATTGCCTTTGAATTGGTCTGAAATTCTCAGCCCGGTCAAGGCTTCTCCAGAGTTATCTAACCAAAGACTAAGCACCTTTCTCAAGTCACACTACCATGGTTCCTTCACTGTTTCTACCAGTTTTCTATTATAAAAGTTTTACCTTTCTTCAGAAGTCTTAATCCTACTCCATTCTTCTCACGCTTACTTTGTATCTTTAAAATTTGTGGCGGTAATATGAAAACTTAATACCAATCAAGCATTTTTCACCCACGTTGATTCTTCTAGGAGCTTGATCCTGGATAGTGTTTGTATGATGTGCACACGTCTCTGCAAATGCTTGTTCGAAGATTGGCTGTGCTGCATTTTGGTATAATTGAGAGGTGACATATTGTCCCTCATCTCAGTAAACATTTGGAGGAAGAGGACGAGAAAGATTGAATTTTGCATTCTTTAATTGGGAAGAAAAGGAAGGTGAATCCATGTTGAACTGAGCTAGTGAGTAAAGAATAACTTCTTGACATGGCATTATAGAGTTATTTCACCATTTTTATTTCATGTTAATATGTAGTATGAAATATTTACTTTCACTGTGTGGTTTTTAAAGATCGTTAATGTTACTGTGTTTTGTGAAAGGATGCCATTATTGGACAATTAGTGGATAGACAGTACATTTTAAAAGGCCACCAGCAGCTTCAAATAGAATGATTTGGATTCTTGACTGTTTATCTTGTATTGTACTCAGTACACATATGTCTGTGAACTATAATGTAATTTATAAAAAGCAAGTTTAGGAGAGGAAGTGAAGTGTAACTTGTTACCCAGTTATAGGGGAAACTTGGATCAGAGTGCCTGAACAGCAGAAACATTTCTGGGGCTCAAACAAAATAATTTATGCTGACAAGATGTATTTTGGGATGTTTTTATTCTGTGTCTTGTCCATAGAGAGTTTCCCTCCCTCTCTTTGGGGGTTAATACTGGAACAGGACCTTTAAATACGCTCAATACATTTGACAAAATAGGGAAATGAAAAGAGTTAAGTTGACCCAAAAACTAGTAAGTTCTGAGAGATGGTATATTTTAAATAATGTGAACAGTAGCCTGAAAGTTTTTGCTTTGCATGCTACTCCTGTGCTGTAGGTTATTTTGAAAGGTGATTCAAATAACCTTTCCCAAGTATCTATTTTGCAACCTCAGGGAACTTGCAGCTGTTACAGTCATTTTAACTGTCCTGATATAGCTCAGAAAACATTTCAGTGTGGTGTTGACAGGCTGAATCCAGGTGTTCTTTTGGATTTTTACTACTGAATTTGCTTTATTACAATTGAAGTTCAGAATCTTAAATTACTTATTAATGAAATTATTGATTCAATGGTTCTTGGGTTAATGTATGTATAGTGATGTTGGAAACTAAATTAAAATGATTAAGACTTAAATTGTTCTCTGGAAAAATTAGCCTTTTGAGATTAAAGAAAGAAGGATGGGAGGAGGAAATAAAACAAATGTTAGGATTTAACTTTCTGGGGAAGCAACTGAATTGGAGATAGTTCCTATTCTTAAGAAGGTTATCAAAATTATTTAGGAAAAGAATGTGCTTAAACTTTATAATGAAGGGGCTTGGGAGTCTTAAAATGCACATAAACTAAAGTCTTTAAACATAAACCCCATAGAAAAGATAGCCATGATACTTTTGTCACAAAAGTATGGATGAATAGAATCCATTTAGTAAAACTATTTAATGTGATTTTTAAAAGATTAACTGAAAACAATTAGATTAATACTCAATATTAGGATTGTGCTGTTAGGATTTTTTAATGTTATTACCAGTGCTATTCAAATACTTTTTAAAGAGAAAGTCGGCGTTGGCCATAGTGCTGTTAACCTGCATTTAAATTTTATTTATGAAAGGAAAAATACCAATTTTAGACAAGAGATTCATTTTGAGAATTGGAAATCTTTAGAGGAAAAATGGAGTACAAAATTGTAAAGTAAATATTTTTAAGTGTGGCCTGAAAATATTTAATTCAATTTTTGTCTTATAGTTATTTGTAGAGGTAGAAATTACTAGAAAAGGACAACTGTTAATCACTGGGGTACATGCACATCTAAAACCACTCCCTTTTCATTTTGGTGGGAACAGGGCCCACAGGACTTCAGTGAATAACTGTCACTGTTCTCAGAAGCAGGTGCGATTGTTGACTAATTGCTTCCCTTATCTTTCTGAGTGGCTGGCCATGTATCTTCTACTGGTTTTGAAATGTTAAGACATTTTCCCACCATCAAGGTCATGATTTCTTTTTGTAGAACTGATTATTGATTTCTGTACTGGAACTTGAGTCTCAAGTTCCCTCCTTAAATGAGGAAGTGGAAAAGTGGGAATAACCAAGGGAGTAACTATGAAATTTTTTTTTTGTTTTTTTTGAGACAGTTTCACTCTGTCACCCAGGCTGGAGTACAGTGGCACCATCTTGGCTCACTGCAACCTCCGCCTCCCAGGTTCAAGCAATTCTCCTGCTTCAGCCTGCTGAGCTGGGACTGCAGGCATGCGCCACAACGCCTGGCTAGTTTTTGTATTTTTGGTAGAGACAGGGTTTTGCCATGTTGGCCAGGCTGGTCTTGAACTCCTGACCTCAGATGATCTGCCCGTCTTTGCCTTCCAAAGTGCTGGGATTACAGGCGTAAGCCACCGCGCCTGGCCAAAAAATTTTTTTTAACAGTAAAAAAGCATCTTGTTTTTGGCTTATTCACTGACATTTTGGATCCTTATTTGTATAGAATTGAATTGATACCGCTTTTTCAGCTTCCTAGGACTGTAGTTATTGTGGGTAAGGAGGGATATTAATATATTGTATATAATTGTATTATGCTATATATTATATTTTATTATATTTATATATTATAATATACGTTATATTGTATATAATATAATATAATTATTATAATATAATATTATATTAATTTAAATCTAAGTTTCAAGGAGCTAGATTATTCTATTTTAGTTTGATAAATGGAACAGTAGAGGGATAAAGGTAGGTAGTGCAGAGGATAGGATAGAACTGTTGTTCTATCTACTTGATTTGGGAGTAGGTCATAAGAGATGAATAAATTTTCAGTTTGAGACCAGTTAATCAGAAGATGAGTGTTTACTAATTAAACACTTTACTAATTAAAGGTGAGGTTTTTTTAGTTTACAAGTTTTCAGACAGTTTTTTCCCCCAAGTGGTCAAAATACTAGGTACAGTAGCATTTTACAGAGGAATTTCCCTACTACTTTGATGGTTGAGAAGATTTTACAATCTATTTTCTGAAGAGTCTCTGAATATTAAGTTGGACTCCACAAGTTCTGTAGTTACTCAGAGCCTTGACTGTTTTTCATAAACTCTATATCCAGTCTGTGGACAAATCCCACATCAAAGTGTATCTTGAAACTGACCCCTTCTTATCTTCCCTACTGCTGTTACCCTGGTCTAAGCTACCATTATATCTACTTGTCTCCTTGCTTCCACCCTTACCATTTTTGTAATGTTTCCACATAGCAGATAGAGTGATCCTTTGTAAAACCTAAGTTGTCACTCTTTTTTTCTCTCCTTTTTCAGCTTTTATGTTAGGTTCAGCGTTTACATGTGCCAGGTTTGTTACATGGGTAAATTGAATGTCGCTCGGATTTGGTGTACAAATGATTTTGTCACCTCGTCACCAGCTAGCGAGCATAGTACCTGATAAGTAGTTTTTCAACTCCCACTCTCCTCTCACCCTCCACCCTCAAGTGGCCCCCAGTGTCTGTTGTTCCCCTCTTTGAGTCTATGTGTACTCAGTGTTTAGCTCCCACTTATAAGTGAGAACATGCGGTATTTGGTTTTCTGTTCCTGGGTTAATTCGCTTAGGATAATGGCCTCCAGCTGCATCCATGTTGCTGCAAAGGACATGATTTCATTATTTTTTATGGCTTTGAGGTGTCACTCTTGAGTGAAACCCTTCATTGGCTTCATTTGGAGAGGCATCATTTTCTGAATAAAAGTCAAATGCTTTTAGCGGCCTATAAGGCTCTCTTTTATTTCTCTGACTGTATTCATTCCTTTGTCCTCTCTGTTCCAGTAGCATTGGTTCCCTTGTTCCTAGCATATTCTAAGCTTGTCCCCACCTCATAACCTTTGCAGCAGTTAATCCTCTGCCTAAAATGCTCCCCAAATACCTGTTTGGCTCACACTCTTAGCTCTTGGATAAAAAGTCACTTTTTTCAGGGAGGCCTTTCCTGTTAGCCTTATTTAAAATTGGAACCCCCCTCCCTCCGGCACTGCTAACTCCCCTACTTCTAATTTTTCTCCAGAGCAGTGACATTTTTATTTCTTTTTTTCTGCCCAGTAAAGTGTAAGATCCATCCCAACAGAAATTTTTGTTTTGCTTACTGCTCTTGTACCTGTAAGAGTATGTGACCCATAGTACATGTTCTGTAAATATTTGAATTAATGAAAGAATTTGAGGAAAATGCCTACCTCTTCAGGAGGATAAATTCTTTACTGTTGACAGATTAGATTTTTTATACTTATTTTAAGGGGAAATAAAAGTGGCTATTGACATGAAGGGAATTCGCTTTAGGAAAAAATTGTTGCAAGGTGTTAGTTGTATGTTACATTAGGCTTTCATGTTGACTGATTGTAGAAACCAAGCTGACTCAAATTTGCATTACTTCCTGTAAAATTTCTGGTAAGAAAAGTAACATAGTAAATATATGCATACTCGTTTTTTTTAGACCTTTGCTTTTAGACTGTATTTCCTTAAATCTAGAATTCTTTTATTGTACCTTTATATTTTAATGTGCTGTTTTAATTTGGTGAATACTGGCATAGCTCACCAAATTAGAGGGTTTATTGTATCATTTAATTTGGAAATGTAAAGAGATGATTTCTTAGTAGAAATCCTGATGTGAGTGGATTGATAGGAGAGATATATATATATATATATTTTTTTTTTTTAATTTTTTGAAACGGAGTCTAGCTCTGTGGCCAGGCTGGAGTGCAGTGGCGCAGTCTCAGCTCACTGCAACCTCCACCTCCTGGGTTCAAGCGATTCTCTTGCCTCAGCCTCCCGAGTAGCTGGGATTACAGGCATGCGCCGCCATGCCCAGCTAATTTTTGTATTTTTAGTAGAGATGGGCCAGGATGGCTTCTATCTGCTGACTTCGTGGTCCGCTCACCGTGGCCTCCCAGAGTGCTGGGATTACAGGCATGAGCCACTGTGCCCGCCAATTGATAGGAATTTTAAAAGGATGCCCAGTAAAATTGGGTTAAATTAAATGAGGCTGCTTTTATAAAATTCCCTTATACCTCTAAATTCACCCTTTTTTTTTTGAGACGCAGTCTCGCTCTGTTGCCCAGGCTGGAGTGCAGTGGCGCGATCTTGGCTCACTGCAAGCTCTGCCTCCCGGGTTCACGCCATTCTCCTGCCTCAGCCTCCCAAGTAGCTGGGACCACAGGCGCCCACCACCACACCCGACTAATTTTTTTGTATTTTTAGTAGAGACGGGGTTTCACCGTGTTAGCCAGGATGGTCTCGATCTCCTGACCTCGTTCGTGATCTGCCCGCCTCTGCCTCCTAAAGTGCTGGGATTATAGGCGTGAGCCACGGCGCCCGGCCTCTAAATTCACTTTATTTGTAGTTAGAATTACAGTTGCCAAGGCAGGACATGAATTTTACCATTTAGCCTATTTAACAGGAAAGAAAACACTTTATGGAACTGTGTAGGTACAGACCTGCCTGGGACAGAGGACTAGCCCTCTGGATCCTCTTTCTAATCCTATGATTATAGAACTGTTAAGAACGTAGTTTGATTGTAAATCATTATAGGGTTCTTATCACCTTAGAATTTTTTTTTTAAAGGTAATACCATATGTACATGGGAAAAGTTAAAACAGTTCAAAAGGTATATGTTAGGATGTAGTAAATCATGCTGTTGACCTCCAGCCTTCAGTCCTGTGTTCCTGGCCCTGCCCCAACCCCAGGAAACCACTGTTACCTCTTAACTTTATAATCTTCCAGATATCCCATGTGCATGAATGCGTACAGTACTCACACATATTTCTAAGCACACTGTTCATACTGTCATGTACTGTGCTTTTTTTTTTACTTATTAGTGTCTTTTAGCTGTCATTTCATATCAGTTCATACAGATGTTTTCTTCTTAACCTCTGGATAGTTTTTTCTTTCTTTTTTATCCCTTATCTCCCTCCTTTCTTAATTTAAAAGGACTTCTCTGTCACAGACTATCCTTTCTCATCCTTCATTGAAGTTATATTCTTTTGTTAAAAATGGAAATGTTGCCTAGGAAATGGAAATATCCCAAATTCAACATTTTAAAAGTTAGGTTTTATGATAAAATTAAATGGAGAGAGAGTATTTGGGTGTATATTTGAATTTACCACTGTTATATGTCAAGTAAACTAGCCTCTTTCATCACTTGGTAAGTTAAAAACAATAATTTATTTAAGTAGATAGAGCAGAATTAATGTCAGAGAGACAACTTTAGGAGAATTTTCCTGTATGGTGTACATGCACTGAATTTATGTTAAAATATAGGGTTCTGCAACTTTTGAGTACTTTCTAGCTGTGATAGGTTGTTTATGATTTTTTACACACTGTTTGCTTTGCATTCTTAAGTGTGTCACAGGAATTAACATTAGTTTATCTGAATTGACAGGTGCAAAAATGTAACTGTTGATGTGTAGTTGAACTCTTGATGGAGGGGGAGGGAACAGAAGCTTGTTTTTATCATGTGTCTGTTAAAAGTGCTAGAACATACTGTTTCTTTTGGCAGAAATTCCTTTGCTGGGTTCTCAGTATTAAGAATTGAACATCTTCATAATGAATTATCTTTATTCCTGGAAATGGTCTTTCCAAAATGAGGTTGGGAGAGTAAGATGGGATAAAGCTTGTTCTGTTTGCTGAGCAGACACACACTGGAGACTAGGTAGAAAACTTAATGCTGGAGCTGTAGCCTTTAAGCCTGGCTGTCACTACAATGCAGGTCTTTCAGTGCCTTTACTCAGCTGACACACATTTGCAGTGATAACGTCATTGAACCAAAGGGATTCAAATAGGTTAGAATTTCCTTGTGTTTTGCTCTGCATTGCATGCAAACTATTGTTCTTTGAGTAGTTACTTTAATAAACTCCACCCACTCTCCCACCTTATTTTAAGGTCACAGAGTTGGAGATGAACATCCAAGCAGATATTTGGAAAAAAAATTATACTTGTATGGAAGATTGCAACTTGAAAAATATGTGGGGCTAGACTCAGTGGCTCACGAAACCTGTAATCCCTGTGCTTTAGGAGGCCAAAGCTGGAGGATCGCTTGAGCCCAGGAGTTTTAGACCAGCCTGGGCAACATAGCAAGGGCCCCGTCTCTCCAAAAATACTTTAAAAATATTAGCTGGGCGCAGCGGCATGCACCTGTAGTCCCAGCTACTCAAGAGGTTGAGGCAGGAGGATCACTTGTGCCCAGAAATTTGAGGTTGCCGTGAGCTATGGTTGCACCACTGCATTCCAGCCTGGGCGATAGAGCAAGACCCTGTCTCAGAAAAGAAAAGAAGGGGCTGGGTGTGGTGGCTCACGTCTGTAATCCCAGCACTTAGGGAGGCCAAGGTGGGCAGATCACGAGGTCAGGCCTTCAAGACCAGCCTGGCCTTTGGTGAAACCTTGTCTCTACTAAAAATACAAAAATATGCCTGTAATCCCAGCTACTCGGGAGTCTGAGGCAGGAGAATTGCTTGAACCCGGGAGGCGGAGGTTGCAGTGAGCTGAGATTGTGCCACTGCACTCCAGCCTGGGCAACAGAGTAAGACTCCGTCTAAAAAAAAAAAAAGATAAAAAGTATGTGGGCTGGGCACGGTGGGTCATGCCTGTAATTCCATCACTTTGGGAGGTGGAGGCAGGAGGTTGGTTTGCATCCAGGAATTCGAGATCAGCCTGGGCAACATAGTGAAACCTTGTTGCTACAGAAAATCAAAAATTAGCCTGGTGGTGTGCACCTGTGTTCCCAGCTCCTCAGGAGCCTGAGGTGGGAGGATCGCTTGAGCCAGGAGGTTGAGGCTGCAGTGAGCCATGATCGCGCCACTGCACTCAGCCTGGGTGACAGAGTGGAAACCTATCTCTAAATAAATAAATAAATAAATAAATAAAATAAAGAAACCTGGGTTTTTGTTCTTAAGCTGCTACCAATTAGCAGTGCGATCATACTTAAGCCATTTTAACCTCTCTGAGCCCCAAACATTTTTATTTTTTATTTTTTTTGAGACAGAGTTTTGCTCTTGTTGCCCAGGCTGGAGTGCAATGGCACAATCTCGGCTCACTGCAACCTCTGTCTCCCAGGTTCAAGCAATTCTCCTGCCTCAGCCTCCCGAGTAGCTGGGAGTACAGGCATGTGCCACCACACCCAACTAATTTTGTATTTTTAGTAGAGATGGGGTTTCTCCATGTTGATCAGGCTGGTCTCAAACTCCTGACCTCGGGTGATCTGCCTGCCTCGGCCTCCCAAAGTGCTGAGATTACAGGCCTGAGCCACCAGGCCCGGCCAACTTTTTTGTTTTTTAAAAGGTCAGAGTAGTTGATGTTTCTGTTGGTTCTAAAATTTCTTGACTGTACAAGGAGTACTTTATGAAATGTTTTCCTCTGTAATCTAAGGTGGCTAGGTTTTGGGGTTACAGTTAGAATTTTGAGGTAGGAAGAGCGATGGAGTGTATTTTTGTTTTTAGTTTTGAGGGTAGACATTTTGTGTTTTTACTGTAGCGAGTAACTCATTCTGCTGTAGTATTATTGAAGTTCTTAGAATGCTATTTTGAATTTCATTTGTGTCTTTTATATTATTTTAGTTTTATGTTTGTGTCCGTGGTTATATAATCACAAGTATGCAATTTACACAATAAAATGCCATGAGAGTATCATAAAAAAAAGCTTGAGGATAGATGAATAGTGTTGAAGCTTTGTAGGCCTAGCTACTTACCTATATATTTCAGTTTCTTCCTGAAAATGGTTCCGTAGTCGTTATCTTTCATACCTATTTCTGTCTGGTCACAGCTATTTTTTAGAGACTTCTAAATAAGCCTTTATTGGTAACTTAGGGAAAAGGCAAGTGAAAGAACTTAAGCTTTGTCCCTGTTTCCAGAGGAATTTATGATTATGTTGATGTTCTCTGACTGAGCCAGCTGTAAAGAGTACTGTGTTTCAAAGCAGCAGGCCTAAAATAATAATAAAAATTCTGTCACTTCTTGCTTTGTTTTTTTTGGTAGGGATTAATGTTTGGGGAGAAGTCTGTGTGAATCAGTGACCTTCAAATAATTTTGTATTCTTGAGGCAATTATTATGTGAGAAATAATAAAAAGGTAAACTGAAATAGAAAGGGGAGGATGAAGTTTATACGTTAGTTGAGTCAGCAGGCATTTGTGGTACATTGGAAGAAACGGGACTAACAGAAGACTTGGGTTTGAATTTGGGCTCAGTTAAAAACTTCCATTGTGTGATTTTAGGCAAGTCACTCCATTTTTCTGATCCTCTTTCCTCATTCCTTGTATGTTGTAACAACTACTCAAGAGTTGTGAGGAAAAGGGGAAATGATTTTTCAAAAATCAATTCTTTATTTACGTAACAAGTTGGTTATGTCCACTGCATTGTGTGAAGCATTACAGTATCATATAGGAAACTACTGTCAGTACAGTGTTGGATCACAGGATTTTTTGAGAGTGCCTTATGAGTTAGTCTCATCATTGAGGGCCAACACATATACTTTGAATGGAAAGAATAAAATCCTCAAAGTGAAATTTTGATTAATATCCTCTACCCATTTATAGGTATACCTTATTTTAACCAAAGAGTATATGTGAAGGACCTAACCATCAAAGCAGAAAAATAAGGAGATCTTTGTGAAGTTTATGAAAAGAGTTCATGGGCCAGGCGCAGTAGTTCACGCCTGTGATCCCAGCACTTTGGGAGGCCTAGGCGAGCGAATCACCTGAGGTCAGGAGTTCGAGATGAGCCTGGTCAACGTGGTGAAGCCCCGTCTCTACCAAAAATACAAAAATTAGCCAGGTGTGGTGGTGGGCACCTGTAATCCCAGCTACTTGGGAGGCTGAGGCAGGAAAATAGCTTGAACCTGGGGGGCGGAGGTTGCAGTGAGCTGAGATCTTGCCATTGCACTTCAGCCTGGGTGACAGAGCAAGACTCTGTCTCAAAAAAAAAAAAAGAGTTCATGGAAGTTTTCTTTAAGTATCTAGTAATCATTTAAAAATTATTTGAGTTAAAAGTAATTGAGTCTCTGGTTTTTTTTGTTTTTTTGTTTTTTGAGACGGAGTTTTGTTCTCATTGTCCAGACTGGAGTGCAGTGGCACAATCTCAGCTCACTGCAACCTCTGCCTCCCAGGTTCAAGCAATTCTCCTGCCTCAGCCTCCTGAGTAGCTGGGATTACGGGCATGCGCCACCATGCCCGGCTAATTTTGTATTTTTAGTAGAGACAGGGTTTCTCCATGTTGGCCAGGCTGATCTTGAACTCCTGACCTCAGGTGATCTGCCCGCCTCAGCCTCCCAAAGTGCTAGGATTACAGGCATCAGCCACCACACCCGGCTTGAGTCTCCGATTTTTTTTTTTTTTTTTTTTGAGACAGAGTTTTGCTCTTGTTGCCCAGGCTGGAGTGCAATGGCGCCATCTTGGCTCACCACAACCTCTACCTCCCGGGTTCAAACGATTCTCCAGCCTCAGCCTCCCGAGTAGCTGAGATTACAGGCATGCACCACCATACCTGGCTAATTGTGTATTTTTGAGTAGTGACGGGGTTTCTCCATGTTGATCAGGCTGGTCTCAAACTCCCGACCTCAGGTGACCTACCTGCCTCAGCCTCCCAAAGTGCTAGGATTATAGGCATCAGCCACCACACCCGGCTCGAGTCTCTGATTTTTAAAACTCTTCATAATACCCCTTTATCCAATTCTTCATAGATGGTAATAACGTATAATTGGTGACATTTCACATCACTTTGGGTTTATAAAGAATGTATTTTGACTTCAGGCATTTGTGTTTACTGTGCCATCAGCCTTTAGTTCATTTTACTTATTCTTTTCTTCTCCAGGTTTTTCGTTGGAATATACGTTGCACATTTATGGCGATTCTGAGTGTGAGGGCAGACTTCTGCCAGGCTCAGCACAGCATTTTCGCTGACAAGTGAGCTTGGAGGTTCTATGTGCCATAATTAACATTGCCTTGAAGACTCCTGGACACCGAGACTGGCCTCAGAAATAGTTGGCTTTTTTTTTTTTAATTGCAAGCATATTTCTTTTAATGACTCCAGTAAAATTAAGCATCAAGTAAACAAGTGAAAAGTGACCTACACTTTTAACTTGTCTCACTAGTGCCTAAATGTAGTAAAGGCTGCTTAAGTTTTGTATGTAGTTGGATTTTTTGGAGTCCGAAGGTATCCATCTGCAGAAATTGAGGCCCAAATTGAATTTGGATTCAAGTGGATTCTAAATACTTTGCTTATCTTGAAGAGAGAAGCTTCATAAGGAATAAACAAGTTGAATAGAGAAAACACTGATTGATAATAGGCGTTTTAGTGGTCTTTTTAATGTTTTCTGCTGTGAAACATTTCAAGATTTATTGATTTTTTTTTTTTCACTTTCCCCATCACACTCACACGCACGTTCACACTTTTTATTTGCCATAATGAACCGTCCAGCCCCTGTGGAGATCTCCTATGAGAACATGCGTTTTCTGATAACTCACAACCCTACCAATGCTACTCTCAACAAGTTCACAGAGGTAAGATTGTAGCATGGTCTACTTTTTGGATTGATTTCTAGGTAAAATCCCATTAAAAAATTCTCTTAGCACAAAGCCATTTATTTCTGTATTTGGAGTCATCCTGCCAATCCTGGTTTGAATTGGGTTGGGTTAGTTACAGCAGATTTTTTCAAGAACATTTTATGAAATTTGGGGATTGTAGAGATATCTAGTACTGTTTTCTCTGTGTTCTTTCTACATTTATTGACAGGTTTTTTTGGTCAAACATTCAATAATAATAATTAACATTTATTGAACACGGTATGCACCTAGCATTATAATAAACAGTGTTACACATTATGCAACGAGCAATGTTTGTGCTTAAGGTCACAAATACAAAAACCCTATGAGGTGTAGATACCATTATTTCCCTCTTACCAATGAGGAAACAGGTTCAGAGCCATTTAGTAATTTGCCTAATGGCACATAGTATGTGGTGGAACTGCTATACTTGCCTAGGTGTCTGACACTAAAAATCATTCTGTATGTACTTCAGATATTCTAATCACCTTTGATGAAAAGGCACCCCCAGACTACTTCGTTGTAATAATCGTATACAAGGGTCCAGAAACTTGGGAGAAGGAAAGGTGGTAGAGGTAGTATTTTTATGTCAGATCCTTAATATTTTTTCTATTGGTAGGAGAAAAAACTCTTTATACTTCTTTGAGCAAACATTTGAACATAAGCTTTTTTTTTTTTTTTTTTTTTTTTTGGAGACGGAGTCTTGCTCTTCACCAGGCTGGAGTGCAGTGGCACTATCTCGGCTCACTGCAAGTTCCGCCTCCCGGGTTCACACCATTCTCCTGCCTCAGCCTCCCCGGTAGCTGGGACTACAGACATCTGCCATCACGTGCGGCTAATTTTTTGTATTTCTAGTAGAGACGGGATTTCACCATGTTAGCCAGGATGGTCTTGATCTCCTGACCTTGTGATCTGTCACCTTGGCCTCCCAAAGTGCTGGGATTACAGGCATGAGCCACCGTGCCCAGCCTTTTTTTTTTTTTTTTTTTTTTTGAGACAGAGTGCAGTGGCACGATCTTGGCTCACTGCAACCTGCGCCTCCCGGGTTTAAGCGATTCTCCTGCCTCAGCTCCCAAGTAGCTGGGACTACAGGCGCACACCACCACACCCAGCTAATTTTTGTATTTTTAGTAGAGATGAAGTTTCACCATGTTGGCCAGGATGGTCTTGATCTCTTGACCTCATGATCCGCCCGCCTCGGCCTCCCAAAATGCTGGGATTACAGGCGTGAGCCACCGTGCCTGACCAGAACATAAGCTTTTTAATCATTCTTGGGTTGTTGAGTTTAAATGATTTTTCTTGCTGTATTTATGGAGTAGACTTAGAAAGGTGGGTGAACTCTTAGTGATTTTCATTTTATAGATGGGAAAACTGAGACCAAAAGAGGTTTTGACTTGCTTAAGGTCACAAATACTATAAAAAATTCTATCACAACTTTTCAATGAATGGCTATTACAGAGTTTATTTTAATGGGATTTTATTTGTATTTTGAAACATTTTTAAAATTCCTGACAATACTTCTACCTTTCTTGAGTCTGTATTATAAGAAGGCCTTTTTGTGAAAAATGAAGTCCTTTAGCAATTAAAATAATTCTGCACTTTAGATAACTAAATGATGGACCCTTCTTATAGGATATCACTGTGCCTGCTTATTTATGCTTACAATTCCCTGAGCTTAACTTCATATATACAGCGTACAAGTTGATTCTAGGCCTGTATGCCCTCAGATTGTTCAGTCACCTTTAAGTCTAGCTGAATTATGTGGTACTATTTTCAACCTGTGGATTCCTTGGCCATAGTCTCCAAAAGTGGCACAGGCCACTGTCCTCCTGCAACTATAAAAAAGATGTTGGTAGCCCCTTGGAGATAGGTAGTCACTGGGTTAGGCATTCACCGTAGGGAGAGTTTTAAAGGAGCAAGGCTTCTCGCTATAACTGCATTAGGTGTCTTTTTAATATACCACTTTTTTTCTTAATTTCAGAATTGTATTTCTTTAAAAAAAAGCAATGTTTATTTCATAAAAATAAAGAGATACAGATAAGCAAAAAGAATTTAACAACATTTAATTGTTAATAACTGGCTTCTAGATGTTTTTCTCTGCATATATCTGTGTGTGTTCATAAATACACATACAGGTAGGATCACACTATATATTTTTTAAAATCTTTCCCCATCCTCCTTGGTATTGTTTTTATAGCTGTCATAGTGTTCACTATATGGATGTGCCATACTTCTTTAATCATTCCCTTGTTTTTGGACCATTAATGTGGTTTCTAATTTTTCACCATTCCAGTTTGTGGTGAACGTGCTGTTACCTAAATCTTTGTGTATGTCTTTAATTATTTCTTTTGTATAAACTCCCAGAAGTAGAATTTTTAGGTTGCAGTGTATGTGAACTTTTGTGTAAGTCTTCATGTTATGCTACCAAATTGCCCTTTAGAAAGGTGAGTCTTACACTCCCACTGAGATTTCATGAGTGTCCATTAAATATATAACCACAGTGAGAACAATTCTGATCTTTATCTAAAAATATCTCATTGTTTTAATTTATAATAGTACATTTCTTTTTTTTTTTTTTTGAGACGGAGTATCGCTCTGTTGCCCAGGCTGGAGTGCAGTGGCGCGATCTCGGCTCACTGCAACGTCTGCCTCCGGGGTTCAAGCGATTCTCCTGCCTCAACCTCCTGAGTAGCTGAGTTTACAGGCCCGCGCCACCACACTCAGCTGATCTGTGTATTTTTAATAGAGGTGGGGTTTCACTATGTTGGTCAGGCTGGTCTCGAACTCCTTACCTTGTGATCTGCCCGCCTCAGGCCTCCCAAAGTGCTGGGATTATAGGCGTGAACCACCGCGCCCGGCCTATAATAGTACATTTCTACATTTTTGGCTGTAGGTTTCAAAAACAAGTTCCATTATAATTTTTTTTTTTTTTTAAAGGAACTTAAGAAGTATGGAGTGACGACTTTGGTTCGAGTTTGTGATGCTACATATGATAAAGCTCCAGTTGAAAAAGAAGGAATCCACGTTCTAGTGAGTGTGTAGTATTTAAATTTTTCACAACAAGTTGTATCTTTCAAACATAAATATTTATAAAACTAGGCCAGGTGCACTGGCTCATACCTATAATCCCAATATTGTGGGAAGATCACTTGAACCCAGGAGTTCAAGACCAGCTTGGGCAATGTGGCGAGATCTCATCTGTACAGATAATTAAAAAACTGGCGGGGCATGTTGGTGCACACCTGTGGTCCCAGCTACTTGGGTTTTTGAGTTGAGGGAATCACTTGAGCCTAGGTGGTTGAGACTGCAGTGAGCTGTGGCCACGACACCACATTCCAGCCTGGGTGACAGAGGGAAACCCCGTCTCAAAAAAAAAAAAAAAAATTTAAAACTTGGTATTAGGTGGCCACGGTGGCACACATCTGTAGTCCCAGCTACTTGGGAGGCTGAAGTGAGAGGATCGCCTGAGCCTGGGAGGTCAGGGTTGCAGTGAGCCTTGATTATGCCACTGCACTCCAGCCTGGATGACAGAGTAAGACCTTGTCTCAAAAACAAAAACAAAAAAACCCTGGCAGTAGTACTTTTGGATTTTTTAAGGTTGTAGTGAAAAATACATTATTGATAGCAATCTTCCAAATTCTTTTGGATTAACAAATTGGCAGTTTTGTTCATTTGTGCTCTTAAAGCCTACAAATCATAGTGTTTTCAACTAATAAAAAGCAAAATTTAGTGTGCTCTTATTTTAACAACATGTAAATTTGCAAGTTTTATTTTTTAGGAAATTAATGCAATATTTAGCTTTTGTTTCTAGGCTACTAATTTGAATATAACGAAAGTAATTTCCGTCAGACATTCTTAAGTCCATACGGAACTCTGCCACTTTGCAAGTACGAGATTAGTTACTTAATATTTTGTGGATAACTTGTAGGAGGCAAAAAGGTGGGATAAGAGGATGAGGAGAGAGAGGTAGAAGGCATCTTGCTCCAGAGTAATCAGCATAGTTTCTGATACTTTTTGTTAGGTTTCTGAGGAGCTTTAGTGTGATTAGATTTCTTATCTAGCTCAATTTGAGCACAAAGTGATTGGAATTATTTTAAATTAAATTCCTTTTTAGCACCAAAATAGGCTTGTTTCCTTATAGCAAATGGGAGCATCAGGTTAGTTAACATTTTATTCTTTCTTCCCTAAGTAGTTGTCTAAGTTGTAGGAGCAGCTTTTAGGAGCATGTAATGAAATGATCTTGTAGTTTTAGGTGTCTTTGAGCTGTTGGTTTGATTGTGGGAAGGTTATGTAGTAGGAAGACAACTGGAGATTTTATAAGTAGTTAGGTAGGAAGAACGTAGTAAGGAAGATACTGGTTTAAGGTTATGTTCCTGCTTCTTATGGAGAGGTAGTTCTGTAGTCTTTATTATATTGGTCAGTGGTTGGGAAGGCAGTTGATGCAAAAAGAATAATGACCTATTGGTAAGGCAGTCCTCTTATATCTGATCCATAGTTTCCTCATGTCCATTTTGGTGAAAATAAAAACTAAATAGCCAAATGTGTTTTAAGAAAATGTGTTTTAGGGCCCTGTGTGGTGGCTCGTGCCTGTTCCCACCACTCTGGGAGGCCAAGGTGGGTGGATCACTTGAGCCCAGGAGTTCCAAGACTAGTGGGGCAACATGGTGAAACCCTGTCTCTCCGAAAAATACAAAAATTAGCTGGACATGATGGCATGCGCCTATAGTCCCAGCTACTTGGGAGGCTGAGGTGGGAGGATCACCTGTACCCGGGAGGTCAAGGCTGCAGTGAGCCGTGATTGTGCTGCTGTGCTCCAGCTTGATTGACAGAGACCTTGTCAATCAG
Organism: Pongo abelii; assembly: GCF_028885655.2. NCBI lineage: Eukaryota > Metazoa > Chordata > Mammalia > Primates > Hominidae > Pongo > Pongo abelii. The sequence continues at coordinate 201,656,723 of NC_071985.2, forward strand.
TCAATAATGTGTTTTAATAGTTTGGCGTGGTAGTAATTTGCTTGCAGTCAAATTTCTAAATGACTTTACTGTCCACTGCTGGAAATCACTGGGAATGAGTGTAAACGTGTCAAATGCAACCCTGTGTTTAAAAAGTAGTAATAAAATTTAAACTTCTGAAAATAAGCTGCATACAAGTTTATTTTGCTGAATTATGAATATGTTCTATAGTGAGCAGAAATCAACTTGTTTTGACAGATGGCAGAGTGAGAAAATGACTGGATTGACCATAGTCTGTTTGAGTCAGTAATGTTGGTAAACATCTTTGTGAAATAGAAATGAACTAAAGAACTTGAACTAGTTTGTAGAAGATAATGGTAGGCCTAAGATTTATTCCAGGCCTTTAAATTTAGGTTTTTGTTTTGTTTTAAATAGCTGTGATCTGGGAAATGCAAATGAAAAGCACAATATGATACCACCTTGCTCCTGTAAGGAATGGCCATAATCAAAAAATAAAAAAAAAATAGATGTTGGCAGGGATGTGGTGAAAAGGGAACACTTTTACACTGCTGGTGGGAATATAAACTAGTACAACCACTATAGAAAACAGCGTGGAGATTCCTTAAAGAACTAAAAGTAGAACTACCATTTGATCCAGCAATCCCATTACTGGGTATCTACCCAGAGGAAAAGAAGTCATTAAAAAAAATACAAACAAATAAATAAATAGCTATGATCAGATAAAATGAAAGATTTAACTTACACTTGAAAAAACAAGGGCATTTAGCCTTAAGCTTGGAATTTCCTTTTCCCAGACAGAGACTTTGTTAATCTAATTTTGCTAGGCGAAGAGGGTTTTGGAACATTTCATGGTAAGAGGTTATCCCCAAATAAGGCCTGTCAATCCTCTGAATGCTCTTGCAAACCATACACACATTGGAATAGACTAATGGTGGTTTTAGCTGTATCAGTTTGAGGTTCAGATGTTTCTAAATGATTAATGATTTTTTAAAAATAGACACTACTTATATGAGTAAGTGAAGCATGTTTTATGTTGTTTCTTAACTAGGTGCATTTTAGGGAGTATTAGAGGAAGTAAGCTCTTGACTAAGGTACTGGTTTTATTGCTATTTACAGTTAAACTCTCTAGTGACATTTATAATAACACGGACAGTCCTTTAATTATGGGGCGTAGTTGTCAACTCAAACATGTACTGTTATGGCTAATGGACTACATGAAGTGTTCTAGTGGTGCCAATAATGAATGCAGAATCAATTTAATGCTCTGTCACTTCTCTTTTTCCTCCCCTAATATCTTAAAGTGTCCTTATCCAGTCTCATTAGAATAGCTTTATGTTTTTAAAAAAATTCCTAACAGTGTTTTTGCATTTCTGTCTTTGAAGCTTAGATGGGAGGAGGGAAGGTTTGTAAAATGTCAGCCCCCAGTCCCCCTCCTCCACTCCCCATTTGTGTTGGTTTCTTAGAACCTCTTGCTAAGTAGTGAGGAAGATAAACCCCTGCCTATACTGTGAATGCTCGTGGGATTAGTCTTAATTGAAAGATAGCCCAAACAGGTGAATACAGAAAGAGGAAGGGATACTTGACAAAATGGTCTCCATTTGCTCAGGACCCTGTCATGCAGCACTGTCCTTGTTAAATGGGGACATATATAATTTAGTAAGCGGTTTAAAAATACTTGCTGCTTGCCTTTTAATAAGCACAAAGATGGTAGTATGTTTCTGTTATGATTTACTAACTATTGGAGATTTCTTATCAGATAACCTTTCTCTAAAGATGTCATAACTTAGTTATCTTCAATTATAATCTTCAATTATCTGTAGAGACCAATGAGACACCAGTTGGTGTGCTTTGCCAGGGTGGACTTTTAAATCATGTTGACATGTGCTATGTCCTCTCTTACTTTGTCTTGGCTTTAATTACAGTTTTGTCTGTTAATGTCTAATTACTACTCTATTCAGATATATTTGGGAGAACGCTAGCTCTTATGACTCTGATAGAGATTTCTGTAAGTTTTTGTAAATTCAGATGTGTGTGATACTGCATTGAGAAGGCTAATTTATTTGGCAAACTTTAATTTCAATCCTGGATCATTTTACAGCAATGATCAGAATTGTGTTAACAATAGGTATATATAGTGCGGTTAGTTCAGTTAGGCCTGCCGTGTGTACTGTGTGCAGGTATTCTGTATTAGGATGTTAATCATGGAGAAAATATCAATTTAATGTAAAAGGTCATTTCTTTTCAGGATTGGCCATTTGATGATGGAGCTCCACCCCCTAATCAGATAGTAGATGATTGGTTAAACCTGTTAAAAACCAAATTTCGTGAAGAGCCAGGTTGCTGTGTTGCAGTGCATTGTGTTGCAGGATTGGGAAGGTAAACTCTTACCTTTATTACCCTTTTTGTCTGAATTCATTACCATGCCTAAGTTAGTTGAAAGTTTCACGTTGGTAGACATTTGCATATATTATACTAAATAACATTAAATTACCTGAAAGGAAAGGAAATGAGAGGAAAAACTAGTGTAATGATTTCTCAAAATAGTCTGTTCATTTCATCTGGTTGTCTGATTCTGATGCCAGCCTGGATTTAGTGGGTGTTTTATTTTTCTCCCTATTTCAAGTAATCAAAAGTTCAGGTCACTGAAATTGGCAACAAAATTAAAATAATTTTAGAGTTTGATGAATCTATACATGGTTAATTTTGGACTGAGATGAATGGGAAGTTAATAGAGAGCAGATATCTGAACTTTAAACTCTTGAAAGGAGATGTATGGACAAGAATTGACTTTGATCTTAAAACCTTTTCCCCTGAGCATTGCTTGGAATGGTGTTGCAACGCTGTCATCAACAGCAGATTAAATGCCAATTTAGGATGCACACTTTGACTCAAAACATTAGTGTAGGCTGCCATTGCCTCAAGGTGGTGGTGACTCAAGCTGTTCTGCTCTGCCCTTTTGTTTGCTATTTTCCTTTTTTGTAGTGTGGTACTGTTTGTTCATAAGATTAGAAGTTTTAGTCCTTATCCTGAAGGTTGAAGATAATGTTGTAACTTGACTTGGCAGTTTTATAACTAGTAGCTATCCTAGTTTTAGGTAGCCAAAATTGGTGCCCTGTAATGGGCTTTATAAAAACATCATTTCCTTTGTTAAATTTTTTAAAAAAGATAGAACTTTTTCTAGTCATCAATTCTTGGGCATTTTCCTAGCTCATCGAAAGGATTTTCTTGAAAAAGTCTAGCACCTTTTTAGCATTTAATAAGGAAATATTAAAATCAATTGGTAATGAAAATTCTGACACATTGGAGATAAGTAATATGTTTGGCCATTTAGTTTACTGTGATAATGGCTAAAGGCCAGTGAAGGATTTTTGATCATATCTAGTGATGAGAAAATTTAATATATAATGTGATGTTTTAAAGAGTAAAGATTTCTTAAGGTTTAGAATTTGGTGCTTTACTAAAAGTAGATAATCAGGCTGGGCGCTGTGGTTCACACCTGTAATCCCAGCACTTTGGGAGGCGGAGGCAGGCAGATTGCTTGAGCCTAGGAGTTCAAGAGCAGACTGGGTAACACGGAGAAACCCCGTCTCTACTAACTACTAAAAATACAAAAATTAGCTGGGCATGGTGGCGGGCACCTATAGTCCCAGCTATTTGAGGAACTGAGGCAGGAGGATCACCTGAGCTTTGGGAGGTCGAGGCTGCAGTGAGCCATGATTGTGTCACTGCACTCTGGCCTGGGTGATAGAGCGAGACCCTGCCCCCAGCCCCGCCAAAAAAAAAAAAATCATAGAATTAATGATGATGAGATATATTTACTGTGTTAGGCAGATACCAGCTACTTTAGTATACAGGAAAAAGAAAGCTCATGCGTTTCATTGGTAATATGCAGTTACAGGTTTTTAAAAATCCTTTCACTCCAAGACTTATGGATACTTATATACAGGTTTCTTTCTGCAGGGCACCTGTGCTGGTTGCACTTGCTTTGATTGAATGTGGAATGAAGTACGAAGATGCAGTTCAGTTTATAAGACAGTGAGTATGAAGTTTTGTGTTCAGAAACACAGAAAGCAAGATCATGCATGAGGAAGGAATTATGGAAGGGATATTCATTTATAGTATGGGATAATTTGCTTTTTTTTGGCTTAAAGTATTATTTGAAGATGTAAGAAATTTAGAGCAAGTGATAGAGACTCAGTACAGCTGGTTTCCAGATTCAAAAGTTTTTCTAATTTGGACATTATAGACTGTCCAGTATATTGTTTTGAGTATCTAGGAATCTCAAAAATGCTCCTTTTAATAGATTCCAAATACCTTCCAAATATAATTCTGTATTAGGAGGAGGCAAGAAGAATGTATAGAGGAGCAGTTAATCACCTGGGACTCTTTTTTTTTTTGAGATGGAGTCTCGCTCTGTTGCTCAAGCTGGAGTGCAGTGGCTCGATCTCGGCTCACTGTAACCTCTGCTCCTGGGTTCAAGCGATTCTATTGCCTCAGCCTCCCAAGTAGCTGGGACTACAGGCATGCACCACCACGCCCAGCTAATTTTTGTATTTTTAGTAGATGAGGTTTCACCATGTTGGCCAGGATGGTCTCAATCTCCTGATATCGTGATCCGCCCACCTCGGCCTCCCAAAGTGCTGGGATTACAGGCGTGAGCCACCACGCCTGGACTCACCTGAGACTCTTAAGTGATGTATTCAGGGACAAAATCAGGATGGTAGTGCACAGACAGGATCTTGACATTGATCTGGAATAACGAATCATGCTATTTTGTTATCCAGAATTCTTTGACAATTTTTGTCTTGCCCTTTCCCTTTCAACCCTTCCTTTAAAAAAAGAAAACAAAAGAAGAGACTATTTGCGACAGAGAGCATGAAATATATGGTAACGGCTCTAGGAAGGTAACATATTTCAAGGAATGCTATCTTTGTATGTCTTGAGCCTGCTTCTTCATCTTACTATTATTTTTTAGCATCCTAAATACTTGCTACCAACTCTAATCTGAAGAATACATCAATCTAATTGGAAGAATTTAGTCAGATGTTTCTGGATAAACTATTCTGATCTTTATTAAATGGTTAATAGACTATAATGACAGCAAGAAAAATTTTTCTATTCCTTCTAGGGGGTCTTAGAAAGTTCATGTTGCAACTTAGCTCTTTAAGAATTGTTGTAGTATGGGAAATATGCTGGTTTTCAGCTGTGTGGAATTAGAAAGGCCTTAGGATGTAAATAATACATTTCAGTGAATCAGACAGCTCTTTTTTTACATGATAAAGTTTGCCATTCTTGTATTTTCAGAAAAAGAAGGGGAGCGTTCAATTCCAAACAGCTGCTTTACTTGGAGAAATACCGACCTAAGATGCGATTACGCTTCAGAGATACCAATGGGCATTGCTGTGTTCAGTAGAAGGAAATGTAAACAAAGGCTGACTTGATTGTGGCATTTAGAGGGAACTCTTGGTACCTGGAAATGTGAATCTGGAATATTACCTGTGTCATCAAAGTAGTGATGGATTCAGTACTCCTCAACCACTCTCCTAATGATTGGAACAAAAGCAAACAAAAAAGAAATCTCTCTATAAAATGAATAAAATGTTTAAGAAAAGAGAAAGAGAAAAGGAATTAATTCAGTGAAGGATGATTTTGCTCCAGTTTTGGAGTTTGAATTTCTGCCAGGATTGAATTATTTTGAAATCTCCTGTCTTTTTAAACTTTTTCAAAATAGGTCTCTAAGGAAAACCAGCAGAACATTAGCCTGTGCAAAACCATCTGTTTGGGGAGCACACTCTTCCATTATGCTTGGCACATAGATCTCCCTGTGGTGGGATTTTTTTTCCCTTTTTTTGTGGGGGAGGGTTGGTGGTATATTTTTCCCCTCTTTTTTTTCTTCTTCTCCTACACCTCCCTTTCCCCCAATCCAAGTTGTAGATGAAATAGAAGCCCTTGTTGCTGTAGATGTGCGTGCAGTCTGGCAGCCTTAAGCCCACCTGGGCACTTTTAGATAAATAAAGAAAAAAACAAAACACCAAAAAAACAGTGATATATATATATACTATATATAATATATATAGTATATATATATTTTATATATATATACTATATATATTATATATATATATAAAAAATATGATCCAGGTGGTTTTTAGTCTTTACTGATGAAAGGGTGTTCATGTTAGTTTCTTTTCCTCAAAACCCTATCTAATACTAGGCAAAGTAGCCAAGAGCCTTTTGTTTTGTTTTTATTTTGATAAGTTAGTGGAGAAATGGCATTTTAAGAGGAGTCTCTTCTCAACTTACCTGAGAGTTGAATTCTTCTCTTCCCTAACCAGTGAAGCTAAGTGGATATCCCAGAAACTTGTCTTCTAAAAGGGAGGACTCCAGGCCATTAATAAAGATGTCCAGGCAGTAAGCGTACTTTCTACACCCTGTAGAATTGTGGGCTGTAGTGTTACTCTGATTTTCTGTCTAGTGTCAGAGAATGCTGGTAGCTTAAAATTTTTATTTTAGGACTTGTACTCTGAATTTTCAGGAACCGTCAAAGGAGCAGCAGCAAATTCACATATTTTCGACTTGAGAAATGCTTGTGGTGTGTGTTTTCCAAACTGCCCCCTATGTGTAAAGTTCAGTTTAACCACTGATTGCCTTGTTATTACTAGGTTTGAGATTAAAAAAAAAAAATCCCTGGTTTAAAACCAACAATGATGCCTAGTGAGTATGTGTCCACAGGCCATAACAAGGTAGAAGAGAGACATCGTGCAACCCAATGAGTAGTGAAGGGACTATGTTGCTTGTGAAGCGGTGTAGTAGCATTTTTGCAGATTCTTTGCTGGGTTTAGTGTACTGGTCTAGAAAAGCTGTTTTTCTGCTCCTTTGTGGAAGGCAGTTACGATCAGGCTGCATGGACAAAGCAGGTAGAGGGGCACCATCAGGATCTCTTGCACTTTCACCTCTAAATATTACATACTCAGTAGTGCCCTGCTTCTAAGGCTCTGAATACAGGCTTAAAGTCATCTTGTCCTGCTGGAATTTGCTGTGCAGAGCCATAAGCCTCCCATTTTGTTAGCGTCAGCTAGGCCAGTAGGAACAGACCGGGACCTTGTCTCACACTGATGATACCTCAAATGTTGGCCGGCTATGTGAACTGCCTATTTCCTATTGCTGGAGTTTTGATTTTTAACTAAATGCAAATCTGTAGATTCTCTCCTCTCCCATCCCAGAAAACAAAACAAAATAATGCTTTTTGAAATTGTTTCTAGGACTTTAAAACATAATGGTTTATCCAAAATTCTTTATTTCAGAACACAACAATAGATTCCATTAATATAGACTCAAGATCAAAACAGCATACCTGCTAAGCTAAGATAGATGGTGTTGATTCCACTGGGTTTTGATCAATAGAATAACAAACCTTTTTCCTTGACATACTCTGAATTTTGTTGTTTCGGGGAAGTGTGTGTGTGTGTGTGTGTGTGTGTGTGTGTGTGTGTGTGTGTGTGTGTGTGTGTGTGTGTGTGTGTGTGTGTGTGTGTGTGTGTGTGTGTGTGTGTGTGTGTGTGTGTGTGTGTGTGTGTGTGTGTGTGTGTGTGTGTGTGTGTGTGTGTGTACGCATGCGCAGTGTCCATCAGTATCTCTGTGTGTGTGTGTGTGTGTGTGTACGCATGCGCAGTGTGTGTGTACGCATGCGCAGTGTCCATCAGTATCAGTGCCTGCCTGTGTGTGTGTGTGTGTGTGTGTACGCATGCGCAGTGTCCATCAGTATCAGTGCCTGCCTGAGTTAGGAAAATTACATTCCTGGTTCTGTATTGAGGAGAAGGATGTATAAAGCAACATGAAACATTAGCCCTCCTTTTGTTTTAAAGACTAATGTTAATTGTTCTTAAAACTGGATTTTTTTTTCCTTAAAATTAAAGCAATTTTTTTCTTTTGGATTTAATGAAGTATTGCTAGCTGAAGCCAGTTTGACATAGAGAGATGTCAGATTGATTTGAAAGGTGTGCAGCCTGATTTAAAACCAATCCCTGAACCCTTTTAAAGAACAATAAAACATATTTTACATGCTCTTTGTGCATTTTTTTCCTCCATCCTCAAGAGTTTATGTCTGTGCTTATAAAGCAGTGTTTAAGCTGGGCACAGTGGCTCATGCCTATAATCCCAGCACTTCGGGAGGCCAAGGCAGGCAGATCACTTGAGCCCAGGAGTTCAAGACCAGCCTGGGTAATGTGGTGAGTCCATCTCTACAAAAAAAAAATTTTAATAATTAGTTGGGCATGGTGGTGTGTGCCTGCAGTCTCAGCTACTTGGGAGGCTGAGGTGAGAAGAACACTTGAGCCCAGGAGGTTGAGGCTGTAGTGAGCTGTGATCATGCCACTGTACTCCAGCCTTGGTGACAAACACCCTGTCCCAAAAAAACAAACAAAAAAAAACAAAATTTCACTTATATCTTTCCCCTTTCTTTGCCTGCTATTCTCAAGGACTGTTTTGGGTCCTGCTAGTTTACTGCAAGGAGGTAAAATAGAGGCTTGGAAATTCAAAGATTTTATGTCACTGAAGTGTTCAGTAAGAGCCAACTTAACCATAGCTGGAATACATCTAGTACATTTTCTGGTTCAGTTCTTGTATACAACCCTGTAGGAATTCAGCATCTTGTCAAAGGCTTGGTTTATACCATAGATTATTATTTTTTAGAGACAGTCATGCAGTGCTTCCCAGGCTGGAGTGTAGTGGCTATTCACAGACTCAATAATCGCATACTATGGCCATTCTGAGTAGTCTCTCTGCACCCAGCTTATTTATACCATAGGTTTTGGTGAAGCATTGCAACTTTGTACTTGAATTCGTATTAAAGAACAGTGAGGAAGTAACAGCTCTATATTAATATATCAGGATTTGGGAGTGTGAAATTTCCCTTTCACTATGGGTAAGCATCCATCCACCCAGCTAACAGCATGCTCAGATACTAGGAAAAGATACGACACTCATTTCGCTTTGGAGGACCTCAGTCTGGAGGGGGTGTCAGATATGTAGACATAAAACAGTTACAGTGGGTGGTTATAGTACTGATATTTATAGTTCATTGATCCACATCCTGGGCAACATGGCCAAACCCCAACTTGACAAAAAATACAAAAACTAACCGGGTGTTGTGGTGCACTACCATCTGGACTACAGTCCCAGCTACTTGGGAGGCTGAAGTGAGAGGATTGCTTGAACATGGGAGGCTGAGGTTGCAGTGACCTGATACTGTGTCACTGCACCTCATCCTGGGTGACAGCGAGACTAGTCTCAGAATTCATTGATCCTGCCACTTCTCTTCACCTCTTTTCACCTCTTCATGTCCTTCATTACCTAGCTTAGGTTCTGTGATGCACTGTGACAATCACTCAGCTTTTCAGCCTTGCCCCATCTCTTGTTTCATTGTACTTCCCTGGCTAAAATCCATTTTTGGTTAAGTTCAGTACTCCACTTTCTGTGCACTTAAGTACCTACACAACGGAACATGCTGATTCAGTCTCTCTAAGGTCATGACCTCCCCGGGCCAGGTGGTACGTGCCTATTAAGTCTCAGTTACTCAGGAGGCTGAGGCAAGAGAATCACTTGAGCCCAGGAGTTTGAGGCTACATTGTGAAATGATTGTGCCTGTGGACAGCCACTGCACTCCATCCTGGGCAACATAGTGAGACCCTGCCTTGAAAACTAAAGCTATGACCTCACATGAGCCTCAAAACCTCTCAATCCTAGTACATTTCTCTATCCCATTTACACTTCTCTTAAATTTTTAACACCTTTGCCATCCTCTCAGCTTCTTTTTTAAACTTAGAAATAAAATTTTCACAGGCTCCTTCCATCACATCTACTCACCCACCTGCATCTGTGCTACTGTCTTTCTTGTAGTTACTATAGGCAGACTGTCCTTGCCCAATTTTTTTTTTTTTTTTTTTGACTGAGTTTTGCTCTGTCACCCAGGCTGGAGTACAGTGGTGCAATCTCAGCTCACTGCAACTTCCGCCTCCTGGGAGCAAGCGATTCTCCTGCCTCAGCATCCTGAGTAGCAGGGATTACAGGCACGTGCCACCAAGCCCAGCTAATTTTTGTATTTTTAGTAGAGACGGAGTTTCACCATATTGGTTAGGCTGGTCTTAAACTGCTGACCTCATGATCTACCTACCTTGGCCTCCCAAAGTGTTGGGATCGCGTTGGTGGTATAGTGGTGAGCATAGCTGCCTTCCAAAGTGCTGGGATTACAGGCATGAGCCACTGCCCAGCCTGTCCTTGCCCTATTTAAGGCAAGCTCTTCCACTTGTGTGCTAAATTCCATCCGTTACCTGTTCAAAGGGCCCAGATGTGTAGCCATTTTCCTTCTCTATCCTGCTCATTAACTTTTCCCCCTACTAGATCATTCCCATGAGCTTAAACATGCTAGTATTCCATATTAAAAAAAAATCCTTGTTTGACCCCACATCTGCCCCTTCAGCTACCATCCCATTTCTTTGCTCTTCTCTAGTACAACTTGAGAGTTACCTACCTATTCTCTCTGCTTCTCTCCTTTGAGCTTGCACCAATGAGGATTTTGACTCCACAGAACAGCCCATGTTAAAGATCACCAGAGGCCGGGTGCAGTGGCTCATGCCTGCACTTTGGGAGGCCAAGGCAGACAGATCACATGAGGCCAGGAGTTCAAGACCAGCCTCCCAACATGGTGAAACCCTGTCTCTACTGAAAATACAAAATTAGCTGGATGCGGTGGCACACACCTGTAATCCCAGCTACTCTGGGTGGCTGAGGCACGAGAATCGCTTGAACCTGGGAGGCAGAGGTTGCAGTGAGCCAAAATTATGCTGCTGTGCTCCTACCTGGGCAACAGAGTAAGACTGTCTCAAAAAAAAAAAAAAAAAAAAAAGGATCACCCCGATGGTCAATTCTCATAACTTTTTTTGAGGGTCTTGTTTTGTCACCCAGGCTGGAGTGTAGTGGCACGATCATAGCTCACCGTAACCTTAAATTCAGGCTCAAACGATCCTACCTCAGCCTCCTGAGTAGCTAGGACTACACGTGCATGTCACCGCATGTCACCGTGCCCAGCTAATTAAAATTTTTTGGTTGGGTATGGTGGCTCACATCTGTAATCCCAGCACTTTGGGAGGCCGGGGCGGGCGGATCACCTGAGGCCAGGGGTTCGAGACCAACCTGGCCAACATGGTGAAACCCCATCTCTTCTAAAAATACAAAATTAGCCAGGCATGGTGATGCATGCCTGTAGTCCCAGCTACTTGGGAGGCTGAAGCAGGAGAATCGTGCCATTGCACTCCAGCCTGGGTGACAAGAGCGAAACTCTGTCTCAAAAAAAAAAAAAAATTTTTTTTTTTTTTTGGAGAGACATAGTCTTCATAGCCTTTTTTTGTTTTTTTTTTTTGGACATGGAGTCTTGCTCTGTGGCCCAGGCTGGAGTGCAGTGGCGCGATCTCGGCTCACTACAATCTCTACCTCCCGGGTTTAAGCAATTCTCCTGCCTCAGCCTCCCGAGTAGCTGGGACTACAGGCACATGCCACCATGCCCAGCTAATTTTTGTATTTTTAGTAGAGATGGAGTTTCACCATGTTGGCCAGGCTGGTCTCGAACTTCTGACCTCAAGTGATCCCTCCACCTCGGCCTCCCAAAGTGCTGGGATTACAGGCGTGAGCTACCGTGCCTGGCCAAAATATAGTCTTTTTATGTTGCCCAGGCTGGTCTTGAGCTCCTGGTCTCAAATGATCCCCCTGCCTCGGCTTCCCAGAGCGCTGAGATGATGAGCATGAGCCACTGTGCCCACCTTCATAACTTCTTTGACATGTCAGCATATGGTACAGTTGACTACTTCCTCTTTGAAATGTTTCATTTGCATGTAGGAAAATAATGCCCTTCTCCCCTAACCCCCCCCCCCCCGCCCCAAATATCCAGGTTCTAAATCCCTGGAACCTGTGAATGTTATCCTACATGTTAAAGGGACTTTGTGGGTGTGATTAAGTTCGGAATTTTGAGATGGGAAGAATATCTTGGATTATCTTGGTAGGCCTGATCTAATAGCACGGATCCGTAAAAACAGACAACCTTTCCTAGCTGAGGTCAGAGGGAGATGTGTCTAGGATAGAAGGATCAGAGATTATTTGAAGGTGGAGGGAAGGGGCCAGGAGCCAAGGAGTGACGGCAGCCTCGAACCTGGAGAAGGCAAGGAAACAGATTCGCCCTACAGCCTCCAAGAAGGAATTTAGCCTGCTAACACCTTGATTTTGGTTGCATGTAGGACTTCTACAGAACTGTAGGATAAATCTGTATTGTTTTCAGCCACAATGTTTGTGATAATTTATTATAGCACCAATAGAAAACGAATACAGGTTTTTGCCTCTAGAACACCACACTCCTGAGTTTTCACCTAGTTTAGTTGCCACACCTCAGTTCGGGTTTCTGGTTCCTCATTAGCTTCTACACTTGTGTTCTATCTCCCTGGACTCTATTCTCTGGACTCTAGACCTATATCCAATACCTCCCTCTCATCTCTCACTGATGTGTTATAGTGGAAACTTAACTTTAATTCTTGCTCAAATGTTAGCTTGAGTGAAGCTTTCCATGACCACCCTATTTGTCCCACTATGCTTTAGTGTTCTCTATAATACTTAGCACCATCTCACAAGCTTCTTTTTTTTTTTTTTTTTTTTTTAAAGTTTCACTCTTGTTCCCCAGGCTGGAGTGCAATGGTGCAATCTCGGCTCACTGCAAACTCCGCCTCCTGGGTTCAAGCAATTCTGCCTCGGCCTCCCAAGTAGCTGGGATTACAGGCATGTGCCACAACATCCAGCTAATTTTGTATTTTTAGTAGAGACAGGGTTTCTCCATGTTGATCAGGCCGGTTTCAAACTCCCAACCTCAGGTGATACGCCTGCCTCGGCCTCCCAAAGTGCTGGGATTGCAGACAGGTGTGAGCCACTGCACCCGGCCTCAACCTTTTAATTATTTGTTTCCCCCACCAAAATATAAGCTCAACAAAGGCATAGCTGTTTTTTGTTTTGTGTTTCATTCACCGTATCTTCAGCACCTCAAATAGTGCTTGGCATGCAGCAGGTGCTCAGTGGATACTGAATGAATGGGTATGGATAGAGACATAGACAAATTATGGTACTATGATACTAGGGGGTAACTAAAACTGCCCTGGAGCACATCAGGAGATGCTGCAGTGGGCATGTTTGAGCTGGATTTTGAAGGATGAGATAGAAAAGGTTGATACACAATGAGATAGCATGTTCCATCCATCAGAATGGCTATCATAAAAAAGATGGACAATAACAAGTCTTGGGAAGGGTATGAAGAAATTGGAACCTTCATACATTGCTGGTATATAATATAAAGCGATGGTGCCGTCATTTTTGAAAAACAGTTTGGCAGTTTCTCAGAAAGTTAAACATTTGCCATATGACCCAGCAATTCCAATATGTACAATTTTCAATTCTACATATATACAAGGGAAATGAAGACATTATGGTTACATGGGCTAGGGCGGGGACAGGGTTTCTTTCTGTGGTGATAAAAGTGTTCTGGGATTAGACAGTGGTGATGGTTGCATAACAGTGTGACTGTATTAAATGCTGCTAAGTTGTACACTTACAAAAAAAGGTTGATGTGGGGACAGTACATTTCAGGTTGAAGAAATAATACAAGGCAGTGGAAGTATGAAAGAGCATGGTATTTTTGGGAGAAGAGGCAAGATTTGTTTTCTCTGGAGGGTTTGGATTTGTGCTAGGCAGGTTTGGTTGTCATCAGAGTAGAGGAGGTACTAGACACCCCTTCCTTGTGCCTCCCCGTCTACCCCCAAGGCCATAGATGATTGGATCAGGGATAGACAGTTGACTCAACTGCTGACATTGGCCAGCAGATTCTCAATTTCTTTTTTTTTTGGAGATGGAGTCTTGCTCTGCTGCCCAGGCGGGAGTGCAGTGGTGTGATCTCTGCTCACTGCAACCTCTGCCTCCCAGGTTCAAGCGATTCTCCTGCCTCAGCCTCCCAAGTAGCTGGGACTACAGGTGTATGCCACCACACCTGGCTAATTTTTGTATTTTTAGTAGAGATGAGGTTTCACCATGTTGGCCAGGCTGGTCTCGAACTCCTGACCTCAAGTGATTTCAGCCTCCTAGAGTACTGAGATTACAGGCATGAGCCACCACGCCCAGCCCAGATTCTCAATTTCAACTGAGGTAGACTCTTGGATGTGAGGGGCCAGTAGGGCCATGTGTATGTTGGATCATATGTGAGACGAGTAGACAAAGGACAGAGGAAGGAGGATGGAGAAGCAGCCCAGGGTAGCAGAGAGAAGAGTCTGTGGCCTGGGATTAGGGGAGCAATGCCCCTGAATTCAGAGTTCTTTTTCATAAAGCCCAGCTGCATGTCCTCCCCTGAAGTCCTTTCGATGGTTTCTGTCCCTTCCCTCGCCCCTTGTTTAAAATAGCTTGAGTCAGTTTCTTAATAACCAAGAGAGCCTTGACTAGAAGGGATTATACAAATAGCATGTTAAATGCTGTTACTGAAGCTCCTATAGGTAGAGTGGTGATTTCTGCTACATCCTATACACTATTCTAGGCACTGAGGATATAGTGGGAAACAAGAAACATGCTCTGCCCTGGTAGGGCTTACATTCTACTGGAGAAGACAGAGAATAAACAGGTACACAAATTAGTAATCTATTTTCAGATAGTGATCAGTGCAACAAAGATAGGAAGAAAATAAAGCAGGTAAAGGGATAGTGACTGGGGTTATACGTGAGAGGAGCGGTCGGGGAAAGTCTGTGGAAGGTAAAAGAGCCTGCTGTGTGCAAATGCTATGAGAAGATACTGGAAGCACTTCCCATGCAGTATGTGTAGCAGTATGTGCAAAGTTGAAAGAATAATCTTGGTGCGTTCAAGGAACATCAGTGTGGGTTTTATGGTTGGAGCATAGCGAGGAGTGAAGAATAAACTTAGAGACCAAATTGTGTTGATTTGGTGAGGCTTGGAAGGTTGTTGGGGTCATATTGCAAAGAGTTATGTATCATATTAAGAAAATTGAGGCCGGGCGCAGTGGCTCACACCTGTAATCCCAGCACTTTGGGAGGCTGAGGCGGGGTGGGTCGCTTGAGCTCAGGAGTTTGAGACCAGCCTGGCTAACATGGTGAAACCCCATGTCTACAGAAAATACAAAAATTAGCCAGGCATGATGGTGCATACCTGTAGTCCCAACTACTTGGGAGGCTGAGGTGGGAGGATTGCCTGAGCCCGGGAGGCAGAGGTGGCAGAAAGAAAGAAATTTGACTTTATCGATCATTTCTCAATCTGGAGAAGACATCAGACTCAACTATGTGGTTTATTAAAAATGTGCATGTCCAGGTACCACCCAGATCATTCTGAATCAGTCTCTAGTTGTGAATCTGCCTTGGGCGGTGGGGAGCCATGAAGGTTGGTAAGCACAGCAGCTACATGGTCAGATCTATGCTCAGAAAGTTATTCAAGGAGCTCCTTAAATTAGAGACCATACCTATTACGTAAACCCAGTTCCTGATTTGTACTATGCATGCAACAAATATCAGCTGAATGAATGAGAATGAATTGGAGAGACTAGAAGCTGAGAGACCATTTATGGATGGTGGATGGATGATAGTTGCAGCAGTTCAGGACAGAAGTGTTGGGGCCTTAACTAAGGGAGCAGCAGATGGATGGGGTAGAAGATTCTTTCCTTTTAGCCGCCAGATCCCAGATCTACATGAAAAGGTATCCAGCATATCTACATGCTAATTTCTTTCTTTCTTTTTTTTTTTGAGACGGAGTCTCGCTCTGTCACCCAGGCTGGAATGCAGTGGCACGATCTCAGCTCACTGCAAGCTCTGCCTCCCAGGTTCACGCCATTCTCCTGCCTCAGCCTCCTGAGTAGCTGAGACTACAGGCGACCGCCACCACACCCAGCTAAGTTTTTGTGTTTTCAGTAGAGACGGGGTTTCACCATGTTAGCCAGGGTGGTCTCGATCTCCTGACCTCGTGATCTGCCTGCCTTGACCTCCCAAAGTGCTGGGATTACAGTAGTGAGCCACTGCCCGGCCTACATGCTAATTTCAAAGGATTAATTTACAGGGGTGTCTGGCCATGGGAAAGATTTGTAAAACCGCCCCTACCTCTTATTTTCTCCACAGATCACACTTGCAAATGAAAGTAAATAGAATCCTCTTCACTACTTGCAACCCTGCTAACCACCCCAAACAGGTTAACAGAAGTGTGATATTACCCATGTTACTTCTGTTTCCTTTGCTGTTTTGGGGTCTGGCAGTCAGGAAGATAGAGAAACAAAATGATAATACTGGCCATCATCTGTTGAGTACTATGTGCTCAGAATTTCATGTGCATGATCTCATTTAATCTTCATAGGCTACTACATAGGCCTCATTGCTAATCCCATTTTATAAATGAGAAAATCAGGAGGTGAAGTAATAGCAAGTTGGTGGCAGCAGCAGTATTAGAATCTGGGCCTGGGCCGGGCGTGGTGGCTCACGCCTGTAATCTCAGCACTTTGGGAGGCTGAGGCAGGTGGATCACCTGAGGTCAGGAGTTTGAGACCAGCCTGGCCAAAATGATGAAACCCTGTCTCTACTAAAAATACAAAAAATTATCTGGGCATGGTGGCAGGCACCTATAATCCCAGCTACTCTGGGGGCTGAGTCAGGAGAATCACTTGAACCTGGGAGGCAGAGGTTGCAGTGAGCTAAGATTACAACACTGCACTCCAGCCTGGACCACAGAGCGAAACTCCATCTCAAAAAAAAAAAAAAAAAAAAAAAAAAAGAAAAAGAAAAAAGAATCTGGAGCTGATTTTAAAACCAGTGCTTCACTGCTCAGTTGCACTGCTGTGGAGGAATGGGAAGGTGTTTCTTGGGGATCTCATGTTCAGGATGTTGCTATGAGTTTTTGCACTTGATAAGCATTCCTGTTAATTGAGTTGCATCTTTATGTTAGGTGCAGCGGGGACACGCACCCTTGTGTGTGTGTATAGCAGTTCTATCTCATCAGTGGATTTAACTTATGCAAACTGTGCGTAATGGGCCCTGTCAGTAACAAACCAGGACATTTGAGCAGAGTGGTTTATAGTCTATAATTGGCTTCCTATTATTGTTGGCTGGTTCTCCTGCACATAGAGTATTATGCCAGGACTGGCATTTGATTTAAGAAATTTTCAAATTGATTTTATCTTCAGTGCATTAATGTGTGGCCTAAATTCCTGCAGAGGCATTAGATAACCAGCCTGGACATGCTTTAGCAATCGCAACTGGATCTGAGCTGCCAGTGCTACAGCTTTTATTCAGCACAGATAAATCATTTCTCTGAAAACACTTTTCTACCTAAGCCTTGTGACTGAGTTTTAAGGGCACCTCAAGTTTAGGCCCCTTGAAACTGGAATATGCATATTCTCCAAATCATGCAAAACACAAAAATGGGAATTTGTTAACACGAGTACATTTAATCACTATCATCCTTTTGGAACTGAACACATAAATATTCAAGGAATGGTGTGGAAATCAACCTAATTTTCAAGGGTGTAGAATTGTAATGCCTTTTAAAGTCAGAAAATATGAAATATCCCAGTTATGAAAATGCTATAAATGTGGCTGAGTACACAGAAAACTAGAGAATGTTCTGCAATTTCCTGTAGATTAGCATAGGTAAATGTTTTTGGTAAAAAATTTTCAGCTCTAAAAGCACAGAATAGATCACAGCTGCATGAAAATACTAATTAATCATCTTTAATGCTTTTATGCAAATGATTATATTTGACTTTCGTTTAGAATTGCCATTAACACCTGGAACCCTAAGATTGATAACAGGTAAAATTTTCATGAATACATAAAGATTTGAATCATGTTTAGATTAATTTATAGCACCCATATTCATTACTACAAGTCCTCTTGAAATCTAAAAATCATGGGATGAAACAGAAAATAGAGAAGAGGAGATGGCTTTTGAACTTATCAATTTTTTTTATCTGTGATGAAGGATGAGCTAAACTTGTATTTTTTCTACCTTTTGCAATAATTTGCCCAGGTGTTATGTGTGTTTGTACTACAGAAGACTTTTTAATTATTTCATGTTCTGAGACAGCACTGTTTTGTTTTGTTTTGAGATGGAGTCTCGCTCTGTTGCCCAGGCTGGAGTGCAGTGGCGAGATATCGGCTCACTGCAACCTTTGCCTCCTGGGTTCAAGTGATTCTCATGCCTCAGCATCCCAAGTAGCTGGGACTACAGGTGCCCACCACTACACCCAGCTAATTTTTGTATTTTTAGTAGAGACGGGGTTTCACCATGTTGGCCAGGCTGGTCTCAAAGTCCTAACCTTGTGATCTGCCCGCCTAGGCTTCCCAAAGTGCTGGGATTACAGGTGTCAGTCACTGCACCCACCCTATTGTTCTCATCTTTATTATTATTAAAAAAAATTTTTTTTTTGAGACAGAATCTCACTTTGTCACCCAGGCTGGAGTGTGGTAGCATGATATCGGCTCACTGCAACCTCCACCCTCCTGGTTCAAGTGATTCTCGGGTCTCAGCCTCCCAAGTAGCTGGGACTACAGGCATGCACCACCATGCCCAGCTAATTTTTTGTGTTTTTAGTAGACATGGATTTTCACCTTGTTGGCCAAGCTGGTCTCGAACTCCTGACCTCAGGTGATCCACCCGCCTCGGTCTCCCAAAGTGCTGGGATTACAGGCGTGAACCACTGCCCCCAGCCTGTTCTCATCTTTATGTTCATGAGTACCCAGTATTTAGCTCCCACTTATAATTGAGAACACGTGGTATTTGGTTTCCTTTTCCTGCATTCATTTGCTTAGGATATTGGCCTCCAGCTGTATCTATGTTGCTGCAAAGGACGTGATTTTGTTCTTTTTTTATGGCTGCATAGTATTCCATGGTTTCTATGTACTACCTTTCTTTATCCAATCCACTGTTGATGGGCACCTAGGTTGATTCCATGTCTTTGCTATTGTGAACAGTGCTGTGATGAACATATGAGTGCATGTGTCTTTTTGGTAGAATAATTTATTTTCTTTTGGTTATAAACGCAGAAATGGGATTGCTGGGTTGAATGATAGCTCTGTTTTAAGTTATTTGAGAAATCTCCAAACTGCTTTTCACAGTGACTGAACTAATTTAGATTCTCATTAATAGCATATAAGCATTCCCTTTTCTCTGCAGCCTCACCAGCATCTGTTATTATTTGACTTTTTAATAATAGCCATTCTGACTGGTGTGAGATGGTATCTCATTGTGGTTTTGATTTGCATTTATCTGATGATTAGCGGTGATGAGCAATTTTTCATGTTTGTTGGCCACTTGTATGTCTTCTTTTGAGAAGTACGTATTCATGTCCTTTGCCCCCCTCTTTTTTTTTTTTGAGACAGTGCCTCACTCTTTCACCCAGGCTTGAGTGCAGTAGCACGAACATGGCTCATTGCAGCCTCGACCTCCTTGGCTCAAGTGATCCTCCTGCCTCAGCCTCTCAAGTTGTTGGGACCACAGGTGCACACCACCATGCCCTGCTAATTTTTAAATGTTTTGTAGAGACAGAGCCTTGCCCTGTTGCCCAGGCTAGTCTCAAACTCCTGGTCTCAAGCAATCCTCCCACTTTGGCCTCCCAAAGTAATGAAATTACAGATGTGAGCCATTGTGCCTGGCCCCTTTGCCCATTTTTTTTAGTGGGGTTATTTGCTTTTTGCTTGTTAAGTTCCTTATAGATTCTGGATATTAGATTTTTGTTGGATGCATAGCTTGCGAATATTTTCTCCCATTTTGTAGGTTGCCTGTTTGCTCTGTTGATAGTTTCTTTTGCTGTGCAGAACCTCCTTAGTTTAATTAGGTTCCACTTGCCAATTTTTGTTTTTGTTGCAATTGCTTGTGAGGACTTAGCCACAAATTCTTTGCCAAGGCTGATGTTGAGAAGGATATTTCCTGGGTTTTCTTCCAGGATTTTATAGTTCGAGGTCTTACATTTAAATCTTTAATCTATCTTGAGTTGATTTTTGTATATGGTGAAAGATGGGGTTTCAGTTTCATTATTCTGTATATGGCTAGCCAGTGATCCAAGCACCATTTATTGAATAAGGAGCCCATTCTCCATTGCTTGTTTTTGTCTACTCTGTTGAAGATCAGATGGTTGTAGGTGTATGGCTTTATTTCTGGGTTCTCTATTCTGTTCCACTGGTCTATGCATCTGTTTTTGTACCAGTACTATACTGTTTTTTTACTCTAGCCTTATAGTATAGTTTGAAGTTAGATAGTGTGATGTCTCTGGCTTTTTTTTTTTTTTTTGCTTGGGATTGTTTTGGCTATTTGGGCTCTTTTTTGGTTCTATGTGAATTTTAGAATAGTTTTTTCTAATTCTCTGAAAAATGACATTGGTAGTTTGATAGGAATAGTGTTAAATATGTAAATTGCTTTCGGCAGTGTGGCCATTTTAAAGATACTGATTCTTCCAATTCATGAGCATGTAATATTTTTCCATTTATTTGTGTCGTCTGTGAGTTCTTTCAGCAATGTTTTGTAGTTCTCTTTCTAGAGATCTTTCACCTTTTTGGTTAGCTGTTTTCCTAGGCATTTCAGTTTTTTCATGGCTATTGTAAATGGGATTGGGTTCTTGATTTGACTCTCAGCTTGAACATTATTGGTATATAGAAATGCTACTGATTTTTGTACATTGATTTTGTATCCTGAAACTTTACTAAAGTTGTCAGTTCCAGGAGCCTTTTGGTGGAGTCTTTAGGGTTTTCTAGGTATAAAATCATATTGTCAGCAAAGAAAGGAAATTTCCTATTTGGAATTAGAAATTTTCCTATTTGGATGCCTTTTATTTTATCTTGTATGCTTACTTTTTTTTTTTTTTTTTTTTTTTTTGAGAGGGAGTCTCGCTCTGTCACCCAGGCTGGAGTGCAGTGGCACGACCTCTGCTCACTGAAAGCTCTGCCTCCTGGGTTCACACCATTCTCCTGCCTCAGCCTCCCGAGTAGCTAGGACTACAGGTGCCCGCCACCACACCCGGCTAATTTTTTTGTATTTTTAGTAGAGACCGGGTTTCACCATGCCAGCCAGGATGGTCTCGATCTCCTGACCTTGTGATCCGCCCGCCTCGGCCTCCCAAAGTGCTGGGATTACAGGCGTGAGCCACCGTGCCCGGCCCTTGTATGTTTACTTTTTAAGTGTACTATCTTTTGCATGGTAAATGACGTTTTCTCCATTTTACACACTAGGACATGAAAGCTCAGAGAAGGTAAGTAGCCTGCCCGGTCTCACATGTATAGTAAGTGGCCGAGCCTGAATTCTAACCTGAAATGTCTAACTCAGAAGCTCTGATCACACCACTGTACCACGGTCCCTGTGCATTCAATAAATGGAAGCTATTATTATGAACTGAAACCAGATTGTCTCCTGAGGACACTTATTTCTCTGTGACCTAACAAATGGGGACTACTCATTCTCCATATACTACAGGCCAGTGAGAACCAAGGAGTCAGCCCCCTGCAGCCACATCCAGACCATTGTTCTTGGGTAGTACCAGCTTGAGATAGTTATTGTCAGGCTGTTACAACTACTCATCCTCATTGCTACCATTCTCTCAATGCACGAAGTTCTCCCATCACTCAATGCATGGAGTTTCTTGGGCCTTACAGACCCACATCCCTTAGTCATTCTTTTATCCTGCATGAATTCAGTGCCTCTTCCAGCCCTCTCAGTGCTGAAGGCCTTTACTACTTTAACTCCAATGACCTATTCCCATGGCAGTGGGACTGTTCTGCCTCTTACATCATCAGGAGGTTGAATAATGTCTGTGGGGAAAAACAATTGTGTGTGTGTATATGTGTATATACATAGATATGTGTGTATATGTGTACATATATACATACATACACATTAGTTTACTATACATTTTAGTGACATAATGGATATGTAACACATAATTAAATTGTATTATAAATTCCATATAGACAATTGATTCTCACAGATTGCTTTTGTTGATTTTTGCCAAACTTTTATGTCCTGGGCAACCTGTGGTTACAATTGACAAACAACATAAATGTTGGTTGATATTTGCCTTTATGTAAAGGACTTGAAAGTTAAACGATGAAGACATATGTCAAAACTTCACTCATCCATTAGTGATATGAATGACTTCTTTGAGGAACTGGATAATAGTTTTATTTTATTAATTCATTCATCTACAGACAGGGTCTTGCTCTGTTGCACAGGCTGGAGTACAGTGGCACCATTATAGCTCAATGTACCCTCGAACTCCTGAGCTTAAGGGATCCTCCCATCTCAGCCTTCCGAGTAGCTAGGACTACAGTCGTGTGTCAAATGCCTGGCCAATTTATTTGTAGAGACAGAGCCTCTCTATGTGGCCTAAGCTGATCTTGAACTCCCAGTCTCAAATGACTCTTCAGCCTTGGTCTCCCAAAGTGCTGGGATTATAGGAATGAGCCACGGTGCCTGGCCAGATAATTGTTTTTGAATACTGGAAGACTACTTCTTCAGTTTTTAAGAATTCTGTTTACAATGTGATGGCTACAGACATGATACACTTTTAAGTAAAAGCCGCATTACTAACATTTTCTCCTTTACTTTCGTAAGTCTAAACAATCAATAAAACAATAAATAAATCAAGTTCTGACTTATAGCATTTGGTAATTTCCATGGTTAGTTTCAAGCTACCAATTGACATCACTGAACATAGAGCTGGGAAACGAGGTGCAGTGGCACATCATTATGGTATTTCCACCATACAGATACAGTAAGTATAAGAGCATAGATAATAAAGCCTAGTAAAATAATTAGGAAGTGATGAGTTTTAAGAATTTATGACCTTTGTTATTAATTTAATTTATATTTGATCGTAAGTCTCTTCAACTAATTTTTTAATAATGACTGTATTGGCTGGGCACAGTGGCTCACGCCTATAATCTTAACACTTTGGGAGGCCAAGGCAGGCAGATCGCCTGAGGTTGGGAGTTCGAGACCAGCCTGACCAACATGGAGAAATCCCATCTCTACTAAAAATACAAAATTAGCTGGGCATGGTGGCGCATGCCTATAATCCCAGCTACTCAGGAGGCTGAGGCAGGAGAATCGCTTGAACCTGGGAGACAGAGATTGCAGTGAGCCGAGATCGCGCCATTGCACTCCAGCCTGGGCAACAACTGCGAAACTCCATCTCAAAAAAAAAAAAAAAGCTATATCTAACAACCAGCTTGCAACATTTCTGAAATTTAATAATCAGCTCTCATTTGATGCAAGCTGGCTCCAACCAACAAAACACTGTGTCTAGTCAGTCATTTCCACACTGATTCTCTGCCACAGCCCATCAATCCATCTGTCACTTTCTCACCTGTAACACATACATTTACCCTGTGATTCGTTTTATATTCATTCCTCAAGCCACCACAACCTGACTTGTCGTTTCCATGACAGACCCTTTGCTAGGAAGTAAAGGATCCTTTTCTTTCACTTGCCCCGTAAATTCCAGTGTCCTCAGGGCTGTGTCTTGGGTCGTCTGCTTTCTCTTTCTTTACACTGTGCTTTGGTGATCTCATTCAAACCCTGACATTAAGTATACCGATGGCTCCCAAGTCTATAAATCTAACCCATGCGTCTCTCTGGAGTTCCAGACCCATGTGTCCAGCAGTCTATTGGACATCACTTGTGTGTCTTCTTGGTAATTCAAACTCAGCATTTCAAGAACATATTTGTTGTTTCCCCAGACTCCAACCTCCACCTCGCAAATCTGACGTCGCCTCTCTTTTTCCTGTCTCACTAAATGGAGATACCTTACCTACTAAGTCATCCGAGCCAGACACCTGGGAGTCATCCTCACTTCTTTTTTTTTTTTTTTTGAGGCGGGGTCTCACTTTGTTGCCCAGGCTGGAGTGCAGTGGTACAGGTCTCAGCTTGCTGCAGCCTCTGCCTCTGGGCTCCAGTGATCCTCCCACCTCAGCCTCCCGAGTCGCTGGGACTACAGGCACACACCACCAGCGACTGGCTAATTTTTGTATTTTTGTAGAGAGGGGGTTTCTCCATGTTGCCCAGGCTGGTCTTGAACTCCTGGACTCAAGCAATCCACCCATCTCGGCCTCCCAAAGTGTTGGGATTACAGGCGTAAGCCATCGAACCCATGCAGTGTCCTGATCCTGGTTCACTGCAGCCTCGATCTCTCCAGGCTCAAGTGATCCTCCCACCTCAGCCTCCCGAGTAGCTGGGACTACAGGTTCAGGGCATCACGCCCAGCGAATTGTTTTATTTTTTATAGAGATGGGGCCTTGCCATGTTGCCCAGGATGGTCTTGAACTCCTGGTCTCAAGTAATCCTCCCACCTTAGCCTCCCAAAGTGCTGGGATTGCAGGCATGAGCCACCACACCCCGCCCATCTTCACTTTTTATTCTGGTACCAAATCCAGATTGATCCAGTCATTCATTTAACCATCCGTTGAACTTTCCAGCAAATATTTATTAGAACAGCTGCATAGTATATTGGGTAAGAGCACTGGAGCCTGAAGTCAGCCTGCCAGGCATCAGATCCTGGCTCTGCCGTTTAACTAGCTTTGTAACCTTGGGAAATTTGCTTGCCCACTCTGTGTTTCAGGGTTTTTTTTTTTTTTTTTTTTGACAGTCTCACTCTGTCACCCAGGCTGGAATGCAGTGGTGTGATCTTGGCTCACTGCAACTTCTGTCTCCCGGGTTCAAGCGATTCTCTTGCCTCAGCCTCCAACATAGCTGGGATTATGGGCGTGTGCCACCACGCCCATCTAATTTTTGTGTTTTTAGTAGAGATGGGGTTTCACCATGTTGGCCAGGCTGCTCTCGAACTCTTGATGACTATCTTCTTATAAGGACAACAGTTATAGCAAATTAAGTGTCCACTCTACTCTAGTGTGATCTGTTCTTAACTAATTACATCTACAATGACTCTATTTCCAAATAAGGTCACATTCTGAGGTACTGGGGGTTAGGACTTCAACATAGCTGTCATGGAGGGACATACTCTGCTATAGTCGGAATGTTTGTGTTCCCTTCAAATTCATATGTTGAAATCCTAACTCCTAAGGTGATGGTATTAGGAGGTGGGGTCTTTGGGAAGGCAGAACACTCATGATTGGGATTAGTGCCCTTAAAAAGAGACCCCAGAGAGCTAGCCTGGCCCTTCTACTATGTGAAGACATAGTAAGAAGGCACTATCTGTGAACCAGGAAGTGGGCCCTCACCAGACACTGAGGCTGTCAGGGCCTTGATCTTGGACATCCCAGCCTCCAGAACTATGAGTAGCAAATTCTGTTGTTTATAAACCACCCTGTTATAGCAGCCCAAATGGACTAAGACAGCATTCAACCCATAACAGGCAGGAACTCTGATACAGGAATCATATCTGCTTTCTGACCTTGTGTGGCTCACAGTCTAATGGTGCTGCAGTTGTTAATGTCTTACTTCCTGTCCCCCCCACCACGACTGTCTTAGTTCCTTTTGTCTCACAACAGCCTTCTGAGTAGACCCTAGTCTGGCCCCACCATAGTCCATCCTCCATGGGGTGTCAGCGTGATCTTTCCAACACATAGGTTGATCATGGGACCTCCTTCTGAAGCTCCCTGGGCTTTCAGGTAAAGGTTTAGCATAAAAAATCCTTCTAGTTCCAGCTCCTTCCTGCTTGTCTGCACTGAACCTTATACCACAGCCCAGAAAACTGTTTGTAGTTACCTGATCATATTTTTCTTCTTCTTCTTCTTCTTTTTTTTTTTTTTTTTTAAGATGGAGTTTTGCTCTTTAGCCCAGGCTGGAGTGTAATGGCGCAATCTCAGCTCACTGTGACCTCTGTCTCCCAGGTTCAAGTGATTCTCCTGCCTCAGCCTCCTGTGTAGCTGGGATTACAGGCGCCCACCACCACACCTGGCAAATTTTTGTGTTTTTAGTAGAGAGAGGATTTCACCATGTTGGCCAGGCTGGTCTTGAACTTCTGACTTCAGGTAATCCACCCATCTCGGCCTCCCAAACTGCTAGAAATACAGGTGTGAGCCACTGCACCTGGCCATATTATTCTTTTTCACAACTCTTGATGAATGCCATTCTTTCTGCCTCGCATACTCTTACCCTCACATTTCTTCAGCTGTCTGGAGAAGTCTCCCCTGATACTCTCCCCACCCATCTTCTGAACTGCTCTGGCACTGTCTGCATACCCAGAATTTGGGACTTACTGAATTTTGGGGGTTTTTTTGGTGCCTTTCCAACAAGACAGAGTGCCCCTTAAGGGCTGGAACTGTGGTTGTATGCCCTATTGTTAGACATTAGTGTGATTTCTAGTCTTTTCACTATTGTTAATGATACTGTGATAAATATCTTTATGTTTAAATATTTTTTCAAAAAAAATTTTTTTTTTTGAGATGGAGTTTCACTCTTGTTGCCCAGACTGGAGTGCAATGGCGCAATCTCAGCTCACCGCAACCTCCACCTCCACCTCCCAGGTTCAAGTGATTCTCCTGCCTCAGCCTCCTGAGTAGCTGGGATTAGAGGCATGCACCACCATGCCTGGCTAATTTTATATTTTTTAGTAGAGACAGGGTCTCTCCATATTGGTCAGGCTGGTCTCGAACTCCCGACCTCAAGTGATCCACCCGCCTCGGCCCCCCAAAGTGCTGGGATTACAGGTGTGAGCCACCATGCCAGCTATATTTTTTAAAATTTAAAATTACTTCCTTAGGCATAACTCAACAACAAAAAGACAAACAACCCAATTTAAAAATGGGCAAAGACTTGAGTAGATATTTCTCCAAATAATGTATATAAATGGCCAAAAGCACATGAAAAGATGCTCAGTGTCATTAATCATTAGATTAACGCAAATAAAACTACAATGAGATACCACTTCATACCCACTAGGATGGTTATAATAAGAAAAGTAACAAGTGTTGGCGAGGATGTGGAGAAGGAGAAGTTGGAACATTGCTGGTGGGAATGTAAAATGGCGCAGCTGCCGTGAAAACAATTTGGCAGGACCTCAATAAGCTAAACATAGAATTCATAGAATACTGTCTGACCCAGCAGTTCCACTTCTAGGTATATACTCAAAAGAATTGAAAACAAGTGTTCAATTGGTGGCTCACGCCTGTAATCCCAGCACTTTGGGAGGCCGATGCGGGTGGATCACCGAGGTCAGGAGTTCGAGACCAGCCTGACCAACATGGAGAAACTCTGTCTCTACTAATAATACAAAATTAGCTGGGCGTGGTGGCGCATGCCTGTAACCCCAGCTACTCAGGAGGCTGAGGCAGGAGAATCGCTTGAACTCGGGAGGCGGAGGTTGCAGTGAACCGAGATCACGCCATTGCACTCCAGCCTGGGCAACAAGAGCAAAACTCCGACTCAAAAAAAAAAAAAAAAAAAGAAAAGAAAAACAAAAAGAAAACAAGTGTTCAAATGAAAACTGTACACAAATGTTCATAGTAGCACTATTCACAATAATCCAAAAGTGGAAATGACCACCCATGGATGGACAAAGAAAATGTGGTATCTCTATACAATGAAATATTACTCAGCCAGACTGGGCACGGTGGCTCACGCCTGTAATCCCAACACTTTGGGAGGCCGAGGTGGGTGGATCACTTGAGGTCAGGAGTTTGAGACCAGCCTGGCTAACATGGTGAAACCCCGTCTCTACTAAAAATACAAAAATTAGCCAGGCACGGTGGTGGGTGCTTGTAATCCCAGCTACTCGGGAGGCTGAGGCAGGAGAATGAATCACTTGAACCTGGGAGACAGAGGTTGCAGTGAGCCAAGATCATGCCACCGCCCTCCAACCTGGGTGACGGAGCAAAGCTCCATCTAGAAAAAAAAAAAAGAAATACTACTCAGCCATAAAAAGATGTGCAGTCTTGAAGTCCTGATATATGTCAGAATGTGGATGAGCCTCGAAAACCTAATGTTAAATGAAAGAAGCCAGACAGAGTCACATAACGTGTGATTCTGTTTATATGAGTAATATCCAGAAGAGTTAACTTTATAGGGGAACAAAAGTAGATTGGTGGTTGCTAGGGGATGAGGGGAGGGGAAAATGGGGATTAATTGCTTAATGTATATGGGGTTTTATTTTAGGCTGATGAAAATGTTTTGGAAGTAGGGTGGTAGTTGCAGGGCACTGTGAATATACTAAACGTCATGGATTTGTACACTTTAAAATATTTAATTTTATGTTATGTGAATTTTATGTCAATAAAAGAAATAAAAACAAAAAAGAATAAAGTATTGATGCATGCTACCATGTGGGTGAACCTTGAAAACATTTTGCTGAAGTGAAAAAAGCAGACAGAGAAGGTCACATAGTGTGTGATTCCATTTACATGAAGTATCTAGAATAGGCAAATTCATAGAGACAGAAAGCAGATGAGTGGTTGCCAGAGTCCGAGGGAGGCAGGATGGGGAGTGGCTGTGTAATGGACATGGGGTTTCCTTTTTTGGATGATGAAATGCTTTGGAACTAGATAGTGGTAATTGTTGTACACTATTGTGAATGTACTAAATGCCACTGAATCACAGACTTTAAAATGGTTAAAATGGTAAATTTTATGTTATGTATATTCTACCACAATGAAAAATATTTCCTTAAGAAAGATTTTCTGAAGTGAAGCCAGAGTCAAAGAATGTGAGCATTTTATAAATTCTTGGGGCGTGTTGCTGAATTTATGTTGAGAAGGGATCATTCATTGCCTTCCCTCCAGGAATGTTTAAGAATCTGTATTGCATCTTTGCTAGACTTGAGTATCATGGTTAAAAAACAAAGCAGCCAGACGCGGTGGCTCACGCCTGTAATCCCAGCACTTTGGGAGGCCAAGGCGGGCGGGTCACCTGAGGTCGGGAGTTCGAGACCAGCCTGACCAAGATGGAGAAACCCCGTCTCTACTAAGAGTACAAAATTAGCCGGGAGTGGTGGTGCATGCCTGTAATCCCAGCTACTCGGGAGGCTGAGGAAGAGAATCGCTTGAACCCAGGAGGCAGAGGTTGTAGTGAGCTGAGATCACACCAGTGTACTCCAGCCTGGGTGACAGAGTGAGACTCTGTCTCAAAAAAATAAATTAAATAAATAAATAAACAAAGCAAAATGGCCTCGCTAATTTGATATAACACGGTGCCTCTTCAGGAAAGTTCTCTTGCTTCCAAGTTAACTTGAATGAGAAGAGTGTTTAGGAACAAAGCCAGAATAAAAGGATTTTAGAGGTAGGAGAGGCCTAGAGAGCTTCGAGACCATTGCATCTCATTTTTATCGGACCAGTATTTAGTAAATACCTTACTATTCTGAAATAAAATTCATAGATAAAATAATCTACCTGAAGTCCATATGATACGGTGCTTTAGACAATATGAGTTTTGGAGTAAACTTCCTGGGTTCAAATGCCCGTTCAGCTGCTCACCAGCCTTGTGGGCTCTGGCACCACTCTGCACCTCAGTTTCTTCATCTATAAAATGGAGCTAATGACAGTGTTGCCTCATAGAATTGTTTGAGGATTAAATGTATGTGTATGTATATAAATATAAAATATGCTTAGGCTTATAATTGAACTGTACAAAAGAGGAGAAATAGAAGGAAAGTAATTTATAATAAATGCACTTTAAATTTATAAATATCTAGGCACGATTACCCTAGGAAGACACTGAAATAGATGTTTGCACCTATGCATAGAATCACCCCAGATGTCACAGCTATGAATTCAAATTGGTTCGAGTACATTGCACCTCAAAAGCCATGAGTGTTGTTATTGGTGACATGCTCTGTTGCCTAGGCTGGAGTGCAGTGGTATGATCTCGGCCCACTGCAGCCTCTGCCTCCCGGCTTCAAGCAGTTCTCCTGCCTCAGCCACCCGAGTAGCTGGGATTACAGGTGGGCACCACCACACCTGGCTAATTTTTGTATTTTTAGTAGAGATGGGGTTTCACCTTGTTGGCCAGGCTGGTCTTGAACTCCCGATCTCAGGTGATCCACCCGCCTTGGCCTCCCAAAGTGCTGGGATTACAGGCGTAAGCCACCGCTCCCAGCAGTGGGAAGTATTTTTAAACAAGCATACTTGCATGTACAGGCTTTTCATCTTCATAAATGTTTAGTGGGATATTTGGAAGTGGGACATGAGACCATTCTTTATTGGGTGGGATTTCCCACGTTTCCAGATGTCTAGCATCCTTAGTCCCCTCCTTTAAATGTCAGTATGCTGTAGTGAGTGGTTCCACCCCCACTGAGAACCAGAGACTACTCCAACCCTCTTCTTTTCCAGACCAGTTTCCTGAGAGAGTCAGAGAGGATTTTTTTTTTTTTTTTCAGAGACAGGTTCTGGAGAATATGTACTCTCTCCACTTCTGCTCACTCTGTCACCCAGGCTGGAGTGCAGTGGCGTGACCAGAGCTCACTGCAACCTTGAACTCCTGGGCTCAAGCGATTCTCCCGTCACAGCCTCCAGAGCAGCTGGGATTACAGGTGTGTGCCACCATGCCCGGCTAATTTTAAACATTTTTTTGTAGAGACTGGTGGCGGGGGGATCTTGTTCTGTTGCCCGGAATGGTCTTGAACTCCTGACCTCTAGCTATCCTCCTGTCTTAGCGTCCCAAAGCTCTGGAATTACAGGCCTGAGCCACCATGCCCGGCCTAGAGAGGGAATTTAAAATCGGCAGCTATGACAGTGACTGCTTGTTCACCCTGGGCCCACCTTCAGCCTTGTGATCAGCTGGAAGATGCCTTGTTAGTAACCCAGACTCTGCCTGCCCTGCTGCATTTATCCAATTTATTTCTCTTTTAGGGGCCTTCTTCTTCCCTATCTCTCGCCTCCATCCTCCCAACACCTGATCCATTAGCAAATCCTATTGGCTGTCCCTCTGAATATGTGACCGACCACAGTAGGCTTCTCCTCGTTCTCTGCTCCACTCTTGTCCCACTACAGTCTATTCTCATGGCAGCCAGAGGAGCTTTAAAAAAAAATTACAGCCAGGCGCGGTGGCTTACGCCTGTAATCCCAGCACTTTGGGAGGCCGAGGCGGGCAGATCATCTGAGGTCGGGAGTTCGAGACCAGCCTGACCAACATGGAGAGACCCCCGTCTCTACTAAAAATACAAAATTAGCAGGGCATGGTGGCAGGTGCCTGTAATCCCAGCTACTCAGGAGGCTGAGGCAGGAGAATCACTTGAACCTGGGAGGTGGAGGTTGCGACGAGCTGAGATCACGCCATTACACTCCAGCCTGGGCAACAAGAGCTGAACTCCACCTAAAAAAAAAAATTACATCAAGCCATTCTGCCTCAGCTTTCCAGAGTTTTCCCAAGACACTGGGAATAAAATGCAAATTCCTCTCCCTGCCCTGCAAAGCCCTGTAGGATCCGGCCTCATCTCCCAAACTCCTTCCCACTGAGCTCAGCCACCTAGGCCTCTCATGCCACCGTTTCTGCCTCAGGGGCTTTACACCTGTTCCTCCATCTGCCTGGGGCCTACTTCCCTGCAGCCTGGTCTTCGCAGAGTGGGCCCCTTTTGTCTGTTCCAGGTCACCTTAGAGACCATTCCTGACCACCTCATGTGGATCACTGCCTTCCCAAAGTTGCTTTCTGTCCCCTAACTCTGTTTTTTGTTGTTGAAAGTGCTTATCTCGATTTGAAGTGGGACCAGACTAAGCCACTCTGGGGCAGAGACTTCATTCGTCTCACTCTCCACGGTGTCCCAGGGCCCAACAGGATGCTGGCCAGTGCTGCTCAGTATCTTTGGGACACATGAATGAAGGCCTAACCCCTAACCCCAAATGGGCCAATCAAAATCCTTCCCCATGGGCTGGTTGTGGTGGATCAGGCCTGTAATCTC
Source organism: Pongo abelii (assembly GCF_028885655.2). Classification (NCBI taxonomy): domain Eukaryota; kingdom Metazoa; phylum Chordata; class Mammalia; order Primates; family Hominidae; genus Pongo; species Pongo abelii. The sequence goes on from NC_071985.2 coordinate 201,688,614, forward strand.
AGCACTTTGGGAGGCTGAGGTGGGAGGATCACTCGAGCCCAGGAGTTTGAGACCAGCCTGGGCAACATGAGAGATCCCATCTCTACAAAAAATACAAACATTATCTAGGTGTGGTGGCGTGTGCCTGTAGTCTCACCTACTGGGGAGGCTGAGGTGGGAGGATCACTTGAGCCCGAGAGGTTGAGGCTGCAATGAGCTGTGATTGCACCACTTGCACTCCAGAATGGGTGACAGAGGAAGACCCTGTCTCAAAAAAACAAACAAAACAAAACCCCAAAAAACTGATCTTAAGCACACAGTTGGAAGAGCTTTAACAAATGTGTAGTTGTGTAACTACCACCACAGCCAAGAGACAGGACATTTCCTTCAGTCCAGGAAGCATTACCTATTTCTTGAGTTCTATGGGATAACCCAAGATTAAAAAAAAAAAAAAAAAAAAAAAAACAGGTCGGGCACGGTGGCTCACGCCTGTAATCCCAGCACTTTGGGAGGTTGAGGCAGGTGGATCACGAGGTCAGGAGATCGAGACCATCCTGGCTAACACGTTGAAACCCCGTCTCTACTAAAAATACAAAAAAATTAGTCGGGTGTGGTGGCGGGTGCCTGTAGTCCCAGCTACTCGGGAGGCTGAGGCAGGAGAATGGCATGAACCCGGGAGGCGGAACTTGCAGTGAGCCAAGATCGCACCACTGCACTCCAGCCTGGACGACAGAGCGAGACTCCATCTCAAAAAACAAACACACAGAAAACAGCTTTATTTTGGTATAATTGACATGCAACAAACTGCATATATTCAAAGTGTGTAATTTGATGAGTTTTGGCATGTGACTACACCGTGAAACCACCACCACAACCAAGAATATGAACATATCCATCATCTGCAAGAGTTTCCTCCTGCCCCTTTGTAATCTTTCCCTCCCAGCCCTATTTGCACCCTCATCTCGAGCACCCATGAATGTGTTTTCTGTTACTATAGGTTAGCTTACATTTTCTAGGGTTTTCTTTTCTTTTTCTTTTTTTTTTTTTTTTTTTGAGATAGAATCTCACACTGTTGCCCAGGCTGGAGTGCAGTGGCGCGATCTCAGCTCACTGCAAGCTCCGCCTCCTGGGTTCACGCCATTCTCCTGCCTCAGCCTCCCAAGCAGCTGGGACTATAGGCACTGGCCACCACGCCTGGCTAATTTTTTTTTTTTTTTTTTGTATTTTTAGTAGAAATGGGGTTTCACCGTGTTAGCCAGGATAGTCTTGATCTTCTGACCTCGTGATCCACCTGCCTCGGCCTCCCAAAGTGCTGGGATTACAGGCATGAGCCACCACGCCCAGCCATACATTTTCTAGGGTTTTTTATAAATGGAGTCATACAGTATGCACTCTTCTTTGTCTGGCTTTTTTCACTCAGCATCATTATTTTTAGAATCATCCATGTTGTTACATGTAATAATAGTTTATTCGTTTCTATTGTTGAGGATTCTTCCATTGTATGGTATGCCATAATTTGTTTATCCACTTATCTATTGGTGGGCATTTGGGCTGTTCCCAGATTGGGGTTTTTACAAATAAAGCTGCTATGAACACGTGTGTGCAAGTCTTTGTATGGACATAGGTTATTTCTTTTTCTCTTGTGTAAAAATCTAGGAGTGGAATGGCTGGGCCATATGTTACCTTTAGGTTATTCTTTTTTGTTTTTTTTTTGAGACAGAGTCTCGCTCTGTCGCCCAGGCTGGAATGCAGTGGCGTGATCTTGGCTCACTGCAACCTCTGCCTCCCGGGTTCAAGAGATTCTCCTGCCTCAGCCTCCTGAGTAGCTGGGATTATAGGCATGCGCCACCATGCCCAACTAATTTTTGTATTTTTAGTAGAGACGGGGTTTCACCGTGTTGGTCAGGCTGGTCTTGAACTCCTGATTTTGTGATCCGCCTGCCTCGGCCTCCAAAAGTGCTGGGATTACAGGCATGAGCCACCGCGCCCGGGCTACCCTTATGCTATTCTTGATCACAGATTTCTCCTTTTTACTTAAGCCAATCAATCTGGGACTGTCCAGGTCCCTCAGCAGGATGGGGACTCAGCTCTCTCCCTCTTGACTCCCTCCAAGCTGCCTCTCGTCCTGTGCAAGTCTTGCTGTTGCTGCTGTGGACTGAGCTAGGCTGAGAATGCACGTTACCTTCCTGAGCACGTCACCTTTGAGAAGCAATGTTGACTTACATAAGCACACTGACCTCTTGCTTCTTGCCAAAGTCTAAAATCATGGAATCTTTTGCAAGTGTGCTCTCGCTGCCTCTGGACTGGAATGTTAAGTGCAAGAGGAGTTGTCTGGCTTAATAGTCCGATCAAAATATGTCTGTGGATGGACAAGGTCAGTGATTGACTCGTAGAAGGGGAGCCTTAGATGAAAAGACAGTCTGAGTATCAGAGAGCCACAGGGATGAGCTAAGAAGGAGGCTCCTGCATTCAGAGCAGCTCAAAGATAGCACACCCAGGCAGCATATTTTTACATTTGAGTTTAATTTATTTTTGAAAAAGGAATGCATTCAGATGGTTCAAAATTCAAAAGCAAGGGTGGGTGTACAGTACTGTGAAAAATCTTTCTCATGTCCTCAGCCACCCCTTGTCCTCAGAGGTAACCACAACTCCTCCCCGCCCCCAGTTCCTTAAATAGTCTTCCAGATATTTGCATATACAAAGATTTGCATATACAAATATATATGTGTATATCTTATATGTGTGTGGGGGGGCGTTCTTTTTACACAAGTGCTTGCAGACCAAACACGTTGTTTAACACTGATTTTTTTTCACTTTACATAGCTCAGAGCTTAGTCCACAGTACAATGGAAAAAGCCTCCTCATTCTTGTTCTATATTTACACAGTATTGCATTATAATTTCTTAACCAGTTGAGGCAGCATTTGACCGGTGATATTAGTAGGATCATGAGATTACAGGGGTGAATAATTTTAGTTTGCACAGTAAATAATGGCAAAGTCACAGGTGGATTCACTTGACTTACTGAACTTTGATATAATCTCATAGACTGCAGGGAAGGTAGCATTTCTAAGTGCTTGATATGCCAATGGATTCATAAAGTCGTAGTTCTTAAACTTTGATATCCTTAAGAATTACCTGGGGAGCTAATTAAAGTAAGGCTAAGCAGGCTCCCCACTCTTCTGCTGCCCCAGAAAGTCTAATTCATTGGAGCAGGAGGTGGCGGAGTGGGGCCCAGGATCCTAATATAGATGGTCCTCAGACTATACTTTGTGAAATGACCTTGCTCTGCAGGAGGAAAAGAACTTCCTGCTGAAGGAGTAACTCAATAGTTTGTTAATTCAAAGTGTTAAAAATAATTTTATTCCCATATCTTTAAACCCGAAAAGAAATTCATGAACAAGTTTGTTTTTTATTTTTCAAACAGTTCAGAAGAATGTGGACTCTCTCCACCTCTGCCTAACAGTTCTCTTTCCCTCTCTTCTCTCTCCCCGCCACTCTCTCTCTTTCTCCCCTCTCTCTCGACAACAGTCTTGCCAGTCATTATCTTTGAAGAGAAATAAGGTCTCCACCACATGGCAGGGAGCACTGTGACTGAGGAAATAGCCCTTATCCTTAGCTGGAGGCAGTTCCATGGGCTGAGAATAGTAATGAACTTGGACTTGGGGATCCTGGGTCAAATGCCTTATTGAAGATCAGTGGCTCACTGTGTCCTGGGCACCAAGCTGAGGATTTGATGTGCATTATCTCAGTTAATCTACAATGACCCAATTTACAGAGAGGAAAACTGAGGCTGAGAGGTTTTTAGTAATTTGCCTGGGGTTAGGGGTGTGCCACACAGCTGGTGTTGTGTTGGGCAGATCTCTTCTGGAGCTCTGTCTTGCCCTCGACCACACATTTTCATGTTTTTTTTGTTTGTTTGTTTGTTTTTTTTGAGACGGAGTCTCACTCTGCAGCCCAGGCTGGAGTGCGGTGGTGCGGTCTCAGCTCACTGCAACCTCTGCCTCCTGGGTTCAAGCGATTCTTCTGCCTCAGCCTCCTGAGTAGCTGAGATTACAGGTGCTCAGCTAATTTTTGTATTTTTAGTAGAGACGGGATTTCATCATGTTGGTCAGGCTGGTCTCAAACTCCTGACCTCGTGATCCATCTGCTTTGGCCTCCCAAAGTGCTGGGATTACAGGCGTGAGCCACTGCGCCCAGCGTATTTTTTTTTATTATTTTTTATTACACATGTCACACATGGTCATTATTTTAAAAAGTTAAAATACAGATAAGCAGAAATAAAAAAAATCTGCCCATGTACCACCCTGCAGTGATAAGCACCATTAATGGTTTGGTATATCTTATTCCAAATATTTTTCCTATGCATTTATACCTATAATTATACATACATCAATATACACATATACAAACTTGCATTTACTATTATTGCTTTTTTGAGAGGGAGTCTCACTCTGTTGCCCGGGCTGGGGTGCAGTGGCGAGATCTCGGTTCACTGCAACTTCCAACTCCCGGATTCAAGTGATCCTCCCACCTCAGCCTCATGAGTAGCTGGGACTACAGGTGCGTGCCACCAAACCTGGCTAATTTTTGTATTTTTAGTAGAGACACGGTTTCGCCATGCTGGCCAGGCTTGTCTCAAACCCCTGACCTCAGGTGGTCCACCTGCCTCGGCCACCCAAAGTGCTGGGATTACAGCCGTGAGCCACCGTGCCCAGCCCAAACTTGCATTTAAACATAAAATAAATTCACACTGTATATATTGATATGTAACCTGCTTTTTCCTACTAAATAATAAATACATGAACAGTTGTCCACATCAACAGGTATAAACCCGCATTATAATTTTTAATGGCTGCACAGCATCCTACTGCATATAGAGAGGTAACACCTTTTTTTTTTTGAGACAGAGTCTGGCTCTGTCATCCAGGCTGGAGTGATCATTGCTCACTGCAATCTCTGCCTCCCTGACTTAAGTGATTCTCCTGCCTCAGCCTCCTGAGTAGCTGGGACTACAGGCACGTGGCACCATGCCTGGTTAACTTTTGTATTTTTAGTAGAGAAATACAGGGCTTCACCACGTTGGCCAGGCTGGTCTTGAACTCCTGACCTCAAATGATCCACCTGCCTTGGCCTCTCAAAATGTTGAGATTATAGGTGTGAGCCACAATGCCCAGCCGACACTTTTATTTAACCAATTGCCCACTGATAGAATTTAAGTTGTTTCAATTTTTTGTTATGATAATCAAGCTGCGGCAAACATGGTAACAATGGTACCATTTATTATTTCCTATGTACTAGATACTGTACTAAGTTTTTTACAAGCATTATTTAATTTAATCCCCACAGTGATCCTATAAGGTAATACACTTCTTATACCTGGTTTACAGGTGAGGAAAGTGCAATTTGGAGAGGCTGAGTCACGTGTCAACATTATCCAGCTAGCAAGTGGCAACGTTGGGATTTGAATGGAGCTCTTCCTGGTTCTAAAATCCATCCTCTTTCCTCCAAATTGTGCTGGGTTCCAACTATTGAAACAAGGTTTGCTAAATTCCCTTTGTGCTGCTGCAGCCACAGAACGGGAAGGATTGGTGGCCAAGGGGCCTGGAAGGTCCCCTATCTAGCTCTTTTGAAACCTAAATGGAGCCAAAAAGTCCTGGACTCATTTCCCCTTAAGAAAGTTTGTGTACTTGGCAACAAAGATACAAAGTCTTCCCTGGGGACTGGTCAGAGGAGCTTTGATCTGGGTTACCCGGGCCTGAGGCCACATGGTCTTGAGCTGGTGGTTTGCCTGCCATCTTCTCAGCCCCAAGAGACACACACCGGGTCCTACAGACTTTCTTGCCAGCTGAGGCCTAGATGCTGGCCAGCCCAACGCTGAGTCTTGTGCTTCTCTGCAAAACAGAGAAGATTCTCCCATGGCCCAGGACCATGGCCTTCATGAGCACACAGCCCTTGGAGCAGCAGCCACTCAGGGGTGGCTCTTGTGTCTAATAGACACTTGGGGAACTGCCTCTCTTTAACACGGGTCCTGGGAAGTGGCACAGGAGACATGTCAATAAAAGTCTGCTTCCCCCAGAAGCAGACCCTGAGACATGGACTTCAGTGCACAGTAATTCAGGAAGTACAGGAAACACCAGTAGAGGACTGAGAAGTGTACAAGAAAGGGAAGGCTCCCAGTAAAGGGTGTATTATCACACCAGAGACCACTTTGGGCAACTAGAGCTAAAGTCCATGGGGAAGCCGAAGAAAGCCTCAGGGTCCTCTTCCCAGATGGGCAAGGGAGCTGGGGTATTTATACACTTATCCTGTCATTCATTCTCCAGGTAGAGAGGTCTTTTGTAGCTCTGAAAAAAGCCTGCTGGGAGTGGTGGCTCACACCTGTAATCTCAACACTTTGGGAGGCCGAGGTGGACGGATCGCTTGAGTCTAGGAGTTCAAGGCTAGCCTGGGCAACATGGCAAAACTGCATCTCTACTAAAAAAAAATATCTATCTATCTATCTATATAGACATAAATACACACACACACACACACATATATACACACAAAAATTAGCTGCGCATGGTAGCTCATCATTCATCATGCCTATAGTCCCAGCTATGTGGGGGGCTGAGGTGGGAGGATCACGGGGGCCCGAGAGGTCGAGGCTGTAGTGAGCAGAGATCATGCCACTGCACTTTCGCCTGTGCAACAGAGCGAGAGTCTCTGTCTCAAAAAAATATATAAAAATAAAATATAAAGTAAAATGAAAAAAGCTTTGGCCGGGCGCAGTGGCTCATGCCTGTAATCCTAGCACTTTGGGAGGCTGAGGTAGGCAGATTGCTTGAGCTCAGGAGTTTGAGACCAGCCTGGGCAACATGGTGAAAGCCCGCCTCTGCTAAAAATACAAAAAATTAGCCAGGCATGGTGGCGGGCGCCTGTAATCCCAGATACTGGGAAGGCTGAGGCACAAGAATCAGTTGAACCCGGGAGGCAGAGGTTGCAGTGAGCCGAGATCGTGCCATTGCACTCCAGCCTGGGCAACAGAATGAGACTCTGTCTTAAAAAAAAAAAAAAAAAAAAAAAAAAGCCAAAAAAAATTGCCTTCAGATAATGAGATACAGAAACTGGAAGATGAAAGTTGAGTGAAACAGACTGAAGTGATGAGATTTGAGGGATATGGTGGGGGCTCCACCCTGGGACCAATGCTTCTGGGGTCCAGATTCCACTAGTGAACTAAACCTTAGCACACTAAGCCAGTCTCAGCCAGTCCCGGCTATAGCTGGAAGCGGCCTTTTTAACATCTATGTGGAAGTCCACATATATTCAAATCTTATAAATCCGTGCTTAGATTTTTGTCTGCTGCTTCCATCAATTATGAGAGAGGTCTGTTATTTTGTCTTGTTCTCTTTTTCCTCTAGTTTGAAAGATCTCTTTTCTGTTTCTATTCTTGTAGTAGTTACCCTAGTAATTTCAACTTGCTTCCTATCAAAGTCTAAAATTAATCAATGTCTTTTTTTCCCTGAACTATGCAACAACCTCAAAACACTTTAACTTCATTAACCAGCCTCCAGCTTATATACTATTGTCGCTGTGTGTTTTTTCTTTTTTTTAACCCCCAAGAGATATTATTATTTTGATTTTATGTAGTCAGTGAATAACATGGATTATTTAGAAACATCTTAATTTCCAAATACATGGGGATTTTATGATTACCTTTTCTTTATTAATTTATAGCATATATGCATTGTGGTCTGAAAACATATTCTGTATCATTTTAATACTTTGACATTTGTTCAGATTTGCTTAATGGCCAAGGATACAGGATATATTTGATTTCTAGAAATACTTCATGAGTGCTGAAGCAACATGGATTCTGCAGTGGTTGCATACTGTGTTCTATAGACTTCTACTAGGTCAGGCTAGTTAATCATTAAATCCTCTGTGTTCTTACTGATTATTTTTGTCTACTTGTTCTAGCAACTAATGGAGAGAGATATGTTAACATTTCCTGCTACGATTATGGATTTATCTGTTTCTCTTTGTCATTCTGCCATTTTTTATTTTTTACTTTATATCTTTTAAAAAGCATGTTGTAGCTAGGTGCAGAGGTTCAAGCCTGTAATCCCAACAATTTGGGAGGCTGAGGGGGGTGGATCACCTGAGGTCAGGCGTTCGAGACTAGCCTGGGCAACATGGTGAAACCCTGTCTCTACTAAAAATACAAAAAAATTAGCCGAATGTGGTGGCAGGCGGCTGTAATCTCAGCTCCTCTGGAGGCCGAGGCAGGAGAATCGCTTGAACCCAGTAGGCAGAGGTTGCAGTGAGCAGACGTCATGCCATTGCACTCCAGCCTGGGCAACAAGAGCGAAACTCTGCCTCAAATAATAATAATAAAATAAAAAGCATGTTATTAGGTACATGCCAATTTAGAATTGTTATATTTTTCTGGCTAATTAAATTTTTATCATTATGAAATGACCTCTCCCATTATGAAATGATTTTGGCTTTAAAGTCTATTTTCTTCTGTAACCCCATTTCAACTTTATTTAATTTCAACAGATTTCTGTTGTTTAGTATTTGCTGTGACTGGGATGTTTGTCCCCTTCAAAATTCATGTTGAAATTTAATTGCCATTTTGACAGTGTTGAGAGGTGGGAGCTTTAAGAAGTGTTAGGTCATAAATGCTCAGCCCTCATAAATGGATTAATGCTGGGAGTGGGTTAGCCCCCTCTGGTGCGCGTGCTCTCTCTCTCTCTCTCTTTCTTTCTGTCTCTTGGTGTCTCTCTCTTGCTCTCTTTCACTCCTTTGCTGTCTGCCTTTCACCATGTTATTATGCAGCAAGAAGGCCCTTGCCAGATGCTAGCACTCTGATTTTGGACTTCCCAGTCTTCAGAGCTGTGAAAACAAATTTCTATACATTATAAATTATCCAGTCTTAGATATTCTGTTATAGCAGCCCAAGACAGTTTTGCATAATATACTTTTTCTATCTTTCCATTTTCAACTTTATTTTTTTTTCTTTTTAAAATTTGAGAAAGGTCTAGCTCTGTCACCCTGGCTGGGGTGCAGTGGCACAATCTTGGCTCACTATGGCCTCAGCCTCCTGGGGTCAAGCAATCTTCCCTTCAGCCTCCTGAGTAGCTGGGACTGCATGCGTGTGCCACCATGCCTGGCTATTTTTTTCTATTTTTTGTAGAGATGAGGTCTCACTAGAGATGAGGTTGCCTAGGTTGGTCTTGGACTTCTAGGCTCAAGTGATCGGCCTGCCTCAGCCTCCCAAAGTACTGGGAATACAGGTGTGAGCCACCATGCACAGTCCAATTTTCAACTTTTTTGTATATCTGTGCTTTAGGTGTGTTTCTTACACACAATATATAATTAGATTTTTATTATTCAGTCTGGTAATCTTTGCCTTTTGAGTGAAATATTTGTTTTAAACCTTGTAGTCTACTATTATTATTTTATATATATTAGTGTTCATTTAAACCTCCTACTTGAGGGCTGGGAGCAGTAGTTTACACCTGTAATCCTAGCACTTGGGTGGCTGAGGTGTTTGGATCACCTGAGGTCAGGAATTCGAGACCATCCTGACTAACATAGTGAAACCCTGTCTCTACTAAAAATACAAAATTAGCCAGGTGGTGGTACATGTCTGTAATCCCAGCTACTTGGGAGGTTGAGGCAAGAGAATCGCTTGAACCTGGCAGTGGAAGTTGCAGTGAGCTGAGATCACGCCATTGCACTCTAGCCTGGGCAACAAGAACAAAACTCTATTTCAAAAATAAAATAAAATAAAATAAAATAAACCTCCTACTTGAGATTTTTTTTTCTTTTTTTCTTTCTTTTTTTTTTTTTTAAGACAGGATCTTGCTCGGTCACCCAGGCTGGAGTGTAATGGCACAGTCATGGCTCACTGCAGCCTCAACCTCCCAGGCTCAAGTGATCCTCTCACCTTGGCATCTCAACTAGCTGGGACTACAGGCACATGCCATCAGTCCTGGATGATTTTTTTTTTTTTTTTTTTTTTTTTTGAGACGGAGTCTAGCTCTGTTGCTCAGGCTGGAGTGCAGTGGCACGATCTTGGCTCACTGCAATCTCCGCCTCCCGGGTTCAAGTGATTCTCCTGCCTCAGCCTCCTGAGTAGCTGGGACTACAGGCACATGCCACCATGCCTGGCTGATTTTTTTGTATTTTTAGTAGAGAAGGGGTTTCACCATGTTGGCCAGGATGGTCTCAAGCTCTTGACCTCATGATCCACCTGCCTCGGCCTCCCAAAGTGCTGGGATTACAGGCGTGAGCCACTGTACCCAGCTGATTTTTGTGTTTTTTGTAGGGATGGGGTTTCCCCATGTTGCCCAGGCCGGTCTTGAACTCCTGGGCTCAAGAGTTCTGCCTGCCTCGGCCTCCCAAATTGCTGGGATTACAGGTGTGAGCCACCACCCCCACCCAAGATCATTTTCTATTTGGTAGAAATCAAATATTTAGAATGTCTTTGGTATATTTAGATCTGTTGATGGCAAACTGTTTCAGTTTTTATTTGTCTGAAAATGTCTCCTTTATGGTTGTTTTTCTTCCAAATGTCTAACACACGGAAAGAAAACAAATGTCAACCCAGAATTCTACACCCAGCAAAAATATCCTTCAGCAATGAAGGCAAAATAAAGACATATGACCATTCCACTGAACTCTTAGTTCTTCCCACCCAAACCTGTCCTTCCCTAGCAATCCCAAAATTTTGAGTGGAGAGTGCAAATGTATTGGAGTTATCCAAGATTCGTTTTTCTTTTCCTTTTATCTCATATCCGGTTCTTTGTTAAATCTTGTCTAATCTAGTTCAGTCCAGCCACTTCTTACTTCCCCCACTTCACAGCCTTAGCTCAAACCACCATCACCACCATTTCTCACCCAAACTGTAGCAATAGGCCCTATTGTTTTCTCTGCTTCCTCTCCCACCCACATTCTTTTTTTTTTTTTTTTGTGAGATAAGATCTCACTTAGTCCCCACACAGGAGTACAATGGCTATGATCAGGGGTCACTGCAGCTTTGACCCCCCGGGCTTAAGCTATCCTCCCATCCCTCAGCCTCCTGAGTAGCTGGGACTATAGGCATGCACCACCACACCTGGCTAATTTTTGATTATTTTTTCTAGAGAAGATGGCTCACTATGTTGCCCAGGCTGGTCTCGAACTCTTGCACTCAAGTGATCTGCCTGCCTCACCCTCCCAAAGTGCTAGGATGATAGGTGTGAGCCACTGCCCCTGGCCCACATTCTATTTTTGATAATATTTATTTATTTATTTATTTATTTATTTATTTTGGATAGAGTCTCACTCTGCCACCTGGGCTGGAGTGCAGTGGCGTGATCTCAGGTCACTGCAACCTCTGCCTCCTGGGTTCAAGCGATTCTCCTGCCTCAGCTTCCCGAGTAGCTGGGATTACAGGCACCTGCCACCATGCCTGGCTAATTTTTTGAATTGTTTTTTTTTTTAGTAGAGACGGGGTTTCACCATGTTGGCCAGGTTGGGCTCAAATCCTGACTTTGTGATTCGCCTGCCTCACACAGGAGATATTGTTATTTCCCTGCTCAAACCCTCCAGCGTCTTCGCATCACATTTAGAATAAGATACAAACTTGGCTGGGCGCGGTGGCTCATGCCTGTAATCCCAGCACTTTGGGAGGCTGAGGCAGGTGGATCACTTGAGGTCAGGAGCTGGAGACCAGCCTGGCCAACATGGTAAAACCCCTTCTCTACTAAAAATACAAAAACTAGCTGGGCGTGGTGGCACAGGCCTGTAATCCCAGCTACTCGGGAGGCTGAGGCACAAGAATGGCTTGAACCTGGGAGACAGAGGTTGCAGTGAGCCAAGATCACGCCACTGCACTCCAGCGTGGGGGACAGAGCAAGACTCCATCTTAAAACAAAAAAATAATAAGATACAAACTCCATCCTTAGTGTACACAGTTGGCTCCTAGCTACCTCTCTAATTTGATTTCATGCTGTTGCTCTCCCTGGTTCACTGAGCTTCAGCCACACTGGAACCTCATTGTTCTCACTCATGCCCACTTTACATCCATCTCAGGGCCTTTCCTCCTGCTCTCCCTTCTGTCTGGAATGTGCCCCCGCATTGTGGTTTGGCTCCCTCCCTCACTTCATTTTCCTCTCTGCTCAGATGTCAATTCATCAGGAAGAGCTTCCCAGACCATCCTTTCTAAACTGGTAGTCCTAGCACCCTTTTTTTTTGAGATGGAGTCTCGCTCTATTGCCCAGGCTGGAATGCAGTGGCACGATCTTGGCTCACTGCAACCTCCTCCGCCTCCTGCGTTCAAGCGATTCTCCTGCCTTAGCCTCCCGAGTAGCTGGGATTACAGGCTTGAGCCACTGTGTCTGGTTAATTTTTTTTTTTTTTTGAGATGGAGTCTTGCTCTGTTGCCCAGGCTGGAGTGCAGTGGCACGATCTTGGCTCACTGCAACCTCCTCTGCCTCCCGGGTTCAAGTGATTCTCCTGCCTTAGCCTCCCGAGTAGCTGGGATTACAGGCGCATGACACCATGCCTGGTTAATTTTTGTATTTTTAGTAGAGACGGAGTTTCCCCATGTAGGCCAGGCTGGTATCAAACTCCTGACCTCAAGTGATCCGCCCGCCTCGGCCTCCCAAACTGTTGGGATTACAGGTGTGAGCCACTGCACTCGGCAGTCTTGGCACTCTCTATCCCCTTCTCTGCTTTAATTTTCTTCATAATAATTGTAACTTTCTGACCTTATTTCATATGTTCTAGACTGTAAACTCCAAAAGGACAAAACTTTATCTTATTCACTTTAATCATCCTTAGTGTCTAGAACAGTTCCTGGCACAGAAGAGATTCTCAATAAATGCCTATTGAATGGATAAATAGCATTGTGTCTATTTACAATAAGAATGCATATTAAAACATTTTAGTGCACATATAGCTTGGGTACCTAACTTTATCAGCTTCTTATTACAAAGTTGGGCTTAATTCCCTGATTACCTCAACACCCCATTCATATGATGACAAATCCTCAGTCTCTCCTCAGAGGGATCCCCAGTTATCTCTGGGAGTTCCCAAAGTAGGGCTCACAGGACTGGTGTGCTAGAGTCAGTATGCACAGGCGCCCTAGAGCCAATTGTTACATCTTCAGGAATCCTGTGAGCTGCTTGTTATTTGGTGGTAGCTTGAACTTGGCCCCAGTGGAAATATCTATACCACGGAAATTAATGAATGCTACAAGTCAGGGTGGTTTTCTTAAATTAAAGAAAAATTTTGAGCCAGTTTACCAATACAAGGGTCCCCAAACTAGTTAGTAAACTACAGTCACCAGACGGCATCAACTGTCTAGCTGAGGCCCCATGGGGAAGGCTCTTGAAGCCCCAGTCACCACTGCCCAGCCTGAGAAGGCCAATGTCCCTGCCAAGGCCACTCTATCATATACGCTTAGGGAGACAGAGGTGAAGGCAGGGGCTGCCCGTCCGGTACATACAGAAACAGAATGGAGCTTCGAAGCTACAGGGTCCCTCCAAAACTTCCCTCAGCGGCTTCTCTCACCATCTGGCTTTCAGAGCTCTTAGAATCCATTTTATGTCGTTTTATTTTCTATTTTATTGTTTTTAGAGACAGGGTCTCACTCTGTTGTTCAGGCTGGAGTTCAGTGGTGCAATCATAGCTCACTGTGACGTTGAACTCCTGGGCTCAAGTGATCCTCCGACTTGGCTTCCTGAGTAGCTAGGATTACAGGCATAAACCACGATATCTGCCTATTTTTTCTTTTTTTTCTTTGAGATGCAGTCTCACCCAGGCTGGAGTGCAGTGGCGCCATCTCAGCTCACTGCAACCTCCACCTCCGAGGTTCAAGCGATCCTCCTACCTCAGCCTCCTGAGTAGCTGGAATTACAGGTATGCGCCACCATGCCAGACTAATTTTTGTAATTTTGGTAGAAATGGGGTTTCACCATGCTGCCCAGGCCGGTCTTGAACTCCCAGGATCAAGCGATTTGCCCACCTTGGCCTCCCAAAGTGTCGGGATTACAGGCGTGAGCCACCACACCCAGCCCCACCTATTTTTTTTTTTTTTTTTAATTTTGTAGACATGGAGTCTAGCTACACTGCCCATGCTAGTCTTGAATTTCTGGCCTCAAGCGATCCTTCGGCCTTGGCCTCCCAAAGCACTGGGATTACGGGTGTGAGCCACCACACTTGGGCATTATTTTATTTTTGAACCAAGGCACCACAGTGGTGGTAGCAAGGGTGGCCTGGGGACTCTATCCCCCTGTGGCAGACTCTGCTCATCATATTTTCCATATCCGTGGTTTCCTCTTTTTTACTTGGCTGTGATGCCAGAGCCACAGAACAGCAGAGCAAGAAGACAGAAGCAGCTACCAGCCATATGGGTGCTGGAGACAAAATAAAATCTTTCTACTCACTTGAAACACTGTTGCCTGGCTTATGTGTGCTTGAATCAGTTCCTAACTGATACACTCTGATTTGTAGCGTTCACTAATTTCCATGGTGTAAATATTCCCCCTGGGGCCAATTTCTCCATAATGTCCGTCCGCTCCCCTAAGCCAGTTAAGTAAAAACACGTATTTTCTATGTAAGTACAACATCAAAACAAGTTCCCTAGGAATCCACCCCATGGCCAGATGGCTGCCTCCAAGCCTCTCCATAGCCTCTAGGGCTGCCCTTGTGGTTCCATAAATGTCCCTTCTCTTACTTGCTGCGTTACTGCCTCCCTAGGACCCACCCAGGCAGGAAGCACCCAGAAGATATTTCTCCTGAGTCTGCTTCCTCCACAGGACAAGAAATTTATGCCAAGGAGACAGCAGAGTGGGGGCTTTTAAGCTTGTGGTTTGAGCCCTGATACTTACAAGCATCCTGGGAGTTATTTGTTTAACTCTCAGTTTGCTCTTCTGTATAATGGGCTCAATATTCCCAGCCTCACCGGGCTGATTGCTGTGAAGATTAAATGAGAAAATACCCAGAGTAAGTGCTCAGTGCTGTGCCCAGTCATCTTAGGATAAATTCCTTGAAGAGGAATTTCTGGGTTGCAGTTTCTGCTCATTCAGAATTTTGAAATTAAATTTTGAATTAAAAAGCCCCTTCAAATGGGTTAATTCCAGTGTGAGAATATCCCATTGCTCCAGAACTTCATTACTACCATGGATGGTCATTTTCTTTATCTTTGCTAATTGTTTAGGCAAAGGCAGTATTTCGTTTTTTTCTTGTTCACTTTAAAGTTGGTGTTTCTTTAATTCCTAACAGAGTTGATTATTCTTTCATGTTTTTGGTCATTTGGATTTCTTTTGAAATTGTTTTTCTTTTTTTTTGAGACAGAGTTTCACTCTTGTTGCCTAGGCTAGAGTGCAATGGCACAATCTCAGCTCACTGCAACCTCTGCCTCCTGGGTTCAAGCGATTCTCCTGCCTCAGCCTCCTGAGTAGCTGGGATTACAGGCGCCCACCACCATACCTGGCTAATTTTATGTATTTTTAGTAGGACGGGATTTCACCATATTGGCCAGGCTGGTCTTGAACTCCTGACCTCAAGTCATCTGCCCACCTCAGTCTCCCAAAGTGTTGGGATTACAGGCGTCAGCCACCACACCCGGCCATTGCAAATTTCTTGTTCTCACCTTGCACCTGTTTTCTTTTGAGTTGCGGGGGCAAGGGAGACGGAGCAGTTGAAGCTGGTTTGGGTGATGCAGTGGCAGTAGAATTGACAATAAGTAGAGGGATGTGAGAGAAGTTTGTAAGCAAAATAGTTGGTGATTTTGGTGATGGTTTGGTTGTGGGTGGAGAAGGAGAGAGGGCAGTTCAGAATGACACCCAGGTTTCTGGTTTGAACAATTCATTCGATGGCAGTGGCCTTTTCTGAGATGAGGATTAGTGGTGAAGATGATGTTTGTCATTTTGGTCATTTGAGTTTGAGATGCTCTGTGGAGCACCAGAGTCTGGTAAACAGTTTGATTTGTAGGCTTGGTGCTCTGAAGGCAGATGTCAGTGGGAGGCCAAGTCCTTGATCTGTGGTATAAGAATTCCCATGGAGACTGTGGAAGGAGGAGGACTTAATAGAGAAGAGAGAGGAACGCCTGTACCGAAGCGGTGGACAGAGAAAGAAGACTAGGAAGTAGTGATGGGAAAAATAGGTGGAGATGAGAGGGATGGGGGCCATCGATGCTACGGAAAGGGGTGTTCATGACGAAGAAGCGGGGAACAGGATCAAAGACATTAGGTAAGGCCAAGAGGAGAGATGTCCCCGTGGGTTTGGAGATAGGAAGAGCCGTTTAATGGTGTGAGGGTGGCAGAAGCCTGACTATGATGGGTTGAGGAGTGAATGAGGTGAGGACACAAATACTGAAGGTCGGGTCTCTACAGGGTCAGAAATGTTGAGGAAAATGAGTGGTGGTCCTAGCTGGAGAGGGCATGCCTATTTCCCCACCCCTTTACCAATACTGGATTTGGCCAGTTTTAAAAATTTATTAATTTATTAGTTTTTATTTATTTAGTTTTTGATACAGGGTCTCGTTCTCTCACCCAGGCTGTAGTGCAGTGGTGTGATCATGCCTCACTGCAGCCTTGACCTCCTGGGCCCAAGCCATCCTCCTACCTTAGCCTCCCAAGTAGCTGGGACTACAGGTGGGCGCCACCATGCCTGGCTAATGTTTTGGTTTTTTGTAGAGACAGGGTCTCCCTATGTTACCCAGGCTGGTCTCATGGAACTCCTGGGCTCAAGTGATCCTTCCACTTTGGCCTCCCAAAATGCTGGGATTACCAGCGTGAGCCATCGTGCCCAGCCTGGTTTTTAGTCTTCCCCTAGTTGATAAGTAAAAGTGTCTTTTCACTACTTTTATTTGCATTTATTTGATTTTCAGTGTGGTTAATTGGTCATTTGCTTTTCTTAGAAGAGTCACCCCTCCCAGGGTTGTTAGATTTAGCAAATAAAATATAAGATGCCCAGTTAAAGCTGAATTCCAGATTGTTAACTGAAAAAAATCACACCATTTATAAATTTGGAAACACTTTATTTCTTGTAAAGGGTTACAGCCTGCAGGTTGGCCATTCTGCATGCTGAGAAGCACAGCCTCCAGCAGAGGCCCCGTAGGCACTTGGGGAGAGGGGAGAATGGAACAGGGATTTATACTGAATGGGTTGGTCAGAGTACACATATTCAGCAGGCTATAGGAGGAGCCATGAATATTCACAAAGGGGGGCCTGACACATGAGTACTGAACAAATATGCATGTTACATGCATCCCATGTTCACTTTGGGGGGGGTACATAACATTTAAATGCCTTACAATTAGGCCCTATACATCAAAAGGTGAAGTAGGAACAGGAAGGCACTCAAGTGTAGCCTCTGTAAACCAGCCAGAACTAGTCCATGAGTGGTGATCTCTTTTTTTTTTTTTTTTTTTTTTTGAGATGGAGTCTTGCTCTGTTCTGTTGCCCAGGCTGGAGTGCAGTGGCATGATCTCAGCTCACTGCAACCTCTGCCTCCCAGGTTCAAGCGATCCTCCTACCTCAACGCCCCTAGTAGCTGGGATTATAGGCACTCACCACCATGTCCAGCTAATTTTTGTATTTTTTTTTTTTTTTTTTTTTTTTTTTAGTAGAGACCAGGTTTCACCATGTTGGCCAGGGTGGTCTCGAACTCCTGACCTCAGGTGATCCACCCACCTTGGCCCCACAAAGTGCTGGGATTACAGGCATGAACCACCGTGCCCAGCCGAGTGGTGATCTCTTATCAGAAGAACGTTACTGAAATGAATCTCTTGTCCAGTCAAAGTTGTAGTTATGGCTTGTGGAGCGGGGCTAGGAGGGGGTCAGTCAGTCAGAGTCTCATGGTGAATGAGCTGCAACTGTTTTACTATCGCTTGTCTCAAAGCTAGGGTTTGTTTAGCTGTTAGAGAAAAAGAAAATAGAACTTAGTTTATTCTCTCTCTCTCTCTTTTTTTTTTTTTTTTGAGACCAATTCTCTCTCCGTTGCCCAGGCTGGAGTGCAGTGGCACAATCTCAGCTCACTGCAACCTCTGTCTCCTGGGTTCAAGTGATTCTCCTGCCTCAGCCTCCAGAGTAGCTGGGATTACAGGTGCATGCCACCACATCCAGCTAATTTTTTTTTTTTTTGTATTTTTAGTAGAGACAGAGTTTCACCATGTTGGCCAGGCTGGTCTTGAACTCCTGACCTTAAGTGATCCGCCCACTTTGGCCTCCTGCAGTGCTGGGATTACAGGTGTGAGCCACCATGCTTGGCCTAGTTTATTCTTAAATTTTTTTTTAATTTTTAAAATTTTATTTTATTTTAAAAACAGAGACAGGATCTCACTATGTTGCCCAGGCTGGTCTTGGACTCCTGGCCTCAAGCAATCATCCAACCTCGGCCTCCCAAAGCGCTGGAATTATAGATGTGAGCTACCACGCTTGGCCCATAACTTATTCTATAAGTGTAGGGGTGCATGACTTAACCCTAGCTTGGCATGGCCTTATGTCTTGTTTATAATATGGTATCTTATTGTCACAAACAATCTGTTTCATCAGTCTTATTACGGTCACTATTTTTTTTTTCCTCGCTCTGTGGCCCAGGCTGAAGTACAGTGGCACAATGTTGGCTCACTGCAACCTCCACCTCCTGGGTTCAAGTGATCCTCATGCCTCAGCCTCCCAAGTAGGTGGGACTACAGGCACACGCCACCACACCTGGATAATTTTTTGTATTTTTTAGCAGAGACGGGGTTTCATCATGTTTCCCAGGCTGGTCTCAAACTTCTGATTTAAAGTGATCCACCCACCTGGGCTTCCCAAAGTGCTAGGATTACAGGTGTGAGCCACCTCGCTCCGCCTTTACGATCTCCATTTTAACGTGAATGCTGGCCAGTTGTTGTGTCTAAACTGTAAATGGGAGAGGGTATAATGAGGTGCATCCCATCTCCTGTCCTGTCATGGCTGGGAACTCAGTTTTTAAGGTTTCTTCGGAGCCTGCATGGTCACCGGGGGTCCGTTCGGTGGTTGGGAGTGCTAAGGACTTTATTTTTAGTTCTCAAGATAAACAAGAAATACTTTTAAAGTATAAGTGTGTCCCAGATAATTCATGGGGTATACCTGTATTTTATCTGGCCACCCTCCCCCCACCCCAAGTTTATAAAAAATACCACATGTACACATTTATAGAGCAGTGTATTTTTACTTAGTGTTTTAAGTCATTTCAAGTTTATTTTGTGATATAAAGTTTTAACTTTTTTCTTTTTCTTTTTTTTTTTTTTTTTTTTGAGACGAAGTCTCACTCTTGTCCCCCAGTCTGGAGTGCAATGGCGCAATCTCAGCTCACTGCAACCTCCACCTCCCAGGTTCAAGCGATTCTCCTGTCTCAGCCTCCTGAGTAGCTGGGATTACAGGTGTGCACCACCATGTCCAGCTAATTTTTTGTATTTTTAAGTATAGATGGGGCTTCACCATGTTGGCCAGGCTGATCTCAAACTCCTGACCTCAGGTGATGTGCCCACCTCGGTCTCCCAAAGTGCTGGGATTACAGGCATGAGCCATTACGCCCAGCTTGCTTTTTCTTAAGTGGTTAGGAAGTTGTCCCAACATTATTTATTGAATAATCTAGCAATTTCTCACTGATGAGGAAAACCATCTTGATCATTCATCAAATTCTTTTATGCACTTAGGTCTCATCTTTCTATTCTGTTTTATTGATCACTTGTCTATTCTGTTTTATTAATTATGATTTTAACTTTATTTATGATGCTTTGACATCTTGGGGGTATTACTAATCTTGGAGAGACCACCCCTCCCAGGGCTAGCTCATTCTTAGTAAACAACTTGCCTGTGAGCAAGTTGTTTAAATGCAAGTTGTTCTGTATGAAAACCAACCAATCTGGAGCCCATACCTGAAACTACCTTCTTATCTAACACACCAACCCAAAATTCCTCCTGCCCTAAACTGCGGCAGAGCCAGGTATTGGACAATCAGGGACCGCTTCTTCATCCCAGAGCTAGTGAAATTATTCAGACCATCCATTTCTAAACCTGTTCAGCTGCTTACCTGGCCTCACCCACTCCTTCCCAGGAGTACCACAAAAAAGGCCCTGGCCCATGCGTTCCCCTGCTCCTTCTGCCTCTTGACTGACCCTGGTGCTTCTCTGTGTGGCCCTGCATGGTGTGGCATGCACCCTCCTTCTGGGAACTGTTAATAATAAACCCTTCTTTCAAGGGAAGTTGTGTCTGTCACCTTACCATGTCTGATGAGAATAAAATCCTTTTAAATATATATATATAATTATTGTTTTTTTTTAAACGGAGTCTCGCTTTGTCTCCCAGGCTGGAGTGCAGTGGCACAGTCTTGGCTCACTGCAGCCTCCACCTCCCGGGTTCAGGCGATTTTCCTGCCTCAGCCTCTGGAGCAGCTGGGATTACAGGTGAGTGGCACCACACCCGGATAATTTTTGTATTTTTAGTAGAGATGGGTATCACCATGTTGGCCAGGCTGGTCTCAAACTCCTGACCTCAAGAGATCCGCCCGCCTTGACCTCCCAAAGTGCTGGGATTACAGGCATGAGCCACCGCGCCCAGCCAAAATCCTTTTAAATTTTAAAACATCTGGGCCAGTGCCATATTGTTTTAATTTCTAAAACTTTGTAATATATTTTAATGGATGGGGAAGCCCCTTCTCGATCTTATTTTTCAGATTTTTCCTGAATATTTTTATAGCTTTATGCTTCAATTTAATTTTAGAATTGCTTTCTAAATCCTAAGATAAGATCTTTAGGGATTTTGAGTTGGAATATGTAAATTTTAACGTTAATTTGAGGGAAATAGGTGGGTATGCCTTTACCAATATTATGAATGGAATATTTGCCCATTAACTTTTCTAACTATTTAAAGCATTTTTTTTTTTGAGATGGAGTGTCGCTCTGTTACCCAGGTTTGAGTGCAGTGGCGCAATCTTGGCTCACTGCAACCTCCACCTCCCAGGCTCAAGTGATTCTCCTGCCTCAGCCTCTTGGGTAACTGGGACTACAGGCAAGTGCCACCATGCCTAGCCAATTTTTGTATTTTTAGGGGAGACGGGGTTTCACCATGTTGACCAGGCTGGTCTTGTACTCCTGACCTCAAGTGATCCGCCCACCTCATCTTTCCAAAGTGCTGGGATTATAGGCATGAGCCACCGCACTCAGCCTCTAAGTACTTTTTATGGTTTGGTAAGAATGCTATTGATTTTTGTATATTTGCTTTATAATTGGCTATGTTCCTGGACTCACTTAATATTTTTAATGGATTTTTTGGGGGGATTTCTAGATATATAGTCATATTAACTTTATATGATGCTTACTTTGCCTCCTTCCTTCTAATATTTATATATCATTTCATGTGTTTCCCTAACTAAATTAACTAGGACTTTCAGAACAATGTTAATTAAGAGTTGTGACTGGGACCTTTGATTGTTCTTCGCTTAATGGAACTAGAGTTTCATTGTGAAACATGATGCTTAAAGTTGGTCTGAGACATTTTAAAAAAATCATAAGAAAGTATCTTATTTCTATTTTACAAAGACTTTAAAAACTTAGTTATATGGATATTATATTTATCAAGTGCATTTTCATTATCTTTTAAAATATATGGTTTTCTTTTTCTACTTATTAATAAGATAAATTATATTAATAGGTTTTCTAATATTGATCTATCTTTTTATTCCTGTAACTAATACCACTTGGTCATGGTATATTTTTCTTTTAAACCATTATTATAGACTATTTCCTAGAATAAATTACATTAATAGATTTATTAATATTGAACCATCCTAACATTCCTATGATAAACACCACTTGATCAAAGTATATTTCTTCCTAATACACTGTTAAGTTGTCCTTGCTAATATTTTTAAGAGTATGAACTCCCAGCCTGTAAACTCAGTTGTATAAGAAATAACAGCATTTCTCTCTCTCTCTCTCTTTTTTTTTTTTAGAGGCAGGGTCTTGCTATGTTGTCCAGGCTGGAGTGCAGTGGCCTATGGGCTCAAGCAATCCTGCCTCAGCCTCCCAAGTAGTTCAGACTACAGGCACATGCCACCAAGCCTGGCTTTTTATCTTTTTCAGTTTTTGAGATAGGGTCTTGCTATGGTATCTAGGTTGGTCTGGAACTCCTGTCCTCAAGCTATCCTCCTGCATCAGCCTCCTAAATAGCTAGGATTACAGGTGTGAGCCACCATGCCCAGCAACATTTCTCATCCTGCCTCAATTTTATTTAGGAGTTTTGTAGCAATGTGAGTAAGGGAGGTTGGTCTTGTCTTTTTCTTTTCTGCCCGATCCTTGTCGAGTTAGGCGGACAAGATCTTCTTAAAGAAAACCAAGGATATTTTCTTCTTTCTCTATGCACTGGAACAGTTGTCTCTGTTAATTCATAGAACTGCCTAATACATAGGATGCATTATTTCCATTTTATACCTGAGGATACTGAGGTTCAGACTGGCCACCATTAAGCCTGGATGTCAAGGTCTCTGGGAACTTTGTTACAGAGAAGCAATGTAGCATGGTGGTTGTCTTAGCACATTTGTGCTGCTGTAACAAATTACTTGAGATGGAGTCATTTATAAAGAACAAATTTGTTTTCTCACCGTTTTGGAGACTGGGAGGTCCAAGACCAAGGTGCTGACAGGTTTGGTGTCCAGGAAGGGCCTGCTCAGATTATGGTATCTTCTTACCACGAAACCCTCACGTGGCACAAGGGGGAAGGGCAGAAAGGGGCCTAGCTAGTTCCTTTGAGCCCTTTCATCAGGGCACTAATCCCATTCACAAGGGCAGTCCTTCGTGACTTCATCACCTCCCAAAAGGCCCCACCTGTTAATACCATCACCTTGGGGTTTCAGTTCCAGCATATGAGTTTTGGAGGGACACACACATCCAAACCATTGCGTGGTTAAGAGTTTGAGCTCAGCGGGGCACAGTGGCTCATGCCTGTAATCCCAGCACCTTGGGAGGCCTAGGTGGACGGAATCAGGAGTTCGAGACCAGCCTGGCCAATATAGTGAAACCCTGTTTCAACTAAAAACACACAAAAATTAGCTGACCGTGGTGGCACACACCTATAATCCCAGCTACTTGGGAGGCTGACGCAGGAGAATTGCTTGAACCTGGGAGGCGGGGGTTGCAGTGAGCCAAGATTGCGCCACTGCACTCCAGCCTAGGCGACAGAGTGAGACAGCATCTCAAAAGAAAAGAAAAAAAAGAGTTTGAGCTCTCAGGACAGGCTAATCAGTCAAGTGACCTTACTGGGGAGTTGGAAGACCTTCGCCTACAGTTCTCATGAGTTCTTATCTCAAGATGATTGAGTGTAGAACTGAGAGCATTGCCTGGCACATAGTAAACACTAAATAGATGGGAGTTGGAAAACAGAATGGAACAAAACCAAACCCAGAAGGCGGAACCAGGAATCAGGCCAAGGGAGAAGAGCCGTTCTGAGGATGGCTGCTTCCAGGCTGAGGAAAAGCGTCAGGAACAATCTATCTCTGTCCTCAGTAGCACTCCTTCTGTGCCTTCCAGATTAGCACGTCTTGCCAGAACAGAGATGCGGGGACCAGCTCAACAATTGGTTTTCTGCCTGGAGGCCTCAAATTCTCCTAAGCCAGGGCCCTTCATGGTCAATCCTGGCCTGGGATTGTATTAGAAGAAAGACTTCTGCAATCAAAGTAAAAGCAATTCGCTTTTTTTTTTTTTTTTTTTTTAAATAAAGCGACAGAGTCTTGCCCTGTTGCCTAGGCTGGAGTGCAGTGGCATGATCATAGCTCACCACAGCCTCAAACTCCTGGGCTCAAGGGATCCTCCTACCTCAGCCTCCCAAGTAGCTAGGACTATTGGTGCACACCACCATGACCATCTAATTTTTTATTTTTATTTTTTTGTAGAGATGGGGTCTCACTTTGTTTCCCAGGCTGGTCTTGAGTTCCTGGGCTCAAGTGATCCTCTGCCTTTGTCCCTGAAAGTACTGGGATTACAGGCCTGAGCTACCTCACCTGGTTGCAATTCACGTTTTTACTGGTATGTCCTGAATAATGTAAAAAAAGATTTGTGATGATTAATTTTAGGCATCAACCTGACTGGGTTAAGGGATACCCCATTAGCTGGTGAAGCCTTATTTCTGGGTATGTCTGTGAGGGTGGAAGAGATGGGCATTTGAACCAGTGGACTGAGTAAGGAAGATTCACCCTCACCCGTCTGGATAAAATAACAAAGCAGAGGAGAGGAAAATTCACTTCCCTGGAGCTGGGACACTCATCTTCTCCTGCCCTTGGACATCGGAACTCCAGGTTTTCTGGCCTCTGGACTCCAGGACTTGCACCAGTGACCCACCAAGTTGTCAGACCTTTGGCCTCAAACTCAGAGATACACCATTGGCTACCCTGATCTCAGGCCTTTGGACTTGGACTGAGCTATGACACCAGCTTCCCTGGCTCTTCAGCTTGCAGATGACATACCATGAGACTTCTCAGCCTCCATAATCATGTGAGCCAATTTCCACAGTAAATTTCTTCTCATCTATCTATCCATCCATCTCATCTGTATCTATCTATCTCACGTCTATCTCTATCTATTTAATCTCTAGCTTTTTTTTTTTTTTTTTTTTTTTTTTTTTTGGTGAGATGGAGTCTTGCTTTATCACCCAGGCTGGAGTGCAGTGGCTCCATCTCGGCTCACTGAAACCTCCGTCTCCTGTGCTCAAGTGATCCTCCCACCTCAGCCTCCCAAGTAGCTGGGACTACAGGCGTGTGCCACCATGCCCAGATAATTTTTGTATTTTTAGTAGAGACAGGGTCTCACTATGTTGCCCAGGCTGGTCTTGAGCTCCTGAGCTCAAGGGATCTGCCTGCCTCAGCCTCTCAAACTGTTGGGATTACAGGTGTGAGCCACCGAGCCCATAATCTCCATCTCATCTCTATATTTATCTGTCTGTCTATCTATCTATCTGTCTATCATCTATCTTATGTATCTAATCCATCATCTATCATCATCTATCTAACCTATCTTCTATCTAATCTATCATCTATCTCTCATTTATCTTATCTATCTATCTATATCCACCCATCTAATCCATCCAACCATCCATCCATCCATCCATCCATCCTTCCATCCATCCATCCATCCTTCCATCCATCCATCCTATAGGTTCTGCTTCTCTGGAGAACTCTAATAATATAGGATTCAATGAAGAATGCTCATACATGAAGTTGCCTCTTGTCTCACTTACCTCCCAGCTGCCTTGAAGACTCAGTCCTTCACCCTCAACTCCCACCCCAGGTGGGTGACCATCCCCTCTCCTTCCAGCCCCCATTCCATTCCTTCTCTACGTGGTGCTCACTCATGGAGCTCAGCCCCCAACATGACCTCCAAGGCAAGGTAGTTTGTTTTGGGCTCTGATTCTTCTCCCACATGAACCAGCTGCTCCTAGAACTGGCTGACACTGTTTTTTGATGTCCTTGAGGATGATTTTTGTTTGCAGAGAAGACTATTAAGAAGGTTTATTTTTGGTTTTAAAAATGGAGTCGATTTATTAAAATTACAAATTCAAAAACCTTGGTTCCTCCTTAGGCTTTTATGTTCAGCTTACAAATCTTATCATTCTATTTATAAGCCTAATAAATGTCAACAATAATTTTTAAGGTGACTTTGAATAATGTTTGGTCCCACTTAAGAACTCAGTTAATTAAACACCTTTATAACTATAAAACTGGACTGATAAATTTAATAAATATATTTGATTTCTTTTTTAACTATTTAAGTTTTCTCACTTAACGAACAAAACTTTCCTAAGTACAAAATAATTCTTATCAATCTAGAAAATTAAACTAATGAATATGGTGAGCCTAAAACTCACTTAGATTTTCCAATATTGTGTATTACTTTAATAAGATTTCAATTTGAAATCATAAGTCTTAATCAATTACCCCATTACACATTTAAAATGGAGTTACAAGATTGTCATTTTAGTAGGCCAAATACTCTTAAACATTATAAATACATAAAACACTATGGCTTTGATGGTCTTAAACCTTTCTATACTTAATTTTAAATAATAATCGCTAATGCTTATATAGTGTTTTCTATGTGCCAGGTTCTGTTCTAAGTGCTTTTCATATATTATGCATTAGTGCATTTAATTCTCATGACCCTTGACCACACACTTCGAGTGGGCCCGGAAGGCTGCCTAGCAGGCACACTCCATGCCGCAGACCCTTCACTCTCCCACGTGCTCTGAAGTGAGTGCTCCACACATCCTGCTCGCTCCTCAACCTCCCAGCACCTCTCCCGCCTCATTCTCAGCCAGTGACCTGCCCTGCAGTGATCCACGGAGTCATCCCCATCAGCAAGCAGACATGCTGTGATTTCTCCCATCTTATGACACAGAACAAGACAAAACAAACGTTTTTGACCAGATTTTCCTGCCAGCTACTACCCCATTTTTTTCTTACTCACCTCTGCGGTAAAACTCCTCAAGAGAGTGGTGGGTTTGGTTCCCCATTCCTCTCCTCTCAGGCTATTCTAAACCCACCCTGCCAGTCCTTCTTTTCAGTACTTGCTTGGATCATCTTCCTTCATCTTAGTGGACGGACCCAGCAGTAGCATCTGACACGCCCTCTCTCTTCCTGCAGACACCACTTCTAGGACGTCACCTTCTCTGGGTTTTCCTCCTACTTCACTGGTTATGCTAAGTCTCCTTGGTGGTTCCTCCTCTTCCCTCGTCTGTGTTCGTGTTGGATATCCTGGGTCTTGGCAAGATCTGTTGAAGCTCCTCTCTTCTCTATGTGCTCTCATTTCCTGGCTGGTCTTTAATACATTTTCTTATATGCCTACGATTCCCAAAGTTTTATTGTCAGCCTAGAACTCTCTTCTCACTCCATACTCAAGTATCCAGCCACCTAGTGGAGCTCTCTACTTGGATGTCTAATAGACGTCTAAGAGCTGGGTGTGTGGTACGCATCTGTAGTCCTAGCTACTCGGGACACTGAGTGGAGAGGATTGCTTGAGCCAGGAGTTGGAGGCTGCAGTGAGCTGTGATCACGCCACTGCACCCCACCCTGGGCGATAGAGTGAGACCGTTTCTCAAAATAAAATAAAACAAAATAAAATAAAAATAGACATCTCAAACTGAACATGTTCAAAACTGAATTCCTCATCTTTCCCCCACAAAGCCTGCTCTACCTCAGTTAATGAGTGTCCTTCCAATTGCTCAGACCAAAAACGGATGACTCCCCTCTCTTCCTCACACCCCATATTCTAGTTGGGAAATTCTGTTGGTTCTACCATCAAAATACGTCCAGAATCTGGCCATTTCTTACCACCTCTGCTGTTACTGCCTTTGTCTGAACCACTTCGATCTCTCGCATGAATTGCTGCAATAGCCATTGCATTTCCTAACTGTTCTTCCTGCGTCTACCTTGTTCACTTATCTTCTAGTCTCAACATAGAATCCAGAGGGATTCTTTTAATATCTGATCAGATCATGTCCCTGCTCTGCTCGAAACCCTTGGTGGCTCCCATATCATTCAGAGTAAAAGCCAAAGTCCTTTCAGTGCCCTCCAGGGCTTGCCACCATCTGATTCCTTTCCTTTTTTTTTTTTTAGATGGAGTCTCTCTGTCGCCCAGGCTGGAGTGCAATGGCGCGATCTCGGCTCACTGCAACCTCTGCCTCCCTGGTTCAAGTGATTCTTTTGCTTCAGGCTCCTGAGTAGCTGGGATTACAGGTGCATGCCACCATGCCCGACTAATTTTTGTATTTTAAGTAGAGACAAGGGTTCATCATGTTGGTCAGGCTGGTCTCGAACTCCTGACCTTGTGATCCACCTACCTCAGCCTCCTGAAGTGCTGAGATTACAGGTGTGAGCCACCACGCCCAACCCTGATTCCTTTTCTTACCCCTTTCTCCTCTCCTCAGCTGCAGCCATCTGGTTTTCTTATTTTTTCTCCAACACTCCCTGACAAGCTCTTGCCACAGGGCCTTTGCGCTAGCTGTTTGTTCCTTCTGCTGGGAGAGCTCTTTCCCCAGATATCTGCTTTGACTCACTCACTCACCTCCTTTAAGTTCCCACTCAAATCTCACCATCTCAATGAAGCCACCTCTGACTACTCTAGGAATCTAGCAAGCCCTCCCTCCCCTCTTTCTCCATCTTTCTCTGCTTTATTTTTTCCTTTTTCCACAGCACCTATCATCTCCAAAAATACATGTATTTGCTTGCTTATTGCATTCACTGTTTGTCTCCCCCTGCGAGAGGTCAAGATCTTTGCTTTGTTCTCTGATGGCTACCAAATGCCTAGAATAATGCTTGCATTTGGTAGGCACTCAATAAACACTTTCTTATATGTGTAATCCACGAGATAAATATAATTTTTATCACTTTTACAGCATCTGAAGGACGTAGTCTGGGGCCTGGCCCCAGAAGCTGAGGCACAAAGAAGGTAACAAACTTAATCAGGATCACCCAGCCAATAAGTAGTGGAGCTGAGAGTTGAACTAAGAATCCTTGCGCTTAGCCGCTACTTCAAATTGCTTCCTTGAAACTTACAAAATAGGATTCTCATGTAGGCTGCTTCCTGGATTCCAGTGACTCACATGATCTAATTATTCTCTTTACTCTGAGAAGGCTGCACTCTTACTCAGATTGGGGCTAGGTTTCACATTTCTTTGTCTCCTGAGATATGTAAACATGGTATTTCATTTTACAACAAAGACCTTTGAACTGGATTGGATCTTTCATTCTGTCGTGTTCTTGGGGCCCCACAACTCCACGGACAGAACGCGAGCACCACGAAGACAGATCTTGTTGGATATTCTCTTTGTCTCTTACTGATTCCTCAGTGCCCAGAGCGAGGTGGGTGCTCCACAAGTATGTGTTAAATGTCGTATGAATGACATTTGAGATGGTATCCAGTTAAATTTTAGCCTTGTGGCCTTGTCTGACTTGAGGTCATGGTTCATCATGCCTCAAGTCAGGCAATGAAAATGGGAAGGAACCAGTAGAGTGTGGAACAGATTGGGAAATCTTCTCGTTTTCATTGTCTGAAAGTGCCGGAGTGCCTGCAGGGCACGGTGATCATCCATAGGCTTATGGCTCCTTGGGTAACTGCCTCCCAGTGCCACGTGACCTGGGTGGAGTTATCAATCACGGTGCCCCAGTTGCCTCAGCCATGAAGTGGAGGAGCATGCCCCAACCTAGGCAGGGCCCCAGCCTGTATCCTTCAGACACTGTAACGACTGACCCTGCAACTGAAGCTGGACAAGCAGCCTGTGGTTTTTATTATTGTTGTTCCGGTTATTACTGTTATAATGAACAGGATAGGCCAGTCCTCGTTCTTATGTTTCACAAGGGAATGAAGGGTGGGCTGCTGGCGAGCTGACTCTGAGGTTGCCAGTGGATCCCTTTGTGGTTGTGTACACAATGTCTTAGTGTGTTCATGCTGCTTTAACGAAATACCAGAGACTGGATCATTTGTAAGGAACAGAAATTGATTTCTCAGTTTTGCAGGCTGGAAGTTCAAGATCAAGGTGCTGGCAGGTTCGGTGTCTGGTGACGGGCTGGTCCCTGCTTCTAAGAGGGTGCCTCATTTCTGTATCCTCCAGAGGGGACGAATGCTGTGTCCTCCCATGGCGGAAGCGACAGAAGGGCAAAAGAGCCTAGCTAGTTCCCTTGAGGCCTTTTATAAGGGCACTCACTACTCCTATTCATGCAGGTGGAGCCCTTATTTATGTATTATTTATTTATTTGTTTATTTATTTATTGAGACAGAGTTTTGCTCTTGTTGCCCAGGCTGGAGTGCAATGGTGTGATCTTGGCTCACTGCAACCTCCGCCTCCCAGGTTCAAGCAATCTTCCTGTCTCAGCCTCCTGAATAGCTGGGATTACAGGCATGTGTACCATGCCCGACTAATTTTGTATTTTTAGTAGAGATGGGATTTTTCCATGTTGGTCAGGCTGGTCTCGAACTCCCGACCTCAGGTGATCCATCCGCCTCGGTCTCCCAAAGTGTTGGAATTACAGGCATGAGCCACTGCACCCGGCCTATTTTTTTGAGACAGGGTCTCTCTCTGTCTCCCAGGCTGGAGTGTAATAGCGTGATCTCGGCTCACTGCAACCTCTGCATCCCAGGCTCAAACGTTCCTCCTGCTTCAGCCTCCCAGGTAGCTGGGACTACAGGCATGCACCCCTATGCCTGGATAATTTTTTATATTTTTTGTAGAGAGAGGGTTTTGCCATGTTGCCCAGGCTGAGAGCTCTTATGTCTTAATCACCTCCTGGAGGCCTCACCTCTGGGTACTATCACACTGGGTTTTAGTTCCATCCTTATGAATTTTGGGGGACACATACATCCAAACCATAGCAGAGACTGTGTAACATGAAGGAGTGGAGCCAGCACACAAAAAAAGGTGAGAGGGAGATAGAGATGGAGGAGGAGGA
The DNA here is from genome assembly GCF_028885655.2 of Pongo abelii. Classification (NCBI taxonomy): domain Eukaryota; kingdom Metazoa; phylum Chordata; class Mammalia; order Primates; family Hominidae; genus Pongo; species Pongo abelii. The sequence continues at coordinate 201,719,033 of NC_071985.2, forward strand.
AGGAGGGAGGGAGGAAGAGAGGGAGGGAAGAAGGAAGGAAGAGAGGGGAAGAGGAAAACAGAGAGAGACTTATGATTTGTTTTAATGAGAGCTCTTCAACAGCCTTTTAAATCTTTTCTTTGATTATTGTTCTCTTCAGCTTTTCTACTTCTTGAGTCAATTTTGGTCATTTATATTTTGATTGACTGTCAGTCTCCCATGGACTAAGACATTTGTTGCCATAATGCTAACTTTTAAATTATTTAGTAACTTCTATAATTGTAGTGATATCTCCTTTCTCATCATTTATATATATTTTCTCTCTTTTTTACTTATTTAAGCTTGCAAGTGATTTTGTGCTTTTATTTTATTTTGAGACGGGGTCTCACTCTGCTGCCAAAGCTGGAGTGCAGTGGTGTGATCATAGGTCACTATAGCCTCAACCTCCTAGTGATCCCCCCACCTCAGCCTTCCGAGTTGCTGGGAATACAGACTTGCACCACCATGCCTGGCTAATTTATTTTACTTTATTTTATTTGTGGAGACAGGATCTCACCATGTTGCCCAGGCTGGTTTTGAACTCTTGGGCTCAAGTGATCTGGTGGCCTTGGCCTCCCAAAGTGTTAAGTTTACAGGCATGAGCCACTGTGCCAGTCAATTTTGTTCATTCATGTATTTATGTATGTATGTATTTATTTATTTATTTGCTATTTTTATCTTTATTTTTTGAGACAGTCTCGCTCTATTGCTGGAGTGCAATGGTGCGATCTCGGCTCACTGCAACCTCCGCCTCCTGAGTTCAAGCGATTCTGCTGCTTCAGCCTGCCAAGTAGCTGGGATTACAGGCGCATGCCACCATGCCTGTCTAATTTTTGTATTTTTAGTACAAACAGGGTTTCACCATGTTGGCCAGACTGGTCTTGAACTACTGACCTCAAGTGATCCGCCGCCTGGGCCTCCCAAAGTGCTGGGATTACAGATGTGAGCCAATGAGCCTGGCCAATTTTGTGCTTTTAAAAAGTATTTTCAAAGAGCCAGTTTAAAAATTTATCCTATTGAATGCTTTTACACTGTTGGTGGGACTATAAACTAGTTCAACCATTGTGGAAGTCAGTGTGGCGATTCCTCAGGGATCTAGAACTAGAAATACCATTTGACCCAGCCATCCCATTACTGGGCATATACCCAAAGGATTATAAATCATGCGGCTATAAAGACACGTGTACACGTATGTTTATTGTGGCACTATTCACAATAGCAGACTTGGAACCAACCCAAATGTCCATCAATGATAGACTAGATTAAGAGAATGTGGCACATATACACCATGGAATACCATATATGCAGCCATAAAAAGGATGAGTTCATGTCCTTTGTAGGGACATGGATGAAGCTGGAAACCATCATTCTCAGCAAACTATTGCAAGGACAGAAAACCAAACACTGCATGTTCTCACTCATAGGTGGGAATTGAACAATGAGAACACTTGGACACAGGGTGGGGAACATCACACACTGGGGGCCTGTCGTGGGGTGGGGGGAGTGGGGAGGGATAGCATTAGGAGATATACCTAATGTAAATGATGAGTTAACGGGTGCAGCACACCGACATGGCACATGTATACATATGTAACAAACCTGCACGTTGTGCACATATACCCTAGAACTTAAAGTATAAAAAAAAAAAAAATTGGTTGGGCGCGGTAGCTCATGCCTGTAATCCCAGCACTTTGGGAGGCCAAGGCGGGCAGATTATGAGGTCAGGAGATTGAGACCATCCTCGCTAACACGGTGAAACCCCATCTCTACTAAAAATACAAAAAAATAGCCGGGTGTGGTGGTGGGCGCCTGTAGTCCCAGCTACTCGGGAGGCTGAGGCAGGAGAATGGCATGAACCCAGGAGGTGGAGCTTGCAGTGAGCTGAGATCAGGCCACTGCACTCCAGCCTGGGTGACAGAGCAAGACTCTGTCTCAAAAAAAAAAAAATTTTTTTTCTTTCTTTTCTACTTTTTTTCTTTCTTTTCTACTTCATTAATTTCTTATTTTATCTTTATTAATTTTCTTCTATTTTCTTTTATCTTGGTCTTTTTCTAGGTTCTTAAGTTGCATATTTATAATTAATTTATTTTCAGTTTTTCTTTCTTTTTTTTTTTGAGATGGAGTTTCACTCTTGTCGCCCAGGCTGGAGTGCAATGGTGTGATCTCGGCTCACTGCAACCTCCGCCTCCCAGGTTCAAGTGATTCTCCTGACTCAGCCTCCTGAGTAGCTGGGATTACAGGTGTCTGCAGCCATGCCTGGCTAATTTTTGTACTTTTAGTAGAGACAGGGTTTTGCCGTGTTGGCCAGGCTGGTCTCCAACTCCTGACCTCAGGTGATCCACCCGCCTTGGCCTCCCAAAGTGCTGGGATTACAGGCATGAGCCACTGCGCCCGGTCATATTTTCAGTTTTTTTAAGCAACAAAATTATTTAAAGTTATAAATTATCTTTGGACTACTGATCACTACCCTATAGGTTTTGTTTTAAAGGGTTTTTCTTTTAACTAATTTGATTATTGTAATTTCTGGTTGGATTTCCTCTTTGACCTCAGGCATTTCCCCTCACCCACTTTTCCTGGCTAATTCTTATTTGTTCATCAGATTTCAGCTTATTCATTATTCCTCAGGAAGATCTTCTTGATCCTCAAATTGAGTTAAGGCTCCTTATTGTAAACTCTTATAAAACTCTTATAAAATCGGTACTTCCTTCCTTGCTTCCTTCCTTCCTCTCTCCCTTTCTCCTTCCTTCCTCTCTCTCTTTCTCCTTCCTTCCTTCCTCCCTCCCTCTTCCTTTCCTTTCCTCTCCTCTCCTCTCCTCCCCTCCCCTCTCCTCTCCTCTCCTCTCTCTTTTCTCCCCTCCCCTCCCCTCCCCTCTCCTCTTCTCTTCCTTCTTATGTTTGAGACAGAATTTCACTGTTGCCCAGGGTGAAGGGCAGTGTCGTGATTATAGCACACTATAGCCTCCAACTCCAGGGCTCAAGCAATCCCCCTGGCTCAGCCTCTGGAATAGCTAGGACCACAGGAGTGCACCGCCACTCCCAGCTAATTTTTTATTGTTTGTAGAGATGAGCTCTAGTTATGTTGTCCAGACTGGTCTCAAATTCCTGACCTCAAGTGATCCTCCTGCCTCGGCCTCCCAAGTAGCTGGGATTACAGGTGTCAGCCATCGCCAACAGCAGCCTCTCCTTTTTTTTTTTTTCCTGAGACGGAGTCTCGCTCTGTCACCCAGGCTGGAGTGCAGTGGCGCGAACTCGACTCACTGCTGCAAGCTCCGCCTCCTGGGTTCACGCCATTCTCCTGCCTCAGCCTCCTGAGTGGCTGGGATTACAGGCGTCCGCCACCATGCCCGGCTAATTTTTCTATTTTTAGTAGAGACGGGGTTTCACCGTGTTAGCCAGGATGGTCTCGATCTCCTGAACTTGTGATCCGCCTGCCTCGGCCTCCCAAAGTGCTGGGATTACAGGTGTGAGCCACCGCGCCCGGCCGCCTCTTCTTAATACATATCATAAGTGATTATTTGTGTGGTTATCTGTTTACCCTCCGCTTCCTCACCAGACTAGAAGCTCCTCAGTGCAGGGGCCGTGTGTCTCTTTCTCTGTTGTATGCATCCTCAGCAAATGAGCCAGTGCCTGACACATAGTAGGTATGCAACATGTGTTTATTGAATGAATGACTGAAAAATGGTTATTAATGGGAATGCAAAACAGAACAACTCTTTTGGAGGGAAACTTGGCTACACCTAAAAAAATACATGATTATGGCCAGGCGCGGTGGCTCACGCCTCTAATTCCAGCACTTTGGGAGGCCGAGGTGGGCGGATCACGAGGTCAGGAGATCGAGACCATCCTGGCTAACATGGTGAAACTCTGTCTCTACTAAAAATACAAAAAAAAAAAAAAAAAAAAAAAATTAGCCAGGTGTGGTGGCGGGGGCTGAGGCAGGAGATTTGCTTGAACTCAGGAGGAGGAGGCTGCAGTGAGCCGAGATTGTACCACTGCACTCCAGCCTGGGTGACAGAGCGAGACTCTGTCTCAAAAAAAAAAAAATAAAATAAAATAAATAAATGATTACTTATATATTAATATTTACCCTTTGACACAGCAATCCCACTTCTAGGGTTCTAACCTAAAGATACACAGAGAAAAATACCAAAATGATTTATGCACAAGGTTATTCATTGTGGCATTATTTGAAATTTTGGAAACAATCCAAATGTCCATCAGTAAGAGATGAACTGGGCTGGGCATAGTGGCGCATGCCTGTAATCCCAGCACTTTGGGAGGCCGAGGCGAGCAGATCACATGAGGCCAGGAGTTCGAGACCAGTCTGGCCAACATGGTGAAACCCCATCTCTACAAAAAATACAAAAGTTAGCCAGGCGTGGTGGCATGTGCCTATATTTCCAGCTACTAGGGAGGCTGAGATGGGAGGATGGCTGAAGCCCAGGAGGTTGAGGCTGAGAGCCCTCATGTCTTAATTTCCTCCTGGAGGTCTTAAAAGTTCATCTTCATCTGGAAATCTTGTTGTTAATAAAAATATTGGCATTATTTTTGAAACTATTTTATAAAAACCATGGAATAATGCAAATAAGTAATTGTTAGTGCTAGACTATAAAATCTTCAGTGTATGAGAAAAAAGATATGAAGATAAGACCAAAGAGATTAAATAAATACCCTGAAATGTTAGATTGGAATTGGAACTATCAGCAGAAACTCTTAATCCTTTTGTTTTTCCTGTTCAAAAGTATGTATTTCCTAGCTCTGTCGACTGAAAAGGTTTAGAAACAATAATAACCCGGCAGCAATGTGTGCACTTGTGCCCAGATCGTGTTCACCATCTACCAAGAACCAGAGCTCCTTGGAGGAATGGCAGATTCCAGGTCTGGGAAAAGAAGCAGACACATGGCCGGGCAGGGTGGCTCACACCTGTAATCCCAACACTTTGGGAGGCCAAGGTGGGTGGATCACAAGGTCAGGAGTTCAAGACCGGCCTGGCCAATATGGTGAAACCCTGTCTTTACTAAAAATGCAAAAATTAGCCAGGCGTGGTGGTGTGTGCTTGTAGTCCCAGATACTCGGGAGGCTGAGGCAGAAGAATCACTTGAACTTGGGAGGCAGAGGCTGCAGTGAGCTGACATTATGCCATTGTACTCCAGCCTAGGGGACAGTGCGAGACTCTGTTTCAAAAAGAAAAAAAAAAAAAAAACAGACAACAGGAGCTGGGACATCCTATTGGGCCAGAAAGCAAGGACATTGTCAAAAAGTAATGGGATCATATCCAAAGGGCATAGGGGTCAACAAGAAGAGACACTCACTGGCTAAAGATGGGACAACTTATCATCAGAAAGAATAATGACTGAAATGGATTGAAACATACTATGTAAACACTCATTTGTTCATATCGATAGAGAGAAAGCCCTAAATCAAACACGTATCATTAAATGCCACTGGAGATAACCAGGGTGCAATTCCTTGTCCTGAGAATTAGCAATGGAAAGAAAGAATTAGGCCCTCATCCTGTCATTTTTCTACTATCGCATCTCAATTTAAAGCCCTAGTTTATGAGGGAAAGTTCTTTATTAAAAAATTCCAGCTAATAAATGTGTAAGGATTGATAGAATTAGAAAACCATCTTTTTTACAACTCCTAATAAAATGATGGATTCAGGCAATAATCCCCTATGGATGAAATTATTAATGTGAAAGGTTGATGGAGAATTTCATAATGAAGGGATCAGATTGTCACACCTGAGCCCATGGGCCCACCCTAGCACTGCTCTTGTATCTCCTAAAGTGAAGCCACGTGCAGTACACAGCCCCATGAAGAGAACAGGCTGCCTTAGTTTGGATTTCCCAAAAAAGCAGACTCTATCTAGGAAAAGGATCGGGGTGCAAGTGATTTATTTGGAAGATGATCCCAGAAAGCATCCATCTTTAAGAGAATAGGGAAGTGAGGCAGGGAAAGGCAGAAAGCCGATAAAAAGTGAATTAATGAGTGGGTCTCTACTCCGGGAACTGGAGCTCCGTTCCTCTGGGGACCCTCTGAAAGGCTATACAGAACATGTCGGAAACCTTCCCTAGAGAGGCGAGGAAGCTGGGCTATTTAGCCACCAATCTCCACCCAATGCTGGTCAAAGGCTGCTTGGGGTTATTAACTCCCTGGCTCTTCTCAGAAGCAGAAAATGCCCTCAGGTTGCAAGACTCAGAAGGTCTGCAGGTGGCCTCCAGCGCTGGCCCATGGGACATGGTGGGACACCAACAGTGCCTGCTCTGGTGCCTTGCCAGAAGAGTTGGACCTGAGGCCAGACTTCTATCTACAGGAAATATAAGGGATGGAGAAGCAAGTAAATGATACCACAAAGAGGCAAGTAGACGCACCCAGGCCGTGGGGCTCCACAGGACAAATGATTCCTTCAACGAGAGTGTTCTCTGAGCTGGTTCCCACTGTAGGCAACTGGGCTTATCCTGCTGGGGCCCCTCGGAAAAACCAGGAGGAATACCCTCAGAATTGTTCCACGGAAGGTCAGAAAGCTGACGCATTTATCCATGATTCCAGTCCCTCATTGCTGAGGGCTGCCGCAGGGACATCAGCTTCCTGGACTTCCAAGCTGTGGCTGCTGGAGGGTTGAGTGGCCTTCTGCAGCTAAGGAGAAAGCCCGGAGGCAGGAAAGCTGAGGGAAGCTGCAGGGCACATTTGAAATGGGGTTCAAGCAGGGTGCACGCAACTGTCCCCCTGGATGCCCTGAGTCAACTGGGCCAAGAAGGTGTGAGGAGCGCCCCACCAGGGTCTGTACAGTGTCTCAGCAGATGAGTTCCTGCTGCAGGTGAACTTCTGGCCTTGCTGGCTGCCTCCAGCAGATGTAAGAGCTCTGACCCTCACCACATACCGGAATTTCTCTGTGTGGGCTGTAACGGATGTGTGGGCCCTCCCATGGTGTGTGGGTGTGCGTGTGTGCACACGTGTGTGTGTGTGCAGGTGATATGAAAGTGCTTTGTAGCCCCGCCTTGCTCTTAGAAGTACCCGATATTTCTCAGAGTGGTTTTCCTGGACCCAACCCATTTCCTCCTCGCAGACAGGGGCCCTGTGACACTCGAGCTTGGTCATGCCACTTCCCTGCTTAAGGTCATCCAAGCAGCACTGATGGCTCCTGAGTTCCCAGATCCTGAGATGCTGGAGTGGGGCTGGAGGATGGGCCATTGCTGGGCTGCCTGGGTCAGGCACCTGGTCCCGTGGGTCTTACAGGGGTCTCGAGAGGTTGATGGGGTGTTGAGGTCCTGAAGGGAGTACCATGGAGGTGGCCTCCTCCATGGGCTCCTGCCCTTGTCCTGGTCTGTCTCTCCCTATCTCTCACCTCTGCTTCTCTTGGTCTCACTTTTCCCATCTCTCTGTCTGCCTCAGTGTCCCCCTCTCTCCCTCCTCCCGACCTCTGTACCAGTTTCCCTACCCCTGGCCCCACTTCTCTCTCGGTCCTAGCCCCGCCCTCCACCTGCCTCTAACTCCATTGCTTTTTGCACCCCTCCTCATCCCTCACAATAGTTTTCTTTTTCTTTTCTTTTTTGATGGAGTCTCGCTCTGTCACCCAGGCTGGAGTGCAGTGGCGGAATCTTGGCTCACTGCAACCTCTGCCTCCCAGGTTCAAGCAATTCTCCTGTCTCAGCCTCCCAAGTAGCTGGGATTACAGGCGCACACCACCATGCCCGGCTAAGTTTTGTATTTTTAGTAGAGATGGGGTTTCTCCAAGTTGGCCAGGCTGGTCTCGAACTCCTGACCTCAAGTGATCTGCCTGCCTCGGCCTCCCAAAGTGCTGGGATTACAGGCGTGAGCCACTGTGCCCGGCCCCTCATAATAGTTTTCTGCCTTCCTATCGAGAGTCAGTTTTCAAGACAAAACAAAACAAAACCCACCACAACTTTAAAAACTCTTAGAAACATATTTTAATCACAAACATGCAATACAGAAACATTAAGTTGGATAGAGGAAAAAATTCATAATCCCTTCACCCTAACTTGGCAGCTATGGTCAGTTTTGATGATTCCCTTTCAACCTTTTAAAATGACTTTTTCAATGTAGCATCCTATACTTTGATTTTACATTCTGCTTTTTTAATCTTAATAATCAATCCCTTCAGTGGCTTCCAGTTTCTAAGAAAAACCAAAGCGCCTTTACGATGGCCTGCAAGGCCCTGAGTGATGTGCCTACTGGTTCCACCTCCCCTCTCTGGGGATCTCCCTGGCGTGCCCTCCTTCCAGTCCCCTTCCCCCCTCCCTGCCACTCTGCTCCGCCTACAGTGGCATCACTTTCCCGAACATGCTAGGCATGGGCTCCCACCTCCCCCAAGGGCCTTACACTGGCTATTCCCTTTTCCTGGAATGTCTTCTCCCAAAAGTATGCATGGGTCACTTCTCACCTCTTTTATGGGTCACTCAAGGATCGTGCTCTCAGTCCAGCCTATCATGATCACCACCTAAATGGCAACATCTCCAACTTTACCCCCAACCCAGTTTTTCATAACAATGATGTTGCAAAACCATTCTACACACACATGTCGGACAGGCCCCTTTGCTCATGACTTTCTCAACCATCCCCTGGTTGGACATGTTGGTTGAAGTGAAATTGTTGGGTTTAAAAGTGTACACACTTAAAATTTCAATAGAATTACCAAATTGCCAAATTACCAAAATTCAATAGAATTACCAAATCACCCATGGATAATTCCACCAATGGCAAAGGAAGGTGCTTTTTTCCCTTATCTGCCTTTTAAATTTTTGCCAATTTGCTAAGCAAAATGTATCTTATTGTTGTTTTAACTTGCATTTTTCTAATTTAGAACAGTCACTGAACATCTTTTCATATACTTATTAGACATCTGTATTTCTTCTGTGAATTCTCTTTTCCATATCTTTCGCCAATTTAATTATTAGGTTGTTGGCCTCCTTTTTGTTGATTTATAGGAGCTCTTTATATATTGTGGATCACTTTAACCAGGGTAGATTATAGCATTATCTAGTTCTACCCAAGGACAGCTTGCAGGCAGTCTTCACTCCATATTACTGCCTCCTCTGTGGGTATCAAATATCCCACCCTTGGTTTGGGAGGCTGGTGAATGTCCTGGGCCATGTGAAAAGGAAAGGCATTACTAGGGATAAGTGTGGATGGGGCAAAGTATCAGGACATGAGTAGGTATCATGCCTGCTGAGCACTCCAGACAGCTGTCAATGAAGGCCCTCGTCAGACAGTGCAGAGCTGAATGGCTGATATGGTTTGGATTTGTGTCCCCGCCTAAATCTCATGTTGAATTGTAATCCCCAATGTTGGAGGAGGGGTCTGGTGGAAGGTGATTGGATCATGGGTGTGGACATCCCCCTTGCTGTTCCCATGATAGTGAGTTCTCATGAGATCTGGTTGTTTAAAAGTGTGTAGCACCTCCACTTCACTCTCTTCTTCCTTTTCTGACCATGTAAGATGTGCTTGCTTCCCCTTCACCTTCTGCCATGATTTTAAGTTTCCTGAGGCCTCCCCAGCCATGCTTCCTGTACAGCCTTCAGATCCATGAGTCAATTAAACCTCTTTTCTTTATAAATTACCCAGTCTCAGGTAGTTCTTCATAGCAATGAGAGAATGGATTAATACAATGACTAATGTAGCTCTTCAGCTAAGGTGGCCTGTGATATCCAGTTGAGTGGCCACAGAAGGTCTGCTGGTGATGGCCCAGTCCCCAGGAAGCTCCCCAGTAGTGGTGACGGAGTGGACTTAGCTGTCTCTGGGCACTGACTCCACTCCTCTCCTTGGGTCCCACAGGTCCAGTTCCCCATCCCGGATCCCCCTGACCTCTTCCAAGGTCATTCTCACTCCTACTGCCTTTCTCTTTCCCAGCTCAGTGACCCCATTTACTTCCCTAGGGGAAACACAACCTGGGTCTTCTCCATTCCCTCTCAATCCATTGTTAAGGCATAAATTTTACCTTCAGCTTCTTCCAAGGCCTTCCCTTTTGATTTTCAAGAGCATTTTCTTCTCTCAGCAAAAGCAGCCTCTTGCAAATCAAAAGACTTTGCCTTTCAGAAGTGTGATTTCTGATGTGGGCTTCAGTAGACTATGTAGAAAGTTAAAAAAACAATGACATCCAAACACTGACTGTTTCTCTCTCTTTATATTCCTGCTATAAAAGCACAAATTCTCCTGGAGGTAATTTTAAATCTCTGATTGATGTGAGGAAGTGGGAAAAATAAAAGCAAAATTGTTATTATTTCAAGATATGTTTTGTTGCATTTCTGCATGTCTATGGTGGGTTTGTTTTCCCCGCCTGTTATTCGTCTTTTAACTTTGCTCATCGAGTCTTCTGTCATTCAGAAGTTAAATGTTTTTATGTACTCAAATCTGTCCACCTTTCTTACTTTTCTTCTAATGATTTTATGGGTTTTATTTTTTACATTGAGTTCTTTAAATTCAAGGGACTTTGTAGGTGTGTCTGGTGTGAGGTAGAGTTCAAATTTTCTATTTTTAAAATTGGAGAGCCATTTGTCCTAATGCCATTTATTAAATAGTCTACCTTTTCCTCATGGATTTGAAATGCTACATTTATGATTGATAGATAGAATTTATCTTGTTTTATAAGGTATCTTTATTTCTGGCTTGACAGTTTTCTCATTTTTATTCATTAAAATTTTTTTCTTGTGGGGAAGGGAGAATGGGGAGTTGGTGTTCATGGGTACACAGTTTCAGTTGGGAAGATGGAAAGTTCTGGAGATGGATGGTGGTGATGTGGTTATACATCAGAGTGAAGGTACTGAATGCCATTGAACTGTACACTTAAAAATGGTTTAAATGATAAATATTATGTTATATATATTTTACCACAATAAAAACTACTGAAAATTTTTTCTTGGATATTCTGTTGTTGCGTATTTTCTTTGTATTTTTTTTCTTTCCGGATTAACCTGAGAATCAGCTTGTCAAATTCCATTTAAAATGTCTTTATTTTTTATTTTTTTAGAGACAGGATCTTGCTCTGTCTCTCCCAGGCTGGAATACGTGGTGTGATCAGGGCTCACTGCAGCCTTGAACTCCTGGGCTCAAGGGAGCCTCTTGCCTCAGCATCCTGAGTAGCTGAGACTACAGGCTCCTGCCACCATGCCCAGCATTTTTTTTTTTTTTTTTTTTTTGAGACGGGGTTTCGCTTCACTCTTGTTGCCCAAGCTGGAGAGCAGTGGTGCAATCTCGGCTCACTGCAACCTCTGTCTCCTGGGTTCAAGCGATTCTGCCTCAGCCTTCCGAGTAGCTGGGATTATAGGCACGCGCCACCACACCCAGCTAATTTTTTGTATTTTTAGTAGAAATGGGGTTTCAGCACGTTATCCAGGCTGGTCTTGAACTTCTGACCTCAGGTGATCCGCCTGCTTCAGCCTCCCAAAGTGCTGGGATTACAGGCATGAGCCACCATGCCTGGCCCATGCCCAGCTAATTAAATTTTTTTTTTTTTTTTTTTTTTTTTTAGAGACAAGGTCTTGCTATGTTGCCCAAGCTGGTCTCAAATTCCTGGCCTCAAGCGGTCCTCCCACCTTGGCCTCCAGAAGCATTGGGATTACAGGTGTGAGCCACCATGCCTGGCCAAAAAATGCCTTTGCTATTTTGATTGGAATCACGTTAAATTTGTAGATTACTCCGAAGAGAAATGACATCTTTATGGTACTGAATTTTTCCACCCAGGAGCATGGCATGTCTCTCCATTGATTCAGATCTCCTTTTATGACCTTCAGTAAAGTTTCATAATTTTATTCATTTCAGCTTATTCCTAGATTTGTGATGGCTTGTGTTGCCACTGGGAATGGAATTCTGAGTATGGCCCAGGGACTGTTGCTCAGTTCCGTCCCCAGCCCAGCCTCTGGGATGCATGACTGGCTCCAAAATACACCTGGGACAGGAAGTACCAGCTGCAAGAGTCATTCACTGTTGCAAGCCTCGGTAACAGGAAGCAGGTGGATCCAAGCTAGAGGTTTGGCAGCCAGAGGGAGGAGAGAGGCTGGGATGAGCTGAAGGAGCTGGCAAGGTCAAGAGGAGGGACCTTCAGGATCAGGGGAACTAGAGCTTGTAATCAAATGAGTCAGAAAGAGGGAGAATCTGAAATGCTGGAGATCAGGGCTGATGCTCAGAGTGAATACTGATGTAGCTCAAATGCCTCTATCATGCTGTAGAACAGATTGTGGCTTTGGAGCCAGGAGACCAGAGTTTGAACCCTGACCCTGTCACTCACTGTCTAAGTCACTTAGTTTCTAGGAAACCCAGTCTCCTCACCAGCAAAATAAGGGTGAATTCTAATTCTATGTTTAATTGTTTAATTATGTGTCTGTCTTGCACTGGACTGGAGCTCCACAAGGGCAGGGACCATGTGGGTTTAATTCATTAATGTGCAGGGCTGCAGCCAGCCCATGCAGTGCTTTTGAGGGAATTAGAAAAAGGAATCCTTTGGGGGCAGATGCTGCTCTCTGAGCCCACAGCTTGGCAAACGGTCCCTGGGCTGGATCTCAGCCCTACTTGCCCCTGGGCTGTGTGCCCTTGTGCCAGGAACAGCCTGCCCTGGCGTTCAGTGCTTAGCACAGGCTGGCACCGGGGAAGTGCTCACACAATGTATTGAGTAAATAGATGATTAGATGTGGCGGTTTAGAGAGAGAGAGAGAGAGAGAGAGGAGCCAGGTATTTCTGGGAGCCCTTGAGGCCTTCTCACTTATGCTCAGAAACAAGTCATCTGCTTCCAGGTGCTGATTAACATGGAATTTTCCAAGTGCTTCATTTCATGTATTTCTGCAAGGGCCAGAGATGGTGTCCACTAGTCCCAAGGCTGCGACAGGAATGGACTAGTCTGATGACCTGATATGATAGACCTCCATTTGTACAAGGCCTGGGGAGCCTCCATGAAGCATTCTGCCTAGGGAAGGTGGGACCCTGACTTGGTAACAAAGCCTTGAGCAACCCAAGGAAGTGCTACCCAAGTGCCAACCCAAGGAAGAGCAGAGAACATTCTAGGCAAGGGGATAAAGATCCAAAAGCCCTGCTGCTGCACAGAGGTGGCTCGGCTCTTTGGAGAGCGTGGCTGGGCCTCCAGGCATCACTTCATAGGACCTTCTTTCATTTGGTGCCCTTTGGGATTTCCTGCAACTGTCCTCTTCTTTGTGAGCTTTATGAAGTTCGCATAACTGAGACACACCCACCGCAGCTCTGTATCTGCCAATGCATACTCCAGCTCTTTGTACAGGGCCAGCCCAGAGGTTGATAGAGTCATCCCACAAAATAGATTAAGAATCCCAGCTCCACTGGGTATTTCCTGTGGACTTTGCCAATTCCTCTGAGCCTCCTCTATCTGTAGAAAGGAAATAGGAATATCCACCTTTCCAATTTGTTGGGAGGTTTCTGCCCTCAGTAATAAAGGCAGATAATGTAAGAACAAAAGAAAGACAATTTAAAACTCCAGGAAAAACATAAAGATGAAGAGAGAGGGAAATATACAAGCACCTTCCTTGACTCAGCAATGAAAAATACATAGATGGTCACAGTAATCCTTAAGGTCTTTCTTTTTCTGTGCTGGTGGGACTTTTCAATACAATGCTGAACAAAAGCAGCAATAGTAGGCGGCAAGCTTGCCTTGTTCCTGACTTTGCAGGAAATGATTCTAGTGTGCACCATTAGGTATGACTGCTATAAGCAATTGTGGGAATGGCTGAATTCTCACAAAATCTCTGAACATTTTCTCATTGTGAAGGTTTCAAGATATCTCCTCGTCTTCTTGAATTTTCCTGCTTCTGTCAGTCTATGGCTCCACATTGCCTGTGGGATAAAGTTTGAGCTTTTTTTTTTTTTTTTTTTTTTTTTTAGATTGAGTCTCGCTCTGTCGCCCAGGCAGGAGTGAGTTCAGTGGCGCGATCTCAGCTCACTACAACCTCCACATCCCAGGTTCAAGCAATTCTTCCGACTCAGCCTCCCGAGTAGCTGGATTACAGGCGTGCGCCATTAAGCCCAGCTAATTTTTGTACTTTTGGTAGAGACAGCGTTTCACCATGTTGACCAGACTGGTCTCAAACTCCTGGTCTCAAGTGATCTGTCTGCCTCGGCCTTCCAAATTGCTGGGGTTACAGGCGTGAGCTACCGCACCCAGCCAAGTTTGAGCCTCTTGATAGCCCAGTGTCTGGGCTCTCTCTCTCTTTCCCAACCCTGAGCGTTCCGGGTTTACCCATTTCTCCCATTCCAAACACCTGGACATTCCAGGTCCCATCCATGATGACAGCTTGGCCTCTTGCCTTGGAATATCTGCTCCGTGCCTCCATGCCCACTGCCTTTGCTCATGCCCTTTTCTTTTTTTTCTTTTTTCTTTTCTTTTTTTTTTTTTTTTTTTGAGACAGAGGCTGCTCTGTTGCCAGGCTGGAGTGCAGTGGTGCGATCTCGGTTCACTGCAACCTCCACCTCCCGGGTTCAAGCAATTCCCTTGCCTCAGCCTCCCGAGTAGCTGGAATTACAGGCGCGTGCCACCACGCCCAGCTAATTTTTTGTATTTTAGTAGAGACAGGGTTTCATCATGTTGGCCAGGGTGGTCTCGATCTCCTGACCTCGTGAACCACCCGCCTTGGCCTCCCAAAGTGCTAGGATTACAGGCGTGAGCCACCGTGCCCGGCTGCTCATGCCCTTTACTTTGCCTGGGATCCCCTTCCTGTCAGTTACTCTGACTCACCTTCAAAGGCCAACTCATCTCTGCAAAGACACTTTTCCCTCACCCTTCTTAGCATTTGGTATAAGACAGTTCCGGACACAGGGCCCAACACCTTCTCTAGTCTTTAAGAATCTGTTTAAGCCAGGCATGGTGGCTCACGCCTGTAATCCCAACACTTTGGGAGGCTGAGGCAGGAAGATCACTTGAGCGGGGAGTTGAAGACCAGCATAGGCAAACTAGGGAGACCCCATCTCTACAAAAAATTAAAAAAAAAAAAATTAGCCCGGCATGGTGGCACACACCTGTGGTCCCAGCTACTCAGGTTGGGGGAATGAGGTGGGAGGATCGCTTGAGCCCAGAAGGTCCAGGCTGCTGTGAGCCATGATCACGTCATTGCATTCCAGCCTGGGCAACAGAACAAGACCCTGTTTCAAAAGAGAGAGAGAAAAAAAATCTGTTGGATAAATGTGTAAATGAACCCCTAAGTAAAACTCTGGGTCACCATAAGGAAAAAAATCCTATTCTTCCAACAAATCCAGACTGTGTGGCTGCCTCAGCCTCCAAACTTCCCACACATGTTCAAAAATTTTGTCTTTTGCCTTTCTCCTTCAACAACAGTTTGGCTGAAAATAAAATTCTTGAGTCACACTTTCTCTCCTTGATGACTTTGTAGGTATCTGTCTATTGTATGCTAATGCTGGATGTTGCTGTGAAGAAGCCAGAGGCCAGCCTGGGATTTTTAAGTGACTTGTGCCTTTATGTTTAGATTCTCAAAGGAATCTTTCTTAACTTTAAAATCTAATACTTTTTAAATAGCATATATATATGTGTGTGTGTGTGTGTGTGTGTGTGTGTGACAGAGTCTTGCTCTGTTGCCCAGGCTAGAGTGCAGTAGTGCAATCTCAGCTCACTGCAACCTTTGCTTCCTGGGTTCAAGCGATTCTCGTGCCTCAGCCTCCCGAGGAGCTGGGACTACAGGTGCCTGCCACCATGCCCAGCTAATTTTTTGTATTTTTAGTGGAGATGGGGTTTCTCCATGTTGGCAAGGCTGGCCTCGAACTTCTGACCTCAGGTGATCCGCCCACTTCGGCCTCCCAAAGTGCTGGGATTACAGGAATGAGCCACTGTGCCCGACCAATAGAATATATTTTGATGTTGATCATTATATTATAGAATATTGTTTTGATACCATCATTTGAGTTTCCCTCTTCAGTGACTCTGATATGTGTATATGGTTTTTTGGGGTCATTGTATTTTTAGTAGAGATGGGGTTTCACCATGTTGGCCAGGCTGGTCTTGAACTCCTGACCTCAAGCAATCTGCTTGCCTCGGCCTCCCAAAGTGCTGGGAGTCAGCCAGCACAGATGTGAGCCTCCACACCTGGTCCACAGTGCGTTTTTCATTTCATTTTCTTGAAAGCTCCCCATCTTTCCTGCCTCGGGGCTTTTTTTTTTTTTTTTTTTAGGACGGAGTTTTGCTCTTGTTGCCCAAGCTGGAGTGCAATGGCGCAATCTCTGCCTGCCAGGTTCAAGCGATTCTCCTGCCTCAGCCTCCCAAGTAGCTGGGATTACAGGCATGTGCCACCACTCCTGGCTAATTTTGTATTTTTAGTAGAGACGAGGTTTCTCCATGTTGGTCAGGCTCGTCTTAAACTCCTGACCTCAGGTGATCCACCCGCCTCTGCCTCCCAAAGTACTGGGATTACAAGCGTGAGCCACTGTGCTCGGCCTATTTTATTGTTTTTAGAGACAGCGTCTCACATTTTCTCTCTTATCATTTAAACTTTAAAATTTTTTTCTCACTTAATTTTCCTTTCTTCATTTCTATCTTAACGTGTTGCATCAGTGTGTTCTCTTTTATGTTACTTTTGGTTTGACTTCAAGGTCATGGTGAGCTATGATTGTGCCACTGAACTTCAGCCTGGACAACAGAGTGAGCCTCTTTCTTCTGTTCTTCGCTTGGCTGACTCCTACTCACCCTCCAGATCTCAGCTGGAAAAGTCCACTCCCCAGGGAGACCTCCCTGACTCCCGTAAACTCAGCAACCTGGGATTCTGTACCTTTTTTCCTGGTGCACAGGGTGAGGACACATTTTCATCCAAGGATGGACACTAAGGGCACTCTGTCAGCCCACAAGGCCTTGTTAGGATGAAAGCACAATTTCTATTTGGCTTTTTGAAATACTGACAATAGTACTGGGGTCCCCATGACAGGGGTAACTAGAGTTCCTGGGCACCTTCAAATGAAAGGAGAGTCTTGGTGAGAGGGGTGGAGGAAATGCCAGATGCCTCCCGTGGGCTTTAAATCCAACGAAGAGGGACAGAAAGTTCAGCAGGGCTGTGTCCTGGGATTGTTTGGGCAAAACCATGGGCGTCGACCAAGAGCAGGGTGGGGTTCTGGTCCATGGAGCTCTCTGGAGGAACAAAGACTAAACTGCCTTCCCGAGACAGCTTTGGTTTTTCTTTTAATTGTGTTTTAATTGCGCAAGTGACATTTAAACAGCACTAAAGGCAATGTTTAAAGAGAAATGAAAGCTATTGGATCACATCCATCTTACACATCTGATGAGTTGGAAAGAGCACGGAACGTGGAGTCCAACACACCAGGGTTGGCACGCCTCTCTGCTAATTACTGCCTGCACCACCTCAGGCAGGTTTTCTTGCCCTTCTCTTTGCCTTAGCTGCCTTACCTGTAAAGGGGAATGACTCTTAGCTCACAGGGAGCTGGAGAGAACTGGAGGATTCAGTGAGATCGTATGTGTGTAAGCCCTGGGCATGGAGTCAGGGCTATGGGGGCACTCAGTAAGGTTTCTCTCTTTTATCAAGGCAACTGTGTTCATTTTCTTATATTCTCTGCCAAGCTTTGATCAAGTCCAGATGAACATTTCGCACATGGTGATGATGCTTTAAGTTTAATTTTGCGATCTGCTTGCAAACTTTCTATGTCATAAACACTTGTTTCAACATTTTCATAATTATTTTATGGTGGAACACCATGCCATTGAGCCAATATATCATTATTTATGTAACCATTCTTCTGCTATTGGACATTTCTCAGTTATGGATAGTTCTATATTTAATTCTGCATTCTATGATACTGTTGCTATCATTTGTAGCTCATTTGTGGAAGACTGAGTATTCTTCCATATTTTACTTACTACTTCTATTTACTTACTTAAATTGCCTGTTCATGACCTTTGTACCCATCTGTCTTAGCAACTCAGATATTTTTTATTGATGTGTATAAAATCTTTACACCACGTAGCTATTAGCCGTTTTCCATTTTCTCCACTCCCAGGTGACATTTTAGTTTTAGTTATTTTTCTATTATACAAACTCTAAACATTTTATCTTTCCATCTTTGCATTTGTGATTTCTTTGATTGAGTTTATACAACAAATATTATGTGAACATCCGATCTGGATGGCAGGTGCATGAGGAGGTATGGGAGTAAAGGACACCCCAGTTCCTGACTCCAGAAGGCCTCAGTTAAGTTGGGAATACAAACTGGAAAACAATTACAATATTGCCCTGCTAAGTTCTAGAACAGTAAAGAATTGCAACAGCAGCAGAGGTTGATTGCACGCTCCCTCTCTCTCTCTGTACCGGGCCCCATTCTAAGAACTTGCATATACTATTTCATTTAAAACTCATAACAATCCTGTGATTTAGCTACTATTTTTAACCCCATGTTACAGATGAGGAGAATGATCCTCAGAATGGCCACACGACTTACCTAAGCACCAACAGCCAATAGGAGCTGAAGCCAGTATTTGAAATCAGGCAGTTGGACTTCAGAGCTTGCCTTCTTAACTACCGTACAAAACTAGCTGTTAGGGCAAGGATGTGGTGGTGATGCCAACAGAGGTGATAGGCATGGAGGTGTACATCAAGGAAACCCTCCAGGAGGAGGTGAGTCAAAGCTGAGAACAGAAAGACAAAGACAACTTCACCATCAGGCAAGGGGGTGTGGAGGAATGGACATTCCACGAATAAGGAAGAGCTCTTCCAAAGGTTTGGAGACATAGCCCCTTGAGAGGTGGTAAGCTGGCCAGAAGCCTCAAAGTTGAGGTGGTTCTATTATTGTTTACATTTCCTTTATCTGTTTCTTCATCACAGGCTCTATGTTAGGTGCTGGAGATACAGTGATGAACAAGATATTCAAGGTACCTGCCTACCTGGACCTTACAGTCTAATTGAGGGACACAGGAAGGAAGCTGTACTGACCATTTATCTTTCACTGCTGCTCAACAATTTTAAAAATTCCTCTCTGCGAGACTCTGTCTCAAACAATGAATAAATAAAATTAAAAGAAAGAATACATGTAAAATACTTAGCACATAATAAGCACACAAGTATTGGTTCCCTTTCCTTTCCTCCTGTTTTCTGGAGGATTTTTACTTATTGTGGAAAAGAAAGCAATCCTTTCAGCATTTCCTTTTGTGTGTGTGTGTGTGTGTGTGTGTGTTTTGTTTTTGTTTTTAGAGAGGTCTTGCTCTGTTGCCCAGGCTGGAGTGCAGTGGCATGATCATAGCTCACTGCAGCCTTGAATTCCTGGGTTCAAACGATCCTCCCCAGTAGCTGGGAATACAGGCTTTTAAACATTTCTGATGCAGCAGGACAGCTTGCCTGAACTTACAGTTGATTGGCTGCCTATTGGTGAAGAACTACTTCTAATTAAATTCTCCAGTTTTTTTCTTCTTTAAAATAACTTGTTTTTAGCTTAAAATTTCCAACTTCTTTTGCATTCGAACTACTTACTAGGGACCCAAGAAAGCAATCAAGTGGAAAAAGTTGGAGTAGGATTCCTGATATCTTGAGTTCCTCCTCAGAGCCAAGTGAGCCTCCCTTGCAGCTAGGGTGCAGGCATGTGACCTTGGTTCCTCCAATCATGCTTGCCCACCTGAGACGCCAACTGAGCCATGAGTCTGATTCTGCAGTATGCTTCTTGGAGAGGCTCTTGAAAGCTGCATCTAGATCCTGTTTCTCTAACATCCCTAAACAAATTTTCCTTCTACGGAAACTAGCCAGAGTGGACTCTGTTGTCTACAAGCAAGAAGACTAATAAACACGCAAATAAACAAATAAATATGGAGCTGAACCTTGAACAACACACGTTTGAATGGTGTGGTCCACTCTCATGCAGATTTTCTTCTGCCTCTGCCACCCCTGAGACAGCAGGACCAAGCCCTCCTCTTCCTCCTCTTCAGCCTACTCAGCGTGAAGGTGACAAGGTTGTGAAGACCTTTATGATGATCCATGATCCGTTTCCACATAAGGAGTAGTAAATGTATTTTCTCTTCCTTATGATTTTCTTAATAACATTTTATTTTCTCTAGCTTACTTGGTGGTATGAATACAGTATATAATATATATAAAACATACAAGACATGTGTTAATCAACTGTTTATGTTATTGGTAAGACTTCCAGTCCATAGTAGGCTGTTAGTAGTTAAGTTTTGGGGGAGTCAAAAGTTATTCATATACGTGAATTTTCGACTATACAGGGGTCAGTGCCCCCATCTTATTCAAGGGGCACACACCGAGGAACTAACAGTTTGAGAGGTTAAGAGTGTGGCCTAGAGTCACCAAAAGCTATAGCCGGGACTGAAACCCAAGAGAATGAGAATCGAGAGCCTGGACTCTTATAGGATGCTGTCAGATCAACGCCCCCACCTGGTGACCGCAGTCCTATAGGGGTTACTCGTATCCTCAGGTGATCATCCTGCTCAGCCTGGGCAAAACAAGAATTTCTTCTCTGCTTGTTAGGTGCAGAGGTTGCAGGTGGCAGGGAAGAGAGCCTTTGCATGTAGTGCCTTGGCCCAAGGCTGTTGAGCTCTTGCAGAAATCTCCCTTGAGGACTGCAATGTGATGGGATTGTGTATTTATTTATTTAATTCATTTAGGGAGAGTTTTGCTCTGTTGCCCAGGCTGGAGTGCAGTGGCATGATCTCGGCTCACTGCAACCTCTGCCTCCTGGATTCAAGCAATTCTTATGCCTCAGCCACCAAGTATCTGGAATTACGAGTGTGCACCACCATGCCCGGCTAAGTTTTGTATTTGTATTTGTATTTATTTATTTATTTATTGAGACGGAGTTTTGCTCTTGTTGCCCAGGCTGGAGCGCAGTGGCGCCATCTCGGCTCACTGCAACCTCCGCCTCCTGGGTTCAAGCTATTCTCCTGCCTCAGCCTCCCGAGTAGCTGGGATTACAGGCATGTGCCACCACACCAAGATAATTTTGTATCTCTTAGTAGAGATGGGGTTTCTCCATGTTGGCCAGGCTAGTCTCGAACTCCTGATCTTAGGTGATCCGCCTGCCTCAGCCTCCCAAAGTGCTGGGATTACAGGCGTGAGCCACCACGCCTGGCCAATTTTTGTATTTTTAGTAGAGACGGGGTTTCTATGTTGGCCAGACTGGTCTCGAACTCCTAACCTCACGTGATCTGCCCACCTCGGCCTCCCAAAATGCTGGGATTACAGGCATGAGCCACCATGTTCCTTTGTCCTGCCAAAGGAGGAGTTTTAAAAATGAACTGAGGGTTCAGGTCAAGAAAGATTTAAAATAACAACGGTAGGCCAGATGCAGTGGCTCACAGCTATAATCCCAGAGCTGGGACTGTGTAAACCGGTGCCAGGCCAGGATTGTGTATTTTTATTAATGTTGTTGTCATGAAGTTCTGTATCCATCTCAGGGTCAGAAATGAGTGAGGGACAGGGGTTTGGAGCCTGATAGACCAGTCCCAGGAAGGGAAGGAAGAAACAACCTGGGAGTGTGGCCCTGAGGTCATGGACCATCCAGCCCCTGCATGTCTGCTTGAAGAAGGCTGGCTCAGTGGCCCTGGAAGTCAGATTTATGCCCTTTGACATCACTGCTAAGACTCCCTGCAGAAGGGAAAGTGGGAGCTCCTGCCCACAATTCAGGATCTGCTTTAATTAAACCAGTGTCTTGTCCTAGGTAACAAAACAAGTTGCCAAGAGTGCTGAGCTGATGGCAGGGGAAGTCAATTGCACAGAAGTTGTTTACCCACTGGCAGGACCAGCCTGTTAGCAACTCAAGATGTGAAGGGTTTTTCTGTTGATGCATTTATTTGCATTTTCCAAGGCTGATGGATCCATAGTTACAAACAGCTAAAATAAATGTGTCTCCCCATACCCTCAGACTGGAAGATGGACTATTAGATAACTCAGGCGCCCATCAGGGGTTACCGCTGTCAGCAGCTGCTATCCACGACCTTGCTGCATCCTCACAACAGCTTTGTAAGTCAGGGCTGCTGTGTCTGTTTCAGGGATATGGAAACTGAGGCTCAAAGAGGGGACACCATTACCCTGAGTCCCAGAGCTGGTTGGTCATCAACCACAAGGTCTCTGCCAGTATCAGTTGTTTGCTTTCATATATATATATATATATATACACACACATATGTAATATATATGTAATATATGTGTGATATATATATATGTAATATATATAAAAAATCAATGTTGTTAGCATTGTCAGTTTCCCTGATGATCCTCTGAGAGGAAACACTGCTTGCCCAAGGTCACACAGCCACTGAATGGCAGGGCTGGGGTGAGAAGCCAGCGCGTTTGATCGCAGAGCCTCTGCTCCGAGCTTGCCAGCCGAGCAGTCTGACCTCTGCACGCCTGCCCTGGAAATCAATGAGAGAAAGGCCAGAGGCATCAAGATTTGTGTTTCTCTGAGAGGCCCCTGAAGGGAGAGGCAGGCTCCTTCCCTATTCACAGCACCAAAGGTGTCAATTCCCAGCTCTGAAGGATCTACTCCCCAAGACTGCCACTCTATTTTTAACCTTGAATCCATCAATAAACGGAGCCTGGCAGAGCAGCCTGCCTGATATTAAGAAGAGAGGAAGGGACCATTTATTAAGCACTTTCTGTGTGCTGGGCATTTTGTGAAATGCTTGACATGGATTATGTACTTAAATCTTCACGGCATTCATATAAAATAACTACTGTTATCACAATTTTATAAATAAGGAAAAGGAAGCTCAAAGAGGTTAGGGGACTTGCTGAGGCCAAGCAGCTGAGGTGCAGAGCCACAATCCCAACGCAGATCACACTCAAGTGTGATGTCCAAGTCCAAGTCCATGCCCTTTCTTCCTAACCTGCTGGCTGTAATGCAGCATGACTCTGACCATTGGGCAGCCTGTTTGGAGGTGGGGTGGGATGGAGCAGAGAGTCAGCAAATAATCGCTCGAAGTACTAGGGAGGTACAGGCAGGCAGGAAGGAACCACTCGCTCCAGCCGATTGGTTGGGAAAGGTTTCATGGAGACTGAAACCCAGACCTTGGATTCCCCAGATGGAGGAAGGAAGGGCCTGGCAGGCAAAGGATATTAGGTACTTTTCATAAGTTATCGCCTGACATCGATAGTGGTGATGAATCAGTGTGAGCTATTTGGAGGCTATTACTGCCCCTCTTTTACAGATGACTAAAAGTGAGGCTTTGAGGGATCAACTCACTGCCTAGGGTCACTGGGATTGGAATCAGAGTCTGGGGGATTCCAGAGACCATGACACTACCCTGGCCAATGAGAAGGTGTGTGATAAGAACAGTTGCAGGCAAATGGACATTTATCTAAAGTGTGGGAGTGAAGAAGATAAGGTAGGTTTCAAAGGCAATAGAGAGGCAGGTCTTTTTGTTTTGTTTTGTCCTTTAAGTATGTTTGTTCATATACACTGAAGTTGGCAGCTTTGGCACTAAAGTGATAAAGCTTTTTGGAGGCTGGAACTGGAGGGCAGACAGACTCAACCAGGGGAAAGGGCATTGTTTGTGCATGGCAGTGGCTGGGCAGAGGGAAGGGAAGGGCAAGGTTCAAAGTTCAATGTGTCCAGCAGCTCTGAGATCCCCAGGACCAGAGGCCCAGCCAGGGCTCAGGGTCCGGAGTAGCAAGTGGAAGGGGTGAGTGAGGGAGGGGTGAATTGGAGTCTCAACAGCATTTGATGTTTGTTATCAGGGGAGTGGAAAGTCTTCAAGGAGGTAGGAAATATATCCCACCCCACAATAATGGGGGTACAACAAAATGTTAAAGAGACACAGAGCCCCCAACAGCCAAAACTGGAATAGTTCGAGCAACAAACCAAATAAAATAGCAATGGATTACAACCCAAAGTATAAAATCAATACCCGTGAGTCCAGAGCGATATAAATAAGTGACTAAACAAACGATATAAATAAATGAATGAGAAGAGACAAATCTCCCATGCAGATTCCAAATAATTTATGTAGATAGTCCACCCTCAAGGAGATGGCACATGAGCCCCACTGCTTAAACGTGGGCTGAGCATAATACTTCCTTCCTAAGGGTAAGTATGGAAGGGAGCATGGATGGGAGAAGAGTCACCTTCTCAGTGGAGAAACTTGACAAACCCTACCCGGGCCAGGTGACCCAGTCGTCATCAGCAGTATAAGGCATGTTGATCCAAGTGTGTCCCTCAGCAGCCCGGGTCAGGCTGCCAGCAGCACCTGGTGGCCTCAGAAGAGGGCCACTTTTCATAAGCACAAGCACATGCACCGGCAGCAGCCAGCGCTCCAGTTTCCTCCTGGCTGTGTCTGTTCACGTGCCCTCGGGACAAGGATCAGGAGCCTTGGAGCATCTGGCTGTGTCCATAGCAGCTAGCAGCTCAGAGGCACAGGAAATCCAGCCACCTTGACTGCAGCCCAGGACTTAGAGGTGCAACCAGGTTGAGTGGTGACTGCACAGAGCACTGTCGGAGGCACAAACAATGCCCAACACACTTGCCGGTGACCCGCAGCTACAGTTAGCAGTGTCCAGGGGCAGCAGGCATGACCTTCGGTGCAAAAGAGCAAGGGCCTTGGGAGGAGGCCCCAAGGGGCAGGGGCACCTGGCAGCTTCAGAGGGCCCTGGTGCTGGTGGCCCTGGGGGTCAGCAGTGTCCATCTCTAGGCAGGAACAGCCTCAGGACACGGAGCTGCAAGCCCTGTAACACTGAACCTCTTGCTTGGGACCCTGAGGATCCGCTCTGGTTTTCCAGTTCATGAGACAGACAACCATGAACATGTCCTTTAGCAAATCAGAGAACCTGGGAGGCGGGGTGACAAAGTGAGCTGCGGCATGTTGGGCTGGGTCAGTGGAGCTGTGGACAGCAGTGGTGACTGCTGGCTGAGCGGCCCCACTGCCTTCTGCTGAAGGGCCTGGAAGGGCCTGACATGCACAGTGCAAAGCAATGGTGCCTGCTGCCTCCTGGCCGAGACTAGGCGGGCACAGGATGGGCAGGTTAGGGAGCGCCCCAGGCTAGCGTGACTTGCAGAGACTGCCCTCCCTCCAGAGTTCACCTCCTGGCTGCTCAGTGTGGTCCAGATCCGCCCCCCTTCCCGCCTTCCCACAGCTCATAAAGCTAGGTTGAGGGATGTGCACAAAGGCATCCATGGAAAATGAAACTTTGCCCTCCCCACCCTTCCCCAGCAGCTTGAGAAGCCAGTTCCCAAAAATCAGTGCATCTCAGGAAGGCGAGACTGAGAGCTCCCCTCAGCTGAATACATGATGGATCCTTTTGGGAGCCAGAGGGAGCCAGTGAAGCCCCCAGCCTCCTGCGTAATGACGGAAGGGAGTCCCGCCAGATGACAGCTGCCTGGGGCTGCCGGAAGGCGCCCTAGCCCCGGGAACCTCCTGGGAAAAGCAGAGTGAAGCTGAGTCCATACCCTAGATGGCTGCTGAGTTGGGGAGGCAAGGCTGACACCCAGATTTCTGGCTGGGAGAACACAGTGGAAGGACCCCAGGACCTGAGATGGGCACGAAGGAGGACGAACAGCTGGGGTAGGAACTGGGCACTGGCCACACGACATAAGCAGGCATGGCTGGAAGTGGAGGTGGCGCCTCTTGGGCAGGACAGGACACAGATCATTTCTGCCCTGACTTCACTTCTTTCCTGCTGGATCTCAGCCGGGGAGGCCCAGCCCCCACCCTCATCAATGGCAATTTCCCTGCCTCGGCAGCAGCACCTTGGCCTCCTCCGTCATCACCCTCGTCTCTCCCCAACTTACAGGATCCCCTTTGTTCTCCCTCTCTAGAAACCTGCTCTCACCTGGCCTCCCTGAGACTCATGGGATTCCGAAGCCTGCAGCCCACTCAGCCAAGGGCCATTCCTGCAGAACCTCCCAGCTTCCGGATCTGGACTGGCTTCAGCCACAGACTCTTTTGGAAGAAGAAGGGAGAGAGAACTAACTACCAAGTGTTAAGCGCCTTCTGGTCTAGGTGCTCCTCTGTCCTCAGCCTCTCTGACACCTCAAAACTGGCAGCCCTGAGATTTGAATCTGCATATATCTGGCTGCAAAGTCAACGCTCTTTCCTCGAGAGGACTGTGATGCCCCCATTACTCTTTTTTGGGGGGGTGGGGGAACACGGTTTTGCTACGTCACCCAGGCTGGCATGCAATGGTGCGATCTTAGCTCACTGCAACCTCTGCCTCCCGGGTTCAAGCGATTCTCCTGCCTCAGCCTGCTGAGTAGCTGGCATTACAGGTGTGTGCTACTATGCTCGGCTAATTTTTGTATTTTTAGTAGAGACAGGGTTTCACCATGTTGGCCAGGCTGGTCTCGAACTCCTGACCTCATGATCCACCCACCTCGACCTCCCAAAGTGCTGGGATTACAGGCGTGAGCCACCTCGCCTGGTCCCCATTGCTCTTAACACGGAGTCTGCCCCTTGCTTCTGCCTCTCCATCACCCCCTCCTCCCCGGCTCCTCCTTATTTCACCATAAACTCAGTTCTTCCATTTCTAGACACGCCCTCCACCTGACCTTGCAATCTTCTCCTGCCTTTGGCTACCAGACCTCCTCCTTGGCTCTCTTCTGTTGCATCCCTGGTGTCCCGCCCCTTATCCCCCTGGGGTTTCATCAACCTCCCTCCCCTGCCAACCACTCCCCGAGAGTCACCAGTAACCTGGGGCCTCATGATTAGGTCCTTTCTTAGTCTTTATATTTCCAGGCCCCTCTACAACAACTGACACTCTCAACAGGTAAACTACCCCTTGAAAAAAATAAGATTTCTTTCTACTTCTGAATTTAAAAGAAACACACACATACACACAAATGCATATTTAATGAAAGACAGAGAATGAAAGAGAGAGAAAGCTACCAAGAGCCAGAAATTGGTCATTAAGAAGCCTGATGGCTGGGCATGGTGGCTCACACCTATAATCCCAGCACTTTGGGAGGCTGAGGCAGGAGGATCGCTTGAGCCCAGAAGTTCGGGACCAGGCTAGGCAACATGGTGAGACCTCATCTCTACAAATAATTTATAAAAATTAGCTGGGCCTGGTGGTGCATGCCACCAGTAGTACACCTGTAGTCCCAGATACTTGGGAGGCTGAGGTGGGAGAATTGCTTGAGCCCAGAAGGTCGAGGCTACAGTGAGCTGTGGTCATGCCACTGCACTCCAGCCTGGGAGACAGAGCAAGAAGACCCCATATCAAAAAAAAAAAAAAAAAAAAAAAGAAGAAGATCGGCATGGTGGCTCACGCCTCTAATCCCAGCACTTTGGGAGGCTGAGGCGAGGGGATCACCTGAGGTCAGGAGTTTGAGACCAGCCTGGCCAACATGGTGAAACCCTGCCTCTACTAAAAATACAAAAATTAGCCCCCACGTGGTGGTGGGCACCTGTAATCCCAGCTACTCAGGAGGCTAAGGCAGGAGAATCGCTTGAACCTGGGAGGCGGAGTTTGCAGTGAGCCGAGATCACACCACAGCACTCCAGCCTGGGTGACAGAGCAAGACTACATCTACAAAAAAAAAAAAAAAAAAAAAAAGAAGAAGAAGAAGAAGCAGCCTGACAGTACCAGGTGTCAGAGAGGATGTGGGTTCACTGGGTTTCTCAGAGGCTGCAGATGGGAGTGTAAATTGGCACAAGCGCTCGGGAAGACAGTTTGGCGTGAGTCTGTGAAGTGGGACATTCACTTATCCTCTCTGGCAGCTGCCTCTGGTGCCAGCATCGTCTCTCCTCCACTCACCTCTAATTTGCGCCCCAGCTGCGGTTCCCTTGACCTCATGATTCACGCCACGCTAACAAGTCCCACCTCAGCACAAGTTATACATCTTTTTGTTTTCAGCCCAAGCCCAAGCACAGCCTAGAGGTGCAGGGAAGATAACATGCCAGGAGCAGCCCTTGACAGATGGGGCTCAGGAGCTTGCAGATAAAAATGTCCCTGTCGTCCATTCTCTGGGCCCACAGATCCAAAAATCAAGTTCTCCAGCAGTGACCACGATCTCTTCCCCGTCTCACTCTTTCTGCCACTTTATTCCTGCTTCCTGGGCTTACCCCCCAAATAAACAACCAACAACAGATGCAGGTAGCAGTTTAGTCTCTGTCTCAGGCTCTGCTCTAGGGAGACCCAAACTAAAACAACTATGACCTAGCAATTTCACTCCTTACTTCATATGCAAGAGAAACTCTTACCACATACTCTAGGAGACACACGCTAGAATGTTCCTGTCAACACAAAACCTAGAAATAATCCAGAGAACCACTGAGAGGAGAAGAGACAGATACATTTTGGAATAACATACAATGGAATATTACACAGGAGCTGGGCAAATGCAACAATATAGATGAAACTTAGCAATATAATTTTGAGTGGTAAAAGGAAATCCTGGCTGGGTGGTAGCTCACGCCTGTAATCCCAGTACTTTGGGAGGCCGAAGCAGGCAGATCACCTGAGGTCAGGAGTTGGAGACCAGCCTGGCTAACATGGTAAAACCCTGTCTCTATTAAAAATACAAAAAAAAAAAAAAATTGGCCTGGTATGGTGGCACATGCCTATAATCCCAGCTACTCAGGAGGCCGAGGCAGGAGAATCCCTTGAACCTGGGAGGCAGAGGTTGCAGTGAGCCGAGATCGCGCCTCTGCACTCCAGCCTGGGCAACAGAATGAGACACTGTCTCAAAAAAAAAAAAAAGAAAAAGAAAGAAAAGAAAAGAAAGTAAATCCCAACATATCACATTAAAAAATACATATAATTTGGGGAAACAGATGTGGATGTGATAAAACTACATAAAAGAGAAAGCAAAAGAACACAACACAGGATTCATATTAGGGGTTGCTGTGGGTAGATAAAAGTCAGGAGAATCATATCAGTCTGTGTAAGTTCTTATCAGTATTTTAGTTTTTGTCTTGGGCAGTGGTTCCATGGATATTTTTATATTATTAAAATAGGCACCCTAATAGATAAATTCATAAATGATTCAAGGAAGGCCTTTTATGGACCAATGATGAGAATGTGTACTATATACCCAATTAGTATGATAAAACTCATTCTATGCAATTGAAGTCCAATTAAAAAGTATAATAAACAGGGCTGGGTGCAGTGGATGCCTGTAGTCTCAACTATTCAGGAGGCTGAGATGGGAGGATCACTTGAGCCCAGGAGTTGGAGGCTGCAGTGAGCTATGATTGCACTACTGTACTCCAGTCTGGGTGACAGAGCAAGACTCTGTCTCTATAAAAACGTAAAATAAGATTATTATTTAAAAATGGAAAAATACACAAAATCACAATGAAGGAATAAGTTACCATCCATAGATAATCCCTAGCTATCAACATTTAATGGATATTTTATACATTGTTCCTGTGAATAAATATGTCTGTATGTGTTATCTGTATAATGGAGGTGATACTATATACAATTTTTTAAAAACGTTAAAGAAATTTCAAGTCCTATATATTTATTGTAGAGTAATGAAAAAACACAAGAGGCCGGGCATGGTGGCTCACGCCTGTAATCCCAGCACTTTGGGAGGCCGAGGTGGGCAGATCATGAGGTCAGGAGATTGAGACCATCCTGGCCAACATGGTGAAACCCTGTCTCTACTAAAAATACAAAAAAATTAGCTGGGCGTGGTGGCGGATGCCTGTAGTCCCAGCTACTTGGGAGGCTGAAGCAGGAGAATGGCGTGAACCTGGGCGGCGGGGCTTGCAGTGAGCTGAGATCACGCCACTGCACTCCAGCCTGGGCGACAAAGCAAGACTCCGTCTCAAAAAAAAAAAAAAAAAAAAAAAAAAAGAAAAGAAAAGAAAAAAAAAGAAAATGCAAGAGGAGAAAAGAAGCAACTGAGAAAGAGCCACTGTCAACATTCTGGTGGATTTCCTTCCATTCTCTTCCTTCGCTTAATATCACATTATGACACTTCCTCCACATCATTCAATATTCTTTGAAAACACTACCTCTCTCTATCTTAAAATTCTTTTGTTTTTTTTGAGATGGAGTCTCGTTCTGTTGCCCAGGCTGGAGTGCAGTGGCACAATCTCAGCTCACTGCAACCTCCACCTCCTGGGTTCAAGTGATTCTCTTGCCTCAGCCTCCCAACGAGCTGGGATTACAGGTGCCCAGCAACACGCCCAGCTAATT
The DNA here is from genome assembly GCF_028885655.2 of Pongo abelii. Lineage (NCBI taxonomy): Eukaryota > Metazoa > Chordata > Mammalia > Primates > Hominidae > Pongo > Pongo abelii. The sequence goes on from NC_071985.2 coordinate 201,749,119, forward strand.
TTTGTATTTTTAGTAGAGACGGGGTTTTGCCATGTTGGCCAGGCTGGCCTTGAACTCCTGACCTCAAATGATCTGCCCTCCTCAGCCTCCCAAAGTGTTGGGATTATAGGCGTGAGCCACTGTGTCCAGGCTTTAACATTCTTAAAGTAGAATTTGGCAGTGGAGAAGTCTGGAAAGCACTTTCTACCAAGCGGTGGAGGTTAATATCACCTGTGGCTACCACGTGCCCCCTGCTCTGATGTGAGAAGGCATTTTACCTGTGTGGCATTCTTTCCAAAACCCCTGAGACCAGTTTAATCTGGAGAAAAGCATCAGGGAAATCCAAATTAAGAAACACTCTACAAAATACCTGACGATTACTCCTCAAAACTGTCAATGTCATGAAAAACAAGGAATGACTGAGAAACTGTCACAGATCAGAGGAGACTAAGGGCACGGTAGCTAATGCAACGTGGTAGCCCGCACGGGAGCCTGGAACAGACAGAGGACCTGAAGGGGAAAACTGGAGGAATCCACATAAAGTTGGAGTTTAGTTAATAGTAATGTACCAATGTTGGTTTCTTAGTTTACCCAGAGACCACAGTAATAGAAGATGTTAACAATGACAGAAAATAGGTCAGGGGTAGATGGAACTTCTTATATATTTGTAACTTTTTTGTAAGTCTAAAATTATTCCAAAATAAATAATTTATCAGAGAAAAAAAATCCACAAAACCCCAAACAGTCTTTCCTTGACTTCCTTGATGTCGTGCCATTGTGTTCTTCCTCCCTCTCTGACTGCCTCTGGGTGTGTTTTCGTTATTAAACGACAGGCACCACCTTAGGCCCTGTGAATGAACTGGCCAACAAGGCAGACCCAGTCTGGTTCCCGTCCTTGTGGGAATACAGTCTGGCGGAGGGACTTTGGATGCAGCTGGACTTGAGGCTGGACATAGTTCTGCTTATCTCCAGCGGAGCAATCCCTAGCAAGTCATGGATTTGAAGCCCACATTTCCTCCTCTGTAAAAAATGAATAATGGGCAGGGTGCAGTGGCTCATACCTGAATTCCCAGCACTTTGGGAGACTGAGGCAGGAGGATCACTTGAGCCCAGGAGGTCACTTGAGCCCAAGAGTTAGAGGCTGCAGTGAGCTGTAATTGTGACACTGCACTTAAGCTGGGTGACACAGCATGACCCTGTCTCTGAAAAAAAAAAAAGAAAAAAAACCCCACAAAACCATATCAGCTAAATACTACCACAAGGAAGCAGTGTACCAATATTAATATCAGAAAAACTGAATTAAAGCAGAAGAACATTAATAGGAAGAAAAGGCACATTTGGCACTGATGAAAGTTATAATCTCCAAAAAAGATGTAAAAATTTATGAATTTGCATGCTCCTAAAAAAGTGTTTTTAAATATATATAAAGCAAGAACTTACAGAGGTAAAGGAAAAAAATTGACAAGTCCGTAATAATTGTGTGACATTTAAAATATTTTTTTTTTTTTTTGAGATGGAGTCTCTCTCTGTTGCCCAGGCTGGAGTTCAGTGGCGCAACCTTGGTTCACTGTAACCTCTGCCTCCAGGGTTTAAGCGATTCTCCTGCCTCAGCCTCCCGAGTAGCTGGGATTACAGGTGCCTGCCACCATGCCCAGCTAATTTTTGTATTTTTAGTAGAGACAGGTTTTCACCATATTAGCCAGGATGGTCTCGAACTCCTGACCTCAAGTGATCTGCCTGCCTTGGCCTACCAAAGTGCTGGGATTACAGGCATGAGCCACTGTGCCCAGCCAATTTTTAAAAATCTTATTAAAAGTTTTTTTTAGAGACAGGGCCTCACTCTGTTACCCGGGTTGGAGTGCAGTGGTGCTATCATAGCTCATAGAAGCCTTGAACTCCGGGGCTCAAGCAATCCTCCACATCCTAGTATGCCTTCCTGTAGAGGATAGAAAGCCAAAACTCTTTCGCAGATTCCCTTACAATGAGTGTTTCAGATGTGAATTATTTTCCACCACTGAGTGCTATTGTGCAAGATCTGAAAAGCAGATGAGAGGCCAAGACCATTGTCCTTTTCCGTGGGCTGTTACTGCTTCCAAGCACAACTGTGGCGCTATCGAGCTTGCCCGCATCAATGTCTGGCCCCTAGTGTTGTGTATGTGGGCAGTAGAAGCAGCAGTGGCACTGCCTGTATTAGATCTTTGTATTGTTACCCTAGCAGTGTATTTATAAATACAGTTCTAATGTGTGTTCTAGGCCCAGCCTCGGGTCCACTCCTATAGTCTGCCAGTGACTTTTTTTATTTTTTTATTTTTTAGATAGGGTCTGGCTCTGTCACCCAGGCTGGAGTGCAGTGGTGTGATCTCGGCTCTCTACAACATCTGCCTCCTGGGCTTAAGCCATCCTCCCACCTCAGCCTCCTAAGTAGCTGGGACTACAGGGACGCGCCACCACATCCGGCTAATTTTTGTACTTTTTGTAGAGACGGGGTTTTGCCATGTTGCCTGGGCTGGTCTTGAACTCCTCTAAGCTCAAGCAGTCCACCCGCCTTGGCCTCCCAAAGTGCTGGGATTACAGGCGTGAGCCACGTGCCTGGCCTCCCAATGACTTTTGAAACACACAGTGCCCTGTATCAAACCTCATTGTGCCTAAAATATCTAGAGTAGTTTTTGTTTTCTGCATTGAACACTGATTTCTATAGATTCAAGTTACTATAGATTACTATGGATTTGAAAAACATGAGTAAAAAGCTTGAGGTAAGAAAAGCTTAAACTGTTGGCTGGGTGCCGTGGCTCATGCCTGTAATCCTAGCACTTTGGGAGGCGGAGGCGAGTGGATCATGAGGTCAGGAGTTTGAGACCAGCCTGGTCAACATGGTGAAACCCCCGTCTCTACTAAAAATACAAAAATTAGTTGGGCGCGGTGGCGGGTGCCTGTAATCCCAGCTACTTGGGAGGCTGAGGCAGGAGAATCGCTTGAACTGGGAGGTGGAGGTTGCAGTGAGCCGAGATTGCACCACTGTACTCCAGCCTGGGTGACAGGGCAAGACTCTATCTCAAAAAAAAAAAAAAAAAAAAAAAAAAAAAAAGAAAGAAAAAGAAAAGAAAAGAAAAAGAAAAACAAAGGAAAAGCTTAAACTATTAAACTGAGAATTTCAGTCATTTTTCAAGCATACAATGAATATTAACAATGACTGACAGTATATCAGATCACAAAGGAAATCTTAAAAACTTAAAAAAAACAACATTATATAGACAATTTTAACTGATCACAATGCAGTAAAAGTATATTTTCATTTTCTTTTCAATAGAGAGAGGGTCTCACTATGCTGCCTAGGCTAGTCTCAAACTCCTGAGCTCAAGGGATCCTCCCGCCTCAGCCACCAGAGTAGCTGGGATTACACACGTTCACCATCATGCCTGGCTGAAACATTTATTTATGTATGATTTATTTATTTTCAGTTAGAGATGAGGGTCTCACTATGTTGACCAGGCTGGTCTTGAACTCCTGGCCTCAAGTGATCCTCCTATCTTGGCTTCCCAAAGTGCTGGGATTACAAGCATGAGCCACCAAGTCTGGCCTGAAACAACATTTATTTTTAATAATAACAGGTAACCACCGGCTGTGATGGCTTATGCTTGTAATCCCAGTGCTTTGGGAGGCTGAGGCAGGAGGATTGCTTGAGCCCTGGAATTCAAGACCAGCCTGGGCAACATAGAGAGACGTAATCTTCACAAAAAATAGAAATGTTAGGCACTAATATTTTGCTTCCCTACAGACCCTGTCTCTAGGCTGGGAATACATGCATGCACCACCATGTCTGGCTAATTTTTGTATTTTTTATAGAGACAAGTTCTCACTACATTGTCTGGCTTGTCTCAAACTCCTGGGTGCAAGTGATCCTCCCACCTTGGCCTCCCAAAGCGTTGGGAGTGGGTCACTTTAGGCCACGAGTTTGAGACCAGCCTGAGCAACATAGTGAGACTCTTATCTCTCCAAAATAATTTAAACTAATTTTAAAAATTAGCTTAAGGCCAATTAGTAGGCATTTAGGGCTGCAGCGAGCTATGATCACACCACCACACTTCGGCCTTAAGAGCAAGACCCTGTCTCTTAAAAAAAAATGAAAGAACAGGAGTAAACCAAAGGAAGTCGAAGAAAGTAAATAAGAAAGGTAAAACCAGAAGATAGTGAAATAGAAAATACAATAACAACATCATAAAAAACAGAGATAAAAAAGCAAAAATCTGATTTACCAAAAAACCCTAGGATGATTGAGAGAAAGAGAGAGAGCAAGCACAAATAAATAGTATTAGGAATTAAAAGGGGACTGTAATCGATACAATAGAGATTTTTGAATCATGAGAATACTATTAATATCTTTGCAACAGGGTCTCGCTCTGTCACTTAGGCTGGAGTGCAGTGGCACAATCTCACTCAGCCTCCATCTCACTGGCTCACTGCAGCCTCCATCTCCTGGGCTCAAGCCATCCTCCCACCTTAGCCTCCCAATAACTGGGACTACAGGGAGTATGGGACATGCCACCACTCCTGGATAATTTTGTATTTTTTGTAGAGACAGGGCTTCACCATGTTGCCCAGACTGGCTCGAATTCCTGGGCTCAGGTGATCTGCCGCCCAGGCCTCTTGAAGTGTTGGGATTACAGGCGTGAGTCACCGCCGCCAGCATGGTGGCTCACGTCTGCAATCCCAGCACTTTGGGAAGCTGAGGTGGGAGGATTGCTTGAGTCCAGGAGTTTGAGACCAGCCTGAGCAACATAGCAAGACGCCGTTTCTACAAAAAAACAAAAATTTAGTCAAACATGGTGGTAGGCACCTGTAGTCCCAGCTACTCAGGAGGCTGAGGTGGGAGAATCATCTGAGCCCAGGTGATCATATCACTGCACTTTGGCCTGTACACAAAGCGAGACCTTATCTCAACAAAAAAAAAGAAAGAAAAAAAAAGAAAGAAAAAAGAAAATGCAATAAAAATATTAAAGAATAGAATAATTTAATTGAAATGTGCAATATTTTGATGAAGAAAAATCACGAAAATGAATTGAAGGCCTGGCAGAATGGAAATAAGGTACATTTATGGATGAGAAGACTCAGTGTTATTCAATTTTATCCCTAATCTGTAAATTCGATGAAATTCTAATTTAAATCCCAACACAATTTTTCAAGGATCTTGACAAAATGATTCTACAGTATACAGTTAGCTAAGACGATTATAAAAAATTGAAACCAAGTTGAGGGGGTGGAGCTTGCTCCCTAGATAGCAATATTTATCACAAAACCATAGAACTAAAACAATATTGATCAAGAATAGACAAATCGATCAATGGAAGAGAAAAAAAGCCAATAAATAGGCCAAGCGTGGTGGTTCACGCCTGTAATCCCAGCACTTTGGGAGGCCGAGGCAGGTGGATTACCTGAGGTCAGGAGTTTGAGACCAGCCTGGCCAACATGGTGAAACCTCATCTCTACTAATAATACAAAAAATTAGCCGGGCATGGTGGTGGATACCTGTAATCCCAGCTACTTGGGAGGTTGAGGCAGGGGAATCGTTTGAATCCAGGAGGCGAAGGTTGCAGTGAACCAAGATCCCACCACGGCACTCCAGCCTGGGCAACAAGAGAGAAACTCCATCTCAAAAAAAAAAAAAAAAAGAAAGCCAAGAAATAAATTGCATTCTTTAATGGGAACCAGGCATATCGCAGAGGTGCTGTCATGAGTCAATGGAGCAAACAGCTAATGATGAGGCAAATAGCATTAGGCCAAAACCCGGGCAAAACCTTACTTTATTTTTTTTATGGCAATGAGACATTTTAGAATACCAGGAGAAAGGCCAGGCCCAGTGGCTCACACCTGTAATCTCAGCACTTTGAGAGGCCGATATGGGCAGATCACTTGAGGTCAGGATTTTGAGACCAGGCTGGCCAACATAGTGAAACCTCATCTCTACTTAAAACACAAAAATCAGCTGGGTGTGGTGGCAGGCGCCTGTAATCCCAGCTACTCCGGAGGCTGAGGTAGAAGAATCGCTTGAACCCGGGAGGTGGAGGTTGCAGTGAGTCGAGATCATGCCGCTGCACTCCAGTCTGGGTGATAGAGTGAGACTGTCTCAAAAAAACAAAACAAAACAATAAATAAATAAATAAATAGAATATCAGGAGATAGAGAAACTGGCCAGAGACTGGCTGGCTTCTAAAACCAGTACTTGCTAATCTTGAGCAAATGACTTAATCTGTCTTTGCCTATTTTCTCATCTGTCAAATAAGGATAATAACAGTTCTTACCTCACAGACTTGATGGAAGGATTAATATAGGTAAATTAATATAGGCAAATACAGGATTAATATAGGTAAAGCATTTAGACCAGTCCCTGGCTCAAAACAGCACTACGTAAGTGTTAGCCATTCTTTATCTCTATACCATGTGGTACTGACAACATCTCCACTCCCCTTTTCTCTGCCCAATGTGGAGAGACTTCCATTACCCAAATGGACCAGAATGGCTTGGTTCACTGGTCTTAGGGAACCTGGTCAACTTTCTGCCATCATGACCAAGACATTCCTTAGAGGGAGGGCTTCTCATTTACAAAAACTATTTCCTTAGAGCAGTAATTTTGGTCATTGGTGACATCCAGTCTCTATGCTTACCTTATCTATGACTCTGACTGCCAGATCATGACAGTTTTCAACATGGATTGCCCAATAGCTTGGTTTGTTTTTTGTAATAAACTTTGTTTTTTAGAATAGTTTTAGACCTACAGAAAAATCTGAAGATTAGTACTGGGAGTTCCCGTGTACTCCAGACTCGGTTTCCCTTGTTATTCATATTATGCTGTTTTTAAAATTCCACATTACGTCATTGAGATACATTCATGTTGATATATAGATCTAATTTATTGAGCCTAACTGTGGTTTAGTATTCCATTGGCCTGGAAGGTTCTCACAGTCTCACCTGGCACAGGTTTAGTGCCAGGGAATTCCATCTCCCTCGCAATCAGACTTATCAAATCCCTGGTTCTGGCCGGGTGCAGTGGCTCACGCCTGTAATCCCAGGCCAAGATGGGAGGATCGCTTGAGCTCAGGAGTTCGAGACCAGTCTGGGCCACATAGTGAGACCTTGTCTCCACCAAAAATAAAAAAAAAAATTAGCTGGGCATGGCGGTGCATGCCTGTAGTACCAGCTACTCAGGAGGCTGAGATGGGAATATCACTTGAGCCCGGGAGGTCGAAGCTGCAGTGAGCTATGATTATACTACCGCAACCCAGCCTGAGTGACAGAGCCAGACCCTATCTCAAAAAAAAAGCCAAACACCCCTGTTTCTGCAGTAAAACTATTTACATAATCATAACATTATAAATGTCATTTGGTTTTCAGTGTTAAGAATCAATCTACAGGTAAACAATGGTAAACTGAATTATCCTTACCGAACAGAATGTAAATGCTATAAACCTCAGCGATACAAAAATAAAAGCTTAGTTCATGGATAATGGCAGAAGCAGGGAGGGGACATCAAGGGAAATTATCCATTTCACACAGAGAAGAGTCAAGAGATACAATATACAGAAGAAACAGACATTTAAGAATATTATTCAAAGTGATAACAGAAACCAATAGTAAAATTTAAAATATAAATATAAAAAAGAGGGCCAGGCACGGTGGCTAATGCTTGTAATCCCAGCACTTTGGGAGGCTGAGGTGGGTGGATCACGAGGTCAGGAGTTTGAGACCAGCTTGGCCAGCATGGTGAAACCCTGTCTTTACTAAAAATGCAAAAATTAGCAGGGCATGGTGGCACGTGCCTGTAATCCCAGCTGCTTGGGAGGCTGAGGTAGGAGAATCGCTTGACCCCGGGAGGCAGAGGTTATAGTGAGCTGAGACTGTGCCACTGCACTCCAGCCTGGGCGACAGAGCGAGACGCCGTTTCAAAAAAAAAAAAAAAGTATATATATATATATATATATATATATATATATATATATATATATGAAAAACGGAAGAGAAAGGGGGAAAGGGTGGTTAATAAAATCACCACAGCAGGAAGTCAACAGATACAACAGACACAGTTAAAATTAATAAATCAAGTAATAGAGGTATGAGTATATTATTCACAGTTATGAAATTTAAAAAATTAACATGACAACAAACATGGTAAAAAACAAAAAACAAAACACAGTTGTTTCCAGGAGTTGGGGGATTGGGAAACGAGAGATAGCTTTAAACTTTTTATTTCTAACCTTCTATTGGAATTGAATCTGCATTTCCATCTACATAAATTATATAATTATATTTGAGATTTTCTTTTTAAATTAGGCAAGCACTATTCACAATAGCAAAGACGTGGAATCAACCTAAATGCCCATCAATGGCAGACTGGCTAAAGAAAATGTGGTACATATACACAATGGAATACTATGCAGCCATAAAAAAGAATGAGATCATGTCCTTTGCAGGAACGTGGATGGAGCTGGAGGCCATTATCCTTAGCAAACTAATGCAGGAACGGAAAAACCAAATATTGCATGTTCTCACTTATAAGTGGGAGCTAAATGATGAGAACACATGGACAGAAAGAGGGAAACAACAGACACTGGGGCCTGCTTGAGGGTGGAAGGTGGGAGGCAGTAGAGGATAAGAAAAAATAAATATTGGGTGCTAGGCTTGATAACTGGGTGACGAAATAATCTGTACAACAACCCCCGTGACACAAGTTTACCTATATTAAAAACCTGCATATGGACCTCTGACCCTAAAATAAAAGTTTAAAAATAAAATAAAATAAAATTAGGCAAAAAATCTAGATAATTCTGACATTGTCCTACTGGCTCAGGGACTATTGCGGTAGGATCAAGTTCAACTCTCAGGCAGGCAGCCAAGGCCCCTCGCTGCCCCATGCACCCACCTACCTCTGCTTGGGAGCCAGGATTGGCACCTCCTCCAGGAAGCCCTCAGGAGGAAGAGGGCGCCCTCTGCCGGGGCAGGAACGCCAGCACGCCTGGGGAGCAGCTCTTTGCGCATCATCAGGGACTCCGCCCCTATCCCTCAGCAAGGGCCTCCCTCCCCCGCATCACGTGATCCCAGCTCCTTTTCAGCTAGTGGGTGGAACCCCAGGAGGGAAAACCCAGGGAAGCCCAGGTGAGAGCGACGCGACCGATGGGGCCCGGATTTCTTGGATGCTGGGGGACTGTCCCAGTAAGGCTTGGGAACCTGGGTGGGGCGCCTTTCAGAACGGGACCGATGGGAGAGAGACGGGAAGGGTTATGGGCACGAACCCCGTTCAGTATCTGCTCCTTGCGGAGTGTGAGAACTGGGAGAGAGACTCCTGGCCCTTCCGTTTCCTGTGCTTCCTTGGGTGAGTGTCTTAACATCTCAGAATCTCAGTGTCCTCACCTGTGGCTGCCAGTATGAAATGAAATAAGCACGTAAGTCATAAATAAATGGTATCTTATTAGGTCCCATTTAAGCGAATTCGTGAACTCTCAGAGAAAAGAAGACCCTGGAGGCCACCGTAGCTCGGCCCTGTTTGGAGGCAGGCCTCTCCACCCTCACCCAGGACACCAGCTCCTGCTAGGTGCTCCCCTCCCTGGAGTGCTCACCCCTAGGCCTCAGGAGTGGAAGGGTCTGGGAGCGCTGGCTGGAAGAGGGGCTCCTCCCAGTTCCCACTGAACGGGCTGACAGGTCGGATTCTCCATGACAAAGTCTCCTCTTTCTGTCTCCACACAGGGCCCGTGTTGTGCTTTTGGCCCAGGTAGGTGGACAGACATGTCCCAGGCAGGGGACGTAGAAGGCCCCAGCACAGGAGACCCTGTGCTCAGTCCCCAACACAACTGTGAGCTTTTACAGAACATGGAAGGAGCCAGCTCCACGCCAGGCCTGGCACCAGATGGGCCGGGAGCAAGCTCTGGGCCCGGAGTCAGGGCTGGCAGCAGAAGGAAGATCCCCAGGAAGGAGGCCCGTCGAGGTGCCAGCTCCTGGGCTGCGGGTGCTGCTGAGGTCCGGCCAGGGGTCTTGGAGCTGCTAGCTGTGGGACAGAGCCGGGGCTCGATGCCAGGTCCTGGGCTCCACATGCAGCTGCCCTCGGTGCCTGCTCAGGAGAGAGCTCTGACCTCCAAGAGGCTCCAGGTTTCTCTGTGTGACATCTTAGATGACAGTTGCCCCAGGAAACTTTGTAGCAGGTCTGCTGGTCTCCCAGACAGAGCTCTGGTCTGCAGGGAGAGGCTTACAGGGGTGGAGGAGGTGAGCTGCCCCAGGCCCAGGGAAGCCAGAGATGGTGGAATGAGTTCTCCAGGGTGTGACAGAAGAAGCCCCACACTCAGCAAAGAGGAGCCCCCTGGAAGGCACCTGACATCCTCACCAGGCCCAGTCCCTGTGAGGGTAAGAAAGAAATGGAGGAAGCAAGGGGCTCATTCAGACTGTGGGAAAGGGGCTGGTGGCTTCCTGTGGCTTGATCAGAGCCCTCGTGGGGACAACCTCTTGTCTGTGGGAGACCCTGCCCAAGTTGCTGACCTGGAGTCCTTGGGAGGCCCCTGCAGACCTCCCTCTCCAAAAGACACTGGGTCTGGGCCTGGAGAGCCAGGTGGACGTGGGGCAGGATGTGCCTCAGGGACTGAGAAATTTGGATATGTGCCCACTGCAGGGCATGGGGCCCAGCCAGGCAGCCCCTGTGGCCCTGTCGGGTTCCCAGTGTCCAGTGGAGGGGAGTCCCTCAGTTCAGCTGCACAGGCTCCTCCACAGAGCGCAGCTCTCTGCCTGGGGACGTCAGCACAGGCCTCTGCAGAGCAGCAAGAAGCTGTGTGTGTCATGCGGGCTGGCAGCGATGAAGGCCGGGCTCCAGCTCAGGACCAGCAGGAGCTGGAGGCCAAGGCTCAGCCAGCTTCCAGGGGAAGGCTGGAGCAAGGACTCGCTGCCCCCGCTGACACCTGTGCCAGCTCCCGGGAGCCCTTGGGCGGCCTCAGCTCCTCCCTGGATACTGAAGCCAGCAGGGCCTGCTCAGGCCCATTCGTGGAGCAGAGAAGATCCAAGGGCACCAAGAACCTGAAGAAAGGTTCAGTGCCCTGTGCCCAAGACCAGGGCGCAGACAGAAGCTCAGACAACTCCCACCAGGACAGGCCAGAGGAACCCAGCCCAGGAGGCTGCTCCAGACTGGTGAGCTGAGTCTGAGAGTTTGGGATAGGAAGGGCCTGGCCATGTTTCTCAATACCATACTTGGCGGTGGAATTTAATAAAGCTAAGCTAGATGGGCGCTTCATGAACATTCTCTCTCACATCCCTATTAACTAAACTGGGTAAAATGAGGCCCACAAACCGGGAAAGAGAAAATAAACTACATTCGCTGAATCCTTGTGAGGGGTCATTATCTTTTGGAGTCAGTGAGTCCTGGGTTCGAATCTTGCCTCTGCCCACTTCCTAGCTGAGTGACTGTGGGATGTTTTCTTAACCTGTCTAGGTTTCCTCATTGTAAAAAAAGGATACTAATTGCAGCTTCATGGGGTTGTTTCAAGGATTAAATGAGATTATGGTATAAAATAATGTGCCTAGGCCTGGTGCAGTGGCTCACGCCTGTAATCCCAGCACTTTGGGAGGCGGAGGCAGGCAGATCATGAGGTCAAGAGATCAAGACCATCCTGGCCAACATGGTGAAACCCTGTCTCTACTAAAAATACAAAAATTAGCTGGGCGTGGTGGCATGTGCCTGTTCCAGCTACTCTGGAGGCTGAGGCAGGAGAATCACTTGAACCTGGGAAGCGGAGGTTGCAGTGAGCTGAGATCGCGCCACTGTACTCCAGCCTGGTGACAGAGCAAGACTCTGTCTAAAAAAAAAAAAAACAAAACCAAAAAACAAACAAACAAAAAAAAGGTGCCTAGCACAGCACAAGGCGCAAGGTAAATTGCTTAATTCGTGTTAAATTTGCTTTTCCTTTAGTGTTCACAGTTACCTTGTAAGATAGGCGTTAGCCCCATATAACCAGATGGGGAAACTGAGGCTCGGAGGGTTAATAATATTCTCCAGGCTCACATAGCTAGGGAGTCAGTGCCCAGCCATGTTCCCTATATCACCACTTCCCTTTCCTTTGTTCTTTTGCTTATGATCATCATCATTTTATTAATAATCATAGCTAACATTTATACACCAAAGGCAGAAGAAGACTCTACTTGTTTTTGGTGTATATTTCTCACATTGTTGGATTTTCATCACGTTTATTGAATATGCATGATGTGCTAGATGTTTTTGATTTAATCTTCACATGACGTCCATGGAGGTGAGGTTACAGACCCAACTGGTGAATGGGAGCAAGGGTACAAGCCTAGGCGGTCTGTCTTGAGAGCTCACTGCACTGCCTTCTCTGTGTATTTTCTGTGTTATCGGCACAGTCGTAACAGCATCTGGCTTGCTTAACATATGCTGGATATTGTGCTAAGCACTTTATCTGCAATCTTTGTAACAAGCCTATGAGATAGACTCTATTGACATATACCCATTTCACTGATCTGAACACTGAGGCTCTGAGAGGTGACATGAGTACTCAAGGCCAAACAGCCAATTAGTAAAATAGAACCAGTGAGCTGTTTTCCACTATGCATCAAGCCTTTTTATCTATAAATAGGCTCCTATTATGCCGTATTGTTCCAGGACTTTGCTTGGTTTTGTAAGTTCTGTAGTATTTGAAGATCTTTCCCAGTGGGTTCACCTTGCTCTGCCGAATTTGATCTTTTCCTGAGCCCTGCGTCATAACTGTCTATGGATGTATTTGTCACAGGCACAGGTGCTGTCAGGATGAGGGCAGGTACTTCCTCTTCTCATTTCCAACCACTGTAGTGTAGTTAGGAGCATGAGCCCTGGAGACCAATAGGCTAACATTCAATCCTGACTTTGCCACTATCTGAACAACCGAGGTGAGTGGCTTCACTTTTTCAAGTGTAATTCTCTCATCTGCAAAATGTGGGTATGAAGAGTGCTTACCTCCTAGGGAGGTGGTGAGGTTGAAATGAGATGACACATGTTTGGCATTTAACATAGTGCTTGGTGCAAGAAAAATACTCAAATAGGTTACCTGTTAGTGACATAAGCAATTTCGTCCTACTGTAAGTAATGCAGGGGTGACCATCCTTGTGCGTCTGGCTCCTCCCTTCTTCACATGATTTATTTGGACCAGATGCCCAGAATTGGGATTCCTGGGTCTGCAGCCTTTAAGGGGGCTGGTTTGAATGCGGTGGTGGAGCCAGCTTCCTGCCTGGCTTGACTGGAAGCAGCCTACGACTGCTGGCTCCTCCAGGCTCCATCCTTGACTCTGCGGCACAGCCCATCATCCCACAGCTTTCCAAACAACTCGTTGCCATGACAACCAGTACCGGCTGCGGGAGAAAAATTGAGTCTGGGCTATAACAGGGACAGGCGGGTGGTTGTGTACAGGGCTGAGTGGGACCTGGGCAGTGGGGGGCACAGTGCCCGGCTGGTCTGGAGCCCCATTTAGGGCCTTAGCACCTTCCCCTGGAGACAGCCTGGCTTGTGGCAGGGGCAGACAGGTTCAAGGTCAAGCTCTGCCTCTTACTACAGGGTACAGGGTGACTTTAGAACTGTCTTCAGACATTTAGATGAGTTTAACTTTTTTTTTTCCTTTCTTAAGCTCAGTGGCAAGAAGACTTTTTTTTTTAAAATTTAATTCTTTTTTAAGATGGGAGTCTCGCCCTGTCACCCAGGCTGGAGTGCAGTGGCACAATCTTGACTCACCACAACCTTTGCCTCCTGGTTTCAAGGGATTCCCCTGAGTAGCTGGGACTACAGGTGTGGGCCACCAGGCTCAGCTAATTTTTGTGTTTTTAGTAGAGGCAGGATTTCACTATGTTGGCCAGGCTGGTCTCGAACTCCTGACCTCAGGTGATCTGCTGCGTCGGCCTTCCAAAGTGCTGGGATTACAGGCGTGAGCCGCTGCGCCTGGCTGCAAGAAGACTTTAGACATTTAGAAATGTCTCTTCTCTGAATCTGAGTTGCCTCCTCTGTGAAGTGGGGAGAATGAACTGGGCCCCAGAACTGCCAGGAGTCTGATATCAGAGGCTGGCCGTGTTGTATTCTTCTGGAATGAACCAGAGACTCTTGGAAGAGAGATGGGAGGGGGACTGGATGCCATTCTCTTGTCCGTCCTGGGCCCCACAGTAGCCAGTGAGGTTTGGAGCTGCTCTGTGGGTGGGATAGCAGTGGGTATGTGTGTGGGGGGGCAGCTCTGCCAGTGAACCCGGGCTGCTCGCATTCCACCAGTCATAACCAGAGAGGCACACAGCTCCTCTGGCCTGACCCAGAATCCCTGGTTCAAGGTATGCTATCTGTAGCTGCAAAGTGTCAAGAAGTGACTGAAGGAGGAGCGTGTCTTCCTAACAGATGAGCAGCCTAAGAGGAGCTCGTTTCATTTATATTAGTGTGCCTACTATAGACTGAGCGCTTCAAGTATGTCATCTCATTTAATCCTTACATTAACCATTAAAGGTCAATGTCGGCCAGGCATGGTGGCTCACACCTGTAGTCTCAGCACTTTGGGAGGCCAAGGCGGGTGGATTGCTTGAGCTCAGGAGACCAGCCTGGGCAATGTGGCAAAACCCTGTCTGTAGAAAAAATACAAAAATTAGCTGGGCATGGTGGCTTGTGCCTGTAGTTCCAGCTACCCGGGAGATTGAGGTGACAAGATCACCTGATTCCAGGAGGTCAAGGCTATAGTAGGCTGTGCTGGTGCTGCTGCCTTCCAGCCTGGGCAACAGAGTGAGACCCTGTCTCAAAAAAAAAAAAAAAAGTCAACACTAATATCCCCATTTTACTAAGTAAGAAAACTGGGCTTCCGAGAAGTTAAGTGACTCACTCGGGGCACATCGTGAGTAAGTGGCCGAGCCAGGGTTTGACTCCAGTCCTGCATAACTTGACTGTTCACGGGGCTTTATTATAATTTGTTGAACAAGGAGCGGGGCTCGTCCAGGGATCTTACAGTCTAGTGGGAGGAGAAAGCCGCTAACCGGAGAATTGAAATACAGACTGAAGCCCAGTGGACCGTGGATGTTCAGAGGGGAGGAGAGGGCAGAGGAGGGGGCTGTCTGAACTGAGTCTGGGCAAGGGAAGGAGATGTTCAGCAGGTGAGAAAGTAGGAGAGGCTTGCTAGGAAGAGGGCAGTGCTCTGCAGAGCTGCATTGCAAGAGGCAGCTTGGAGTGTCGCAGGAGTAGAGGGTGGGGGTTACAGGTGGGACAGGAGCCAGGTGGGAGAGGCCAGCTTGAATGGAAATGGAGAGCCTGCAGGGTGGTCGAGTGTCAGGATGGCCTTTCTCCAGGGCAGGGACCAAGGAACTTTATCAACACAGGCATTTATAGAGAGAGCTTGTTCTGTTCCAGGCACTATTCTAAGAGTCTCGAATAATGATAATGATCCTTGCCCCAACACCATGAGGTAAATACTGGTATTATCCTCATGCTACTGATGAGAAAACTGAGGCACAGAGAGATTAAGTAACTTTCCCAAGATCACACAGTTCCTAAGTGTTGGCACCAAGTATCCCCATTGCATGAATATGCCCCAATTTATTTATTTGTTGACTCCGTGTGGACATTTGGTGTTTTTTTTTTTTTTTTTTTTTTTTTCCTGCTACATATGGTGCTGCTGTGATAGTTTTGTATGGTTTTTGGTACATATGGGCAAGAGTATCTCCAGGGAATATTTTCTGGGGTGGAATTGCTAGGTTATATCTTCAACTTAAATGGTGCCAGATGTTTTCTAAAGTGGTTGAAATAGTATACACCCCCATCAGCAGTGTATGAATGTTCCGGTGACTTCACCTCTTCACCAGCCCTTGATGGTACCAGACTTAGGGTTTTTGCTGAAATGGAGATATGCTGTGGTGTCTCAATGTTGTTTTAATTTTCACTGCCCTCTTACTAAGGAGCATCTTTTCATGCATTTTGGTTATTCTTGTTAAGTCTTTTCTTAAAAAAGTTTTTTGGCTGGAGTACAGTGGCGTGATCTCAGCTCACTGCAACCTCCCCCTCCCAGGTTCAAGCGATTCTGCTGCCTCAGCTTCCCAAGTAACTGGGATTACAGGTGCCCGCCACTATGCCCAGCTAATTATTTTTGTATTTTTAGTAGAGACAAGGCTTCACCATGTTGGTCAGGCTGGGATTACAGGTGTGAGCCACTGCGCCTGGCCATTTTTTAAATTTTTTGTTAGCGACAGGGTCTGCTCTGTCACCCAGGCTGGGTGACATAGTTCACTGCAGCCTTGAACTCCAGGGCTCCAGAAATCCTCCTGCTTCAGACTCCTGAGTAGCTGGGACTACAGGCCAGTGCCACCATGCATGGCTGGCTAATTAAAAAGTTTTCTTTCTTTTCTTTTTTTTTTTTTGAGACAGAGTCTCGCTCTGTTGCCAGGCTGGAGTGCAGTGGCGTGATCGTGGCTCACTGCACCCTCTGCCTCCCGGGTTCAAGAAATTCTCCTGCCTCAACCTCCCAAGTAGCTGGGACTACAGGTGCGCCCCGCCACCACACCTTTTTTATTTTTAGTAGAGATGGGGTTTCACCATGTTGGCCAGGATGGTCTCGATCTCTTGACCTCGTGATCCATCTGCCTCGGCCTCCCAAAGTGCTGGGATTACAGGCATGAGCTACCGGGCCCGGCCTTCTTTTTTTTTGAGATAGAGTTTTGCTCTTGTTGCTCAGGCTGGAGTGCAATGGCGTGATCTTGGTTCACTGCAACCTCTGCCTCCTGGGTTCAAGTGATTCTCCTGCCTCAGCCTCCTGAGTAGCTGGGATTAGAGGTGCCCACCACCACGCTTGGCTAGATTTTTTTTGTATTTTTGGTAGAGATGGGGTTTCACCATGTTGGCCAGGCTGGTTTCGAAATCCTGACCTCAAGTGATCCTCCGACCTCAGCCTCCCAAAGTGCTAGGATTACAGGTGTGAGCTACCGCGCCCGGCTAAAAAAAAATATTTTTTTTGAGATGGAGTCTCACTGTGTCGCCAGGCTGGAGTGCAGTGGCACGATCTCAGCTCACTGCAACTTCCGCCTCTTGGGTTTTAAGCGATTCTTCTGCCTCAGCCTCCCAAGTAGCTGGGACTACTGGCACGTGCCACCATGCCCAGCTAATTTTTGTATTTTTAGTAGAGACAGAGTTTCATAATGTTGGCCAGGATGGTCTTGATCTCTTGACCTCATGATCTGCCCAACTTGGCCTCTGGATTACAGGCGTGAGTCACCACGCCTGGCCAGAATTCTTTATCTATTCTGGATAGTACTCCTTTGTTGCTTATGTATTTTGCAAATACATTCTCCTAGAGTGTGGCTTATAATTTTGCTTTCTTTATGGTATCTGTTGATGAGCAGCAATTCTTAATTTTTAAAAATTGTGGTAAAGTGTATACATAACTTAAAATTTACCATTTTAACAATTTTTAAGTGTACAGTTCAGTGGCATTAAGTACATTCACATTGTTGTGCAGTCATCACCAAAATCCATCTCCAGAACGTTTTCCTCACCGCAAACTGAAACTCTGTACCTATTAAACAATAACCCCCCATTTCCCTCCCCCCACCCCTGATACCCACCATTCTACTTTCTGTCTCTATGAATTTGACTCCTCTAGGTACCTCACTTAAATGGAATCACTAAATAATTGTCCTTTTATGACTGGCTTCTTTCACTTAGCATACTGTTTTCAAGGCTCACCCACATTGTAGTGTGTATCAGAATTTCATTCCTTGTTGAGGATGAATAACATTCCATTGTATTCTTCTATCAATGGACACTTGGATGGTTTTCACCTTTTGGGTATTGTGAATTATGTTGCTAAAAACATTGGTGTACAAATATCTGTTTCAATCCCTGCTTTAAATTCTTTTTTGTGTATATACCCAGAAGTGAAATTGCTGAAGTAATTCTTAATTTTAAAATATCCAACTTTATCCGTTATTTATAGTTTGTTTTAGAAGTATTTTTAAAGAATTCATTTCCTATCTTAAGGTAGTGATGAAGTTCTCATATATTGTGTTGTTTTGCCTTTCACATTTAGGTCTGTAATCTACCTGGAATTGACTTTTGTGAATGATAGGGGGCAGGGATCTAATTTAATTTTTTGTATGGATACCCAATTGTTCCAACACCGTTTGCTGAAAATTCTGTCCTTCCCCATTTACATGCAATGCCAGCTCTGCCGTAAGTCAAGTTTCCGTATATGTGAGATTGATTTCTGGTCTCTACACTCATCTTGTTCAAATTGGCTTTCCCTTTGTTAATATTACATAATCTTAATTATAGTAGCTTATTAATAATTCTTGATAGTTGGTGAGACAAGTCTTCCAACTTTGTTTTTGTCAAGAGGATCTTCACTCTTACATTCTTCTGCTTTTTCATGTATTACAATCAGCTTGTCAATTTCCAGACACCCACACACACCACACACACACACACACACACACACACCCCACACACTGATTGAGATCTTGATTGGAAACATATTGAAACTATAAATCAGTTTGAGGAGAACTGACTTTTTTTTTTAAGAGATGGGGTCTCACTATGTTGCCCAGGGTGATCTTGAACTCCTAGGCTCAAGTGATCTGCCTGCCTTGGCCTCCCAAAGTGTTGGGATTACAGGAATGAACCACTGCACCTGGCTGAGAACTAACATCTTTACAATATTGAGTCTTCCAATCCATGAACATAGTATATTCATTTATTTTGATCTTTAATGTCTTTCAATACAGTTTTACATTTTCTCCATAAAAATCTTGCACTTTTTTTTTTTTTTTAGACGGTCTCACTCTGTTGCCCAGTCTGGAGTGCAGTGGTGTGAGCTCAGCTCACTGCAACCTCCACCTCCTGGGTTCAATCAATTCTCGTGCCTCAGCCTCCCAGGTAGCTGGACTCACAGACATGTGCCACCATGCCTGACTAATTTTTGTATTTTTAGTAGAGATGCAGTTTCACCATGTTGGCCAGGCTCTTCCCAAACTCCTGGCCTCATGTGATCTGTCCACCTTGGCCTCCCAAAGTGCTGGGATTACAGGCGAGAGCCACCATGCCTGACATTCTTTTCAGGATTTATTCCTAGATATGATATCTATATCTATATATAACTTTTTATTATGGAAAATTTCGAGTATATGTAAAAGTAGACTGAATTGTAAGCAGGGCAAATTATGGTCCGTGGATGGTTTACCTCACCTGGTTTTGTAAATAAGCTGGACTATTTGTTTACATATTTTCTGTGGCTGAGTTCCTGTTACAATGGCATGGTTGAGTAGTTGTGATAGAGACCACATAGACAGCGTCAAAGATAAACAAAGCCAAACACTAGCTAAAATGGTAAGGACAGATTTCAGTAATAATGATTGCAATAGGGAAGATAGTTCAGCATGAACTAAACTGAACTCAGCTTTGATTTGTACAGAAGTAACTGGGCATTCTAAAGGAAGAATCTAGGAGTGGAGGAGGGGGGACAAGCAAGGGCTCAGTAGAGCCAGGGAACTGAAAATTACAAAGAGTCAGTCAGTATAAATGTAATTAGTCCAATTTTGTCTTCTAGGCGGCAGTTATCAAAGTTAGGATTCTATCCTCTGGTAGAGACTGGAGGCAGAGGTTCTATCCTCAGGTGTTGGCTGGAACAAACAGTACATTTTGGGGGCAGCCTTGAGTTTTCTTAGGCAGCTACTTTAAGAGGGGTAGAGTCATCTTAGGGATGTGGCCATGAGCTCTTAGAAACTATTTTAGTGTTTATTCAAGTCTTTATAGACAAAGGTTGAGGCCTAGCTGAGAAGGAGGCTCAGAGGAGCCTGGCTAGAGTTTGGTCAAGAAGAGAAACTGTCACTTGGCAGTCCTAAAGTATTTTCTGTTTTTTTTTTTTTTTTTTTTTTTTTTCCTGAGACCAATTCTTGCTCTGTCCCTCAGGCTAGAGTGCAGTGGTGCAATTTCGGCTCACTGCAACCTCTGCAGCCCGGGTTCAAGTGATTCTCCTGCCTCAACCTCCCAAGCAGCTGGGATTACAGGTGCCCACCACCATGCCTGACTAAGTTTTGTATTTTTAGTAGAGACGGGGTTTCACCTTGTTGGCCAGGCTGGTCTCGAACTCCTGACCTCAGGTGATCCACCCGCCTGGGCCTCCCAAAGTGCTGGGATTACACCCTGGAATGAACCCTTTTGTACTCACACCCAACCCTAGCCACCATATGTTATCTTATCTTGCCTGAAAATCATCAAATATTCATTTAATATCCAAATTTGCAGTAGTTTCATAAAGATGACAAATTTTTAAATAATTAATTAATTAGTTTTTTTTGGAGACACAGTTTTGCTCTATTTCCCAGGCTGTAGTGCAGTGGCACAGTCTCAGCTTACTGCAACCTCCTCCTCCTGGACTCAATCGATCCTCCTGTCTCAGCCTCCTGAGTAGCTGGGACCACAGGCATGTGCCACCACGCCTGGTTAATTTTTTGTATTTTTTGTAGAGATGGGATTTTGCCATGTTTTCCAGGCTGGTCTCAAACTCCTGAGCTCAAGCAGTCCACCCACCTTGGTCTCTCAAAGTGTTGGGATTACAGGCATGAGCCACCGCACCTGGCCAACAACTTATTTTTATAACTTGTCTTATTAAAGTCAGGATAGAAATAAGGTCCACACTTTGCGATTGGTTGATGTTTCTTTTAAGCCTTTTAAACTATAGGTTCTCCCTCCATATCTTGTTTTTTCTTGCAGTCTTTTTTTCTTTTGAAGAAGAAGAAATTAGAATGTCCTGTAATTTTTGTATCCCTGTAGTATAGTTAAGCATGCTCCTCTGTCTTTGCTTTAAGCTGTGAACTGGTGGTTGAATCTAGAGACTTGATTAGAATTGGATTCAGTTTTTAGCCCGAACTACTTCTTGGGTTGGTAGTGTGTTCTTTCCATCAGAAGGTACATGTCTCCTTGTACTACTTTATATTTACTGATGCTATTTTTTATATATATATGTGTATGTGTGTGTGTATATGTGTGTGTGTATATATATATATATAATTTTTTTTTTTTTTTTTTTGAGACGAAGTCTTGCTCTGTCGCCCAGGCTGGAGTACAGTGGTGCGATCTCAGCGCACTGCAACCTCTGCCTCCTGGGTTCAAGCAATTCTCCTGTCTCAGCCTCCTAAGTAGCTGAGACTACAGGCACCCACCACCATGCCCGGGTAATTTTTGTATTTTTAGTAGAGACGGAGTTTCACCATATTGGTTGGGCTGGTCTTGAACTCCTGACCTCAGGTGATCCACTCGCCTTGGCCTCCCAAAGTGCTGGGATTGCAGGCATGAGCCACCAGGCCCCGCCTGTTTTGTGCTTTGCATACGTTTTGCATTTCTACACTTTCTCCCATGTAAAAACAGAATTGAGTTTTGTTTATTGATTTTGCATCCAGAAATCTTGCTTTTATTAATCTATATAATTTATCTATTTGAATTTTGTTTGTTTTCTATGTAGACAATCATATGTAGACAAATGACAGTTTTTGTTATTTCCTTTCCAATTCTTTACATCTCTCTTCCCTTCCCTTTCCTTACTGTGCTAGCTAAGACTGTTAGTATAATGTTGCATAGAAATGGTGATAGCAAGGAACCCATGACTTATTCTGGATTTTAAAGGAAATGTGGTCATCATTTCACCTTAAGTATGACACTTGCTATGTTATTTATATAGATGCTCTTTATCAGGTAAAGGAAACTCCCTTCTCTTCCTGATTTGCTAATTATTTACAATTATTATTACAATTATTACAATTACAATATTTGCAATTATTATAATTATTATTATTGCACAGTGCATTTAATCACTTATGTTTTTTCCATTTCTGAGATAATAATATGATTTTTATCCTCGAATTTATTCGTTAATTTAAGGAGTTAGTGTTTTTTTTTTTAATATTAAGCTTTTTTAAATATTAAGTTATTGCCTTGCTGGAACAAACCCAATTTGGTAATGCTATATCTTTTTCATCTTTTCTGAATTCAATTTCATATTTTGTTTGGGGTTTTCAATGGATGAATTAACTGGCCTGAAATGATTTGTTCTCATACTACCCTTGTGAGATTTTGGTATCAGGGTTTTGCTAGCTTCATAGAATGAATTGTGGATTATCTTTTTGTTTTCTATTTTCTGGGATAATGTATTTAAGATTGGAATTATTTGTTTTTTGGACATTTTGATAGAATGGCTGGTTAAAAAAAAGTATGGACTGATGTTCTCTTTAGGGAAGGTGTTTCCTTACCTACTGATTCAATTTATCTTGTGGCTATAGGTTTATTCAGTGTTGTTTTTCTCTTGAATCAATTTTGGTAAGTTATACTTTTCTAGATATCTATTTGTTTCATCTGAGTTTTCAAATTTATTGGCATGTTGGCATATAGTATTTCACAATAGCCTCTTATCTTTAAGGACTGTGCACTTGTAATTATGCATTCCAAATATTAGCTAGTTATACCTCCTCTCTTTTCCTTAATCAGTCTTGTCAGAGAATTGTCAGTTTTTTCAAAGAACCGATTTTTGGTTTGTTCATCCTCTCTACTGTATGTTTGTTGTCAATGTCACCTTCCGTTCAGTTTATGCTACTATTTATAAAGTCTTAAAAATTATGCTTAGTTCATTAGTTTTCTGCCTTTTTTCCTTTCTAATAAAGTCATTTAAAGCTATAAAGGAACCTTTTAATTGTTGCTTTTGCTGCATTCATAGACTTTACATACAGTCTTATTCAATCTCAATATTTTATCATTTTTAATTACGATTTTTCTTTGATCTATGTGTTATTTAAAAGTCCCTTCCCTTCTCCTCCCCTCCCCCTCCCCTTCCCCTCCCCCTCCCCGTCCCCTCCCCCTCCCCTCCCCCTCCCCGTCCCCTCCCCCTCCCTTCCCCTCTCCTCCCCCTCCTCTTCCCTCCCCTCCCCTCCCCTCCCCTCCCCTCCCCCTCCCTTCCCCTCCCCTCCCCTCCCCTCCCCCTCCCTTCCCCTCCCCTCCCCCTCCCTTCCCCCCTCCCCTCCCCTCCCCTTTTTGAGACAGAGTCTGGCTCTATCCCCCAGGCTGGAGTGCAGTGGTGCTATCTTGGCTTACTGCAGCCTCCACCTCCCAGCTTCAAGCAATTCTCATGCCTCAGCCTCCCTAGTAGCTGAGATCACAGGCATGTGCCACCACGTCTGGCTAATTTTTGTATTTTTAGTAGAGATAGAGTTTCACCATGTTGGCCAGGCTGGTCTCAAACTCCTGACCTGAGGTGATCCAGCTGCCTGACCTTCCAAAGTGCTGGGATTACAGGCGTGAGCCACCATGCCCGGCTTAGAGTGTATTTCTTAATTTCCAAACGTAATATTTTGTTGCTTTTGTCTTTATTGCCTTCTAACTTAATGACATTGTGGTCTGAGAAGTTGGTCTTTATCTGAGTTATCCAGTCTGATAGCCACTGGCCGCTTGTGTCTATTGAGCACTTGAAATTTGGTTAGTCCAAATTGAGATGTACTGTAAGTGTAAAATATACACTGAATTTCAAAGACTCAGTACAAAAAAAAGTAAACATTTCATTAATAGTTGTTCATGGCTGGGCGCGGTTCCTCACGCCTGTAATCCCAGCACTTTAGGAGGCTGAGGCGGGCAGATAATGAAGTCAGGAGTTTGAGACCATCCTGGCCAACATAGTGAAACCCTGTATCTACTGAAAACAAACAAACAAACAAAATTAGCCAGGCGTGGTGGTGGGCACCTGTAATCCAAGCTACTCAGGAGGCTGAGGCAGGAGAATCGCTTGAACCCGGAGGGTGGAGATTGCAGTGATCCGAGATCACACCACTGCACTCCAACCCTGGGCAACAATGTGAGACTCCGTCTCAAAAAAAAAAAAAAGTTTTCATATTGATTACATGTTGAAATGACAATATATTGGATATGATGAATTAAATAAACTACAAAATTAATTTCACTTTTTAAAATGTGGCTACCAGAATATTTAAAAGTACACATGTGGCTTATGTTTCTGTTGGGCAGTGCTGATCTAAAAAAGTCTTTTGAAATTTGTTGATATTTGCTTTTTGGCCCAGGCTTTGCTCAGTTTTTATATATGTTGCCTGTATACTGGAAAAAAATATGTATTCTCTAGTTATTAGGATTAATATTCTGTATATATTTTTATATATGTACAGATGAAGCTTGTTGATTTCATTAATTATTTTTTATTCCTACTGATTATTTTGTCAGCTTTATTTATCAGTAGTTACAGAGATACATGAAACTTTCTTGCTCTCATGGTGGATTTGTCTTTTTGCTTGTAGTTCTACCATTTTTTGCTTTATACTTTTTGAGCTTATGCTATTAGATGCTTATAAGTTTAGAGTTGTTATAGCTTCCTGGTAAAACTACATATAATTATGTAGTCAAGTCTTTGCCTCTAATGATTTTTTGCTTTAAAATCTCTTTTATCTGATTATTAATACAGCTACAAAGCTTTATTTTGGTTGGTTATTTGCCTGTTCGTATATTATTCCATTTTGTTATTTTAACCTTTTTGCATCATTATGTTTTAGAAATGGGTCTCATAAAGACTTTATAATTGTATTTTCTTTCCTTAAAGTTCTGATAATTTTTGTATTTTTCTGAAATATTAGTTCATTTACATTTGTTATAGTTACTGATTTATTTACATCTACTCCTACCATTTTATTCTGTGCTTTTTTTTGAGACACAGTCTCACTCTGTTGCCCAGGCTAGAGTGCAGTGGCGTGATCATAGCTCACTGCAGCTTTGATCTCCTGGGCTCACAATTCTCCCACCTCAGCCTCCCAAGTAGCTGGGACTACGGGTGCATGCCACCGTGCCTGGCTCTTTAAAAAAGAAAATTTTAGTAGGGCCAGGGTCTGGCTATGTTGGCCAGGCTGGTCTCGAATTCCTGAGCTCAAGCATTCCTCCCGCCTCAGCTTCCCAAGGTGCTGGGATTACAGGCTTGAGCCACTGCACCAGGCCTGTTTTGTGCTTTGCATATGTTTTGCATTTCGGCACTTTCTCCCTTTCATTTCCTCCTTTTGGATTATTTTTTTCTTACTCCTTTTTATCCCTCTAGTAGTTTAGATGTTTCCTATCCTCAGTTTATATTTTTTTGGTGGTTCTCTTAGAAATTTGAGCACAGGCCAGGCTCGGTGGCTCACACCTGTGATCCCAGCACTTTGGGAGGCCGAGGCCAGTGGATCACAAGATCAGGAGATCGAGACCATCCTGGCTAACACGGTGAAACTCTGTGTCTACTAAAAACACAAGAAAAAAATAGCCGGGTGTGGTGGTGGGTGCCTGTAGTCCCATCTACTCAGAAGGCCTAGGCAGGAGAATCGCTTGAACCTGGGAGGTGGAGGTTGCAGTGAGCCAAGATCATGCCACTGCATTCCAGCCTGGGTGACAGAGCGAGACTCCATCTCAAAAAAAAAAAAAAAAAAAAAGAAAGAAAGAAAAAAGAAATTTGAGCACAAATAACTAACTTATCAAAGTATAAAGGTAGTTACAATCTTTGTCTTACTCCAAAATGATATAGGGATCTTGGAATGCTCTAATTCCAAGTGTGTACCTTTCCAATTTGTGTGTTGTTGTTATCCAGTAAATTGGTCCTATCTTGTTTTTCAAAAAATCCCCAAATTACACACTGTTATTATAGTTTCATACAATCAATGTTTATTTAGATTTAACATCTTCATCATTTTCTTTGCTCAAAATTCTTCCTTTCATCTCAGCTTTTCTATCTGAGATTGTTTTTCCTTCCTTCTGCCTCAGGTTTATCTTTTAGCATTTTGTTTATCGAGCAAAGCAAAATTATCAAGAAAAATAACAGCTCTCTTGATTTTTCTCTACAGTATCTTTATTTCTTCCTTATTCTTGAAAAGTATTTTGTCTGGGTCCACAATTGATAGTTATTTTTTTAAGCACATTGAAAATATTATTTTTCTATGTTTTGCTTTTCGTTATTACTATTGAGAAAGTAGCTGTTAGTCTAATTGCCATTCCTTTATAGATAAAAGGTATTTTGGTGAATGGGATCATAGAATAGTAGTTGAAGTTATGGCCTCTGGAATCAGACTGTCTGGATTTAAATCCCAGCTCTTTGGTTTTCTAGCTGTGTGACATTGGGCAAGCTGATTAACCTCCCTGTGCCTCTATGTGCCTTAGTTTCCTCTTTTGTAAAATGGGGGAGATAACAGTACCAGTACCTCATAAGATTGTGGTGAGGATTAAATTAACTAATATGTAAAGCACTTGCCACAGATGTAGCACATTTTATGTGCTATTCAAGTGTTAGCTATTATTTTTTCTTTTTATGTATGTAAGGATCTCCTTATCATGAGTGTTGATGTGTCTAGGTATGAATTTCCTTTTATTTATTCTGTTTGAGATTCACTGAGCTTTTTGAATCTGTAAATTTTTGTCTTTTATCAATTTTGAAAAATTCTTAGCCTTATTTCTTTAAACACTGCTTCTACCCATTCTCTTTCCTCTCTCCTTCTGGAACTTTAGATTAATCATTTTCACCCTTCCTTCCTTCCTTCCTTCCTACCTTTCTTTCTTTCTCCTTTCTTTCTCTTTCTTTCCCTCCTCCTCCTCCTCCTTCTCCTTTCCTTTCCTTTGCTTTCTTCTCCTTTCCTTTCTTCTCCTCTCCTTTCCTTTCCTTTATTTTGAGACAGCGTCTTGCTGTGTCATCCAGGCTAGAGTACAGTGGTGTGATCATAGCTCACTGCAGCCTTGACTTCTCGGGCTCAAACAATCCTGCCACCTCAGCCTCCTGAGTAGTTGGGACTACAGGTACACACCACCATGCCTGGCTATTTTTTTTTTTTTCTTGTTTTTGTAGAGATGGGGTCTCGCTATGTTTCCCAGGCTGCTCTCGAACTTCTGGCCTCAAGCGATCCTCCTGTCTCGGCCTCCCAAAGTGCTGAGATTACAGGCGTGATGTGTCTCTTAGTGCTTCACAGTGTCTGCTGTGAAGATTCTGGATAATTTATTTAAATGTGTTGTCCAGTTAGCTAATTTGTTTCAGCTGCATCTAATATGCTATTAAACCCATATATTGAGTTTTTAAATTTTAATTAAGATTGTTACATTTTTCATTCCCAGAAGTCGTGTTTCGTTCCCGATCAAATCTGCCCAGTTGTTTTTTGTAGTTTTTTTGTCCTTCACTCATGTATTCGTCTCCTTTTATTTCTTTAAACATATTATACATACGTAGTTTGTATTCTGGTCTGATAGTCCAGTGTTGAAAGGCCTCGCTCGTCTCATTCTCCTGCCTGTTGTTTTGGAGCCTCATAACGTGGACATTAGGACCCCTGAGACAGGGGCCAGCCAAAAGGCTTTGAACTGTGAAGGGCTGGTCTTGATATTCTTCCTGTTGCTCTTCTTCCCACACCCCTGTTTTCTTTGTTTTTTTTTTCTCCCTCTTTCTCAATTTACTTTTTTGAAAGGCTGATTCATTTCCATGGTTCAAAAAAACAAAAAAAGTGAAACTCATCTTTCCCGGCACCCAGTTGCTTCCCTACTGGCAGCCTGGGTTATATAGGTTCTTGCAGATACTTCCTGTGATATTTTATGCGTATTCAAGCAAATACAAATTTTAAAATTCATTCTGTCTGTAACGCGAATGGTAGCACACCACACGTATTGTTCTGAACTTGTTTTTAATAAAAAATATGTTTCTGATTATAAAAGAAATACATGCTCGTTTTGAGTAACATGAATACCCAAGTGTCTACAAGTAGAAAGTGAAAGTCTCCCTGGAGTTTCATTCCCCAGAGATAACCTCTATTATGTATCTGTAAATATATATTTACATAAATGGGCTTATGCAACAGATATTGTTCTGTAACCTATTTTTTCTTTTTCTCCCAATAATACTTCATGACATCTTTCCACGAATCTTTTCATGTCTCCACATAGCCCCACAGCTAAGTGCTTGGACTTTGGAGTCAGACAGAGCTAGGTTCTAATACTAGCTCTGCAGCTTAGCAGCTATAGGACTTTTCAGATCCTCTTGGAGCCTCAGCTTCCTCGTCTGTAAAATGGGGATAGAAATAGTGTATACCTCATGGTGTCATTCTGAGACCTTAATAGCATGAATGATGTGCTTCTGTGGGGCCAGCTACTTCATAAGCCCTCAACGAGTGGTAATTTTTATGATGACTTCCTTACCCTTTATAAGCCACATAGAATTCGTAGTACAAAGTGTCACCATTTATTAACCATTTCCCTTTGATGGTTTTTTTTTTTTTTTTTTTGAGACGGAGTCTCACTCTGTCGCCCAGGCTGGAGTGCAGTGGCGCAATCTCGGCTCACTGCAACCTCCGCCTCCCAGGTTCAAGTGATTCTCCTGCCTCAGCCTCCCAAGTAGCTGGGGTTACAGGTGCCCGCCACCATACTCGGCTAATATTGGTATTTTTAGTAGAGATGGGGTTTCACCATGTTGGCCAGGCTGGTCTCAAACTCCTGATCTCATGCGATCCACCCGCCTCAGCCTCCCAAAGTGCTGGGATTACATGCGTGAGCCACTGCACCCGGCCTGATGGACATTTTTTTCATTAACCATTTTCCCTTTGATGGACAACTTTTTTGATATAATTATAACTCAGTGAACACTGAACACACACCCTTTCAACAAGAATGTCTTCTTTTTGTGAATTCCCTTCCATGGGGTGGCTGGGTCCTCTGGATTCTAATCTCTGCATCCTCTTTCTCTCCAAGGAGGAAGTGAAAATACCCCATGGAGTGAAGCTTGTGTGTTACGTAGGTTTTTACGTTTTATTATTGCTTTTCTTCCTCCCTTGCCTCAGATGGGGTGGAGTGGGAGGGCTCCTCCACAGTAGATGTGGAGATCCTACCCCCACCCAGCCTGCCCTCCCCCAGTGGTTCCTAGTGCTCCCCTCCCTCTGTAATGTTGGATCTTAGACTTTTAGTTTCCTGCAGACCTTGGAACCTGACCATTTCATGATCATTCATTCAAGGATTAGTTTTCAGACTCACCTACTTTTAAAACAATTCCCTGCGGTTTGCAATAAATGAAAAGAATTGAAACACACTTAAAATGGTCTAAAAGCCTAAAGAAAGCAAGAAAAGAGGAAGGAGAAGGGGGATCTTGTTACAACAACACCTTACTCTACCAATCTTGGAAAGGTACACCTGCCAGGCTCAAAGTTAACACTGAGCTTCCTGGCAGCCATAGCAAAAAGCCGAGCAGGATAGATTCCATAGTTCATTAGAAGAACAAAATCTACTTTGCACCTTGAAACAGTCATGAAGGGATTTCTTTTATGGGCAATAGAGGAGTGATCAGCGGCCTTAAAGAGTGTAAGCCTTACAAATGCCTGCATTTGGCTGCTTCAAGGGAGAGGCACACAACAAGTCAGTGACCCCTGAAAGGGGCATGACAGAGCTTTGAGCAGGAGGAGGTGGAGTCAGAACAAGGTATGTCCCTCCTGATGAGATGCATCTGTGGTCAGAAGAAGAGCGAGAGGGTCCTGGCACAGAGTCCAGTTAACTATGAATGTGACTGGGGGTTAAGGGGGAAGTTGAGAAAGGATGGGGATGGAGACAGGCCCCTCTCCTGGGACAGAGGCTAGCCAGGTAGCAAACATTCACTGAACACTATGTGCCAGGCCTTTTCCAAGCATTGCGAATACAGCGGGGACCAAGACAGGCATGTTCTCTATCCTCACGGAGCTTACACTCCAGTGGGAGAGAGACGTTGAACAATTACAGGTGGGGCGAGCACTCTGAAGGTGGGAACAGCAGCTGGCCCCGCTTGCTTCTGAAGTGCAATCTCCCCCGCAGCTGGGTTCCGGGCCAGTGATCCAGCTCCTGGGGGCCGTCAGCCACAGCCAGGCAGGGGGGCAGCTGCCACCAAAGCTGGAGGTTCTAGAGGACTTGATGGAGGTCACCTCACCCTCACCTGCCCAGAGGCTCAGAAGGAAGAAAAGGCCCATGGCGCAGGGCCCTGCTGGGTGCCAGGTACAGAACAAGTGACGTCATTTAATCCTGCTGAGAGAGGCACCTTCACACCTGATTCACAGAGCTGTCACTGAGGCTCAGAGAGAGGGTGCCACTTGCTCGCGGTCGTTCAGAATAGCCAGAGGCAGGGTTAGGCCCCAGCCTGCATGGCTGGCCTGGGCTCCATGTGTACTTCTTTCTGCAGCTCTGAATTCAGGGTGGACTGGAGGAGGGAGGGGCTGGGCCTCCAGTACATCTGGGGAGGGAATAGTCCCTGGCCTCCATTTCCGGCCAATAGCTTGTCTACTCCCTGCCCCAAGGTTTTCCAGCCTTCTCCTTCAGGAGGCACAGCAGGGGACCCTGGTGGCCTCTATGACCCGTTCTACCCTCCAAGAAACGGTTCCCTGGCCCTTGGCGACCCCAACTCGGACCCTGCATGTCCCCAGGTGAGTGCTTCTGCCCCGGCCATGTGCCTCCATCGCTGGAGCATGCGTCAGGGAGGACGTGGGCGTGGGGAGGTGACTAGAGGAAGCAGTGTCCCCTGGGCTGGAAGGCCAGGCCCACCAGCACAGCCTCAATTCCTCATGCCTCCCCTACAGAGTGGCCCAATGGAGGCCGAAGAGGAGTCTCTGCCGGAGCGGGCAGAGGACTCAGGTGAAGGGCCCTGGAGGGAGCCTCTTCTGCTTCCAGAGACTGCTGTGGTCTGGGGAGGACTCGGGCCCAGCTCCTGGCCCCAGCCCCTGCTGTGACTCTTCTCTCCCCGCATCCCATCAGCCTATAGCTCCTCCCCAAAGGGGTGGGGGAGGGGGTGGGGGCCACTGGCTGCCTGGGCTTGGCTCCCAGATGGATAGAGGGAGGGGTCTAGGTCTTTGATGGTGGGATCCCTCTCCTGTCTGCCTAAACCCATCAGCCTTGAGTCAGCCCCCTCCCCTTTCCCCTGGGCACCCCTGGGAGCCTGTGACGCTCTCTCCCCACAGCTCAGCTCCAACAGGAGAAGCCATCCCTGTATATTGGGGTGCGGGGCACTGTTGTCCGTTCCATGCAGGAGGTGCTATGGACTCGGTGAGGCCTTGCTCCCCACTCCCCTGACATCCCAAGGGCCGCCCTCACACGCCCCCGCCTCCGGGGCCCTGCCATGTTCTAAGGGCTTCTGGGTGTCTGGCTAACCCCATTTGGTAGCTGTGCCAGGTCCCTTGCCCACACCAAGAGCCAGTGGAGAGCTGAAATTTGAAGCTGGGTCTCTCTGGCTTAAAGGCTGTGCTTCCCCACTTAGCTGCTGCAGCTCTCAGCCTCGTCTCAGGTCCATCCATGTCAATGTCACCCGCAGCAAATGCTTTCACATAGTGAGAGTCTGTGCCGGGAGCGGCTCAGAGATCTGAGCCCAGAGCTGTCATTTGCTGATGGGGAGACCAAGGCTCAGAGAGGGTTGGACTTTGCGAAGGCCACATAGCAAGTCAATGACAGATGACACCGAGGGCCAGGGCTCCATTTCCTCCCCCTGACTCCTGCCTTACTCTGACCTGACCCCGGCTTCCTCCCCTCCACACATCCTGTGGGCCAGAGACGGGGCACAGGCTGGTGAGTCAGACAATCAAGTTTCAAATCTTGCTTTTGCCACTAATAACACAGTTGTGAGTAAGCCCCTTATTTTCCCTGAGCCCCAGTAACCCCATCTGTAAAAGGAGAATGATCCTATTTCCTCCTCACAGAGTTGGGGTGAGAATAAGTAGGTTCCTGCAGGGAAACACCCACGACAGGAACAAGTTGGCCCAGACCCTGCCACCCACCCATCTGCCTCCCTGTGGGACTAAGTGCCTGGAGAGCCTCCCGGGCTCAGTGCCTCTGCCCTACCCTGGCCTCCACAGCCTTCGGGAGCTCCCAGACCCAGTGCTGAGTGAGGAGGTGGTGGAGGGCATTGCCGCTGGCATTGAGGCAGCCCTCTGGGACCTGACACAAGGCACCAATGGCCGGTACAAGACCAAGTATCGCAGCCTGCTGTTCAACCTGCGGGACCCCAGGAACCTGGTGAGCAGGGCTTTGGGCTGGGCTGGGTCCCCTCTCTGAATCTCAGAGCCCCCGCAGGATGCTAGGGTGGGGGAGCTCTTTCAGCGTGTGGTGCAGCCCTGCCCCCTGCCCCCCCAGGACTTGTTTCTCAAAGTGGTTCATGGAGCTGTCACCCCCTATGACCTGGTGCGGATGAGCTCGATGCAGCTGGCCCCCCAGGAGCTGGCCCGCTGGCGGGACCAGGAGGAGAAAAGGGTGAGTGCTGAGCCCAGTCAGGATGGGTGAGGGGATGTGGGGGCAGAGTGGGTGGCCTGAGAGTGGAAGAGGGAGAGATGGAGACAGGGAGGGAGGGAGGAGGAATTCAGAAAGACAGAAACAAGGAAACAGAGAAGGCAGACAGGGAGTCAGAGAGACCCTCTCCACAAGAGAAACAGGAGAAGGGGTGGAAATGAAAGGGACTGGGGATGGAGAGCTTGGTAGAGATGTGACACACTTGGTTTTCAGTTGAGCTGGACTGTGGGGTGGGGGGGCTTGGGAGAGGACTGTGGTGAGACCTAGAGTCTGGAGTCCTGAGGTACCTCTTTTCTGATCCCAGCTTCAGATGCCCTGGAAAAGCCTGGAGGTCTTCCTGGTACCCCAGGTTGGGGGAGGGGCCCCATAGCCCCTGGGATTCACAGCTGTGTCCCCATATACCCTGTATCCATGGGTCTCTCCCTGCCTGGGAACTGCTGTGGGACAGGGAAGCTGTGGCACTGAGCAGGCTTTGGAGAATGCTCACCTCATGTTTGTTGGTGGCCCAGTGAGAGGAGAAGGGACTGATTTAAGGGCTGAGGCCACTGGGATGGGGCAAGGCACTCCAGCCCCTGCTCTGGAAGACACTGAACTGATGAGAATGAATAACCAAGAGTCCATCAGGTGAATCTGTCCACTATAGGCTGAGCTTCTGTCCAGGCTCTGTGGGGGCCAGGGATCAGGACTGGCTTTGTAATTTGCGGGAGCCAGTGCAGAATGAAAATGTGGGGCCATTTGTTCAACAACTGCTAAGAATTTCAAGGTGACAACAACAGAGCGCTAAACCGAGCGTGGGCCTCCTAAGTGCAGGGCCCTGTGCGACTGCACAGATCTCACGCCTGCGAGGCTGATCCCACCAGAGAGGAGCAGACCTCCTGTTCTCCAGGGGTTGTTAGAAAAGGAGAGACAGGTTTTCAGGAAGTATTGCAGATAGAGTGACATTGATCGACAGTAAGACTCACCACTAGCATTTACTATGAGCCATGTTCCAGGCTAAGCACTCTATATATGTTGTTTAATATAGTGCTTTAAATTAAATGCCTACAGAACAGATAAACTGAGGCTTAGAGCAGCTAAGTGCTTGCCCCAGGCCATACCATCTTATGAATCTTTATTAATGGCCCAGTGGGAACTCCAGAGCCTGCACTCTTTCAGCAACACCACACCCTTCCCAGAAAAGGATGAGGTACCGTCAGAGGTTGAATTGACTTGTGGGTGAAAGTGAAATCCAGGAAGGCTTCCTGGAGGAGGCAGGACTTGAAGGGTCAATCAGTGGAATACGGAGAGGTAGCGCTAAGGGTGGAGGGCTTCCCAGAGGAGGGGTATGGCGGAAGTAAAAGTGTTGAGGAGAGGGGAACCACAAGAGAGGGGCCTCAAGGGAGGAAAGTGAGCACTTGGGCTTTTGATGGCCAGAGGCCCCCTAACTGGGCTCAGCTTGGGCTGCTCCACCTCTTCAGGGCCTGAATATCATTGAGCAGCAACAGAAGGAGCCGTGCAGACTTCCAGCCTCCAAAATGACCCACAAGGGCGAAGTGGAGATTCAGCGGGACATGGACCAGATGCTGACCCTGGAGGATCTGGTGGTAAGTTGGAGCCTGACCTGGTGCTGGGCAGAGCCCATGCCTGGGGGTCCCACGCCTCGCCTCACCAGCAGTGTGGCCTTGGGCATGTCACCTTACTGCTCTGAGGCCCACCTTGTTTGTGATAAAATGGGGACAGCGATCCTTATCGCATAGGGGAACATGGGGTGGGACAGTGCTGCTGGCACAGGCCTGCCAGCACCTTGTCACTGTCGGTCCTCCTCCTTTTGGCCTCACCCCAAGGCCCCCACATGAGTGGTATTAAGTCCCATCATCACAGGCATCCCCAACCTCAGGCATTCTGCCCAGATCGCTGCTGGGAAGCAGCAGGCTGCGCTGTTCCAGGCAGTGACTTTTTCAGATGGAAGGAAAGAAGACCCACTGTATTCAGTGGATTGGTTTAGGGATGCTCCAGGCAGGGAACCACCCGGCGCCCTGGCAGTCCATCCAGAGGAACTTGTCCTCAGACCTGGAAAGCCAACGGGAGTGACAATAGTCTAGGGCTCTTGGCGCTGAGGATCTGCTCCATCCTTATGTCCATCCTGCTCCTTCCTCACCCGTGGCCCCGGCTTGCACATAGCCTGTCATGGTGGCTCAGCAGCTCCAGCATCCATGAAGCTATCATCTCAGACTCCTGCAGTTGATTAGAACTTTCCCTTGGCTTCCTTCGGTCACTCTCAGAAGGCCACTCTGGCTGTAGTTGAGTGTTCTGTGGGTCAGATGTTCACCTGGGTCTCATCAGCTGCGTGTTCAGGAGAGGGGTGCAGGGCAGGTCCCTTTAACTATATTTAGTCAGTCAGTATATTTATGGGGCACCTACCAGGTGCCAGGCACGGTTCTAGGCACTGGGGAAGTGACAGTGAACGACAGAAATCCCTGCTCCCCACTCCTACCACTAATATTCAGGCCAACGCCTGGGAGAACCTCTACCTGTGCCAAGAGGATCCCTAAGGGGTGTGGCTGCTCCTCAGTCTAAATCAGTTTGTATTCCCTGAACAAACTGAATGGCAATGTCGGAGAAAGACCTAGATAGCCACAGAGAGGAAGAAAGAAAGGAGGTGGGAGGGGAGGGGAGGGGAAAATAACACATGATAACAATCTTTACTGTTTATTGAACACCTACTGTTCGCACCTTTTACAAGCAGTGTCTCATTCACATCTCACAATGGCCTAGGAGGTTGGTGCTATTCCCTGCCCATTTCTGGGATGAGGAACCTGGCGCCAAGGTCACATATGTGTGGTGGGGAAGCTGAGATTTGAACCCAGGCTGGCTGACTCCAAAGCCTGTGCTTTGAGACTGTTCTGGAGGTGGTTGATAAGAGTAGAGTTTCAAAATCCCTTTAAACGTTCCTAAAGCAGTGATTGTTTTATGTTTAAAGCTATTTCTAGTATGAGGAAAAAAAGTGATTTGGCAATAGACGTCAAGAGTCTTTAAAATGTTCCTTCTCCCTGATTCTGTCATCTGCTTCTGAAATCTTGTCCTAAGGACATAATTTAAAGTTTAGGAAACTACTTTCTGCACAAAAATGTCCTCAGTGCTATTTAGTAATAGTGAAAACCTGGAAATGACCCAAATGTATAGCAACAGAGATGAGACGTCCACTCCAGTCTCACCCCATCACAGCAGTGTCTACGGGGACTATATGATGTGACAAATGCCTCTGCTATTATTAGTGAACAGAAAGAGAACACTAAGTTGAATATTTGATCCCAGCTGTTTCAGGAAAAGGACCCCCCAAACCCTGTGTATAGAAAAAGATTATAAAGGGCCGGGCGCGGTGGCCCATACCTGTAATCCCAGCACTTTGGGAGGCCGAGGCGGGTGGATCATGAGGTCAAGAGATGGAGACCATCCTGGTCAACCAACATAGTAAAACCCAGTCTCTACTAAAAATACAAGAATTAGCTGGGTGTAGTGGCACACGCCTATAGCTACTCAGGAGGCTGAGGCAGAAGAATCGCTTGAACCCGGGAGGTGGAGGTTGCAGTGAGCTGAGATCGAGCCACTGCACCCCAGCCCGGGCAACAGAGCAAGACTCTGTCTCAGAAAACAAACAAACAGAAAAAAAAAAAAAGAAAAGAAAAAGATTGTAAAGGAATACCCAGAATATCAACAGTGGTCTCTGAGTGGTGGGACAAGAAGTGATTTTCTTTTTAATTTTTAAGTTTTGGTGTTTTCCAAATTTTCTTTATGAGTTCACAGTATTTTGTTAATAAAACAACATTTATTATTGAGGAAAATAAACCACATCCTGGGGCCCCCTACCCATGGAGGGCTCCTGGCATCCCCAGCCACCTTCTCAGCCTGCCCCTCTGTCTTCTGCCTCCCAGGGACCGCAGATGTTCATGGACTGCAGCCCACAGGCCCTGCCCATCGCATCAGAGGACACCACGGGGCAGCATGACCACCACTTCTTAGACCCCAACTGCCACATCTGCATGGGTGGGAGGGGACACGGGAGGGGTGCAGGGGTGGCAGCTAGGCTGGGGCTGATCGTGCAGTTCAGCAGCAACAGGGATTTGTGGCCTGGGGAGAGGGTGGCAGAGCAGGGGTGCCCGTGCCCCAGGTCACCTAGAAAAGAACCTGGTTCAACCCTGGCTCTAAAGCCCTGGGCTGGCTTCAGCGCTGCTGCTGCCCCTGTTTCAGCTCCTGCCTCTGCTATTTGCAGACTGGGAGCCCTCGAATGAGCTGCTAGGCTCCTTCAAAGCCTCCAAGAGCTGTGGGGACAATATCTTCCAGAAAGCCCTAAGCCAAACTCCTATGCCTGCTCCAGAGATGCCCAAAACCAGGGAGTTGCTTCCCACGGAACCACAGGACAGGTGTGGGGTTGGGAGCAGGGAGGTGGATAACCCAGCAGGGTTGAGGGGGAGGCCACTACCTGGGGCAACAGACATAGCACTGGCTTTTTCTGTGTGGCCTTGGGCAAGTCTTCCCTCCCTTGGGAACCTCACTTTCCCCATCTGTGCAATGGAACTAATCATCCCAGCCTCCTGGCAGCCCCCTGCACAAGGCCAAGCTTGGGCCAGTGTTCCAGTCCCCACAGTGGGGACACAGGATCTGCTCTGAAAAGAAAGGAGGTGTCGGGGAAGTCCTCATGGCCTGCTCTGTCTGGCCCTGTCTTCTGTCCCTCCCTCTAGGGTCCCTCCATCTGGGCTCCATGTGCCTGCTGCACCCACAAAGGCCCTGCCCTGCCTGCCACCCTGGGAAGGTGTTCTGGACATGTTCTCCATCAAGCGGTTCCGGGCCAGGGCCCAGCTGGTCTCCGGACACAGCTGTCGGCTTGTCCAGGTGCACCTGCCCTCCTCGCCAGGGATTCCCTTACACACTGACAAGCCCAGGCAGCCTCTCTCTCTCTCTCTCTCTCTCTTTCTTTCACTCGTGCATTCTAAAAAGTCATGGGCACCCCTCTCTGTGCCTGGCCCTGTGCAAGGCATGGGGGCAAATGAGATGTTGGTCCCATTCCCACAGAGACAAACAGGGTGAAGGACTCCCTGTCACCCATAGCAAGAAGGGCCCAAAGGAGGGTTTTAGGAGTGATCGTTGAGTGGCTTAATGATCAGCTAAGGTGTCGGATGAGGGCAGAGGATAGAGGAGGGAGGGACGGAGGGGCTTTGGAGAAGTTGTAGATTAGCCAGTACAGGCTGCAGACCTCCATGGGGCAATTAGAGCTTTCTGGGCAGCCACTGAGGGTCCTGGAACACTGCCTGCCCATCTTTGCCACAGGCTGCAGCCTTCCAGGTGGCTGGGAATGTGTCCACCCCGAGTGGGTGGGAAGCTGGGGGGCTGACTGGCCATCCTTCCTGCCCCCAGGCTCTGCCCACCGTGATCCGCTCGGCAGGCTGCATCCCCTCCAACACTGTCTGGGACCTTCTGGCCAGCATCTGCCCAGCCAAGGCCAAGGTACCTGCCCACTCTTGGGTACCCCCTCTTTTCCTAGCACCTTACTCCCACCTCCCTCTCGACTTCTAGAGTAGAGGCCTGGCTTGGATATCTGGGTCTAGTTCCCAGAGTGACTGCAGACTCACTGTGTGACGCTGGGCAGGTCCCTCTGTTTCCTCCTCTGGAAGATGGGGACATACGTTCTCATGGAGTTCTCAGGGGTTTCAGGGATCCCAGGGGTATTGGCAGGAGCAGAGGATGACTGCGCTTACAGCTGCTCTCCTCCTGCCACCGCAGGATGTCTGTGTGATCAGACTGTGCCCACATGGGGCCCGGGACACCCAGAACTGCCGCCTGCTCTACTCATACCTCAATGACAGGCAGCGCCACGGCCTGGCCTCTGTGGAGCACATGGGGATGGTCCTGCTGCCCCTGCCTGCCTTCCAGCCCCTGCCCACCAGGCTGCGCCCTTTGGGGGGCCCAGGTGAGTGCCCAGTCCCCATAGCAGACCCTGCCTCTGCTCACTTGGTGACCAGACCAGGCACGGTTGACACAGTCACCCAGCAGAGGCAGGCACATCTCAGAAGGGAACTCCTCACCCAGCCAGGCAAATGTGAGAATAATGACAGCAATAGCTCACGCTTGGATATCATGAACTGCGTGCCAGCCGTTGTTCTAAAAGCTTTACCTAGATGAATTCTTGTAGTCTCAGAATCACCCTATGAAAATGGTACTATTAGACTAGACTGTCCATCTCACAGACGAAGAAACTGAGGGAGGAAGAAGGCAAGTGACTTGACCAAAGTCACACAGCCAGTCAATAGCAGAACTGGGCTTCACTCCCAGGCAACATGGCTTCAGAAACCTGGCCCCTAACCACCACACCACACTGCCTCTCAAGGTAGGCACCCCTGAAGAGAAACTCCAGGGACAGCCACATTTGACCCAGGCAGCAGGACAGAGGCAGGACCTACACACACTTGACTGTAAATGTCACCTCAGAGAGGAGGGAGGGATGTTTCACCACAGCCATGGGGGGCCGAGCTCAGCCTCTGTGCATGGACACCCTCCATGGTGTGGCTCAGGAAAGCAGCCAGGGTGGCGGTGGGCACTTTTCCCACTCCTGAGCAAAGCGCTTGGCCTTTTGGGGCTCCATGTCCTGAGACGATGAGGTAGACTTTGAGTCTGTAGAGTCTTCAGGTCAAACCATCCATACCCCAGCCTCAGCCAGATGAGCCTTGATCCCGCAGAGCTCAAATCTTCCGAGACAGCCCCACCTTCCTACTTACTTTTCCCAGCATCTCATGGGCCCCATCTCACTGTGGAGAAGCCCTTCCTGGGATCTAGCCTCCAGATCTGCTGCAGCTAAGCTGAACACAGTTCTTCCCCACAGGCCTTTGGGCTCTTCCTGTCTCCCCTCTTCTTTCCCCAGGTCTGGAGGTCACTCACTCAAGTCTGTTGCTGGCTGTGCTGCTCCCCAAGGAAGGGCTTCCAGACACAGTAACGTCCAGCCCCTGGTTGGGGAAGGTTCAAAAGATGGTCTCCTTCAACAGTAAGGTGGAGAAGAGATACTATCAGCCAGATGACAGGAGGCCGAATGTCCCCCTGAAGGACACCCCTCCCCCAGGAGGTGCCTGGCAGCAGAGCCAGGGCAGGGGCAGTATAGCTCCAAGGGGAATCTTTGCTTGGCAGAGGCCCCCCAGAGGCAGGGGGAGGCTCTGGCCAGAGCCTGAAACCTGGCAACATCCTGGGCGAGGGCAGTGGCCCCCAGAGCCAGGCTTGCGCCAGTCCCAGCATCCCTATTCAGTAGCACCAGCTGGTCATGGCTTTGGCCGTGGCCAGCACTTCCACAGGGACTCCTGTCCCCACCAAGCCCTGCTCCGGCACCTCGAATCTCTGGTGACCATGAGTCACCAGCTCCAAGCCTTACTGTGCCCCCAGACCAAGAGCTCCATCCCCCACCCTCTGCAGCGTTTGTCTAGCCCCCTTGCAGCTCCAGAGCCCCCTGGCCCAGCCCCTGACTCCTCTTTGGGGCCTACAGATGAAGCTGGCTCTGAGTGTCCCTTCCCTAGAAAGGCCTGACCCTCCTTATCCACCAGAACAGGGGTTTTGATGCCCTCACTAGTGTTGAAGCCTGTTCTAGAGAGAGGCAGGACTGCAAGGAGAGGATGGTCAGCCCTACTTACCTGCCCTGTTTGAGCTTCCTGTTTGACAATGTTTGCTGTTGATTTTTTGTTCAATAAAGAATTTGGTAAAATTGGGATTGCATCTGCTAGCTGGTCAAGAGAGTCCCTGGTCCTGGTCAGATGTGGGTTGAGTGGGTGTGTCAGTGAGTGTCTTGTGCACAAATGTGCAGCCTTGCTCATTGCTGGTCTGAGGTCCTGAACCATCACTGTGCCCCAGGACACAGCTGTTGCCACGGTGGTTTCTGGAAGCATTTTGCGAGTATTCTGAACGAGGAGGAAGAGGAGGTGGTGGGAAAGAAAGTAGGACCGAGGTTGGGGGTGGAGAGAGAAATGGACAGAGCCTTTTGGAGGGTCACAGACATCCAGACATCAAGAGATTGCTAGCGAGGAAAAGATGAGCAAGTTGCAGTGGTTTTTAAATTTTTCAGTTAATACTAAGATTTTTTTTTCCTTTGACTAGATGGTGAAGGATAGTACATACCTTCACCGTATTCCCTCCAAGTCTCTGAGTCTATGTGCTTCTGGGGGATCTCTGTGCACTAGTGTGCC
Source organism: Pongo abelii (assembly GCF_028885655.2). Lineage (NCBI taxonomy): Eukaryota > Metazoa > Chordata > Mammalia > Primates > Hominidae > Pongo > Pongo abelii. The sequence goes on from NC_071985.2 coordinate 201,789,565, forward strand.
TGCAAGCATGTGAGAATATCCGTGTGAGTTTCATGGCCTGCCTGTGTGTAGGTCTCTGTTGAGGAAGTCAGGAGATCCAGATTGGGTGACTCCTCTCTGTATCTCTTGCCAGATTCCAGAGACTGGTGTTAGAAAATGTCAAAGGTGTTAGCTTTGGTGGTGGGCATTCAGTGTGGGGTTGGAGACTGGTATTAGGGTTGGACGGTGCTGCCTTGCCTTGGGCCTAGAATAAGCTTCTAACAGCAGCTGTAACTGTCAAGCGTTTCATGTGGGGTGTACCTCGAGAGAACTGAATCTGCGGACTCATGGGGGATCCAGCTGCCAGGGCCAACCAACCCAGCGTGGGGAAAGGGGCCTGGCTTTCAGGAGAGAACCTCTCTAGAACCCCACCTTTCGCCCCGGGGCCAGAAGGGCCCTACCCGCTCCTTGCTTACCCCTTCGCAAAGTCCACCCATGTACAGGCCTCGCCCTGGATCCTGCTGCACTGGGAGGGGTAGGGCGATGGTCGGTTGGGGGAGCCCTTCTCTGCCCCATGAGCTCTGCGGCTGCCCTACCCGCGGACGACAGCAGAGGGGGCCCTAGGCCTTGGGATGGAGGTCGGGGCTGGCAGGACCGGAGTCAAAGCGGGGGTGGGGCGAGGTGCGGGAACTTAGCGCAAGGAGTTGGAAGCGGGGGCGAGGTAGGATGCGGGTGGGGTGCAGGTGAGGGGTAGGGAGAGGGGGCTGGACAGTTGAACCGGGAGAGGGAGCGGGGCTCCTTCGGGAACTTTTCCGGCTCGGAATGGCCTGGGAGCGCCGCAGCCTCCGCGCTCTATGCAAATGACGCAAATTACTATGCAAACCTACAGCTCGGTTCTGAGCCCACAGTTTGGGTGGTTTTCCTAATGCAGTTGGTATGGAGGGAAACGGCTGTGCACCCCCTCCCCTCCAGGCCCAGGGCTTCCTCCGGAGAGCCGCCAGAGCCGCTCTCCTGGAGCACGCAGGCAAGAGCGAGCTCTGAACTCTGGGCAGGGATTTCCTTTGGGAGCTTCAGTTTTCCCCTCTGTAAATGGGGGTGATAACGCGGCTCTGTAACAGCTCGCCCGTGGAAGGGCTGTAGGTGGGCCCCGAAATCCTGCAGCCTGCTAAACATGACACCCTCCCCCACCCCCGCCACCTTTTGGCCCCAGTCCACGAGCCCCTTGCCTCTCTCTCTCGGCAGAGGCCTGGAGTGAGGATTAGGCATGACGTTGCTAGGGGGCGTGACTGACGGTTGCTAGGCTCCAGGGACGTTGCTATGCAACGCTGGGCGGGGCTTGTTGTTGCTAGGCCGGAGCTGGAATCTCCTGGGACCCGGAAGGGACACCTCGCGCCCTGGGTTTTAGTGGAAGGCGCCCCAGGCTACCAGGGATCGCGACGCTGCTCTCCCGGTGACTTTCTTCGGGCCCGAGCTTCCCCCGGCTGGACGCGGTTTCTGAGGGTCCTTCCGGTTCACACTCTCTGCCACTCCGTGATCCTCTTGGCTCCGGAGTGAAGAACTCTGCGTCTTTGTGCACGTGTCTGTGCGCCTGCCTGTGGGGGGGGTGGGGGTGAAGAGCGGGTATCGCTTTTGGATTTCCATAGCAACTGCTCCTGTGTCACGCCATTGCTCCCAAAGGTTTGAGCGGTTGCTTGTACAAATTTACATATATCTGCATGTCATTAACATAGAGGCGGGGCCGGAACTTGTTTGGGCAACTATCCCTGGACGGTTCTCTTTGCTTCTTCCTCATCCTCGTCTGATAGGCGAGTGGGCTGCGCATGCGTGAGTGTTTAGCCTGTCCATGTTCTCAGATGTGGGGTGGATGAGTGAGCTGTGATAGTGACCATCAGTTCCCTTTCCCCACGTCCCCTTATTGAACCCTTAGCATGAATCCATCCAGATATCCCTGACTGAAGACACTCAGCTTCCCAAGCAATGCCAGGCCTTGTTGGCACTGCTATTCCTTTTCTGGCTGTGTGGCCTTGACAAGTTTAGTTGCCCTCTCTGCGGCTCAGTTTTCTTCTCTGTAAACAGGGATACTAATCCCTAACTTACCAGGTGATGGGAGGGTTTAACGGGATGCCACTTTTACACACACTAATTGCTGCTTTCTGGCCTACAGTAGGCACTCAGTGGTACTCCCTTCCTCCCTCCCTAGAGCCTAACTCTTCTCAGAACCCAACCATAGCAAATCAACTTCAGTTGCCGCTTAAGACATGACAACTAGACACCAGAAGAACTTCCAGATGTCAGGGAGACTGGATTTGATGCACAGGATGAGGACTATTGTTTTCTCTATTTGTCCTTCTTGGAAGCTGGAGGTCAGGTCGGTGAGTGTGGACCCTCCTACCGCCTCCCCTTTACACCCTTGTCTCTCTCAGGGAGCCCACTGGTTTCCAGAAAACTTGCTTTCTTGTCCCAAAGGCCTGGAGCCTGAGACGGCTGCAGCAGTGACAGCTGAGCTTGGGAGGCCCGAAGACCAGGGCAGAGCAGGTGGTGGCTAAGGAAGTACCTTCCAGGACTGAGGTGTTTGGGATGGAGTAGGACTGGGATGGAAGGGAGACTGAGAGCAGAAACTGCTTGGAGAGCCACATGTCTGTGCCTTTACCAGAGAGGACTGGGGAACCCTGTCCCAGTCCTTGCCCTTTCTGAGCCTCAGTTTCCCTGTTGTAGGCAGTAAGGACTCCTCTGTTTCAACTTGTGTGGGGGGTAATAAGTCAGCTCAGTATGGAGAACCCTCTGGTTGCTGCAGCTATGTAACAGTGCCATGGAGGGAGTTCCCTGTTCTTTGTGCTGTGCAAGCAGAAGCCGAGAGGGACCCCTTAAGTGTGCTGGATTGGAGCAGCAGAACTCCTGGAGGCTCTTGTTCATTTAAAAACTGGGGTTGGCTCCTATCCTGTGTGGAGGAAGATTGTTGGTGATGGACAGGGGTATAAGAACTGGGTTCCAAGGGGTTGAGTGGCTTCCTGGAGGAGGTAGGACTGCATGGGGACCATACTCTACAGTTGTCACTCTGACTGCTGTATGCAAGACTGCTGTCTGCTGGTGGATGGCGGTGGGCCAGCCACCTGTGCTCCACAGGTGAGGGTTCCAGGGACAGGCTGTGAGCCTGGCAGTGTCTGGCTGGCCCACCTGTGTCCCACTCTGGGGGCCAATTAAGTCTCCATCCCTAGCCGCGCCGATTAACAGTTAATAAGGCAGCAAACACCTGCAGCTATGGAGGCGCATTAAGAGCAACAGTCGGCATAATACACAACCCGATAAGTGAGCAATTAACAACCGGAGAAAGATTAATAGAAGCAATTACGTCCTACTTGGAGCTCTGTAAATACAACTGTCAATGGCCAGGGTATTCAGTTCAGTCCTGCCTGGCCCCACCCCAGGCCACAGTCTCTGTTGGCAGGGGTGCCCACTGAGCCAGACTGTGGATCCTGGACCACAGAGGCATGTACACAGGCACAGATATGCAAATGCACACAGAGATATACACATCCAGACATACTTAGAGAGGTGGCCCACAGAATGCAGTCATACAGATATAAAAATTCCCCACTGTCTCACATACTCGCATTCACAGACGGGTACACACAGACACACATAGGGCCTTCCAGAAGCATACACAGAGATACACAGAAAAATACCCATAGTGTCACAAAGATACATTTTCACAGAGCTAGAGCCACACAGACTACCAGTGACACTCACATATACAAACAGACATGTAGACACACACAGCTTTTTACTCATAGGGTCACATGTGCATACAACCCTCCTGTGATGCCCTTCAGAGGGTTGTCCATAGTGGGTGAGAGCAGCAGCAGGGCCCTGGACTGAGAGAGAACTGGAGTGAACTGGAGAGAATTGGACTGAGAGAGAACTGGAGGGTGGGAGGGGACACAGGAGGGACAGAATGTGTGTGAAAACATGCAAGCGTGTCTGCATGCATGTGACTCTAAGCATGTGCATCTTTGCAAGAATGTGTTTCACCTATATATGGGCACATTCCTGTGTGTAAACATGCATGTGCCTATACGTCTGTGTGGCTGCATGAGGTGAGTGTCTGTCATGATGCCTGGGTATATGTACGTGTGCTGTGCCCAGCAGATGTGTGACTACACATGTGGGTGTCTGGATCACGTGTGATCATGCTGTGACAGTGTCCATATCTAGGTAATTGTGTGCCTGTACTTCTGAGTGGCTTTACATGTGTCCTGTCTCTGTGCTGGGGCCAGGGAGGGACACTTCCCTGGGAAGCCTGGGATGGTGCCTGAAAGCAGAGTTGTCCCCCCACTGCCCGCCACCGGAATGGGACTCAATGACAGGCAGGGATGCTCTCAGGCTGACTTGGCTTCCCTCATAGGGACTTCCAGCCCCTTTCAAGAGATTGACATGGAGGTTAATTTCTCCTGCTTGAAAGCTGAGCCAGGAATTCACTGAGCACCTTCCTCTTAAAGCCACAGCTCCAGTCCCCACTGGGCTCAAGCCTTCCCCACCCTTGTCTCCACCCTGAGCTTCCCTTGGAAAACCCCCAGACGTGAGACCCATGCACTTTGCTCACATTCTGGGACATACACTGTCATGCACAGAATACAGTCATGCAGACACACAAACATGGCCAGTCATGAATACAAACACGTCAAATTGTGCTTATTGTCACACCCCGACCTAGCCACCGTGTGCACAGGCTGGCCACACGCACAAAGTCCCACACAGCTGCACCCCCACATGCCCACTCGCCCATCACTCTCTGAGATGAGCCCAGTGCCAAGCTGGAGGGCCCAGAGGGGCATCCTGCGACAGGTCCCCCCACTTCCCCAGCCTGGCCAGATGGTGGAGGCTGACAGGCCCCAAGGGAGCTCTCCATCACTGCTAACCCGCTGGCTGACAGGCAGGCACTGAGGCCTGGCTCCGCCAGAAGTAGGCTGGGGTGCAAATAAGGAAGTAATGAAGCTCATCAGCCTCTCCCCTCAGCCCCCACTGCCCCAGGCCAGGATAGAGCCTGTCCCAAGGTCTCTCATTCACACTCAGACATCTACAGGACACAGAAGGACTTGGATGCATGTGGGCATTCTCCCTCTAATGCCACAGGCACAGGGGCCCCTTCTGCAGGGTGAGCCACTCACCAGGCCACAGCTGACCTTGCAGAGAGCCCGCCTCCCCTATCTGTCTCCCACCACCTAATCAAAACAGGCAGAAAACAATAATGTTCAGGGAAACAGATCTGAGGGTCCCAAAGCCAAAACATCTGCCTGTCAGTCTGTTCTTCCATCAGTCCATCCAGCCTTCTGTTTGACTTTTATTCACTCAGTCCTTGTTTTTCATTTATTCACTTGCTCATTCAGTCATTCAGCCAATAAAGACTTTAAACAAATCATGACATTCAGTCCAATGACCTGGCTGCCCTCCTGGCATCCTGGCCTGGGGGTGCAGGAGCTGGGAAAGGAGAAAAGGGGGCCTGGGTTGTGAGGGAGGAGGAAGAGGAAGTGGAGGGGATCCCCGTTCCCTGCTTCTTGCTCAGTCTCTTAAATGAAAGAGAAGGGGCTTCTGCAGCTGGAGAGAGAAAAAAAAACAGCCAAATCCTAGGATAATAGATAATAATAGCTAACGCTTACGCACTGGTACTCTGTGCCAGGCACTGTTCAAATTGCTTTACATGAATTAACTCAGTTCATCCTCATAACAACTCTGAGAGGCAAGTACTATTATTAACCCTACTGGGGGGCACAGGAAGGTTAAGTAACTTGCCCAAGGTCAAACAGCTTGTCAGAGCCACCCCAAGTGTTTAAAGAGCCTAGGGCAACAACACAAAAGGCGGTCCCCAGCCCTCTGCCCACCTCCCTTCTCATCCTACCTTGGGCTGCATCCTGCAGTATAAGGGCCCTTGTCTGCATGCCTGTGGGCACCCCAACACTGCAATCCCTGCTAGGTCCACACTCCTGGCAAACAGCCACCCTTTGGGCTTGAGGAGGAAGGACGCGCATGGGAAAGTGGCTCCGTAGACTCTGGTTGTTGGCTTAGGCCTCCTTGGGCACGGAATTCCAGGGTCGTGGGTTGGAATATGGCCTAGAAGGGGACTGGAGCTCCAGGTGGACCCTGAACTTTTGAATTCCTCACCCCCATGCAGAAGAGGGCCAAAGGATGTCATCTAAAGTGGGACCCCAGGGCATGGACCTTGTTTGCCCAGGTCTGAGAGTCCTGGGGACAGTAAGTGGCAGGTCCCAGATATAATCCCAGTCATTCCTGTCAGAGAGGCCCTCTCCCGAGACTGGTGGGGGCTGAGGGAGTGGAGAGGGAAGAGGTTGCTGAGTTTTACTTCCCCATCCCAACTCTGACCTTACCAAGTTCAGACCATTTCCACCAATGGGTACGCACCCCAGCTCCATGCTGGGTGCCGGGGTCTGTTGAGGATGACTCGAATTGTTTTTCTTCCTGTAAATTGACCAATTATGGTTGTATTTATTTATGGGGTACAAAGTGGTGTTATGATTTTTTAATACACTGTGGAATGATTAAATTAAGCTAATCAGCATATCTAGCTCCTCAAATATTTAACGTTTTTTTTTTGTGATGAGAACATTAGAAATTTACTCTCTTAGCGATATTGGAATGAGTTCTCATCTTGTCACCCCTCCCTTTCTGTTTCCGCTGGCATCCCCACCCCTCCTGACCAGGGACTGGGGAAGAAGTGGAGGCTCCTGGGATTGGATGGGGACCTTCCGCGTCAACACAGCCAGCCCCTGCCTCTGCTTCCCCAGGATTCCTGCTGGGCCTCCAGAGGCTTTTCCACACAATTACCCAGGCCAGGAATTTCGATCTCTGGTGCCAGCCAGGCCCTTGTTATGCAAATATAGGGAAATGAGATGCAAACAGAGCCGTCGCAGATTAACAGAGAAATCCCTGGCAGCTGGAGGAGTCACCTTAAAGTCAGTTCACCCCAGATTCCCCAGTACCCCTCTCCCAGGCTCTGTCGGGCTGGGCCTGCCTGGCCCCTCCCCTTCCTGGCCACCACTTTTCTACCCCCTCAGAAGCCTGCTCAGTCACAGGAAGGGGCTGGACAAGGGGGGCCACCAAGGCCCACCCAGCTTGAGATCTCTGCCTCCTCCCCTCACTTTAAAGAAATCCAGGCAGGGGTGGAAGTTAGCGGGGAGTGGTGAGTGGAGCTGAGACAGAGGGAGACTTCTGTTTTGCCCCATAGAAGAGGGACTTCACACACACACACATGCACACACACACAGTTGAGAGTGAGAGCAGCCCCTGCAATACACACGTATACACTCATGCTGACAGTGACACAAGCCTGGCAACACCACCCTACAGGCCTGGCCAAGCCCCCCTTCCCCTGATACCATCAATCAAAGCACAGACACTCAGAGGCTGCAATGCAGAGGGCGAACAGGCTATGTCCCTGGCCTGGGGTCTGGTGGGTGGTGGGTGCTGCTGGTAGGTCCCTGGCTGTATTTGAAGACAGAGGGAATGCAAGATCCCACCTGGGGCTTGACCCCCGGGAAAGGGGCTGGGAGCGTGTGGAAGAAGCCGCAGCCTGGATGCTGCCCACCAGAACCCCTTAGGGTGTTCAGGCTGGTGTCTACGTCCCGGGCATGCCCAGGGGAGCCTGGCCCCTGACTGGCCCAACCAGCCCAGGCCCAACTTCTAAAAATAAGAGCCGAGAATCTCAGCCTCTGGTTGGTTCTGCAGGAGCCTGTTGCCTTGGCAACGCCTTCTCAGAGGCCTCCCTCCTGGCTGGGCTGCCCCATTGAGCTGTGGGTCCCTATGCCAGCCCCCTGTGCTGGCCTCTCTGCCAGCCAGCCCTCTGCCCTGTCCTCCTGGAGGAGGGTGGGGTGTGGGGGGCAGGGCAGGAGGGAGGACCTTGGGGACTCTGGCTGAGCATAATAGCCTGTGTGTGAGAGCCAGGCTGGGGCTGGCAGTGTCAGAGGCCATGTAACTGTAGGGTGGTGACTGTGTGTGTGACAGTCCGGTATCTTACAGCTCCTGTCAGGCTCTGTCCCTGGATGTACATCAGTGCCTGTGATTTGACTCTCAGAGCCCCGTGGGTGGCTGTGCTCTCTCTCTGAGGATGTGTGTCCCCGTGTGTGACAGTGTGTGCCCATGTCCTGAGGGAGGGACCTGGCCGGGGACTTCCTCGCCTCCCTGTGGACTTCCCTCATCGTTGCCCGCCCCACCTTCCAGGGCTGGCAGTGCAGAGGTGACGAAGGTGCGGGGTGCTCAGGGTGAGCCAGAGGTCGGGCTGGGTGTGGTGGCGGGATCAAGGTCAACTTCTCCCATCATCTGCAGCCTAATATCATAGAAGCCCCAAATCTGTCTATCTAGGGGAAATGGAGGAGGAAGCCACTCCTAAAACTGCAATAGAAATCTCTGAGCGTGCTGTAGTCACTGTCAGAAGCAGAGGCCCCCTCCCCCCACTCTGCCTCCACTCTTCAATTAATCACCAAGTCCTGTCCAATCTCCTCCTAATCACTGCTTCCAAGGGCCCCTCCTCTCTTGGCCACCACTGCCCGGTCCAGGCCAAACCCTCCCTCCTCCGGACGTGCAGCAGCCTCCCCACCGCTGCCCCCTTGGCCCAGGTTCCACATCTGGCCTCTCTCTATCTCCCACGCCCCATCCCCTCACCATTCTGTGTTCACAAAGGTAAAACACAGCTTAGATCCTGTCACCCCCCTGCTTAGGACCCAAACAGAGGGAGAATTGGAGTTCTAGGCTGGGGAACAGGTATGTGCAAAGGCACAGAGGCAAGAGAGATCCTGGCTTCTTCTGGAAACTCTTAGTCACTGGCGTGGCTAGGTGAGGGGACAACAGGGAGAGGATGGGGGTGGACAGAGGCCTGACCAGGGAAGGCCCAGAAGATCAGGCTGAGGAGCTGACACTTTGCAACGCTCCACTTTGTTCCTAGAGCAACGCTCCACTTTGTTCCTAGACCAAAGTGTCAGTTCCTCAGCCTGGTCTTCCGGGCCTTCCCTGGTCAGGCCTCTGTCCACCCCCATCCTCTCCCTGTTGTCCCCTCACCTAGCCACACCAGTGACTAAGAGTTTTCAGAAGAAGCCAGGATCTCTCTTGCCTCTGTGCCTTTGCACATACCTGCTCCCCAGCCTAGAACTCCAATCCTGCCTCCGTTGGATAAAGCTTAATCATTGTGGGACACAGCGCAGGCATTGCCTCCAATGGGAAGCCTTCCCTGACTGCCCGCAGGCTGGGTTAGGAGTCTGTGTTTCTCCTAACATCCTGGGCTACTCCCCCAACCACACACACACACTGCATATATTTCTAATGGCTTTTATTTCCCCCTGAAAATGTATACAAGATTTGGAAGAAACAGAACAGTATAAATTGAAACAAAAAATCACCCAGAATCCTCTCAGGTTAACTCTCAGTTTATTTCCTTCCGGACTTCTTCAAACAAACTGATGAAACATTTTCTTTATAAAATAAAGCCCATCCTATCGGTATGGTTTTCTTTCCTGCTTTGTTTCATGTATCATTATATTGTGAGCATTTGCCCAGGTTATTAAAAATTCTTCAAGAACATGACTTTTAATGTTTGCATAATATCCTTATATATGGATATATCATAATTTATTTAACCAACCCTCTATTGCTAGACATTTATGTTGGTTGTGATTTTTCATAGTTGTAAGTAACAGTAATAAGCATCTTTGTACCTGGTTCTTTTTAACAGCTGTGGTTATTTTTTGGATTGAGTTCCTCCAAGTAGATTAATGGGACCAAAGGGTCTATCTGTTTTTAAAGCTCTTGACACTCCTGCCCAGTGGCCTTCTAGAAAAGTTGTTCTAATTTACCCTTTCATCAACGGAGTCTGAGAGCGCCCAGACTGCAGTTTTCACCAACACTGGTGCTATTTTTAAAAAACAAAACAAAAACCTGTCTTAATTTCAATAGGTAAAACTGCATTATACTGTTGTTTTAATTTGCATTTCTTTGATTACTGGGGAGGATAAACCTTTTGAATCTCCTCTTTTGTGTCATGCATGCATCACACTGAGCTATAATTATATTTTCACATCCTGCCTCTCCCTCACCAACCTCAGCTCTGAGGGCGGAAGATGGGACAGAGGACGTCGTGTGCCTAGAGTACTGCGTGGATTGGATTGAGGCCTCTGGCTTCAGTCTGAGCTTTGGCCTTGGGCAGACCTGGGGGTCAAGCCTAGCTCTGAGGCTTGAACTTGGGCAAATCGTCTTGCTTCTCTGGGCCTCAGTTTCCTCATTTGCCAAGTGAGTTTGAAAGAGCACTAGACAGCCGGGCGCCGTGGCTCACGCCTGTAATCCCAGCACTTTGGGAGGCCGAGGCAGGCAGATCACGAGGTAAGGAGATTGAGACCATCCTGGCTAACACGGTGAAACCCCGTCTCTACTAAAAATACAAAAAATTAGCTGGGGGTGGTGGCGGGCGCCTGTAGTCCCAGCTACTTGGGAGGCTGAGGCAGGAGAACGGCGTGAACCCGGGAGGCAGAGATTGCAGTGAGCCGAGATCGCGCCACTGCACTTCAGCTTGGGCGATAGAGTGAGACTCCGTCTCAAAAAAAAAAAAAGAAAAAAAAAATGAGCACTAGACATGAAGAGTGTGGAGAAGCATGTGAAGAGCTGTGAGCAGAGGCGAGTTTTTTAGGGCTAGGAGGCAGTGTTCCGCTCACATCCAGAGAGCTGACTTTGCTGAGGGAAGAGAAAATGTTCAGGACCAGCCAACTCCTCCTTCCCCGAGGCAAGATGGCGCCCAGATGCCTCTTGGTTCACAGGTGGATAGGAGCTCAGAGAAAAGTGTCCAGGCAAGACTGGGAAGGACCATGGCACAGCAGACAGGTTTCAAATTCAGGTTCAGCCCAGACCAGGGAGTTCCTGTCCTTGTGGTAAGTCAAGAGTGGCTCTGTTCATGTGTGGCAGGGTTTTTGTGTTGCGGGCTATTGCCCACACCATTGCCTGCTATGATTTAATCACCATTGTTAGTGCCAACTGAACAGAGAGGGAGAGTATCTCTGCCCTGGTGGCACAGCATCTCTTCTGGAGACTGGCCCTCAGCCATGGGGAGTGTCTTGGAGACAAACCCCTGCTGGGGGCGCCCTCATCCATTCTGGCTCAGGACATATTCCAAGACAGACACGCACAATTTCTCCGCACATTACTAGCCTAATGATACTGTCATTTGGAGTCTGGAAATGAGGAGAAATTGGCTTTTTCTCAGTAATTAATGTGAGCGATGGGCCTTGAGATAGAGTAGCAGCCCCCTGGGTGAGAACCAAGCTTTCAGGCAAGTCAGCCAGGTCATCCCCCTGCCCCTGGAAAGATCTGTGTTCCATCCCCGGCTTCTTCTTCCCGACACCCCTTGGATAGGTCAGGCCCCCTCCTCTTCTCCATAGGGATCACTTTAGGGATCACCTGAGCTCTGATGGTCAGGAGGTTCTTCCTTGAGCCTGCCCACAGTCCTTCATGCTGCAGTTCAGTCTGCTTTGCCACTGCCCCCATGAGAGCTGCCTTTGCTTTTTGGGAATTCTTGGCTGTAGGGACTTTCTTTATCTCACTTACTGAAAGCAGAGGGGAAAACACCAGGGTAGGGGCTGGTGGAGGTGGGGTGCTTCAGGAGAAAACCTTAAAGAGGATGGGGGCAGGGCTTGGCTCCAGTGGGCAGAGGCTGGAAGCTGACCCAACTTTCCTTTCTGAGAGAAGCATTCACCAGGTTCATAAATATTTTTCTGGGCCTCTGCCTCAGTTTCCCCACTGTGCTCAGGGGAAAATGTTTCTATCCTGTCCCTTTGTCTTCTCTCTCCATTCACTTTTGGGGCTGAGTGAAGGAGACGTCAAGTAAATCAGCACCAGGCTTCTCTTCTTCTTCTTCTTCTTTCTTCTTTCTTCTTTCTTCTTTCTTTTTTTTTGAGACAGAGTTTCACTCTTGTTGCCCAGGCTGGAGTGCAATGGTGCCATCTCAGCTCACCGCAACCTCCGCCTCCCAGGTTCAAGCAATTCTCCTGCCTCAGCCTCTGGAGTAGCTGGGATTAAGGCATGCACGACCATGCCCATCTAATTTTTGTATTTTTAGTAGAGACAGGGTTTCGCCATGTTGGCCAGGCTGGTCTCAAACTCCTGACCTCAGGTGATCCACCCGCCTCAGCCTCCCAAAGTGCTGGGATTACAGGCGTGAGCCACTGTGCTGGGCCCAGGCCCTGCTTCTAATCAGCTCCAAGTCAGGTGGAACAGGCAGACCCTGGTACAAAGAGCTCTGATTCGGAGTGACCTGTACCACAGAAGAAGGAGTTTACAAACAGAACCCAGGGGAGAGAAGAATTGATACTTCCTGGGGAAATCTGGGAGGCAGAAGAGGGGGCCTGGGAGGATACATTTGGTAACAAAAAAGTGGTGCTGGGAAAGCAATCTGGGCAGAGGGAACAGCACGGCCAAAGGCTTGGAGGTGTGAAAGAGCCTGGCACGATCTGTAAATGGTGTCTAGCTCCCAGGGAACAGGGTGGATGCAGAGGTAAGAAGGGAGGGAAAGCTGGGCGGTCTACAGCGGGTTGGAACTTTACTCTGAGGGCACTGGGGAGACACTGAGGGTTTAAGCAGGGGAGGAATGGGGGCAGGTTTTTGCCAGAGTAGTCACGTGGAGAAAACATGGACAGGAATGGTGGGGGGACAGGACTGGCAGCTACTGCTATGGTATCTGTGGTCCTGAACAAGGATGGTGGGCTCTAGAGATGTTAAGAGGGCAAACCAAATGGGACCCCATGGCAGGCTGGAGGTGGGATGGATGGCTGCTGGTGATCCAAGATCCCGAGTTTAAGATGAGTCCCAGCACAATCTACTCCTTCCACCCTGAAGCCTCGGTAGCTCCCAAGGCCTCCAGGAGAATGTTGAAATTTCCTGGAATGACAGTCCCAGTCTGGCCCTATATACCTCTGTGACCTCAGCTCCCCTACCTTCCTGTGCTCTGGCCCACCTGGTTTCTCCATAGGAGCTCTTCATAAGTTCCTATGGCTCATTCTAGCATTCAAGCCGTTGTTCACATTAATTACTGTTCCCCTTCCCCATGCTGTCATCCCTCTTCCCTGTCTCCCCAAATCTTCCCCATCTTCTCACTGAAGCGAGCCCTGTAGGCCTTAGTGCCCCTCCACCCCCACTTTCACCTTCTCTCCCTTTCCTCTACCCTCTTCACTTAGCACAGGCCTGGGCTGACCATATAATCAGCATAAACAGCTGCCTAAAGATCCTACAAGGAGAACTGCAGGCCTCGGCTCAGATTAGAGCCGAAAGCTGGCTCCCATCCTCCAGTGGCCCTGACAGGACCAGGCCAGGGGAGCAGTCTTGTCTGCAGCTATGTTCCTCGGCCAATGGAGCTGTCGTTATTGCTCCAAATTAGGCACCAATTTGCCCGTGTAATTGTTTGCTAATTAGCATGAAATCCTAATGTAATTAGTTGGGCCCCTTATCCGGGAGCCTGGGGAGTCAGAGGCAGTGGGGGGCTGCTGGAGAAGGGAGGGTCTAGGAGGCTGGGGAAATGGTTGTTTGAGAGAGAAGGCCCCGAGCTGCCATCAGGGCTGAGACAGGGAGTGATAGAAACTGCAGAATCTCACAGTTGAAAGGGCCCTTGGAGAGGCTAGCACTTGCCAACACCTTACAGATGGGGAAACTGATAACAGATAGGGCAAGGAACCTCCTGGGAGCTGGTGGCAGAGCTGGGCCAAACATCCAGGCCATCTGTTTACACTGACCAGAGCGGTGCTCTGGCCGTGGGTGAAGATGACATGGCCCATGGCTCTCTGGCATCTGCTTCTAAAGAAGGGAAGCAGGGAGAATGGGTGGGGGTGTGGTATCAGCCCACATTTTTTTCTTCTTTGAGACAGGTTCTCATTCTTGTTGCCCAGGCTGGAGTGCAGTGCAGTGCAGTGATCTTGGCTCACTGCAGCTTTGACTTCCCAGGCTCAAGTGATCCTCCTGCCTTAGCCTCCCAAGTAGGAGGGACTACTGGCATGCGTCACCATGCCTGGCTAATTTTTGTATTTTTATTACAGATGGGGTCTCGCCATGTTGCCCAAGCTGGTCTCGAACTCCTGTGCTCAAGTGATCCACCTGCCTCAGCCTCCCAAAGTGCTGGGATTATAGGCGTGCACCACCACGCCCAGCCCAGCCCATAGTTTAAGTAGGAAATGCAATGGAGAGAGGGCCTAGGCAGGATGCCAAATTGTTAGAACTGGAGGAGCAGCGGGAACAAAGAAGAGGTTTCTAGAGCTTCTTTCTGGGGAATGACTTGGGTGTTGAGAGGGAAGATGGGGAGGCCAGAATGCTTTCCTCCGGCTGAAAGGCAAATCCCCCCACCGCCACCCTAGGCTTTCTGCCTCTCCCCATCTCTCTGGAAAGGGTCTGGAGAAGGTGCTAGAGCCAGCCCATACCAGCTTGTGAGAGCTGACTGTTAAATTCTTAGGAATTTTGCCAGCCAGTTAACTTCACATTGGTAATGTAAATTAGCCATCATGGGAGGATTTACACCATGGAAATTGGCAAATGCTGCAAATCAGGGCTGCACTTCCCCGACCCCAAGCCAGTTGTTAAATTGTACCAGCATACCACTGAACCCTTCTGAAATGTGATGAAACAGCCCCAGCTCTCTCCCAGGCAGCTGGGTAGGATCGGGAGGAGTAGCAGCTGTTCTCAGGACCATTCTGGGGACACCACATTAGTCACATGGTCTCCACTCCCCACTCCCCATCCCTAGCATCCAGTCTCCCCACAGTTGACTCTCACACCTCAGGTTGCTCCTTCTTCCCCTCCCTGCAGTTATCCTCTGCGTCAGTTCCCAGGGTTCAATTCTCTTTACTCCCTATCATTTATATTTTAGAGTTGGGGTCTTGCTCTGCCCAGTCTTACTCTATCCAGGCAGTGATCATGGCCCACTGTAGCCTTGAGCTCCTGGGCTCAAGCAATCCTCTTGCCTCAGCCTCCTGAGTTGGGACTACAAAGGTGAACCACCATACCTGGCTAATCTTATTTTTTTGCAGAGAAGGGGTCTCACTATGTTGCCCAGGCTGGTCTCAAACTCCTGGGCTCAAGTGATCCTCCCCCCTTGGCCTCCCAAAATGCTGGGATTACAGGTGTGAGCTGCTGCACCCGGCCTCTTTAATCCCTATCTTTACCCAGATCTCTCCTGTTTCCTGGACACTGTCTCTAGATGTCCTGAAGGCACCTCAATGCAGCATGTCTAAAATAGAAATCATCGACTTCCCACAAGTCTTTCCCCATCTGAGTAAATGGCACACTCCCCCTCAGGGCCTTTGCACTTGCAATTTCCCCTATTTGAACAGCTCTTCCTCTAAATATCCCTCATGTGCCTCAGGGGTCTGCTCAGATGTCACCTTCTCAGAGACATCGACCTCCTTTCCTAAAACAGCCCCCATTCTCATCCACCACTTCTGCACCCTTGCTGGACACTATTTTCCCTCTTTGCACTTGTCCGCACATGCATTCCATATATTTAGGTGTTTGTGTCTGCCTCCCTTTCCCCACTAGAAGCTGAACTCCACATAAACACAGCAGTTATGTGGTCAGGTTCTAGAAGTTCCTTGGAGTTTTGGAACTGTTCAACTGATTGTGTCTGTTCGATTCACTCAGTGCTGGACATTTTTAGTAAGCTCCCAATAAATATTACTTGAATGAATGAATGAATGAGCCTCCATCCAGTCCCCTTTTTCAATCTTGACTCCTCAAATCCACCATCCATTGCCCCAGTTGTTTCTGAAACAAACTTGACTATGATTCATTCCCGTCTAAAACCCTTCATAGATCTCTTTTGCTTTCAGAATAAAATCTACCTCTGGTTTTGCTTACAAGGCCCTCAGTGATGTATTTCCAGCCTAACCTTCATTTCGCACATCTTCCCTCAAGCATAAGTACCACACACACACGCACACAGCCATGCACACAGCCTGGGTATACTATTTCTGCCTCTTCTGTACAGTGCTCACTCCCTTCTTAAGTGGTCCTGCATTCTCTGACTCATTTACTTCTTTCCTTCATTCCGTCAATAAGTGTTTTAAATGGAGCGGACCCTTGGTGCCAGGCCTGTAGCTGAGCATTACTGGGAGGAGTCAGCCCACACCTCTTCTCAAAATGCTCCCAATCTGGCAGGGAAGAAGGCCGCGAAACCATCATTCCATCTGTAGTTCCTCCTTTACTGTCCTTTGGACATCCTGACATCACCTCCCTGTGCCCAGCCAGTTCTCTGTGGCGGGGGGTTGGGGGGGGGAGCATCCCTATGAAGAGGCAGCCCCTGACCCTTGCCTCCTTCTGGCTGTGGTGTGGCACCTGATGGAAATGACTGGATTTGGGGTCTGCTTTTTCCTGCTAACCCTTGACTGAGAGCTTCAGGGAGGTAGGATGTAGGGTGAACCACCTCTAGTTCTCCAAAGCCCATCAGAGTAGAGGGGATACTGAGTGACTCAAGGCTGCCCTTATTCTCTGGGACTTCTGAGTCTTGGCCTTCTTCACCCAACAGGGTCCAAGACCCAGGGAGAGGTGGGGTTGTTTGAGTGCGGGGTGTGCACAGACTTGCTGAGTCTCTGGGTCAGGGTGTGTGTGTGTGTGTGTGTGCACTCCTGGGTGTGCACTGGTGGGCTTGTCCCTGAGCCCCATGTCAGGGGCCTGTCCCAGACTTCTGTGCTGGGTCAGCTGTGCTGGGGCATGTGGTGTGTCTGAATTATGGCAGCGTGTGCATGCATCTGCTCAGGGATGGAGCTGCCTCAAACCCCAGTGGTCCCTCCTGCACTCTAGCTTGAGTCTCCAGCTCAGCCACAAGACAGCGAAGATCTCACAGCGAGTAGGCCCATTGCGGAAGACTGATGAGCTGCCCCCAAGCCCTCAGCAGAATGAGAGCGTGAAGCCGGCGCCACTCGGTCCCTCCCGCTAACTGCCCATCCTCTCCGGCCATTGCCTCCCGAGTGCCCGTTGAGTGCCCGTGGGTCAGCGAGCGGGGCCGCTGGAGGAAGGGGCGGGTGTGCCCAGGGCTGGCGGCAGGCCCGGGGTCCCTGGGAGGAAAGAGCCGCTCGCTCAGCCCCCTCCTGGCGCCCAGAGAGGGCCCTGGCGGCGCGGGCACAGAGGGGCACATAGCGCGGGGCGGAGGGAGGGGGTGGCGGCACCGTCCGTGGGGGCCGCGGGCTCGCTTAGCCTTCCGCACTGGCGCTCCCTCGCGCGGTGCCCCTTCTGCACACTCACACACACTCATTCCCACAGCTACACACTCCAGCACCTGCAGGCACAAACGCTTGCAGGGACACACCACGACACAGACACCCAAGCATACACTGGTATCGGCTGGAACACGGACACACAAAGGCACAGGCAGGCTCATAGACTCGTCCCTGAGTCACACATAGCCCAGACTCAGATGCACACACACAGATTGGAACGCTCGCTTGCACGTGCACAGACACACGGACACACCCGCACACCCCCGCGGGGGTCCGAGCACACACGCGCCCTGGCAGACGCTCACAGACACACGCAGGGCCGGGAGCGCACACACACAGACACAGGCTCATATAGACAGACTCGGTCCTAAAAATACGCACTCGCAGAGGCAAAGGCTAGCGCACAAGCACGCACAGACACACCGACAGGCGGCCCACAGACACCGCGCTCCCTGCCGCACTCACAGCCCACGCAAGGGCTCACACACGGCCTCACGGAGGACAGTCATAAAACACCCAGACACACGCCACACACGCACGCGCGCATTCGCGGACACACAAAAGCGCCACACACACAATCGGGCAACGCAGAAGCACTTGGGCCCCAGCTGCCTTTGAAATTCAAATTCGCGCTCTCTTCCGCCGCTCCCGGCCGCGCGGCCCCACACCCGCGCCGCCGCCGCGGCCGCCACGGGCTCAGGACTCACGGCGCCGCCTGCCCTGAGCGGAAATTAAAATTCATTTCAGGGGAGACCTGCACAAGGTGTGGGAGCGCGGGCGGTTTCCGGCAGTGGGGCCCTTTGTGAGGGTAAAAGGGGTAAGGGCACCATAGGAGTGGGAGCCTCTGTCCCCCCATATGTGACCTTGATCCGGTGGCTGTGCAGCCTCAGGGTTCCCTCAGGAGCGGGACCTCCAGTGGAAAGTCAGGCTCCAAGCTGGCCAAGCTGGTTGTAAGGGAGGGCCCGATGGAGGATTCAGCCTGGGAATAGGAGGGGGTGGGGGGCTTCCAGGGAAGGATTAGTTCCCAAAGTCTCCAAAGACAAGAATCCCAAGGCCACAGGTACAGATCTGCAGACATGCACCACAGTGGATCCAAACCCCTCATCCAGACACAGATATAGGACACCCAGAGACACATACCCAACAGTATCACACACGGACCTCACTGGAAGCCGAGGGCCTGCCAGCACTGCCAGGCACACACAGAGACACGCACCACAGGCTGGCACAGACACATACCACTGACATGCAGACGCGGTCACACTTGGGCCTGCAAATGCCATGCACCCTCACTCACCAAAGGCACAGACACACACAGGCCTGCAAACACTTTCCACACACACACACACACGCACATGGGTTCAAGCACACACCGAACCCCAGGAAACATCACACTCTGGCTGCACACAAACTCCAATGACACGCAAACACTGCCCTGTCAATACACCTCACATTCACCCAGACACTGAGTGGATGCCAAACCCCAGCATCGTAGGTGTGTATGCATTCTACACCACACACACACGCACAGACAAAGAAATGCATGAATACACCACATACCCTGCAAACAAAGGCACACACACGCACATGCAGCAGAGATCCCAGAGCCAGGTCCAGGCTTCTGACGTACAAAGCCTAGGCAGACACACACGAAACCCGCTCACAGGCACACCATATACACACACAGACTCTCCCCCTACACATTGACGCACACAACCACCCACACGTGTACCGGAGCTCAGCCCCACTCACTCCCACTCTGACACACAGAACACTCACTTGGCGAGGTGCTCCAGGGCCGTTCCCTCCAACCACAAGGCTCGGGAAACTTACACCCCTACCCCATCCACAGGCTTCACCCCCAAGCCTGGGACCCTCTGAGGTCAGAGTTGTGCCAGGGTTGGTGGTAAGCCAGAAGCAACCCCCTCAACCCTGCAGTGATTGCTTTATTGCCAGCATGAGTTAGTGTACGTTCCTCTCCAGCAAGAGGGACAGATGTCCTCCTGGGGTGTGTCATCGTGTGGTCCTGTAAGAAGTGTGGTTGTGCCAGCCAGGGAGGCATGTAGGTGACACTGGTCCTGCATTTTGTCCTTCTCAGCACCCTCAGCAACTCTGGTTGCCTCCCCCAGAACCTAGGTGTCCAGCCTCAGCCTCTTCTAGCAGGTGTCAAGCCCTGGGAGTCAGACCCCCACCGACCAAATCTCTCACTCCGAGGGAGCTGGTCTTCTTTGGAAGATCAACTCTAATCCTGAAATAAATTGTTTCAAAAGTTGGTGCTTGGTCTGTCCTCTGGGAGGTGGCAAGGAGGACCAGGCTGAGGCAGGATGAGGCAGAACTGAAGCAGGGCCTCTAGCAAACCCTGAATGCGGTAGAGGCCTGGCTCTTGTCTCAGTCTCTCTGTAAAGCAGCTTCCTCATCTGTGAAATGCGGGTGACCAGACCGATTGCAAGGGTTGTTCTGAGGGCTCATTTGAACAATAGGTGCAGAGCAGCTGGCACAGTGTCAGGCCCACAGAGGGGCTTGGCTGGATGAGCCAGTGCCTCCAAACCTCTAGGTCCCTGCACCCCTGCCTGCTAAGCCCATGTGTCCTGTTTGGCACAAGCCCAGTTCAGCAGGATCCAGGTGGCACAGAGCCCAGGAGAGAGGACCTGGGGCATCCCAGGCAGTGGAACACACGGGCCCTCCCCCACTGCCAGCGTGCCCCATGCCTGCTGAGAGTGTCCCAGCCCCTCCCTGAGGGATGCTCCTCACCCCCGCCCATGGCAGGAAGCTGGGAGCAGCTCTTCTCAGGCGCCTCCGCCCCCTGAATATCCACCAGCCTTGGGTGTGGGTACAGGGTATGGTGCTGTTATCCCCGGCCGTCTGGAATGGCTGCCAGGGCTCACGGACCTTAAGGCCTATAGTAGGGAAGTGTGGGATTAGACCTCAGGAAGAATTTACCAAGGGGGAGTGCCTGGGCTCCCTCCTGTGAGGGACTGTGTCTGACCTCAGTCTAGAGCCAGAGGTGATGGCACTAATATATAAGCCAGACAGATACCCACTGGACCAGAAAAATGGAGGGGGCTTGTGTCCTGGGGTTGTGTCAAGTGTATATGTCTATGGGCCAGCAACTGTGTCAGTGTGTAGATATGGCTTTATCTGTACATGAATGGTGTGTGTGTGTTTACACAGACATGGAAGGCTGAAAAGGAAGAGGAACTTCCAAATAAGGAGAAGAGGTGCTGCAGAGAAGTGGATCCAGATTCAGTTTCTCTGCAGGGATCCCCCACACACACTGTCCCCATCACACTGGCAAAACCTTGGCTCCTGCCTCCTTATCTGCAATGATCTCAGCAGAAAAGAGCTCCCGCTGGTACACCTCTCTCCCTTTGGGGGATATGGGGGTTGCTGGGAAGGTGTTAAGGTCAGGGCCCCAATCCTGAGTGATCTCTGTGTCCCCAGAACCTGGAACAGCCCATAGTCCTAGTAAGTCTGAAACGGGCCCACATTCATGCAGATGACATCTACATGCAGACGACATCTGGGCATAGCACTGTGTGAGACACTTCCTCTTTTTCGTCTGATGTGACCCACATCAGCTCTGCTAAGTTGGACTCGTTGTTTCCATTTTACAGAAGAGAAAACTGAGGCTTGGATATCATGAGTGATCTGCCCAAGGTCACACAACTGGTGAGGGACAGAGGCAGGAATCCAGATCTGTGTGGCTTCAGAGCCTGAAGTCTTCTGGTTCATCACATGGGAAACTGTGAACCAGTGTTTTACTGCACAAACATCAGTCAAGAGTCACAGATCGAAAGCTCTGTGAGGGCAAGGTGTCTGCTTGCCATTTCACCATTCATTCACTCAGCAAATATTTGCTGACTACTTACCTTGTACCTGGTGCTGGGTGCCACGGGCCCCAGCTGTGAATGGATGGACAAGGTCCCTGACTTCACGGAACTCACAGTCCAGGGAGGCAACAAGTTACATATGTGTAAATAAACAACGTATCTTCAGAGCAATGAGTATTGCCAAGGAAATATAACAGGGGTATGGGATGAAGCAACTGGGGGTGGGGTAGAGCTATTTTAGAGGTGTGGTCAGGGGAGGCTCCCTGGAGGAAGTGACCTTGGAGCTGAGACCTTCTTGATAAGGAGTCAGCCATGGGAATTGCTGGGGGAAGGGTTTGGAGTTTTCTAAGAGCAGCAAGGAGAACTGTGTGGCTGCAGCGTGGTGTGGGGTGGGGGTAGGGGACTGGAGATGGGTCTGAGAGGCTGCTAAGGGCCAGGCTATGCAGGGTCTGGAAGGCCACATTGTCAAGTGCAGTGGGAAGCCACTAGCAGGCTTAAGAGGTGCCCTGATTTACACTTTTAAAGAGATGGCTCAGTTCAGTGGGCTCCAGGAGAATGGACTGGGGTGGGGGAGGTAGGAGTGGAAGCCCAGAAATTAAGTAAGGGAGAATCTGGGCACTGGATGATGGTGGTGTGGACTCCCCTGTTGGCAGTGGGGATGTAAAGAGTGGATAGATGTGGGATATTTTGGGAGGTAGAAGCAACAAGACTTGCTGATGGCCGGGATCCCAGTGCCTAGAACATAGTAGACTCAATAAATATTTGTTGAATAAATGAATAAAGGCGCCAGGCTCTATATACATCCTCTAGATGTGTGCATCCTCTGGTATGAGGCACATATGTAAAGATCACCCAAGACCCTAAAGGGTTGCTCTATCCTCTGCACTAGGGGCCAGGGGCCAGAGAGTGCAGGTGCTGCTCAAGGAGTTGCACACAAACCAGGCATTTCTGGGAAGATTTGGCTAGCGAGCAAGGCATCCTCCCTTCTTTCCCCAATCTGCAGCAGCAAGAAAATGACAAACACCCAACCTGGGTTGCCCCAGGCTCCTAGCCCCTTTGGCATCTGCAGCAGGAAGGATGGAAGCTAGACATGAAGGATTTCCCACAGGCAGAGAGGGCCAGTCCACCTTTTCCAGGATGGCCTCCTGGATGCATGCCATTCAGAGCTCTCAGGTGTTGGTCATAGGAACTCTGGGGCAGAAGATTGTCACATGGATTTGGGTGTCTTTAGGGACAGGTTATGAGCGCCTGATAGGTGTATGGGGTAGGAGCGGGACTGGAAGGAGACCTCGGCACCCACAGCTTTGGGTGGCCCTGGACCGTGCCTAGTTGAATGGCAGCGGTGAACAGGGCTGAGTGAGGGGTGCTCCTAGGTCCCACTGGCTGGAAGGAAACCTACCTAGGCTCTGGGCCAAATAAATCATTGGGAAGGGAAGAAGAACATTTTCTCATCTGTTTAAAGGGCAACGAAGCATAGCAGCGGCCGGCCCAGCGGGAGGCAAGGCTGAGGCCAGGCGGGTGAGGCCAGGGCAGCTCCCTTCCTCGACACACCATCCTCTCCTGAGCAGCCCCACCAGCTTAGGCCTTGAGGGCTGTCTGCCTTCCAACTGGGCCATTGATGGTTGTTATTATTGACAAAAATATTAATTAATTGGTAATAAAATAATTACTTACAAAGGCCCCTTCAGGGACATAACCCTTGCTAATCCATCTTTTATCTCACTGGATCCCAGACTGAGATCATTTATACCATTTCCCAGATAAGGAAACAGAGGCTCAGAAAGCTGAAGGGACTTTCTCAAGGTCACCTAGCATGGCAGGGTGACAGCAAGGCAGTTGCCCTTGTGGAGTGGGTCCCCATAATCCCATCAGAGGTTCCAGAGGGGACCCCAATGGGGCTAAAGGGCTGAAGTCATTGTCCTTGGTCCAGCTTAGGGGGTTCAGAGGGATGTCCCTTTATTCTGCTCAAGCCCTCTGTGCTCAAGCTCTGGCCGGTGCCCCTTCCCATGCCCAGTCTCTGCCCCAGGCTCCCTGGAGGCCCCTCCTGGGGCTAAGACTTGCTCTTTTCACCCCCGCCTGAGCATCAGAGAAGTAATTTATTTTCAACCAGCTGGATTTGAATATGGAAATGATTTGTAATTACTCCAAGTCCTCCTGGGCGGCATTATTACCAGAGTGAGTCTGGAAGGGCAGGGGCTCCTGGGAAAGGAGGTGGGGAAACCCTGATGCGGAGAGGTGCCTCCAGGGAGAGCCTTCCAGAGGTCAGCCCTAGTCTCACCTGCTCACTCCTGTACAACCCCGGGGAGGTCCTGCTCTCCCCACACAGCTCCCACAGCCCCCTTTGCCTTGCTGACCTCCCCACCTTGCCCCTACTGAGCCCCCGGGTATGGGACACCATCTCTGTCAGTCCCTCACTCAGTCTACCTATGCTTCCTTGGGCGTACATTTTTGTGGCTGATAGAAGGGGTCAAGAAGTCAGAGGGCTAGCGAGGAACAGAGAGACAGACAAAAACGCTGCTGTCGATCTGGGGCCAGTCCCTCCCATCACCTCTCACCCAGCTGCATCCTGGGGAAAGAGGAGGGGGGCCTCAGGGATCCAGCTGCATCACATCTGCAAGAGACCTGCCTAGGTTTCTCTGGGCTCCGGGTCTCTAATATGCTAATTATTATGAATATTCATAAAGAGGGAAGCAAGCTCCCTGTAGGAGAGGAGGGGGCTGGAGCTTTGGACAGGGTCCTGGAGATTTCTAAAGGGCTTGCATCCTTGTGGGCAACCCATGTCTCCACCATTTTCCCCACTTTTGCCCACCTCCTTGAAGCCCCAGTCTCAGCAACCCCATTGCCCCTCCCAGTGCCCATGTAAGGAGGGGGCCTGGATTTCCCACTGTCCTGGGGTGGCTTTCAACATACTTTGCAGCTGGCAAGGCCTGCCTGGCCTGGCTTTCACATAGCAGCTGAGCCTTGAAATCCAGAGATGTCTGAGTGTGTTTGAGGGTGCCTAGAAAACCCTAGGAGCCTTGCTTGCCAATGCTAGGCCCAAGGCACAGGCCTCCTGGGGCATCCGCAGGGAAAGGGAAGGTGCCGGCCCAGCCCTCCTCCCTGCCTCATAAGGCCTCATAAATTCTCTTAAGGTGACAGGTGAGATTCCTTCATCGCCCCTTATTACCTCCTTCCATTAAAGTCGATAATCTCTCACAATCACTCACAACAAATGTCACCGAGGCTGCTGGAGGTGGGAGGGACAGAAGGAGGGAAAAGAGGGCGGTTCTCTGCCTCTTCCTGCTACTGCCCCTGGGAAGAGGTAGGCTTTTCTCTTCTTGCCCCATCTCGAGGGTGACACAACTTAAGGGGCATCAGTGGAGAGGTGGGGTTGGTATTTGCTGAAATGAGGACTTCTTTGCACTGAAAATTTGGCCCTTCCTAGCTAGTGAATCTTCAACAACCTTCAAAAAGTATGGTCCTGAAACCATCCCACCCTCATTGCAAAGCTGAAACCTTCCCACCCTTATTGCAAAGCTGCCCCCTGCTGGTTTCTCCTCTGACCAAAGCCATGGGATTAACCTACTTGTATTGGCTGCAATAGTGTGTCCCTGGTCGGCCTACCTTACTGATGGCAACATGCCCAGGCCACAGACTGCCTGACCAGAGCCCTGAACCATGGGCATCTCCCTGTGTACCACCTGAACCATGAGGGCTCAGGCCCCACCCAATTGTTTCTGGGCTCAGTGCCAAGATGGGGAAGGGGTGGGTCTGTACATCTCTGCTGCTTCTACACAAACAGATGCAACATGGGGGTGCCCCTGGCACAGGGAAAGGCACTTGTGGGAATAGACAGGGACTCAGGAAAACATGTAACACACTGCACACGTGTAGCATCCCCGTGCCTAAGGACGTGCAACATTGCAGTTTACAGTATGCATCAAACATGTCACATTGCAGTATACATATGTGGCTGCTACATATGAGTTACCCACAGTCCTCAGCACACATGTGGCACCTGTAAGCTTGCATACATATAGCATCCCTGCGCACAGGAACAAGCAACATGCATTCAGGACTTGGGCACATGTTAATACACCATGCATGTGTGTAGCACTTGCATGCACCTACCCAGGCAACATGGCAGTGCACACTTAGGGCACCTGTATGCATATGCAAAGTTCAGCGCACATGACTGGCACCTGCATGCACAGGGACATGCAATATGCAATGCACATGGGAAGGTGAGCAAATGCTTCAGCCTGCAGGGCCCGGGAGACCCTGGCGGCGCGACAAGCCTCCGGATGGGTCTAGCTGGAGGGGCGTCGCGGATCGCCTCATTCTGCGGTCCAGGAGGCAGCGGGCTGGGCGGGGGCTTACCCAGGGCTTCTCCCGCGCCGGCGCCTGGGGCCCAAGGCGGGGAGGTGGGGGGCGCGATCGGCTCGGCTGGCGCTGTTCCCCCTTTAACAGGAGGCGGCGCGCGTCGCCCCCGCCCCCCGCCCCCCGCCCCTTCTCGCGCGGCTCCTCGCGCCCGGCCCGGCGCGCGCCCCCTCCCGGGCCCGGCCCGCGCAGGCGCCGCGTCCCGCCTCGGCCGTCACTCGGCCCGGCGCGCGCTGCGGGCAGCGGCCGGAGCGGCCGGAGGAACCGGGTTCGGCGGCAGCGGCGGCGGCGCTCAGAGACCGAGGAGGATGCGGCACCGGCTCTCAGAGCCCGGGGCTGCGGCCGCCGCCCGCAAATAGGAGGCGGAGCGCGGCGCGGGCCGTGCTCCGGGTGGGGGAGCGGGGGAGCGGGGGGCGGCGCGGCAAGGAGGCGGCGGCGGCGGCGGCGGCGGCGGCGGCAGGAGCCCGCGCCCGGCCCGGCGCCCGCCCGCCCGCCCCGCGCTGCTCCGCGGCGCCTTTTCTGCACCCGCCACCCGGGAGAGCGGGAGCCTCGGCCCTCCGCGCGGCTGCAGCTACCTGCTCTGCGCCCGGCCCGATCCCCGACTTAGGGATGGCAAACTTGCGCCCCGTGGCCGCCCCCGCCAGCGCCGGCCCCCGCTCCTGCTGCTGACGGCGCCCAGGTGAGTGCTCGGCCCCAGACCCCGACCTGGCCTCGCACCGAGCCCTGCCGGCGCGGTCCCGAGTTTCCGCACCGGCCCGGACTCGGGGCGCTCTCCTAACCCGTCTCTGCTGAATTCTCCCCCAGCCCGAACTGAGTTCGTTCAGCGTTCGCCCACCCCCATCTTCTGAGGAACTCCCAAACCTGGGGCCGAGGCCCCCTTGATCGCTGGTGAATCTCTAATCTCGGCCCCCCCCTCCCCCAGCCTGGACCGACCCTCTTTACCCATCTATGCTAAAGTCTCCCCCTCCAGAATTCTGACACAGACCGTGCTTGCTGTCTCGAGTCTTTCCCTATCTCGGCCTGGATCCGGGCAGTGCTCCCCCCACCTTTATTAGAGCCCCCCCCATTAACCTGCAGCACAACTGTGTCTCCCCCTCTATCTCCCGTCACGGTCTGAATGCCGGACCCTGCTCCTCTCCTCCACTTCATCACTGCCCGGAGTCTTTCCTGTCCCCATCCATGTCTGCCCATAGTTTCTACCCTCCCCCGCGCCTGTACCCCGACCATGCTTCTTCTCTATTTCTGCCCCTAGTGCCCCCTCCCCCATATCTATCTGCCCAGAGTCCCGCCTTCCCTCGCCAATCTTGCTGCAAGTCCCCTCCCCCCAGCTTGGAATTGGGGCCGTGTCCCCCGTGTCTGCTCCGCGCCCCCTCCCCTCCAGCTGAGATCCCGACTGGACCCGCATCCCTGACTCCCGTGTCCATCTTTGGCCGGAGTCTATCTGTCCATCCCCCATCCCTATCCTCCCACCCCTGGTCATAGAGCTGGGCACCAGACGCACCCTCCCGCAGCCCCAGGGCCGGCATGATCCAGAGGGGGCTGTAGGCTGTGAAGTTGGCGGCCACTCCCGCAGTCAGCTTGGTCCGAGGGCACAGCCGGGGGAAGTCCTCCGCGCCGCGGCCCGTGCAGAGCGGGCGACGGATCTGTTGCCCGCGGGGGGGAGGGGCGCCCGGGCCGAGAGATGCCGCCTGCCTGCCTGCCCGCCTCGCCAGCTGCCGGCCGGGCCCCTGGGCGTCCTCTGGCGCCCCCTGCCCGAAGCCCGGGACCCGCCACCCCTTCTCCCGCGGGCAACCCCGGGTTTCCGCAGCCAGAGCATCAGCGGTGGCTGCAGGACTGACGCTGGGAAGTCCCTGGGGAGAGGAGATTGGTGGGCCAGGCCAGGTGCCTCCTCGTGCTAGCCATGCCCAAACACTCCTGGTTGTCAGGCCATATGTTCTGGGGGTGGGATGGGTTGGGGTGGGGTGGAGGGCTCACCCCAGCAGCAAGTCAAGAGTCCTTTGAGCCTTCACGCACAGACCAGCAGGATTGGCCGCGGGCTCCGGGACGCCTGGTTGGGCTTGTTTGTGCTTGGTCAGGTGTTGCCAGAGAGCCTCTACCCCATGGCATTTCCCATGAGGTGAGGGCTGGGGGCAAAGGTGGGCTCTGCCTGGCTTGCGCATGGATTCGGTTGTGGGGGAGTCCACCTGACCCTGGGACAGAGCAAGCACCTGGGGAGTATCCTCTGCACTGCTACTGGGGTGAGGGGCAGTGTGGACTCTGCGCAGGATATGTCCTGGTGATGGTAGTGGGGAGGTTAGGGAGGGTCTTCTCTGGACCAAGACTGAGGGAAGAGATCTTCCCCTCTTCTTCCCTCTCTCCTCCTTCTGCTCTCTCTTCTGCCCTCTTTCTGTATCACTCTTCAAAAGGATATGTCTAGTCTGGGGTGTGCGTGCGTGGTCTGCATTTCTGTAACACAAAGTGAGGTTCCATCTGGTATCTGCCCCCATCCCTCCCTCCCTTCCCACCCCCAGGTAATGAAGCGGAGTAAGTAGTTAGGAACTCAGCTTTCGGTCAGACGACCTACGTTCAAAAGCTGTGTGACATGGGCAAGCTACTTAATCTTTCTGAGCCTCAGTTGACCCTCTATAAAATGGGCCAGTGATCACTGCCTCATATAGCTGTTGGGAGAATGAAGTTAGGTTGTTTGTATAGAGTGTCTGGCACCTAGCAATGCTCAATATTGATAGGGGTGTGGGGCTGTTTCTGTTCAAGGCCAAGGTCAGGCCCCTCTCCACTCCACTCCTAAGCCCAAAGGAGAAAAATGAAAAACAGGTTCCAGTGCCTTCACTCCAACCCCCAGTATAATAAAGACAGAAACACCTTTAGCCCCCAGTCCCCACTTTTCCCCCAAAGTACGGGTGCAGGGGGAGCCAGTGACTGTCAGTTTCCCTCGTCTCCTCCTTGGTCCTGCAACTTCCTACTATATTTTTCTGGGATCAGCTCTGGCCAGAGGGATATTAGTGAAAGCCAGGCCATGGTCTCTGGGGTCTTGGTTCAAGTGTAGAGGCTGCAGAGGTGGGAGAAGTACAGAGAAGAAACCCCAGTCAGAGTCCCCGAAGGCAGGCAGCCTGTTAGGGGGAGCCCAGGTGGGAAATCACTCAGCCACAGAAGAGCCTCTACTGACCCCAGGAGGTCAGACACCATCAGGAATTTCCCAAGGCCCTTTGCCTCCGGTCAGAGTTAGCAGGGCCACCGGGCCTGAGGGCCTGAGGAGTTTGAAGAAACCTAGCTTTGGCCTGAGTGGCTTGGGGGAAGGGAAGGTGGTGCGGAGGAAGGGGACTCGAACCTGTGATGGCTGGAAGTCCTCTGGGTAGTGTGGCCGGACCTGGGTCCCACCGGGGAGTGGCAGCCTCCTCATCACCCGCCTGCCCCGGCAGCCCTGACATTGGGGAACAAAAGCATTCGGTTCCTGTAGCAACGGCGGCTCCAGCTGCTGCAAAGTTCCGGGGAGGCAGGCGGAGGGCGGCTGAGTCACCGCCCCCTCCCCCGCCGCCCGCGCGGCACCGCCCCCAGGGGCCGAGGGCTGCCCCTTGTCCCCCTCCCAGTTCTGCCCGCGTTTTCCTCCTTAAGGAGGAACCCCCTCCCCTAAGAGAGCGACCCTCTCTGGCAGTCGGAGCGGGAGGGCTACACAGAGGGGGTCGCTCCCTCCCCTCGGCCCAGACCCCAGCTCCGGAGGCAGGATGGAGGGTGTGCGTCCCCCAGGGCGACAGAGCTCTGGGAGAGCGGCTCCTGAGGACCCTGTCCTCGGGTCCGAGCGCTGGCAGAGGACCCAAAGGCACCAAGTGGGGGTCACCGCCTGGGTGGCGGCCTGGGCAGGTCGGGCGGCGAGCGCCCGGGAGGCGGAGGGTGAGTGACGGGCGGGCGAATTGGAGCTGCCAGGTGGATAAACGCTACGGATGTGCGCGTCGCCGCGCCCCTTCCCCCGGCCCGCCCCTCCCCCGCCACCCAGCGTGAATGGGAGTCATCCTGGGAATCCCGGACCGGCCCTGGGCCTGAGACACCCCTCTCTCGTTGCTTTGCCCCTTACTCCACAGTCTTGCCTTGGCCCTTTCAGCTGCTGAAAGCCTTGAATTCCTTTATTGGTGCAGAAGGGAAGCTGGGGAGCCCTGAGGGGTGGGAAGAAAGGGGACTTGAGTGTGTTTGGGCAGAGTGGGATTCCTGGGTTTGCTGGGGTCGGGGGCATGTGGTGAAGGCAGCCCCCAGCCCTCTAGAGGAGGGGCCTTGGTAGGGTTAAAAGTGAGAGGGAGACTACCTCAGCCAGCTCCGCACCCATCTCTGAGGCAGGAGGCCTTTTGATCCTCCTCTCTATCAGCCACCTCTGGCCCAGGAAGTTCTTCCTCAGAGCTGACCTTAGTACCTCTCCTATCTAACTCTTGTGCAGGGATGGGTCTGTGGTCTTCCTGGGTTTGGAGGTAGCCAAGCCACTTATGGTTCAACCCAAAGAGCCTTCCCAGAGGCAGTGCCCTGTACCTCAGCAGGCAAGAGGGCAGCGTTTATGAGGTCCTGAAAAGATGGAGAGGAGACAGGGCTGTGGGCCAGGCTCTGTGCTGGGAACTTGTTGGGAGGCTGATGACAGTCTACCATCCCCAGGGCAAGGCTCATGGTCTGCATTGCACAGAGAGGGAAACTGAGGCTCAGGGGGGTTAATCATGACTACGAGCCACTTGGGCTGCCTGTGAGGCAAGGATCATCCTTCTAGGTCTCCTTCCTGGGTGGCTCAGGTAGAGGCCTCTGGGTCGTCAGTGCCCCCAGGAGGACAGGCCTGGCTATACACAGGCAGGAGGGTCTTTAATGAACCAGTGGCTCTCTGTGACCCAGCTTGGAATTGGGTCTTTGCCTTATTTTGAATGGTGGGAAGTAATATAAAAAGGTACCCCAAAAGGTCTTATGTCACAGCTGGCACAGTGAGGGTCACGCATGTCCAGGACGAAATCCCAGAATGAGCGTGAAGGTGTCTGAAGGAGACTGAGGGGAGGAGGGGGGTTGGGTTGGGTTAAAAGTGGCTCCATTCTGGAGAAGCCAGCCTGTGGCTCTGAAGGATGTGGACCTTGTGCTTCTTGATGGGGCGGGGCTGTGGAGTAGGGAGCAGCAGCCTAGGAGCAGGGTAGGGGAGGGAGATCCAGCTTCAGACACGCAAAGGAAGGCCCCGCAGAGGATCCTGCCTGACACTTGCTGTCATATGCTGAGCCTCAGAGGGCCAGATACTCATGTATGTTCTCAGTCGAGAATGCGTGTGCACCTCTGTGCATGTGTACAAGTGTGAGCCTCTACACCCGTGTGTGTGTGTGTTAACTCCTGAGTGCATGTGACAGCATGAATCTGTGGGTTTCACCTGTGTGCACGTCCGTGTATATATGTATCTGTTCATATGCAGAACTCCTGTGAACATCTGTGCCCTCATGCTTTGGTGTGTGTGTCCTCAGGGCACAAGGGTGTTCAGACCCACGTGTGTTGGTGTGTGTGTGAGGGGAGGTTCCCTGAGCTGCTGTAAGTAGGGGAGGGGAGGCCGGTTATAATGAGCCCCTACCTCCCCTCCACTGAGCCGCAGCCATGGCCTGAATTTTGCAGCTTAAAAATAATTGGGGGCAGCAGGGGGATTGGATGTCACTCATCATCAGCCGCTGGCTTGGCTAGTGCCACAGCAGGTGGGGCGGGCTGAGCAGTTTGGGACAGGCATGATGTAGGGTGGGAAAGACCAGGGGCCTGATCCCTTTTTCAGCTCTGAGGAGGAGGGTGGGTGGGTGGGGGGAGAGGCACAGCCTGTCTGGCTTCCGTCGAATAACTCCATGTGGGTCTTGGAAGGAGGGTGGGGTGGCTCCTCTGCAGTGAGTAGGTCTGCCTGGAGCTACTCCACCATCTCCCCCAGCCCCTGTGTGGCTGGGAGGGGCAGATGCTTGCTTGGGCCTGGCTTGGAGGTGCAGCATGAGGGGATGTGGGATATGGGGCAGTGGGGAGCTCCATGGATGCTGCACAGGGACTGGAAAGTTGGGGTTCTAAATCCTGTCCCCCCTCTGCCCGCTGTTTAGACTCCTGAAGACCCAAAAGGAAGACTGTTCCCTGGGAGCAACTGTGTCTTGGGAGAATCTAGTCATACCTGTGAATTGTCCTATGTTTCTGATTCAGTCCCCAGAGCTAATAGCTGGTCCATCTGGCCTGAAGCCTGAGCAGCAAGCATAGGGAAGGGGCAGAGGCTACTGGTGGAGGGAGATGGGCCTGGGCTGGGCCTCAGATCCTGGGCTTGAGTCCTCTCCGGCCACCTTTGTGTGATCTGGAGTGGGTTGTCTCCCTTTTCCTAGGCCCATCTTTTCTTCTCTGATGAGGACCAACTGGGCTCTAGGGGGCCCATGCGGTGCTGTGAGCTATCCTGTGGCGTGGAGGAGGGAGGCCGCTTGGATTACTTGGGGGGTAGGATTGGAATTGGGGCTGATTCAGACCACGCGCTAGGTTCCATTTTCTGGGCAGTTGGGTAGAGGCTGGGCAGGCTGTGGGCAGTGACACAGCCCTGGCCTGGTGGGTGGGAGGGCACCTGCAGCTCCCCCCATCCTCAGCCCTTACCCACTCTGGCCTGACTGCTCTGTGTGTCTGTATGGGTCGGGCTTGGGTCCTAGGTGCCCACCCACACCTGGAGTACATTCACACCTGTTGGGAGCTCAGCTTAGGGCAGCACTTTAAGGGAAGGCAGAAAGCAACAAGCTTGGGTCCCCACTCTTAGGAACTGGAAGACCCATAAGCTGAATGAACTAGCCTTGGGGAAACAGTATAGGAGAGAGGTCACGACTGGCTGGTGGCTTCACAGGGTCGGTAGTGGGGGGCGGGGTAGCAGGCCCTGAACCAGGCCTTGGAAGATAATCCCATGGAGCTGGAGGGGAAGAGGGAAGTAAGAGGGGAATTTCTGCACCCATTTTACAGATGAGAAAACTGAGGCTCATGAGGGTCACCCAGCCAGCACGTGGCTGGCTGGGTTGGGGCTCAAGCCCAATGTCCCCTTGCTTGGTGCCTCTCCCCCTTGTTCCAACCAGGAAATCCACAGCAGTAATACATGTGACGTCCACACTGACAGTGCCCTCCTGTGGGCATGGCTCAGGTTGTGCGCAGTTCCTGGCACACTGGCTGTAACTCCGCCCCTTTCTCTCCCTCTCAGTAAAGCAAGTGAGTGAGAATGACATTGTTCCAGGAATAACCTCAAATTGCTCTAATTTATAAAAAAGCAAATCGTAGTCAAACATCACCACTTTGACAATTACCGCAGGATTACGCGGTGACATGCCTCACAGCTGATCATGACACACGGGGACGGAGAGCAACAGTTATGGAGAATACAGGTTGGATGGTGAGGCTGGGGCTGGATCTGAATGCGAGGCGAATATGCTTGTAGTTGATGGGCTGGCTCTGAGGAAACAGAAGGATGGCAACAACAACTACTGTTTCTTCAGGGCTCACAAGATTCCAGGCACTCTCCCGAGTCCTTTCCCTTACTTATCTCATTTCACCCTTGTAGGAAACTTGTGCGATAGGTACTATCATTGGTCCGTTTTACAGGTAAGGAAACTGAGGCTCAGAGAGGTCAAGTCCCTTGTCTAAGTTCACACAGGTGGACCCAGGTGACACTTCAAAGACCAGGGTCTTAACTATGAGGCCCACTCCCGCAGCTCACCATAGGAGGTTCAGAGCCCATGCTGGCTGTGCTGGGCGGGGTCAGACCTGCTGACTACTGTCTCTCTCCACAGGGCAAGGGACATAGGATGACCCCAGCCTGTCCCCTCTTACTGTCTGTGATTCTGTCCCTGCGCCTGGCCGCCGCCTTCGACCCCGCCCCCAGTGCCTGCTCTGCCCTGGCCTCGGGTGTGCTCTACGGGGCCTTCTCGCTGCAGGACCTCTTTCCTACCATCGCCTCGGGCTGCTCCTGGACCCTGGAGAACCCTGACCCCACCAAGTACTCCCTCTACCTGCGCTTCAACCGCCAGGAGCAGGTGTGCGCACACTTTGCCCCCCGCCTGCTGCCCCTGGACCACTACCTGGTCAACTTTACCTGCCTGCGGCCTAGCCCCGAGGAGGCGGTGACCCAGGCGGAGTCAGAGGTGGGGCGGCCAGAAGAGGAGGAGGCGGAGGCGGCAGCGGGGTTGGAGCTGTGCAGCGGCGCGGGCCCCTTTACCTTCCTGCACTTCGACAAGAACTTCGTGCAGCTGTGCCTGTCAGCTGAGCCCTCTGAGGCCCCGCGCCTGCTGGCGCCCGCTGCCCTAGCCTTCCGCTTTGTCGAGGTCTTGCTCATCAACAACAACAACTCCAGCCAGTTCACCTGTGGTGTGCTCTGCCGCTGGAGTGAGGAGTGTGGCCGCGCTGCCGGCAGGGCCTGCGGCTTTGCTCAGCCAGGCTGCAGCTGCCCTGGAGAGGCGGGGGCTGGCTCCGCCACCACCACATCTCCAGGCCCTCCTGCTGCCCACACCCTGTCCAATGCCCTGGTGCCCGGGGGCCCAGCCCCACCTGCTGAGGCCGATTTGCACTCGGGGAGCAGCAATGATCTATTCACAACCGAGATGAGATATGGTGAGTCTGAGCAGGGCCTGGGTGGGGTGGGGTCTGCAGGGGGTGACAGTGTCCCTGGTGTCCATCCTGGCAGATCCTCGGCCATGCATGTAGCTGTTCACTGATGTCACCCCTCTGCTGAGCCTTGTCCAAATGTTGCAGTCACCAAAATGCATGGCAGTGAGACCTCACTCTTGAAGAGTTTGCAGACTGGCTAGATGAATGGGGGCACAGATCAGATAATGCAGGGTGATATATAAACCCAGGGAGGGACCTCCTAACTGGGCAGCCAGGGGAGGCTCCCTGAAGGAAGTAATGCAGGAACAGAGACCTGAAGGACAAGCAGAAGTGAGATGAGGGCATTCTAGGCAGAGGAAGAAGCGTGCACAAAGGCCCAAGGCTGGGAGTGAAAGTGGCAGGCCCTGGCGCTGCAAGTTTACAAGTTTGCCTGGAGGCTGGAGTAGGCAGGGAGCAGGGATGCATTCCTGTCCACACAGGTCAGTGAGTTTTGGCAGTTGCCCCAGGGTCAGGGCAGAGAGAGGCAAGGAAGAGTGTCTCTGGGTGAAGAGGCCTGAGCTTCCAGGCTGCCTTGGAGGGCTGGGCTGGCTCAGCTCCTGGTGTCCCCTGTCTCCCCCCTCAGGGCCCATGTCTTCTGGGACCGAGGCCGCCAGCTGCTAGAGCTTCCTGCTGACTGGGCAAAAGCTCTGCGAGCCCTTGAGTCCTGCCTGCTCCCGCTCCCACCCCAGCTCCCTCAGCCACGGCTGCCTTCTACAGACCCTGCTTCCTGCAGCTTCAAGGCCCTGAGGGCCTCAGCTGGATCCTGTGTGCCCGCTGAACAGTGCTGGGCCAGGGACTGACCAGGAGACCTGGAGGGAACAGGGACCGACGACATGGGGATGGGAAGGAGGCAGGTCTGGGGTCTGGTCTGCAGCTCTGGTACTGACAGGGAGGCTTCTCCTCGCTCTGGGCCTCAGTTTCCCCATTTGGGATAACAGGTGCTGGCCTATCCTCATGAGGATCAAGGATGCAGGGATAGAGGATGGAAAGGGCATCTGGATTTCACTGGGAGAGTGTTTAGAAGGAGACGGGGCATCGTGTGAGGGCTGCTAGGAGTACTGGAGGATTGCAGCCTGTCCCCAGCCCTGCTTTGCTGGCTAGAGCCCTGGAGTTGGCTTCTACCTTTGACTGTTACCTTGAGTTGATCCCTTTATTTTTGGTGGGCAGTGGATTCTTTGTAGAATGGGGAGGTATCCCTGAATTAATTAGAGGGGGTAGTTATCTTGAAAGTAGCCTGACCCAGTACTTTGGATGGGGGCCTTCTTGGCTTCTCCAGTGAGACATCTGGCATCGTGCCCATCCACGGCAAGTGCCCAGCAGTGGCCTTGCTGTGGCCTCTCTCCCAGGCTAGCTTGGCCTCTAACGGCGGTCAATGAAGCCGTCCGAGTGACAGCCGGGCCGCGGGTAGGTTACAGGCCCTGGAGGCTGGCCTGGGATTTAGTGCCTGTAGGAAGAAATTGAATTTCGCTTCTTTGTTGAACATCGGCGGAGAACGCCAG
Organism: Pongo abelii; assembly: GCF_028885655.2. NCBI lineage: Eukaryota > Metazoa > Chordata > Mammalia > Primates > Hominidae > Pongo > Pongo abelii. The sequence goes on from NC_071985.2 coordinate 201,825,067, forward strand.
GCGTATATCAGGAGGTTTATGGCTCTTCCTGCATGGCCGCCACTGCCTGTCACTCTGTGGGGGTCTCCCTCATCGTGCTCAGCTGCAGGCGGGTTCTTTTGTCTGGCTTTCCCTGCGGTCCATCGGCCCAGTGATCTGCAGTGGACGGAGCAAGGCTCTGCCCTCATGGGCGGGCACCATCTGGGCAGGCTGCCATGTGGAGCACAGAGCCAGGAGCAGCCAGCTGGGCTTGGTTGAAGCCGGAAGCAGGAGTTGGTTGGTAGCTGGGGTGTCTTTGGGGATCAGAGAGGGCCGGCGATGGGAAAGGCACCATCATCAGAGCCTCTGCAGAGGCCTCTGGGGCTAGAGATGGGTGGAGATTGGATGCCTGATTATTCCTGGGCATGAGGCCAGGTGTCTCTCTGAGCAGGGAGCCCTGAGCTGGGGCTCCCAGCTGTTCCCAAGCCTGACCTCTGCTCTTGCCCCTTGTCCTACTTGGCATGTTTCCTTGGGGTTGCTTTTCAGGGAGGGCCCCTGTAGGGAGTTGGCATGGGATGATGTGGCATCAGCTGTCATAAGTGGGCTCGCATGGCACACTGGTGCCCAGAGCTGGGCTGGCACAGCCCTTCCCCTCCCTTGGCAGGCAGGAAGCTCTTCTATTCTGCCATCCCCTCCCTCCTGCCCAACCTTTCTGGTGTGAGACATAGTGGGCACATGACTGTTTGTTCCACATGTCAGGGCATGTCTGAGGGTCCGTGGCACCATCTGTGCCTTGTGGCAGCACCACCTTTGCCGAGGCTTTGGCCACCTCCATTCCTCCCCTTGTCTCCTCCCCACTGGGCTGCAGGAGAATGGACTGGCACCTGCAGCTGCCAGACTGAGAGCAAGATTCATGGGGATGGTAGTGAACAGGAAGGATGAGACCCTTGTCCTGGCCCCTTTCTGAGGCATCAGGGCAGGGAGGCTGTGTTCATCTTCTCTGGGACACCCCCGAGGAGGATCCACAGCAAGGCCTAGCAGGGTGGGCTTGGGCTGGTACCGGAAGAGCACTGGGCTGGGGGCTGGTGGGCAGTGACTGGGCGGAGTGCCTGGGACGCCTCAGAGCCGAGTGAGTTTGACAAGAGGGTACAGGCACCTGTTAATTTCACGCAAACTGCCTTTGATAGATCTCTTGTTATTTTTGGTGAGTTGAGCCATAAATTTGTGCCATCTTGCTGCCGCAATCTGTTAAGTGGGGGGAAAGGAAGAAAAGAAAGGCAGGCAGGAAGGAGCTTGGTGGAGGACTGGCACGGAGGCTGGCTGAGGTCAGGGCTGGAAGGCGGGCCGCAGAGTTAGTGCCAGCTGCAGGGCTCAGCTCCTGATGACCGGTGCCAGGCTGCAGTTCCTGCCCACTGACCCTCTAATCCTGAGGAGGCACTGGGCAGTGGGAATGGCTGTGCCCAGTGACACTTGGGAGAAAGAACCCCGCCTCATGCACGCCTCTCTCCTTGGCCACAATCCCTACCTCCCCTGTGGGCACTGGCCTGCCCCTGGCTGCTTGCTGCAGGCTCACCCTCCCCATCATCAGGCTCCATCCTTGAGGTGTGGCCACCAGGTGAACCTGGGGTGTCCTGGGAGGCAAGAGTGGGCTCAAACCCCCACCTGCCACTGCTGCTCTGTGGCTTGGACAAGGTGCTGCCCATCTTGGGGCCTCAGAACCCCCAGTTATCTGTGTGTCACCCGCTGATCCAGCCCCCAGCAAATCCCCAGTGCTACTGAAACTCCTCAGCCTGGTGTCCAAGCTCCACCTGGGACCTAGCTACCACCTGCTTTTGAGCCTTCTTTCGAATTCTCCCCCACCCTTTCAACCGAGGCTCCTCGAATGGTGTTTGCCCTTGGTTATCCAGAACGCTTGCATCCTTCTAAGCAGTGCTCAAGCCCTGTCCCCTCTAGGAAGCTGCCTCTGATTTGCCCATCCCTGGCCTAAGATTGGCATTTCCCTCCCAGCGCTCAGACCCTGCTGCTGTCTCTTGGCCATCTTGGTCTGGCAGCAGGAAGTGGGGGCCTCCCCTGCCTGTTGGGGGCCCAGGCAGTGAGGAGGCAGTGTGGGCGCAGGGAGACCCAGCACACACGGTGGTGGTATTTCCTGGAAGGTCCTTCCAGCCCAGATCTGTGCTGGGGGGGATCTGTGTGCTCTACCATAGGGTGGGGAGCGGGGCCCAGACGTCCCCAGACATCTCAGCAGGGACTGAGTTCCAGCCAATCCCTCACACACATCTTCATGTCTTTATCAGAGTAGAGTTTGTGCCAGGCCTAGGGCTGGCTCTGAATGAGTAGGAGGTGAGCTAGGCACACTGTCTGCCCGCCGGTGGGGGAGGGAGAGCACTAACTAGGACAGTGGTGGTCAACGTCACAGACCGAAGTCGCCCAGTCCGGGTTCAGTTTCGGACCTTACTGCTGACTAGCTGAGTGGCTGTTGATAAGTTCCTTCACTCCCACTTCATCACCTGTAAAGCGGGAGTAGTGAGAGCTATTCCACAGAGCTGTGGGGAGGGTTCAGTGAGAGGATGAGAGTAAGTGCTCAGTGCCTGGCACATGGTAGATGCCTAACAAAGTAGTAGCTGGGTCATCTTAATTTAGTGTAATGGGGACGACTGTGACCCTGCCAGATGTCAAAGGAAGAGGAGGAGTAAGGGATTAAACCACAAAGGGGAGGAACGTAGTCTAAAGAGGGTGATTTGGAGTTGAGTTTTAAGGAGTGAATAGGAATTCACTAGCCTGTGAAATTTCTCTTTCAATTGCATCATTTTTTAAATTTAATATATTAAAAATAAGTTTCATATCCTAAATGGAAAGAGTATCATTTATCTGAAATAGAGGATAACCAAAGAAGCAACCACAGTGAAAACAAAGCGCCGTTATTAACTTCTAGCTAGATGCTTTTCCTACCTCTCCATTTGTTAGAGAGAGGAATTAGCACACATTGGGGATGTGTTAAAGTCTGGAACTGCACAGGCTTTATCTCTCATGCAGTTGGAAGGATTAAAGTGACCATGTAATTTATCATCTAAACTGTGACACATCTGAGGTTATGAAGGGGAAGAGGTGGATACCATCAATTACGTCAGGACAACAGGCACAAACCAGACTATCCCGTACAAACTGATGAAGAGACCTGGGAAAGTCTGACATCCTCAGTCCAGGATCCAGTGGCATTTAATGGCACATTTGTGAGCCGCCCCAAGTCATCTTCCGCCCCATGCTTTGGGGAAGCTCTCAGGAGGAAGGGCTTTCGAGGTAGAGGAAACAGCCTGTGCAAGGGCGTGGAGGTGTGAACCACGCTGGAGGTAGGAGCTATAAAGAGACTGGAGCTGCTGGACGGTAGCCCTGGTGGAGGGAGACGGGGCCAGGGCTTTGACTGCCATCCCAGGACACTGGGGCCTCATCCTCTTGGCCAAGGGCTTTATGGCAGCAAGAAACTGGGCGTCTTGGGGGAAGCAGGCTGAGTCAGACACGATCCCTGCTCTCGAGGAGCTTCTGGCCACATGGGGGAGGTGGCAGGGACCCAGCTATCTGTGGTGGGAGGCTGAGTAGATAGGTCAGCAGCCTGGGGAGGAAGAATTATTGCGCGGGGGGAGGGGGGGGTCTGGCATTCTGGCTAGGTACAGGATCTCATAGGGGTACCCAGTTTCATTGGACTGCGGGGATAGAGCCTGCGCCTTTCAAAAGCCACCTCTTTCCCCAACTGCGCCCTGCGATTCTGATACACTGTGGGGTGCAAGAAGCACTGCTGGGGATGGGGTGCCATGGAGGGACATGACAGAGCATGTGTCAAGGGGATCAGTCGGCTCCTGCTCAGGGCTCTGGGACCAGCCTCAGGAAGGAAGCAGGGAGCCCAGGGAAGGGACGATTGCTTTGTAAATCGCAGTGCTCTCTCCCCGTGGAAGTGATGATTATTGTGGTTATTTTTAACACATTCATACCATAGTAGGCTGAGGGCACAGGACTGTGTGGAGTTTGGGGGGCGGGGTCTGTGAAGCACAGCATAGCAGGTATCTGCAGTCCTGTGCAAGTGACAAAGAGCCTGTGCTCACCCTGCCTGCTGGCACCAGGGGTGAGGCAAGAGGGGCCTCTCTGTGGTTGGGGTGGAGGAACTCCCAGCAATATCTGGCCCATGTTTGCTGAATGCCTGTCTTCCCAGAAGCTAGGCCCTCTGAGCAAGAGTGGCACGGGAGACGGAGACCCCTCCTCAGGGACCACAAGAGGGATGAGCCCAGGATCCTCACAGGTATAGAAGAAGGTGGCCTGGGGACTAGGCCATAGAAAAGGGGACCAGCATATCCAAACCACTGTATTGTCACTCTAGGAAGGCTTCCTGGAGGAGGTGGCAACTGACATGTAGATGATTTTGGCAGATTGCAATAGAGGGAAGGGTATTTCAAGGGCAGGGAATAGTGTTAGCAGATGTGTGGAGGGAGGAAAGCATTTGTACATTCTAGGGATAATGAAAAGGGGTTACATCTCCTTTTCTTTCTTTTTTGTTCTCTTTCCTTTCTTTTCTTTTCTTTTGTTTTTCCTTCCTTCCTTCCTTCCTTCCTTCCTTCCTTCCTTCCTTTCTTTCTGTCTCTCTCTCTCTCTCTTTTTCTGAGACAGGGCCTCCTCTGTCTTCCAGACTGGAGTGCAGTGGCACAATCATGGCTTACTGCAGCCTCGAACTCGTGGCCTCAAACAATCCTCCCACCTCAGCTTCCCAAGTAGCTGGGACTACAGGCACATGCCACCAAGCCCAGCTAAAATTTTTTTGTATTTCTTTGTAGAGACAGGGTTTCACCATGTTTCCCAGGCTGGTCTTGAATTCCTGGGCTCAAGCGATCCGCCCTCGTCGGCTTCCCAAAGTGCTGAGATTGCAGGCGTGAGCCACCTCGTTCAGCTGACATCTCCTTTTCATTGAGAGCGGATTGTGCTCCAGGCAGTCCACATCTCTGGTTTCACTGAATTCTCACAATGAACCTGTGTGGTAGAAAGTGTCCTCCTTACCTTCAGAGAATCTGAAGCTCAGAGAGATGAGGTGTCTTGCCCAAGGGTACACAGCAAGACGGTGGCAGAGCTGGGAATCAAACCCACATGTGTCTGGCTCCAGAATCTGTGCCCTTTCCACAGGTCCATATGGCTTTGCAGTGTGCTTGGCTGCCCAGTGGGGTGTGGGAAACAGTATTGGACAGGTCAGCAGGGGCCGGAGCATGCCAGGCTCAGAGTTTCACACTCTGGCTGTAGCAGTGGAGGAGCCACTGAAGGTTTTCTCAGCTGGGGAGTGGTGTGGTTGGGGCTGGGATCCCCGAGGCTCACTTTGGAGGTTACACAGAGGAGAATCAGGCTCACGTCAGGGGAAAGGGGAGCAGGTGTGCAAAGGAGCAATTAAACAGTAGCACAAAAACAGGATAAGAGGGGCAAGGACTAGGGGCTTAGATGGAGGCGGGGAGTGACTCGGGGTCCCATGCAAATTAGGGAAGGTGTCTCCGAGGAGGTCCAAGTTGAGTGGCATTTTGTCAGAGCCAGTGCAGTACAGTGGAAAGAGCATGGCCTCTGGAGTCAGGCAGGCCTGGGTTTGAATCCCACCTCAGCCTCTCTCTAGTGTGAGACCTTGGAGCCTCCTTTCTCATTAGTAAAATGGGGGAAACCAGCCCTGATGAGGATGAAGTGAGGTGATGCTGAGTGCACGGTGACTGGCATGTAGGAGTTGTTTAGTAAACGTTGCCTTATTCAGAACAGAATAGTTATGAGCTCATCAGGTGGTCAAGTGGGGAAGTGTGTCCCAGGTAGCACATCTATTTGTGCCCACGACTGGCAGCCCGATGAGAAAACTGATAGATTGCAAGACTGCAGGCCTTGGGGCACCTGGCCCACAAGCTGCTGAGCTCACTGGGTGGAACACTCAGGAGTTCTTGGGGGTACTCACGTCCCTTCTGGGAGCCCCTCCTTGTCCTCTTAGACCCTGCCTGGCTCAGCTTCCTCTTGGCTTGCCCTGTTCTGGCCTCAGGGCTGGCTGGGGCCTGCACACAGTGTGTGCTGACTAAGTGTTTGTTTCAGTAAATGACACCTCTGCTGTTATCTGTCTTCTTCCCCCTCCAGGGAGAACCAGCCTTCCCCTTGTGGGAATGAATTGCTGGCCTCTCCTCTCCTCTGAGTGGGATGGGTGGGAATGGAGGGGCAGGCAGGCAGTGTAGGGCCTGGCTGTGTGGCCTTGGGCTTGTACCTTCCCCTCTCTGGCCCAGCTCAGAAGGCCGGAAAAGGAAGCCAAAAACTGAACCTCGGACATGTTCTGATTTTCAAATAGGGTGGATTCTGGAAACCACTGACCCCAACCCACTCCCCCTTCGCCCTGCCCCTCCTGTTACATTGTGGCACTGGCCAGCAGCTGGTCCGTGAGTGGTTACAAGAGGAGCAGGGACCACAGGAAGCAGTGTGAGTCCCCAACAAGCAGGTCAGGCTGGTCTCTCACGTGTCTGCGTTTGGTGGGCACTGGATGCCAGACTGGTAGATGCCTGAGACACGATGATGGGCAGGAAGCCCGCACAGGAGCTGGATGGGAGGACTCTCAGCTGGATTTGCACCTCCAAGGTGTTTGTGAATAAATAAGGGCCAGAAGCTCTGTCTTTGAGCCTGTCTTAGTGGTCCCTTCTGTGCAGGCTGGCATATCAAATCTGAATGCTGGTGCTGTGGGACGGAGCTGATACTTTGCATGGGGAGTCAAGATTACAAATGACCATTCCTCGTGAGCCCCATTGTGGGGGAAGCTGGGAACAATGTATTCATTGGTGCTTATTTCTTGGTATTTCGCTGGGCTGAGTTTTGTGCTGGCATTCCCTGGGGGTCAAGGAGAGGACTCACAGCCTTCCCTCAATGGGCTTATGGTAGAGAGTTGGGGGTATTTCTGACAGAAGATGGACCCATCTGTGATGAAAGGGCACATAGAAGAGGGGGTGGCCAACTCTGCCTGGGGAGTTGGCAATATGGAAGTCTCCAGAGATGAGAAGTCATTTGAGGTGGGTTTTGAAAGTCAAGTAGGAGTTTTCTAGGCAAAGAGGGTGGGGAAACAAGCAGGTAGAGATTTGAGAGGAGATGGTGGGCCTCTTGGACATGCTGAATTTGATGGTCAGGAGAACTGCTCAGGAGGCAGGAGGATATCCAGGAATGGAGCACAGGAGAGGCAGGGCCTGGGGATGATGATTTGGGAGCATTGGTTCAGAGGGGGTTAATTAAGCCTGGTGGGGAGCATATGCAGTGAAAACAGGACAAAGCATGGACTCCTGATATGGGAAACAGCAGGAAAATAGACGACTCAAGGAGATGGGGACAGAGTAGCTAGAGAGGTGGGAAACCAGGAGAGTGCTTCAAGGGAGGACGAGTCAGCAGGACCAAATGCTGCTGAGGGGTCAAGTGAGCCCAGGTCTGCAAAGTATCCACAGGATTTAGCAACAAGGAGGGCGCTGATGACTTTATCAAGAGCACGTTCAGCAGAGAGATGTGGGCAGAAGCCAGACTGCAGTGGATTAACAGGGGAGGTGACATTTGAGCCAGGAAGTGACTGTCAGGTGAAAAACCAGAGTGCCGGCTGCAGACCAGTCACTGATGGAGGAGGGAAACGGAGGGTCAGAGGAGGGCCTCTCCGAGAGTGAAGGAGGCCTGGATCCGTTCCTGGGCTGCCGCAAGGGGAGAATGCTGACAGGGTGCTGATGAGAGAGGATAATGGGTGGAGCCCTCCTGAGAAGGCGGGAGGAGGGGGATGCAGGCCCAGGCCACGGGGCTGGCCTTGGTGGGGAGAAGGGCTGTAGGGAAGCTGGTAGTTGGAGAGGCTGGGCAAGAAGTTGGGGGCTCCCGATGTTGAGGTCATCGCTGAGAGAGTGGGCAGAGATGAGCTTGAGGAGAGAGGACAAGGTGCAGTATGGCCACAGCAGGGAATGAGGAAGGAACAGAGCCAAGAAGGGCCACTGAGAAGTCCCGGGCGCCCAGCGGATGTGGAGCCCCTGAAGCTGTCATGGTGCCAGTTGGCACAGCCGTAGATTTCTTCAGCAGCCTGGGGGTGGGTGTGGAGAGGGTAGCTTGTCACAAGGCTCCAGGGCTGGGGACGGCTGAGCGGGCTGGGGGAGGGGATCGAGGAGCTGGCACGCCTGGCCCCGCCACCTCCTCTGTGGTCCCAAGAGAGGCAGGGGCCAAGTGGAATTGCAGATGCTATTCAGAGGGAGTAGGCTCGGGTGGCACATGAGGGGCTGGAAGGGGTGGAGGCTGTGAAGAGTAGGGAGATGATAAAAATAAACGAGAGCGACTGTCTTCTGAGCACTTCCTGTGTGCCAAGCAGGGTGCTGAGGGTCTCAAGGCCCTCCTGGCAGGGGGTCCTCACGTGAGTCCTGGCGGCGGAGTACAATGAATGCTGTTCTCCAGAGGATAAAGCAGGGTCAGAGAGGTGAAGAGACGTGCCCGAGGCCATGCAGCTGGTCAACGTCCACACCCCATTTGGGATCCAGGGTTAACTCACTCCAAAGCTCTTCTGGGAGTCCAGGTTTCAGAGATGGAGAAATTTCAGGGACCATGTGGATCAGGCCCTGGGGCTGGTGACTGACGTGGAGGGAAAGGCCCCAGAGTGGATGAGACCAGAGGCTGGGCTGGGTGGCAGTTCCGAGCCCCCAGGCAGCGGATTTGCTCAGGGTGGCGGCTCCTCATGCTTGGTGAGTTTCCTCTCGGCTGCAGAGCCTGGGCTGGGCAGCAGGGGGCAGGAAGAGGCAGCCCTGGTGGGTCCCTTCACACTCAGCACGCCTGTCCCGTGCTGCTGGCTTTTAGAGATAGGAAGGAGCCTGGAGGTGGGGGAGAGGAGTACCTAATAGTCTGGGGATAGCATGGGGTAAGCCCATCCTCAAAGGCTCTTCCAGTCCCACCTGCTCATGCAGAGGCTGCTGGGCCTTTCCCTTCTGCGCCCATGTCTGCCCCTCCCTGACACCCCATTGTGGGAGAGGGCCCTGATGAGCTCATGTCTGTGCAGAAGGGGCCAGGCTTTGGAGAATGGAAGCCACCAGGGCTGGTAGTGCTTCCAAGGCCTAGCCCAGACACATAAATCAGGGCAGCTGAGAGCCTGGTGAGGCCAGGGTCAAGGTAGCCTGGCCTCCTCGAGCACCTGCTGCTCTCCTCGCCTCAGGGCCAGCAGGAGAAAGGTCTGTTGGATGTGGGCACCTGCCCTAGGCCCCTTGGGTCTCAGAGGAGTGGCATTCTGACCTGTGCCTCCAGGTCATAGTCCAGTGCTGCTTGGGGAGGATGAACTGTATTTCAGAGACAGGCTCGGGGCCAGGGTTGCAGCAGCTCAGCTTGGATGTTTTTTCCGCCCCTAGGAGTCAGTCCAATGGAGGAGCAAATGTAGCTGTGTGCTCTTGGACAAGGCACTTCCCCTGTCTAGCCCTCAGTTTCCTCATCTGTAAACAGAGATGATGGTTCTTCTTTCCAGTGAGAGGACTAAAGGAGAGGGGTATGGGCCGCACTTGGCACAGAAGCATTCCCAGAGCTCTTTCATATGGGCAGCCATGCCCCTTAAATCTCCCCCACATCTGGCTGAGGCAAGAGGTGGAAAAGATGACTGTGAGGCCAGGGCCTAGTCCTCTGTAGCTTCTGAACCTCAGTTTCCTTGTCTGTGAAATAGTGGTGGTGGGGCAGAGGACAGAATGTGATCCTGAGAGAGCATCATGCAGTTGGTTCCAGGCCCTCAGGCGGAGGGCAAGCAAGGCTGCCTTCACTGTGCCACTGTAACAGAACCTAGCTGGGCTTTGCTGAGCCCCTGCCACCACCTCCGTGTTCCAGGTGAGGAGCCGGAAGAGGAACCGAAAGTGAAAACCCAGTGGCCGAGGTCTGCAGATGAGCCTGGGCTATACATGGCGCAGACAGGTAACTCGGGCCCGCCTCCCTTCCTCTGTGGCGGGGGCCCGACTGTGTGCATCTGGTGGTGTGTGTGCTTGGTGTGTGCCTGTCTGTCTCTGTCCTGCAGTTCAGTCGCGTCTGTGCCACATGAAGCTTGTGGGAAGGGCTGGGTGGCCTCCTGAAGAGCCTGTTACTTGGGGTCAGGGTAGGAGGAGCCCTCTGATGCCTGCCCCCACCTTACTGCCACTCCCCCTACCCCTATGAGACTGAGTGCTTGGGAGGTGCCCCCTGCCGCCGACGCTGTCCCTCTCTCGTAGGCGACCCGGCGGCTGAGGAGTGGTCCCCGTGGAGCGTGTGTTCCCTGACGTGTGGGCAGGGTCTGCAGGTGCGGACCCGCTCCTGTGTGTCCTCCCCCTATGGGACCCTGTGCAGCGGGCCCCTGCGGGAGACCCGGCCCTGCAACAATTCAGCCACCTGCCCAGGTAGGCCCATCCTCCTCCCCACCCCATCTGCCTGCAGGGTTAGGTCCTGCCTGGGACTCGGGCAGATTAATCTCCAAAATGGTTGGTTGCCTCCTCCTTTCATTCAACAAATGTGGCTGTTCCCCACACCATGCCCAACTCTGCGCACCATGCCAGCCCGGTGCAGGGCACTGGGGGCACAGATGGATCAGACCAGGGCCCACGCTACTGGGCCCGGTTCTGGGCACATCATTCCCCCAATGCCTGCATCCTGGTAACCAAGGCTTGTGTTTTTACCCACTCCGCTCTGGCCATATCAGTAGCTTGCTCACTTTCCCACCTCCCTGCATTTGCTGATTATTGTCCTATCCTTCCTGCCTGACCTTGGCTATTCAAATTCGGCCTGTCCTTCAAGATCTAAGACAAACGCCACTTCCCTGACCTTCCCCTCCCTGCTTTGGGCACCCCCTCTCAAAGGAGCCTCCCCTAAGCCTCCCTCAGTTGAGTGTGTAGTTGTTAAGGAAATGCATGTGCTTGCCTGAGACAGCAAGGGCAGGGCAGCTACAGCCAGTCCTGCTCCTTGCTCCCTGAGGGGGTGAAGTGGGGCGTAGGCCATGCCAGTGGTGCTGTGGATTTAGAGCAGGGCCTACCTGGGAAGGGCTCTCGGTATCTGGGGATGTGGCAGGAGTTTGCAAAGGCCTGGGGCAAAGCTGTGTTCCAGCGTGTGAGCTCGGTGTGTCGGTGTCCATGTAGAGGTTCATGTTTATTTGTGTGTCTGTGCGCTTGGGGCTGGGAAGGGCGCTTCCCTTGCCCCCGGACTGCTGTGTTGTATTCAAGCTGTGGGTCTAGGGGTGGGGTGGGGAGGGGTGGAATGGCGTGGGTCCTGGGTCCTTTCCTGAATTTTCCTGTGCCCTCAGGAGAGGAGGACCCCTGGTTCCCCTCCTGTTGGTCCTGGACCCCTTGTCCAGGCGTCCACAGGGGCTGTCCTATGTGAATTAGGACCAGAAGCCTGTGTCTTGCACATCCCTTCAAAGGGTCGCACCTTGGTGGGGCCCTGGGAGATCCCCCTGGCAACAGAACCCGGGGCAGAGCCAATGAGGAGCAGCCGCAGAGCTGCGGAGCTCCTGATTGGTGGGCGGATGGGCAGGCGCTGGTGGTGGGCGGGGCCATGGTGCCGCCCAGCCACCGGCCACGTGCTTCCTTGCAGTGCACGGCGTGTGGGAGGAGTGGGGGTCCTGGAGCCTGTGCTCCCGCAGCTGCGGGCGGGGGTCCCGGAGCCGGATGCGGACCTGCGTGCCCCCCCAGCATGGCGGCAAGGCCTGCGAGGGTCCTGAGCTGCAGACTAAGCTCTGCAGTATGGCTGCCTGCCCGGGTCAGTAGCGCCCGTGGGCTTCCATGAGGGCGCTGCCCAGCCCGGTGGGGGGTCGGGAGACCTGGGGAGGCAGTCAGGTCCAGTGACCTGCCCCTGGGGGCCCCTTAAACTTTGACCAAGCATGGGGAGACTGGAGAAGTATGCCTGCCTGTGTGCGAGGTGACCCCCTAGCCCTGACTTGACCCCTAGCCCTGACATGAGTTAGTACTCTGTGACGCCATCAAAAGGGGACAGCTCTTTCTCCAAGCCCTGGGCTGCCCTTGCATTTTGGTGCATGGCCAGCTGGACTGTGAGAGGACACAAAGCTGGGCTGAAGTGCTGGCAAAGATCAGAAGACACCCCTGCAGCCCCTTCCCTTAGCCAGAAGTGAGTTGTGCCTGGTGCTAAGAGGAGAGGTGTCCTGTATTTCTGGAGCTGGTGGCAGGCAGGCAATATGAGGCCCAGGCACTACCTGCTCACTCCAGCCTCCCTCATAACCCCCTCCCCTCCCCACTCCAGTGGGTCTGGCCTGGCTCAAATCTGAATGCCTAGCAGGCTCTGGGTCTTCCTGTGGTGCTCCACACCACCAGCCCTCACACATCGTGCTCAACAGCCACCCCTGCTTGTGTCTCCCCATGCAGTGGAAGGCCAGTGGCTAGAATGGGGTCCCTGGGGCCCATGCTCCACGTCCTGTGCCAATGGGACCCAGCAGCGCAGCCGGAAGTGCAGCGTGGCGGGCCCAGCCTGGGCCACATGCACGGGTGCCCTCACTGACACCCGGGAGTGCAGCAACCTCGAGTGCCCGGGTGAGTGCTTGGCACAGGGGTGGCAAGTGGCAGCTCTGACCTTGGGGGCACCTGGGCCCACTCATATGCCTCCCCTCTCCCACAGCCACTGATAGCAAGTGGGGGCCGTGGAATGCATGGAGCCTGTGCTCTAAGACGTGTGACACAGGCTGGCAGCGCCGCTTCCGCATGTGCCAGGCCACGGGCACGCAGGGCTACCCCTGTGAGGGCACCGGAGAGGAGGTGAAGCCTTGTAGTGAGAAGAGGTGTCCAGGTACTGCCCTAATGACCCTGGGGGCTGGGGGCCCCATGTATGGGCCCAGCTGAGCCTTACCCCTGCACCCACAGCCTTCCATGAGATGTGCAGGGATGAGTACGTGATGCTGATGACGTGGAAGAAGGCAGCTGCTGGTGAGATCATCTACAACAAGTGCCCCCCGAATGCCTCAGGTAAGGAGCAGGTGGCTTTCCCCACCACCACCACCCCTGCCATCCTCATTGCCCCCTTCTGCACCCCCAGCCTCTCTGAGATATGGAGGAGTGTGGGTGAGAGCTCGGCCCCCATGCCCAGACCTCTGTCCTATTGCCCTGCAGGGTCTGCCAGCCGCCGCTGTCTCCTCAGTGCCCAAGGCGTGGCGTACTGGGGGCTGCCCAGCTTTGCTCGCTGCATCTCCCACGAGTACCGCTACCTGTATCTGTCAGTGAGTGCACCCTGCTGGGCTGGGGCACAGCAGAATCTGTCTCAGACTCTGCTAGGGGGTGGAGGGAGCGTGATTCTTGCTCGTTCCCATGTGCCTTGGCATATGCTGTGCCCACTTCTGCCTGGCTGTGCCTCTCCTTGTCTGGCAAACTCCTACTCATACCTCAAGACCTGACTCTCAAGTGTCTTCTTTTATCCCTGGTACCTACCTCTGCGCTCCTGCAGAATGAGCTCCTCAGTCATTAGGTGCTCAGACACAAGTGTCTCTGTGTGCTGCTAGACTGGGGCCTCCTTGAATTTATTTTTGTGTCCCCAGCATCCAGCCCAGGGCCAGTCATGGGGTAAGAGTAGCGTCAGTGAATGTGTGTACATGTTTAACTGTAACTGGGTATTAATTGTGTGAATGCATTTAGAGCTTGTGTTGAGAGAGAGAGAGAGAAAGAGAGACTGTGTGTGTGTGTGTGTGTGTGTGTGTGTGCGCGCGCGCGCCCACACACACGCTCATTACACTCCAGAATGTACATGACCCCTTTGGGATGGGGAGGTACCCCGTTCCCATACTGTGCTTATATCTTTTATATGTACATCTGAACACCTTTTTTCTCTAGGTGTTTCTATTTCCGTCTTTTTTAAAGTACCCTTTGGGATTCTCTCTCTCTTTATGAGTCTCTTTCTTGGACTCTGTCTCCCCTGTGTGCCCCTTTGAGCCTCTCTGACCTTTTCCCCCTTTCTCTCCCCATGAATGCAAGCAGTGGGTGGACTGGAGTGGGATGGGCCAGGGTCTGGTTCCAGCTCCTGACACTTCGGTGACTGTGGCCCCCTCATCACCTACAGCTTAGGGAGCACCTGGCCAAGGGGCAGCGCATGCTGGCGGGCGAGGGCATGTCGCAGGTGGTGCGCAGCCTGCAGGAGCTACTGGCCCGGCGCACCTACTATAGTGGGGACCTGCTCTTCTCTGTGGACATTCTGAGGAATGTCACTGACACCTTTAAGAGGGCCACCTACGTGCCCTCGGCTGATGATGTGCAGGTACTGCCTAGGAGGAAGGAGGGCGGAGGGTGGAGAAGGCCCAAACTGAAGTGGGAGGCCAGGCCCCTAGGCAGAGTCTGCTGTAGAGGCGGCAAGTGTGGCTATAGTGGGGGAAGCCCCCTGTTCCCTGGGGCTAGGACCCCCTGCCACTCATTGCTCTCTCCTCAGCGCTTCTTCCAGGTGGTGAGCTTCATGGTGGATGCAGAAAACAAGGAGAAGTGGGACGATGCTCAGCAGGTGCGGGGCACAGCTGCCAGCTTCTCCTCCCGTGACCCACCCTGTCTTGGACCCTTACACACTCTCTGTCCCCAGGTGTCCCCTGGCTCTGTGCACCTGCTCCGTGTCGTGGAGGACTTCATTCACCTGGTGGGCGATGCTCTCAAGGCCTTCCAGAGCTCTCTGATTGTCACAGATAATCTAGGTAGAAGGAGTCAGGCAAGGGAGGGGGTCCTGAATGTGCCAGAACTCAAGAGGTTCTGTCTTTCCTCTACCTAAACCCGTATTTGTATCTTTCTCTCCACATTCTACCGTCTCCTTCATCTATGTGTGGTCTGTTTCTCTGTGTACGTCTGTCTCTGTGTTTGTACCAACTTCGGTGTCCACATCTACCTTTCCTGGTATGTGTTTCCCCTACATCTGTCTCTTCCCCTGGTCTGCCACCCTTTGTCTCTGCCCCTCTGTCTGTCTCTGTCCACCCTCCTCCCACTGCAGTGATCAGCATTCAGCGAGAGCCCGTCTCAGCTGTGTCCAGTGACATCACGTTCCCCATGCGGGGCCGCCGGGGCATGAAGGACTGGGTGCGGCACTCAGAGGACCGCCTCTTCCTGCCCAAGGAGGTGCTCAGCCTCTCCTCCCCAGGGAAGCCAGCCACATCTGGGGCAGCAGGCAGCCCTGGCAGGGGGAGGGGCCCAGGAACGGTGCCTCCTGGCCCGGGCCACTCCCACCAGCGCCTCCTCCCAGCAGACCCCGATGAGTCCTCCTACTTTGTGATCGGTGCTGTACTCTACCGCACCCTTGGCCTCATCCTGCCACCTCCCAGGTGAGTCCTGGGGATGGGTGGATGGGGCTGCTGAGGGTCCAGGAAGGCCCAGGTAAGGGAAGGAGGACTGAGCCAGTGCTGGCTGCGGAGAGATCCATGGCAGCCTCCTCCACCTTCAGGAACCCTTTGCCTGGCTCTGGACACATGCTTCTCAAATTTATCCATGCTGCTCCCAGAGGCTGGGCTGCCACCCAGGGGGTGATGGACAGAGCTCTAGACCTCACCTGAAGTCCTGGACCCCACTGAGCTGGGCCTTCCCCTGGGCCTTGGCTCCTTGGAAGCCTCTGCATACCCATCCAAAGCGGCTTCAGGGTTTCTGACTGGGGCTGGCACCCGCTGGCAGGAGCTGACTTCGGTACCTGTCCCCCAGGCCCCCACTGGCCGTCACATCCCGGGTGATGACAGTGACTGTGCGCCCCCCTACCCAGCCTCCAGCTGAGCCCCTCATCACTGTGGAGCTCTCCTACATCATCAATGTAAGTGGAGATCCATGCAGAAACCCTGGGTACACCTCAACCTGGGTGGCCAGAGGCCTGTCTGGTGGGAAGCACTCTGTCCCTGATGGTGGGTTGAGCATTGGACCTGTGTGGGAGCTGCTGTGGCCCCCACGGCATGGGCAGTCATGGGGTGTGGTGAGCTTCCCTCCCTAGACTGCACTCGTGTCTTCTGCTCCCCAGGGGACCACGGATCCCCATTGTGCCAGCTGGGACTACTCCAGAGCGTGAGTTGGGTGGCTCCTCTGGGTGAGGAAGGGAGCAGCCCTAGGGCCCTTTGCCAGAAAGGGGTCTCCTGCCTGAAAGGCAAGAGGGATTTTTGGTGCCATCCTAGCCTAAGGGGTCAAGAACGTATCCTGGGACTCCTTGCTGTTGCCTTGTGGATGTGGCCTTACTGGGGATTTAGCCTGTCCTTGGGCAGTGGCCAGGACTGGGGGCAGGGCCGCGTAGCTGGCCTGGGGCTCACTGAATCTCTCCCCTACCCAAGAGATGCCAGCTCAGGAGACTGGGACACTGAAAATTGCCAGACCCTGGAGACCCAGGCAGCTCACACTCGCTGCCAGTGCCAGCACCTGTCCACCTTTGCCGTCCTGGCTCAGCCGCCCAAGGACCTGGTGAGTGGAACAGAGGTGCCTGGGCTGGATAAGGGAGGAGGCCCTGGGCTTCCAGCAGCCATCAGTGATGGTGTTGGCAGGCGCCTGGGTGATCCTGAATGTGTATCTGCAAGTGCGCTTGTGGGATTGTACGTGGATGCCTGTGCCCCTGGGATTGTGCTCACAGCAATGATATTTGCCTGGGGGTGTGCGGCAGTGGCCAATTGTGTGTGTGTGTGCACATGTGTGTGTCTGGTTGTGTGTGGAAGAGTGCAGGTGACTGAGCATAAATGTGTGTCCACATGGATACCCGGGTCTGTTCTGTGCATGCGTGAGTACAACAGCAAAAAGCTGTTGCCCTTCTGCCTGTGTGTATGCCAGTGTATGGTAGATGAGGGGACAGGGCACCCCTGAAGCTCCCCCCTCCCAGCAACTCATCTGACTGTCTGCCCATCTCCCCCAGACCCTGGAGCTGGCGGGCTCCCCCTCGGTCCCCCTGGTGATCGGCTGTGCAGTGTCGTGCATGGCACTGCTCACCCTGCTCGCCATCTATGCCGCCTTTTGGAGGTAGGTCTGACACCTGGCTCTTGTGGCTGGGGGTGGAGGGGGCAGGCGCGGGAGGTGGCCAGCCACACCAGGTCGGGTGGGGCAGCCAGCGCCTCTGTCCCTGCCTGCTGTGCCCCGGCAGGTTCATAAAATCTGAACGCTCCATCATCTTGCTGAACTTCTGCCTGTCCATCTTGGCATCCAACATCCTGATCCTCGTGGGCCAGTCCCGGGTGCTGAGCAAGGCAGGTGCAGGCTTCCAAGGCTGCCAGGGGTGTGACTGGGGTGGAGGGGTGAGGGTGGAGAGCCCAGTGTGTGTGTTTGCAGTGTGTGTGTTTGCTTGTACGTCCATTAGTGGTGGCGTGTGTGTGCCCCACGTTGGGATTAGAGTGTGTATGAAATAGTGTGTGAGACCATATGTGAGGACATTGGAGAGGGGGTGTGTACTCAAGTGAGGAACTTCTGTGAATATCAGTAAACGTGTGTGTGAGCTGAGCACTGGGTGTGTGTTGGGCAGGTGGCATTGGGCCTCCTTGTGTCTGTGAGCGTGTGGAAGCCTGAGTGAAGCCTCGTTTTGCCACCTACCTGTGGATGACCTGTGCAGACTGTTCCCTATGCCCCCTTGGCCTTCTCTGCACAGTGCCAGCACCATGCATGCCAGGCACGGGGCCTGCCCGGCTGTGACGTGGCAGGTGCTCATGTCTGTCCCCCTCCCTGCCAGCCCCGTCTGTGCGTGGGCAGCCTGCCCACCCGCCTCCCTGGATGCCGAGTGCTGTGTGTGTGTCACCAGGCCCGTGTCGTGCTGTGTGTGGGTGCAGGAAGGCGGGGGTGCCTGGCAGGGCT
The DNA here is from genome assembly GCF_028885655.2 of Pongo abelii. Taxonomy (NCBI): domain Eukaryota; kingdom Metazoa; phylum Chordata; class Mammalia; order Primates; family Hominidae; genus Pongo; species Pongo abelii. The sequence goes on from NC_071985.2 coordinate 201,842,763, forward strand.
CTGTGGGGGGCGGGGCTCAGGTGGGCGGCTGTGGCAGCGCCCAGCAGCGGGCGTGGGAAGCCCGGCGCCTCCTGCCCTGGCGGTTGCTCAGGGCCACTCCCTCCCATTCCCTCTCCCTGCAGGGCGTGTGCACCATGACGGCTGCCTTCCTGCACTTCTTCTTTCTCTCCTCCTTTTGCTGGGTGCTTACCGAGGCCTGGCAGTCCTACCTGGCTGTCATTGGGCGGATGCGCACCCGCCTCGTTCGCAAGCGCTTCCTCTGCCTGGGCTGGGGTGAGCAGGGCCAGTGCTGGACTCTGCTGCTGGGCCTTGGTGGGCAGGGGCAGCAAGAGAGGTTCAGCTTTGGCCCTGGCCCAGCTCTCTGGGCACAGGGGTCAGCTGGGATGGGAATCTGGGAGAACAAGGGGTCCCTGAAGACCAGCAACCGTCTCATTCTGGCGCCCCTGCTTCCCCAGGTCTGCCTGCCCTGGTGGTGGCCGTGTCTGTTGGCTTTACCCGAACGAAAGGATACGGTACATCCAGCTAGTACGTGGGCCTCCCGTGGTGGGTGGTAGCGGGTAGTGGATCTGTTAGGGAACCGGACTGGGCAGCTGGCTGAAATCCTAGCCCATGCCTGTTTTGGGTCTTTGGGCAAGTTCCTCCCCATTTCTGAGCTTCAGTTTCCCTGACTGAGGGAATGTGCTAGGACTGGGTAATCCCTAAGGGACTGTTTAGCTCAGGAGTCAGCCTTGCTTCATCCCCATGGGAGCACTGGGGGATGAGCCTAATGTTCTGGACCTTTGTTGGAGGGGAAACCGAGGCTCAGCAGGAGCCAGTGGCTCACTCTCACCGTCTGGGGCTCAGACTGCACTGGTGATGCAGGCATGGCAGCCTGGGAGGACTGAGGGATGGTGTTTGAGGGTGGAGAGGGAGGCTGCCGGGTGTCTGACACCCTTCTTCTGCCCCACCCCAGCTGCTGGCTCTCCCTGGAGGGCGGCCTGCTCTACGCCTTCGTGGGCCCTGCAGCCGTCATTGTCCTGGTATGTGCCCGTTCAGCATCTTGGAAGGGGCATGGCCCCAGGGGGCCATCCTGTTTCTCCCTCTACCTCCTCCCTGCACTCCAGCTCCCACATGGGGATTTCCCTGCCAGGAGGGCACCTGGTGATCCTGTCTCCCCCACTCCACTCTACTGGGCCCCCAGGTGAACATGCTCATCGGAATCATCGTCTTCAACAAGCTCATGGCACGTGATGGCATCTCCGACAAATCTAAGAAGCAGAGGGCCGGGTAAGGGGAGGGCCTCTGAGACTTGGCCTTTCTGGAAATGGTGCAGGGAGGGAGGGACATGGGTGCTCTTGGAGACTCAGGGCTCGATGATGCGACCGGGGCTCCCCAACCTTGGTGCATCAAGGTTGCAGGCAAGGTGGGCACCCGGGGTGCTCAGCCGCAGCCCCTCACCCACCCTAACCCAGCTCTCTCTCTCTCGTCTGCCCTCCCCTCCCACCCCACTCGGGGCTCACTCTGCCCCATCTCCCGGCTTCCCATGTGTTTCCCCCCCTTCTCCCATGTCTGTGCCGCCCCCGAGGTCGGAGCGGTGCCCCTGGGCCAGCCTGCTCCTCCCCTGCTCAGCGTGTGGAGCGGTCCCCAGCCCCCTGCTCAGCTCAGCCTCGGCCAGGAACGCCATGTTAGTCGTGCCCCCTGGGGGGCGGTGGGGGTGGGTGGGGCAAAGGAATTGGGGGGGGCAGTGCCCACGGTGGGGGGAGGAGGAGGGATATCAGACCAGTGCCCTGGAAAGCTTGCCCTTTCCTGCCAGCCACCACACACTCTCAAGGGCTTGGCAAGAGGTGGCCAAGGCGATGAGGAGTGGATGTCTGTGCCTCCCACAGGTGCCCGGTTCCTTCGCCCACCCTTGGATCCCGCCCCTGCCCTCACTCCCAGCTAATGTTCTATCCTGCACAGCCCCACACCCCCAACCTACAGAGGCTCAGACAATCTTAAGCCTTAGAATTTTTGAGCTATAGAACCTTAGAATTAGAATGATAGAATCTTAGAATAAGACAATCAGAAGCTAAGAATGTTAGAATGAGTGAATTATCGAGTCTTATCATCTGTCATAGAATCTGAGACTTAGCATTTCAGAGGCATTGAATCTCACACTCAGTTGGAGACAGAGAATCACAGAGGTAGAGAATTATTTCACTGAGACCCCCGCCCTAGCATCTGAGAATCTTAAAATCCCAGCTATGCAAGGGTAAAACAAATCCACAAAGACCTTAGGCCCAACCTCCCACCCAGGTCCGGAAATCCACCCGAGCCTCCATGCCCAGTGAGGTCCAGCTTTATCTTGCACACCTGCAGGGTCAGGGAGCTCAGGGCCTCTGGAGGCAGCTGGCACCGTCACCACGAAGCTCCCTCTGTCTTGGGCTGCCGTCTGCCTCCCTCACCCCGTCTGCACTAGCTGTTTCAATGCTTGGGCTTTGGAGTCGGTCAAGCTGTGTTTGTATCCCAACTATGCCTCTCCCTGCCCAGCTGGGCACACTCCAGGTTCCTCATCTGTAAATTGGGATAATAATCCATGCCTGTTAATTGGAGTTGTTTTGATCATGATTTGAAGTAATATATGTAAAGTGTTCAGTGTAGGGCCTGGTAGAGAATTGGTGGTTAATCAGTGTAGCTTTCATTACTGTGATTAGACCCTCTCTTGGTCTTGGCGCCACCTCCGGGGGCTTCAGAGCCCATTGTGCCCGCCCCCTGCCAGGCTGAACAGCCCTGAACTGCACTTCCTAGGGCAGGTCTTGGCCCCCTGCCCATCTCTCTGCTTTGGCCTCCCCCGGCTGTCTCTGTGGAATGGTGCCACCCTCTGCCATGCCTAGAGCTGTGCCTGACTCTCCCACTGGGGGTGTTTGCGAAGGAGAGTGGGCTGAGTGTGGCACCTGGCCCGGGAGGGTATGGTGGCCCCGCTGTCTCTCATGGGCTATAGCAGGTTAGGGAGGGGTGGGAATGGCTTGGATGCCAGGCCCCATCTGCTTTTTTTCTGCCCTCCCCTGGCAGGGAGGCCAGGGAGGTGTAGGCCTGGCCCCGACCCCAGCTTTCAGCCCCAGCTCTGATCCTTCTGCCCAAGGCTCTGAGCAGTCCCTGGGAGCCTGGCGTCTTCTCTGTATGTGGGGGGAGTTCTGCTTCACTGGTCCTGGCCCTGGATTCATGCTCTGGATGTCCCCCGCATGCTTTGCCTGTTTAATCTTTCTGTCTGGGTGTCTCTGTCGCATGCGTTCTCTCACTGTGGTTATTGTCACTTTGTCCCTCTTCCGGTCCCCCTCCCCAGCCTACCCAGTTAGGCTCTAGGGATGCCGTCCAGGCCCCGTGCATTTTTAAAAACGTCCTCAGGTGATTCTGTGCATCTGTCTACCTCCTCTTCTCTCTCCCCGTCCCTTTCCACTGTCTGTGGCTCGGTCCCCCTGTGTCTGCGTGTCCTTCCCCACCTTCCTGGTCCCTGCTCTGACCCTGTAGTTCGCTGCTTTCAGTCTCTGTTCTGTTTCTCTGGCTCTGGCTCCTCAGCCCCTCTCTGCTTGGGGACATTACTGAGGCCCTGGGGTTTGGGGCCCTCCCAGTCTTGGGCAGCTGAAGAGCTCCAGCTGAGTGGAGGCCTAGGCTCAAGCCATCCTGTCCCCTGGAGTGTCACTCTGATGGGCTCTGCCACTGTCCCCTCAGGGCCTCACTCTGGAGCTCCTGCGTGGTGCTGCCCCTGCTGGCGCTCACCTGGATGTCTGCCGTCCTGGCTATGACAGACCGCCGTTCCGTCCTCTTCCAGGCCCTCTTTGCTGTCTTCAACTCCGCGCAGGGCTTTGTCATCACTGCTGTGCACTGCTTCCTGCGCCGAGAGGTGGGGCTGGGCCTCTCCCGCCCCTGTGTGCCCACCACACCTGCCAGGCCCTTGGCTTCTCCCCACTGTGCAGACCGGGAGGATCGAGGCCCCGACCAGGGTGCCCCAGGCCCCATCTGGGCAGCCCTTACTGTGGAAGCTGATAGCCCGGGGTACCCACAACTGTCCCTTATGCTTATCCTTGGCCTCCTGGGTCTCCTCCTCCCCTTGCACCCTGCCCAGGTGTCATCACCTTCCTCAAGGTTGGATGTGTTGCCTCTCTTCTACACTTGCCTGGGCATCTGGGGTGGGAAGCACAGCCATCTGTGGTCAGGGGCCCTGCAGCGGCCTCAGGCCCAGCAGGCGCCCTCTGTCCCCAGGTCCAGGATGTGGTGAAGTGCCAGATGGGGGTGTGCCGGGCTGATGAGAGCGAAGACTCCCCTGACTCGTGTAAGAACGGGCAGCTGCAGATCCTGGTGAGTTAGGGGCCTTAGCAGGGCCTGGGCAGATTCTGGGCACCCCCCACCCCAGTCCTCCTGCCCTAGACAATTTACCTTCCCCATCCATGGCAGGGTTGGGACAGGGGTTGGGTTTGATTCGGGCTCAGCCACTAACACCTGGGTGGCATTGGGCAAGTCCTTCCCCCACTCAGTTTTCCCAGCCATCAGGTGGGGCTGGGGTAGACCATGCCTGGGCTCTGCTGGGCCATGGGCTATGGGCCATGGGCAGCCCTCAGGCAGGCAGACTGGGCAAAGCTGGCTGGGGAGGGCCTGAGCCTCCTCCCACCCTGATACATTAATCCTCCCTCTGCCCACCTGCCCCTCCCTTTCCGCCTATAGTCAGACTTTGAAAAGGATGTGGATCTGGCTTGTCAAACAGGTGAGTGTGCCGCGGCAGAGCTGAGAATGGCTCTGGGGTTGGAGAAGAAGGGGAGGCCTTGAGCCCCATCTTGGGAGGCCCTGATGGAGTTCTGGCTGCTGGAGTCCAGCTTCGAAGTTAGACAGCCCTGAGTTGGACGCAAGGCTGCGAATGTCCCTTACTGTATGACCCTGGGCAAACAACCTGCCTCTCTAAGCCTCAGTTAACACACCTGTAAAGGAGAGGATACTGTCTTCCCAGGGCAGGTGGGAGGCTTAGGGGCATGCATGAATTCGGGGACATCGAGTTCTTAGCGGGACCCATGGCACAGAGTGTTACGTTATTATATCGTTTCCAGATTCTTACCAGAATCTTTCCATTTCTGTCTCCTGGGGAGCTGATGCACAGGGAGGTGGGAAGACAAAGCCCTTTGACAGCCCTGGGGCTATGGGGTCAAAGTCGGGACCTGCACCAGGACATTGGGAGCTGGGCCTTGCCTTTGTTTCTTGCCCTGTCTCACTGTGGGGACTTTGGAGCCGTTGTCTTCTTAACCCCTCTTATATGTGAGAGATTGCCAACCACCCAGCCATCTCTCCAGGACCCAGTTTCCTTTCCTGTCCAAGCGCAGAAGCTTGGTACCTCCCCAGCCTGGGCAAGGGCATCTGGAGGTTCCTTCTCCTCAGGACTCACCCCCTCCCTCCACTCCTGCCTCCAGTGCTGTTCAAGGAGGTCAACACTTGCAACCCGTCCACCATCACGGGCACACTGTCTCGCCTGTCCCTGGATGAGGATGAGGAGCCCAAGTCCTGCCTCGTGGGCCCTGAGGGCAGCCTCAGCTTCTCACCACTGCCTGGGAATATCCTGGTGCCCATGGCAGCCTCACCAGGGCTGGGGGAGCCTCCGCCCCCACAGGAGGCCAACCCTGTTTACATGTGTGGGGAGGGTGGCCTGCGGCAGCTGGACCTCACATGGCTGCGGCCCACTGAGCCAGGCTCTGAGGGAGACTACATGGTGCTGCCCCGGCGGACTTTGAGCCTGCAGCCTGGCGGTGGGGGTGGAGGTGGTGAGGATGCCCCCAGGGCCCGGCCCGAGGGGACCCCCCGGCGAGCTGCCAAGACAGTGGCCCACACTGAAGGCTACCCCAGCTTCCTGTCCGTGGACCATTCGGGCCTGGGGCTGGGCCCTGCCTATGGATCTCTCCAGAATCCCTATGGAATGACCTTCCAACCACCACCGCCGACACCCAGCGCCCGCCAAGTGCCCGAGCCAGGGGAGCGCAGCCGGACCATGCCTCGCACCGTGCCCGGCTCTACCATGAAGATGGGCTCCCTGGAGGTGAGGGGTTGTAGGGAATGGGGTGTGTGTCTGAGACTGTGTCAATCACAGGCTGCAGCCAGGAGGGGACAGCCTCATCCTCCCCAGAGCAGCCTCTCATAAAAGTCACTGGGAGTGGATACACTGAGCATTTCTCTGTTTCTGCTCATGGCAGCGCCGTGGTGTCTGAATCCTTCAGACAGGCTGGGACTTCACACAGTGGAAGTGCACTTCTCGACTCGTTCGCACTTGCTTTAGGGCCTACTTTGGGGTGACTGGTTAGGATGAGTCCTTATTTCAGGAGACTGTGGCTCAGGCAACGTGCTATGCTGTTGGGGAAGCCTCATCATAGGGTGTGAGCCTGGGCCTCTGCGTCATGCAGGTCTGAGTTCCAGTCTGGACTCTGATTGGCAGTGAGATCAGTGAGCCTTCATTTTCTCGTGTGTAAAGTGGGGATACCGTAGCAGTCTCTTTGTAGAGTTGTTTTGAGGATTGAGTGATGTAAAACATTTATGTGGAGCAAGTAGAAAGTGCTAGATAATTGGGGATTGCTGCTGTTAGCACTCCTGAAATCAGCTGCAGGTGCTGCCCACAGGCCTGTGGTAACTGACCCTCTCTTCCTGAGAAAAGCAAACCCCTCTGGGTCCCTGCCTGTGTGTGTTCTGTGAATGCTTCACCTTCCCGCTGGCCTCCTCAGGCCTGCTCCCTGCAGAGGATCACTGGGAACAAACAGAGAGTAGTGGCCTGCCATGGAACCCTAGAACATTCTGCAACTTTACTGGAGTCATGAAGGGGGCGTGGTTAAGGAAAGGGGCAGGAGTTGTGGCTTAGCCACAATTGGCTGTTCCTGCTCGGCCTCAGAAACCCACTCCCCATCCTCCACACGACGAAAATTAAGTGAGTAGCTAGGGGGCTCACAAGTTTAGTTTTTCTCCCAAAATGTTTCTGGAACATTTGGTGCCTGCTCCTGCCACAGATGGCAAAAACAGGAAGGCGTAACAAAGACAAAACACAACGCCAGCGTCGGAGAAGGGCGCGCTTGGCGTCATGGCGGGTTTTGTTCTGTGGACACCTGCCCGCCGGCCACTGATGAGGGCGGACATCAGGCTCCTTGTGTGGGAGGCAGCAGTAAATGCAGCAGTGCTTTGAGGGGTCAAGGATGACATCCAAAATTCTGGCGCGGGCAACTGTGATGGGCGGAGGAGCAGGTTTGGGCAGGGAATTACAAGTGTATTCCATTGGTGTGAGCTGCATGTGCAGTGCCTATGGGGCATCAGACAGGGAGAGGTGCCCTGTTGCCCCCAGAAAGAGAGATGCAGCCGGGATGGGGAGGATACACGTGTGTGTGGTAAAGGCAGGAGAAGGTGCCGGGGCAGAGTGTGAGTGCCCTAGTATTACAGAAGCCAGGGTGGGCAGCGGGGAGAAAGCAGGTAGGGAGAGGAGAGGAAAACCAGGAGAGTGAGTGCCATGGGCCCGTGGTGGTGAGCATGCCCACAGGCCTGGGAGATCCAGATGGTGGTCCTGGTATCACCTTCGAAGGCCTGGGAGCAATTCCCTTCACCTCCCTGGGTCTCAGTTTCCCCATCTGTAACCTGGGAAAGTTGGCTTTGGCTTCATGGGTCTCCCTGTGCCAACATTTTAAGACTCTCAGGCCTCTTTCTTGAGTAGCACTGGTACAGTACAGCTTACTGGGGCCTTGAAAGTGGTCTGGGCTGAGGAGGGCCAGGAGAGGCGTGAGGGAGCAGAGAGGCCAGGGAGGCAGCGCCTGGTTTGGCAGGAAAAGGGGCAATGTGAGGTCAAAGGAAGGTTTCTGAAAGCCTGAATCCCTGTGTTTGCAGGACAAGTGGAAGGTTCCAAGGGGAGGGGTAGCTATGGCTGGCAGAGAGAATGGGGCAAGATGGGGAAGGATGCAGGATGGGCTCTAGGGCACAGAGAATGAGCATTGGCTCTGATTCCATGTGGGCATCTGGGCCTGTCATGTTGGAAGTCCGCACCATGCCATTTGACCCGTGTGTGTGTGTGTGTGTGTGTGTGTGTGTGTGTCATGTTGGAAGTCCGCACCATGCCATTTGACCCGTGTGTGTGTGTGTGTGTGTGTGTGTGTGTGTACCATGCCATTTGACCCGTGTGTGTGTGTGTGTGTGTGTGTGTGTGTTCAGTGAGGCCTGAAAAGCTGCCCCATGAAGGTCCGCAACTTCTGGGCCTGGGTTGGGGGGAAGGTGCAGCGGGCAGACCCCTTGGATGCCAGGCTTCCTGTCTCTAAAGCCCCTGCCTGTGGTAAAAAGCTTTCTTCTCCTCCATTGCCTCCTTGTTGCGCCTTCCCAGCGAAAGAAATTACGGTATTCAGACCTGGACTTTGAGGTAAGGGCCATGTGTGTGCTGGGCGGTGGGACATCTGGCTGTGGTGTCTATCCCTGGAGGGCTCACTCCTAAAAGTAGTCCAAGCTCTGTTACAGAACCTGACCCCAGGAGCCCAAGCCCGTGGGTTCTGTGGGATCTTCCCATGATTCCCTCCCTGCTCAAGCCCATAGCACCGATGTGAAGAGAGAACTAGGTCTTGTCCCAGAGGGGCTGGCAGCAAGGAGGGATGTGGGGGACTTGGGGTGCTGAGTGCCCTGGGTAGGGGGGGATCATGGTGCTGCCCCGGGGAGCGACCCTCTGACGCCCTGTGGCTCCTAGAAGGTGATGCACACCCGGAAACGGCATTCAGAACTCTACCACGAGCTCAACCAGAAGTTCCACACTTTCGACCGCTACCGCAGCCAGTCCACGGCCAAGGTGAGGGCTCCTCCCGTGGCTGCCCCTGCCCCGAAGCTCAGGGCCTGACCTGGTGCAGCGGCCCCTGGGGTTGGAGCCTGACCGGTGGCCCCCGTTGCAGAGGGAGAAGCGGTGGAGTGTGTCCTCAGGTGGGGCGGCCGAGCGGAGCGTGTGCACCGTGAGTCCCCCCGGGCTGGGTGGGGTGAGGTGGGCCTGAGGGACCCGTGCCCTCCCTGCCCTCCTGCCCCTCCCAGGCAACCCCAGCCTGTCTCACCAAGGGCTTCCCCCACGGCATGGGCAACAGTCTGGGGCCGCCTGGGGGTGGGGAAGGTGCGGCAGATGGCGAACAGGGGTGGAGGTCCTCCAGGATTGGGAGGGAGAGCGGTCAGCAGGAGATATGTCCTGGGGGCCACTGAGAACAGGGATCAGGAACCCCACCCTGGAACCAGGCAGGTCTGTATTTGAATTCTGCTTGACACCTGATTGCTCCATAACTTTGGGCATTACCAGCCCTCTCTGGGACTCCTCAGTTTGTTCGTCTGTACAATGGGTAAGGTTATTGGTCCATCTCCACGGCCCCTCCCGCTCCCTCCACAGGATAAGCCCAGCCCTGGGGAGCGCCCCAGCTTGTCCCAACATCGGCGCCATCAGAGCTGGAGCACCTTCAAATCTATGACACTGGGCTCGCTGCCCCCCAAGCCCCGAGAACGGCTGACTCTGCACCGGGCAGCAGCCTGGGAGCCCACAGAACCACCGGATGGTGACTTCCAGACAGAGGTGTGAGTGCCACGCTGGACTGCCCACTGCATATAAATATATATATCTCTCTATTTTCACACTCCACTTTGGAACTACCCAGGAGCCAGCACCCTCTCCCCTCTCCCGAGGGCTGGGCAGGGAGGCGTCGTGGACTCAGCCAGGCTGGGGGAGCCGGACATGGCTTGGCCTGGGGTCCCAGGGCCCTTCCTTGTTTCTCAGAGGCCCCTCAGCCACTGGAACCCCATCTTCAGCCCAGCCTGTCAGTCCCTGTCCCGGGCTGGGGAGGTGGGAGGGGAACTTTGTTGGGAATAAACTTCACTCTGTGGATTTTGCTGCTGAGCTGTTTGCTTCCCTCAGGTAAAGGCCCAGCTCTGGGACCCCAACTTTGTTCCTGTCTCCTAGGTTGAACTCACTTGATCTCATCAGATTATGTGATGGGGTCGGGCCAGCCCTGCCTGGGAGGGGGCGGCCTAGGCTCTGACCCCATCTTTGTCCCTGACTCTGGGTGATTCTTTCCCCGATCCTTTCCCCGACCTGGGCTGGGGGAAGCAGATTGGGAGTGTGGGAGGGGACCTCTTATGGCTGGCCTTTCCTGGTGGCTGTGATGGTCGTGGCTGCCATTCACTGGGGCACAGAGGCCAGACTGCCTGGGCTAGAGCCAAGATAGAGCTTAGTGACCTTGGTTCTACATCTGTGAAATGGGGATGGTAACAGTGCCCACCTCACAGGGTTGTTAACGGTGATGAAACAAATTCCTATTTGTAAAGTGCTCAGCAAATACCTGGGACAGGATAAGCTCTTGAAGGGTTAGCTGTGACCACGTGGCACCAGTCTCATGCAGTGCTCTAAGCTAGGGGCTTCACACACATGTCCCCTGGCCCCTCACAACAACCCTGTTGGAAGGTTTTAGGTTGCCCATTTTGTGGATAGGAAAATGAGGCCAGAGATGGGCGGTGCCCTGCTCAAGGCCACAGTCAGAGGCAGAGCTGGGACTTCAAACCCACGCTTGATGGAGGTGGGGCTACAGCTCAGCTTCCTGGAACTTGACCATGGCTGCAGGGGAGCCGCAGGTGCTGGGTTGTGGTGGAGATGCAGGTGTTGGGCCGGGCCAGGGCTGGGGTGGGGTGCGGGAGCCAGGCTGGCTTGGTGCCAGGGGCTGGAGGCTCATGCTGAGTTGCATTCATTACATGCCTGAGTGCGTGGATCCTTGCACAGTTTTCAGGCCCCCAGAAAGAGGGGGCACAGGATTACATGTGGAAACATCTTCTGGACTCAGGCAGCAGCTGGAGTGGAGGCACAGTTAGCAGGGTCACAGGTCCTTGCTCGCCTGGTCATTTAGCAACATGGGCGCCTCTGGGCCCCTTCCCAGGGACTTGGAGACACAGACGCAGGTCCCTGGAGAGCTGAGGGAGAGTTAGGTGCTACAGCAGCCTGGGTGGGAGTGACAGAAGTGACTGGCTGCCGGGGTAGGGGGTATCACAGATAATGGCCTGCCCAGGGCTGCTGGAGGAGGGGTGGAGGCCTCTTCAGAGTTTTGCAGGCCTTGATGGCACAGGCTTGCTCTCGGTCTCATTCCAATCCTGCCTGCTGTGAGACCTGGTCAGAGGAGCCGTGCAGGCAGAGTCCACTCAGGACTGTGCTCCTAGACCCTTGGGGCTCCTGCGACTCATTCCTCCGCCTCCCTCCGGGCAGCCCCAGCACTTAAGTGTACACAGAGTTCACTCAAGCACTACCTCATTTGATTCTTCAAGGTAGGTATTGTGACTGCCCCATTTTGGAGATGAGTAAATCAAGGCTCGGAGAGGGGACATGACTTTCCCAAGCTCCCACAGCTCAGCTTGTGACTGGGACTTGTGGCTAGGAGTGGCAGAATCCGATACCAGCCAGCTTAGGCACCTGGGAGCTTTGTTCACCCAGGAGCGCACTGCCGCAAGGACAGCAGTGGGCAAGTGCAGCTGGCCTTGGTGATGGGACCCGGGATCAGGAGTGCCACCGCATGTTTCATCCTCTCCTGGCATTCTCTCGAATGTGTGTCGGCTTCATTCTTTAAGGCCTCTTCCCCCTGGGCCCGCCAGGCTTCCTCCTCCCAGCTCCATCACTCAGCATTGCCCCTAGAGGGGAAGAAACTTTCTCTCTTGAATTCCAATTAGAAAACCCCCAAGGAAGAAGAGCTGTGGCTGGCCCCAGGCAGGAGGCTGGGGCATTGTGATTGGCAGTCCCATCAGGAACCATGGGAGAGGGAGAGGGAGAGGGAGCAGGTCTCTGAGAAAGGAGGGCCTGTTCCTAAAAGGGGGTTTGCACAAACAAAGCCCCCATCCCCGACCGTGTACCAGCAGATCCTACTCCACATTCCTTCCTCTGACCATCACCTAAAGGCCCTCTTAATGCCTTGTCCTGTGCTTGCACCTCCCTCCTTCCTGGTCTTAGGCTCACTGGTCACCACGTCTGGAGCCCTCTGGGGCTGAGGTGTGATGTGCACGTCCCAGCCCTCCTGTCCATTCTTGCTTTGCATCTGGTTGAAGAGGAAGTTTAGTATTTACCTTGTTGATTCTGCTCAAACACAAACCACAGCTGCCTGCAGAGGCCTCTGCTGGCTTTGGGACCAGCCACTTAGCTTTCCTGGGGTGGGGGCTTTGTCCCTCCCTTGCCCTCAGTCCCTGCTCCCCCAGGCACTGACTTGCTGCGTGACCTTGGACAGGCCACTGGACCCTGTCTGACTTGGGTTTCCCTATCTGTAAAATGAGTTGGCCCGGTCTCCCTTCCATTTGAGCTAGTATCTAACAACCTGTCATTTCTTTCCTAGACTCAGATTTCTCACATCATTGCCCTCATTTTCTCTGCCTCCAGTCTCCAGCCCTTCATCCACATGGCCCAAGTGATCTTTCCAAAATGCAGATCTGGCCAGGCCACTGCTCAGATGCCTTCTGTGGATCCTGGAATTAGCCTAGAGTTCAAGGCCTTTGGTGATGTGGCCCTTGCCTCCCTCCTCTGGCCCATCTCTCTGACCTCCATGCCTGTGCATGCACCACTCCTTCTGCCTGAAACTCCCTCCTCACAGAGGGAAAACTCTCCTTCAGCCTTCCAGACCCAGTCCAAGTAGCCCCCTGTGTGATGCTGTCCCTGAACTCCCTGGCCCAGCAGTCAACACTTGCTGGGCCCCCACAGGCCTTGGCATGCACTGTAACTACTGCACTGATCACACAGAACTGCTGTCATCTGTGTTGGCCTTGCTCTGGTTTGTGCACTCAGAGGCCCACATGAAGCAGGCATCAGTGAATCTTTAGTGGGTGAAGGGTGGAATACACAAATCTCCCTGAACATTGATTTCCTCATCTGCAAAATTGGGATAATGACAGTCCTTACCCAGTCTTCCTCACTGGATATCCGGAGCATGACTTAAGATGATTCATGGGAAGCATTTTGTAGGTGTTAATCTACTCCTCCCACAGTTATTCCTTCCTCAACCCCAAGTGGGAAGCCAGCCCTGGATGCTGTCCAGGGTGCTGAAAGGGACTTGTCTTCTCCCAAAGGATGAGGAGACAAGACTGAGAGGCCCACAGAAGCTCAGCTGCAGCCTTTCCTTGCTTTCCAGACTGGCAGGGTCAAGGATGAGCAGACCATCCCTACCTTCATGAGAACAGACCCTGGGAGATGTCCAATAAAAATACAATGTAAACGACATGTAATTTAGAATTTTCTAGTAACCATTCTTTAAAAGTTTAAAAAGGTGAAATTCATTTTAATAATATATTTCATTCAATATATTAAAAAACGATCATTTCAACATATAATCAGTATAAAAAATAACTGAGATATTTAACATTCTTTTTTTATATGAAGTCTTGGAAATGTCTTGTGTGTTTTATACATACAGTGCTACAGTGCATCTCAAGTCAGTCTCACCACCTTCTGACTGCTCAGTACTCCCATGAGCCTACCATGTCGGACAGCACAGCTCTAGGCAGAACAAAGGCAGTGACCTTGAGCAAGTGAACTCAGTGCCCTCTGTGAAAAGGAGGTACTTCTGCACAGCCTGCCTCATGGGGCCATGGAGAGGGCTTGAGGAGGTGATGGAGGGAAAGTTGCCAGCACAGTACCCGCACAAGGGAGGTCCAAAGCCAGGGTTCCTGGACTCCACATATCCTGGGGATACTGGTGGGTAGGGAGGAGGTGTTGGGGAAGTAGGGGAAGGTCCTGAGGAGACCTGTGGACTGGTATCAGGCCTCCCTCAGCAGCGCTGGGGGAAGGGTGCACCCTTACCCTCACCCTTACCCTTACCCCTGCAGCCATAGACTCTGGGAGAAGGGAAGCAAGTTGAGGCTAGACTGGAACAGACATGTTAAAACTCAATTGGGCTTAAATCACTTCCATTAGGCACCAATGAAAAGGAAATTAGGTGGCCTGAGGGAGGACCTGGGTGTGGGATGCTGCTGACTTCTGCTTCTCAAGACTCATTTCCCTTCAGGCTTCCTCATGCCCACCCTGGCACCTCATGGGGTTCCCCAGTTGGGGCTTTTCTAGTCCAGTCCCCAGTACCCATTGTATTCCTCCCTCCACTCCTCCAAGGCCACTGACTCTGGGAAGACTTCCACCGTCTCAGGCCCTCAAAACATATGCTAAGTGTCCAAGGCAGAGGAGACCCCTTTGAGGGTTTTGGCCTTTAAGGAGAATGGGAAGCTAAGGAAGAGTGTTGAGCAGGGTACTGGCATGATCAGATTTCTATATCAACACGATTTCTCTTGAGTGGATGGAAAATGGATTGGTGGGGGCAGGGACACTGAAGAGTGAGGGTGGAGAGAGAGAGACCAGCAAGGAGATGATCTGCATGAAGGAGACTTTAGAGGGTGCTATGGAGGAGGAATGGAGTTTCTATATATGTAGTGGGTAGAATTGTCAGCACTCAGCTCCTGGTGTGGATTGGGTATCAGGAGCCAAGGATGACACCTGGGCTTCTGTCTTACACACCTGGATGGATGACCGTGTCATTGGCATAGAGGTACAGGAAGAGGACCAGCTTTGGGGGAGACAGTCATTAATTTGGCCTTGGGCATTGTCTTAGTCCATTTTGTGCTGCTATAACAATACCCAAGACTGGGTCATTTATAAAGAACAGAGATTTATTTCTTGCAGTTCTGGAGGCTGGGAAGTCCAAGGTTGTGGGGCTGTCATCTGGCAAGGTCTTTTTTGCTGCATCATCTTATGGCAGAAGGCAGAAGGGTGAGAGAGAGAGCAAGAGATTGAATTCAAAGACCCAAGCTCTTTTATAATCAGTGTTAATCCATTCATGAGGGCGGTGCCCTCATGACCTAAACACACCCCCCCATTGACCCCATCTCCCAACACTGTTGCACTGGGGATTAAGTTTCCAGCACATGCTTTTTGGGGGACACATTCAAACCATAGCAGGCATGTTAACTTTGAGATGGTCAAGGGGAGATGTCAAGCAGAAAGTAGGTAGTTGAACACACAGGGCTGGAACTCAGAATGAGGGGCTGGGCTGGAGTCATTACTATGGGAGGAACCAGCACTGAGGTGGGTTGTAGAGTGGGGTGGGAGGTGAATAAATCAAGGGACTAGAGACAGTTCTTAAAGTGGAGCTTTGAAAAGCGGGAGACTCCCTTTGTTCAGGACAAGTGAAAAAAAAGAGAAAAGAGGGAGAGAAAGCTCAGGGCTTACTGTAGTCTCTGAAGGTGAGTTAGCTGGAGAGGATGATGGGAGATTTACATGAATAGAGAGGCTGTCCCTACCTCCTCCTCAAGATCCTACATAATGATCAGAAATAACCAGCCCTACCACCTTGGGAGGCCGGGTCCTGAGACCCAGTAATGGTTATCATCACAGAGATTGACTCTGCTCATTTGTTGCACTTCAGGTTAGCCACAGTTCCTGGAGGTGGGAATGGGGTTGGGGGGACACTCAACAAGGCCTGGACTCCAAGACCTTCTGGAAGGATGGGACTCTGGACTCCATGGGGAAGGTGGAGAAGCAGGCACAGTGCTCCAGGCTCCCTGAAGCCCTCACCCCTACTTCTCCTGAGCAGGCGGAAGCAAAGGTGAGCCCCTCCTCTCCAGGCCTCAGCTTCCCTATGGACCTGCTCCAGGCTGTTATGTCCCCATCCCCTGTGGTGGCATGGCAAAGCCTCAGCCATCAATCCAAGTGTCCCTAGAGTCAACCAAGAAAGTCAATATTTAATTTGGGCACCATGTTAATGCCATCGATCGCCAGCTCCCCCCTCCTTCCTCAGGCTCATTTGTCACTTCCCACTCACTGGGGGTGGGGTGGGGTAGAGCCTAGTAGAGGCAGAGCTCAGCCTGGACTTGGCCTGGGAAAACTGGCCTGCATGTGGAGGTGCTCCCCTCAGCCACCCAGCTTCCAATCCCCTGAGAATCACTGAGCTGCTTTGTCCGAGTTTCCTAAGCGCCGTCCCTGGGGAGGTCAGTGAAGTGGGGAGGGGAGGTCAACTTTTCTCCCAGGCCCCCACATTGAGTCTAATTCCCTTCTGGGGCCATACATAGAGCAGGTGTGGTTGGGGGTTGACTGAGTGAAGGAGGGCTAGCACCTGTGACATATGCCACTGGGAGAGAAGTGAGAGCAAATCTTGAGACCTGGCTTCTGGGTCCTTCCTGGGTGCCCAGTTCTGTGTCTGTGTGATGCTGTGGAAGCCACATGGGGGCCCTGAGATGAGGTCCATCTCTAGGACCCAGAGAGGAGGCTGAGGGAGCATTGAACTTAGAGGTTTAGAGCTCAGCTGGGTAGCAAAAGAGGGGCTGGGGGAAGGGCAGGCCCCATTTAAAGGCTTCGCTGGGTCCAACTTCCAGTTTGTTCTCATCAGTTCTGTGGATCCAGATAGGGGCCCCTCAGCATTCTTCCCCAGCCCGACTCACCCAGGGAGGGAATGCCTCCAGTCTGCTTTGGGGGCCAGGCTTGGGTCCCAACTGCAACTCCATCTCCAACTTGCTGAGTGACCTTGGACAAGTTAAGTAACCTCTCTGAACCTTAGATACCTCCTCTGAGAGACCTCTTGGACCTTGGTCACTTTGTACTGTTTTTAGAGGGTCAGGGATGGGCAGGAGCAAGCCTTGATGGTCCAAGGAGGGTTATTTCCCAGAGTTCTCACAATGAGCAGCTCCCAAAACCTGCTGACAGTGCTACTGCCTTCTTCCTAGGGCTGCTTGCTGTCAATTAGGCCTAGGCCACAACAGCACCCTTGGTCCTCCTCATTATCCAGAGTGCAGAAGCCAAGACCATGTCATTGAGGGGATGGTTGGGCAAGCCCTGCCATCTAGCACTGGGTGACCAATGGGCAGACTGAGTTCAGCTTAGGATGCCAGCAAGACAGTAACAACACGTGCACACACAGATAAGCAGAAAGAAATTCTGAGGCCGGGTGTGGTGGCTCATGCCTGTAATCCCAGCATGTTGGGAGGCCGAGGCGGTCGGATCACCTGAGGTCAGGAGTTTGAGACCAGCCTGGCCAATATGGTGAAACCCCGTCTCTACTAAAAATACAAAAATTAGCTGGGTGTGGTGGCGGGTGCCTGTAATCCCAGCTACTTGTGAGGCTGAGGCAGAAGAATAGCTTGAACCCAGGAGGCGGAGATCACGCCATTGCACTCTAACCTGGGCAATAAGAGCAAAACTCCATCTCAAAAAAACAAACCAAAAAAAAAAAAAAAAGAAGTTCTGCTTCCATGAACTAACCCAGAATTTTGCAATTGAAAATCCAAAAGGAAGTGGTTTTCATTCCAGCATGTGCATAAAGAAGTATGCTTCATGGATTAGTATTATTTCTATTGTGAATGATGTATGGGAGTGCCAGACTCTTCTCAACGGATGGCATGTAAATGTCTTAATCTGGCCCCGTTGACCTACTCTGAGCCATTGAGTCAAGCCTTGAGCCAGGAGAACTTGATTGGTCATTTATTTACCAGTAAGTGGTGTCTGATGTCAACCCCGTGCTGGGCCTTGGGATGGGCACCGACAACGTAAAGATGAGGAAGGCATAGTCTCTAAGAAGGCTCCCAAGATGGAGGAGCTGGGGGAAGGGATGGATATTGTTTCCAGGGGCTTCCCATTGCTCTTTGACTAAAACAAAGGCTCTCACTGTGGCCCAGGAGGCTCGGCATGTTCTGGTCCCTGCCCATTGCTCTGTCCAAATGTCCTGCCACTTGCTCTCACTGACTGAGCAGCTCCATGGCCTCCTCTCTGCTCCTCAAACACATTTCATGGATTCTCCCTTCCCAGGGCCTTTGTGTTTGCTGTGCCCTCAATTTGAAAGTCTCTTCCCTGGCTGTCTGCTTTGCTGGCTCTCGTCTTTTGATGAGATGTCACCTCCTCAGAAATGCCTTCCTTGACTACCCCTCTCCCCCACCAAGTCATTTTTTAAAAATCACATCACCTAATCCTTTCCACAGTATCATTTATCCTGATCTGAGTTTATATCACTTGTTTCCTATTTATTGTCTGTCTCCCCCACTGGACTGTGAGCCCCTGAGGGCAGAACAGGGTCATACATTCATACTGTTGCTGGGACAGGATAGGAACTGCATAGATATTGCTGAATGAATGAATGAGGAGACATTGGGAGGGGGCTGTCCAGGAAGCAATTAGAGCTGAAGGTCTAGTTCTCAGTGCCCTGCCACAGGCAGACTGTCTGTGTCTGTGCCTGTGGTGGGGTGGGGAGGGCTTTGCCTGTGCAGGCCTGGGAAGGGGAGAGCCCCATAGGACACCAGCTTCAGGGCATGCATATTGCAGAAGGCTCCTTCCTTGAATATTAACTCACTGCCAGGCTGGCATCCCTGACTGCTGCTGAATTTTTCACTGTCAGGGCCAGTGGTTGATGGGGGATGGGGGTTGGGAGGACAGCACATCCACGTCCAGAGGGCCACATGCACTTTTGTGTGACATTGTCACGTGCAGCTGTTTGGGCAAGGGCTTGCTCCCAGGTGGCCATGCATGGATGCTATGGGCAGCTCTACGTCTGAGCATGTTCTGCCCTTAGCTGGCCTGCCGTGCACACAGGTGAGTTGTGTTTTACGTGCTCTCATTTCCAAGCTCAACTGAGGGAAGAAAGGGCCCTTAGGGAACATTCAGTTCCACTCCTCCCATTGTGCAGAAAGGAAATCTAAGGCTCAGAAGGGAGAGGTTGCTCGAGGTCACACCATGAGTCCTTGGAGGATCAAGGCTAAAGCCCAGTGAATAGTGAGCATTTATTGAGAGCCTGTGGTGTACCTGGCACCATGCTGGGCACGGGGGGACTCACTCTACTAGAGAAGCCCACAGTCCAGGAAACCAGGCTTGGGGAAGAGGGAGACAGATATGGGCCTGAGCATTAGGCTGCAGAGCAGGAGAGGTTTCCTCTGCCTTCAGAAGAGGGTGTCAGGGAAGACAAGGAAACACTTGCACTGAACTCTGAAGACAAATTGAAAGCTCAGCAGGCAAAGAAAAGGTGAAAGGGCACTCCAGGCAGAGGGTGCCTCATAAGCAAAGGCATGAGGCATGAAACAACTTGGCAAGTTTGGGGAATTGCAAATGGTGCAGTTCAGCTGGAGAGGATGGGCTGCGGATACGGGGCGGTGAGATCACAGTGGCTTTGTGGGCCATCATCAGGGTTTGGATTTTATTCTGAGGGCCAGAGGTGGACCACTGAAGCAGACTTGGGTTTTAGAAGGATTTCTGTAGCTACAGAGGAAAAGCGAATTCAACCGATACATTTTGAGCAGTCAATATATGCCAGGTACCACGCTAGGTGCTGAGAATACAATTCTGAATGAGGCACATACAGTCTCAGCTCTGCAGTGTATTAAGAGACACGCAGACAGGTGTAGTAGGGAGGAAGCTTGGCACACAAACAAGAAATACCCCGTTTCTGTATTCACTTTAAACCAACTCCAGTCTGACTCATTCTAAATGCTTTCCTATGAGTTGGCAAAAAATTTAATCTCAACCGTCACTGAGGCTCCCTCCCACCTCTCCCACTGGCGTGTGCAAGGAGCTGCTGGCCCTCCCTGCACATGGGCAGAGAAGAGGTGCCTCCTGTCTTCAGTCTACATTGGTCACACAGAGATGTCCATTGTCCTAGTAGTCCATATGGTCCCTTGAGGCTCAGTGACTAAGCTGTTCCCCTGCTACTCTGGAGCACTGAAGCTGGTTCCCCAGTGTTTGCACTCCAGCCACCCCAGGTGTGTTACCACACATCCCCACAGCTCCTGTCACCTGTCAAGGGAGCTACCAGCTGTCAGGGGAGCTAGACACAGGTCCCTACCACCCAAAGGACCCCCAGCTTCTGCACCCTCTGCAGCTAGCTTCTGTCTCTCATTTCTCTGTCCTCTTCTCCCCATCCCTAGGGAACACCTGGCACTCCTGCTTCCAGAAGTTTAGCTCTTTCCAAACTCAGGACGAGCCATCAGACTTCAAGCAGCTTTTTGCATTCAGCCCTGCACAGTTCCCTGAGGCTAGAAAAATCAAAGGGCTTGGCTACCAGCTTGCAAGTGGGAGGGGAAGCTGCAGGAGAGCAAAGCAATTAATATCTCAATCAATTGTCCTGCCATGGGAGTGAATAAGCCATTAGAGACCCAGGCAGTGACTGCTCTGAGAGAGGCAGATACATACTGGGGGTTGTGGGAGCTCAGACAAGGGGCACCTAACTAAGACCTGGGGTTCAGGAAAGGCCTCCCAAGAAGGGAGTCTCTGCCAGACTAAGCCCTGAAGACAGCAAGGATGAGGCCAGGGAGGGCGTTCCTGGAAAAGGGATGAGGAGCTGACAGTTCCCCTGTATGGGTGGAACGCAGAAAGCCCCAGAGAGGGACTGGGGCTGAGGGAGGTAGAGCTGGATGGTGAAGAGCTCAAGTCCCAAGTCAAGGTTTGGAGTCTATTTGGACTATGAGATGCCATTGAATGATTCTAATCAAGAAAGTGACACAACCAGATTCCTGTTTAGAAACACCGCATGGCGGCTGGGCGCGGTGGCTCACGCCTGTAATCCCAGCACTTTGGGAGGGGTGGATCACGAGGTCAGGAGATCAAGACCATCCTGGCTAACACGGTGAAACCCCGTCTCTACTAAAAATACAAAAAATTAGACGGGTGTGGTGGTGGGCGCCTGTAGTCTCAGCTACTCGGGAGGCTGAGGCAGGAGAATGGCGTGAGCCCGGGAGGCGGAGCTTGCAGTGAGCCGAGATCGCGCCACTGCACTCCAGCCTGGGCGACAGAGCAAGACTCTGCCTCAAAAAAAAAAAAAAAAAAAAAAAAGAAAAGAAAAAAAAAAAGAAACACCACATGGCTATGAAAAATGGATGGGGGAGAGGGTAAAACTGGTGGCAGGAAGAGCAGTTGTCAGGTGTTCCAGGGACTGGAACGTGCAGAGGCAGCTCCCAGGGATAACTGCAAGGAAGAAGGGAAGGGGATGGGACCTGAGATGGGGGGAAGAAGGGAAGACAGATGTTAGAATGACTCCCCTTTCTATCTGGGGCGAATCCCAGAGATGGAGCGGACTGGGCAGGATGGTGGTGGGTAGGCGCCAGTGGGACCTCCAAGGAGAAAAAGGAGCCCAGGCGCAGTGGAACCCTTTCCGCACCCCACCTCTGCACTCCGCGATTCCCAACCTTCCCGCTAGGTGGAGGGCTGGTGCCCCGGAGACCGGGCTCCACCTCCCATCCTCCGCCCCTCATCCCAGAAGGATGGACCTTGACTTGGGCCTCCCCAAACCCCGCGTCCCTGTACTCGCCACCAGAGCTTATGTGTCTTGAGCCATCAGCTGCCCCCACTCCAGGGCTCCGTGGCAGGGGCATCGTCCTAGACACTTCTGCCCAGGCGCCTCCCTGGGCCTTTCTGTGTCCACGTATACAGGGTTGTTTCTATGCTCGGGGCGGCCGCGGCCACTCCAGCCTCGCAGACTGCCGGGTCCCCGCAGCTACGTCCTGCAACCTGGAGGCTTCCCGTTCGCGGCGCCAGGAACGTTTCCTCACCCCCCACCCTCGACGCCCTTTTATTCCCTGACCCCACGCGGGAGGAGGGCTCCATGCCTCTCAGAGGCAGGCTACCCCTCATCTAGGCCTCTCTGGACCTTGGGACAGGATCTAAGGTTGGCCAGGGCTGGGCGGAGCCAGATAGGAGGCAGGGCCTAGGGCGGAGTCAGGGAAGGCACCCCGGCCACGAGTGTGGTCCAAAGGCAGACCAGTGGCGTGGCCAGAGTGGGCTGGAGGCGTGGCCGTCGGCGGGGTGGGGTCGGGATCCCCGGAACCTGGCAGCTTCCTCTCCTCTCCCACCCTAGCCAGTTCTGTCGCCCAAAGCCCCGCCCGCCCTGGCCCCTGGTCCAATGGGCAGACAGAGGGACCATCGGGAGGCTGCTGGTCCCACTTAACAGAGGTCGTTATTTGGGAGGCCGCGCCCAGTTCTCTGGAACTGCCAGGTCTTGTGGGGAAGGGGGGCGCATTCTCTGGGCCTGCACCGCACACCCTGATACCCACCCTCCATGTGCTTCCGCCCTTTTCCAAGTAGACAGCTGGAGGGCCTGGGGCTTGAGCCCCGAGCTGGAGGAGCTGGTCAGGCGCCTGCGCCCCCCACAAGGCCCCCCTTCCCTCCAGTCTGCGCTCAGGCCCAGAGCCGGCTCTAAAAATAGACCGGGGCGCAGGAACGTGCCCACCCAGGAGCGGGTCAAGGAGGCCTGAGTCACCGTGTCGGGAGAGCCTTCTTCTTTCCCCCCACCCCGCCCCCCCCACCTCCCACCTCGGGGGCTGAGGACGCCTCGATGGCCGGGCATCACTCCGGCTCTGCTGGCCCGACTCTGCGCCCTTGGCAGGGCGGTGCCGGCGGGGCAAGCGGTAGCAGCCACAGCCGGGAAGGATTAGGAGTTCTTGGGCCTGATTTATTTGGTTGTTTTCGTGCGTCTGGCGGCGGCGCCCCCGCCTGGCAGGACAGTCACGTCTGCATTGCTCTTCTCTCCCACCCAAGCTCATGGGTCTGTCCTAGACTTCAGGGTGGGGACCTGGGCTCGCAGCAACACAAAGTCCCGACCGGGACATTAGCGGTTCTGGAGCAAACACTGCTATTCTATAGATGAGAAAACCGAGTTCCAAAGAGAGGAAGAGGCCCATGGCACAGTAGAGTGCCCTGTGACAGCTCTGAATTTCACTCCACTTCCTAGGGCCTGTTTCCTACTGTAGGTGCTCCACCCGAGGATGACACCCAGGTTTATGGCCCATTCCCCTGTCAATTGGGAATGAGTCATACTTGGGATTGTCCTAATGATTGAAATATTTTTTTTTTTTTTTTTTGAGATGGAGTCTCACTCGGTCCCCCAGGCTGGAGTGCAACAACGCAATCTCAGCTCATTGCAACCTCCACCTCCTGGGTTCAAGCGATTCTCCTGCCTCAGCCTCCCAAATAGCTGGGATTACAGGTGCCCGCCAACAGGCCCAGCTAATTTTTTTTTGTATTTAGTAGAGACGGGGTTTCACCATGTTGGTCAGGCTGGTCTCGAACTCCTGACCCCAGGTGATCCATCCGCCTCCTCAAAGTGTTGGGATTACAGACATGAGCCACCACACCCAGCCAAAATATTTTTTAAAAAGCAGTCGTGGCATATTGGGAGTCACACACACCTGGCTTCAGTCCCGCTCAGCAAGTTACCATCTCCAACACCTATTTTTCTCCCCTTCCAGAGGAGGATTAATGGGTGTGGTGTGGTGAGCTCCTCTTCCTGGAAGGACTTAGCTAAGGTGGTATAGGGAATGGTCACAGGGTACTTGGATGGATCTGGAACACCTGGTAAACTGAGGCGTGTATGAGGCCTGAATTGGGGGTGAGCAGGAGGGTGGTACCCTGGCCCTCACACAGGTCTGGCTCACTTCACCCCACTCCCATTCCCCTTCCCCATCTCAAGGAGGGGACATGTTTGGATCACTACAGGCTTAAGACCCTCAGACTTGGGAGGAATGGAGTGGGCTCAAGAGTCTCCAAGTTCAGCCTTCCCTTGTTTCCCAAGGGCAAGAAGCCTCCTAAAGCCAAACAATGCATCAAGGCAGACCTCGGCCTTGAACCTAGGCCCCCAGTCCCCCAGTCCCCCAGTCCCAGGCTCTTTCTCCCACTCTCCCACCACCTGTCCTCTTTTGTTCAAACATACCAGTGTCAGGCCTTTTCTGAATGGTCAAGGCTGACAAACAAATACTCCAGTTGGTTTTCTGTCTTTACATATTACCATTTAGGCCATTTCATGGAAAAAGGTCTTATGCCTGTCAGAAATGTCACTGAGCTCTTAAAGCTACATGAAACCAGCTATGTAAATAATAAAATGGGGGATCAGGAGGAAATGTCAGAGATGAACATGGGTGTAAGATGCAGGACAAGAGTCTGCTCAAATAAAAATAAGGTACATAAGAATGAGCACTGTTGAATGTTTACTATGGGCTTGGCGTAGTCTCATGCATTATCTCATTGAATCCTCACAATTCCATGTGGTTAGTGTTATTACTATCACCCCCTTTTACAGATATGGAAACTATGCCTCACAGAGGTGAAGGAATTTGCCTAAGATAATAAAGCCAGGAAGTAGCAGAGCCAGGATCACACCCTTTCTTGATCTCTGATTTATTTTCTGCTTTGGTGAAACAGTTGGGGTTTCTCCCTGAACTTTCCCTTCGCCTGCTCACTCCCTTAGCCTCCTTTCTAGCCAGGTCACCAGGCCTCTCCTGCCCAGCCCCAGCCCAGGCACTGCTGGGAGGAGGAGGAGCTGGGCAGCTGCCAGAGCTTCTCTCCACCCAGAGATTCCAGGATTCGAAGAATTTATGAGACCAACTGTCTGAGTTTCTTGCATGCAAAGAAAGAATCTGGGAGTCCTTGAATACTCCCCTCATCACCAAGCATCCCCCAGGAGACTCCTTGGTTTGTACTTCATGGAGGGGAGTTTGTCCTCAGAAGGCGCTCGACCCCCTCTTTCATTCATGC
This sequence comes from Pongo abelii, assembly GCF_028885655.2. Taxonomy (NCBI): domain Eukaryota; kingdom Metazoa; phylum Chordata; class Mammalia; order Primates; family Hominidae; genus Pongo; species Pongo abelii. Next base: position 201,867,232 of record NC_071985.2, read on the forward strand.
AGCAACTATTTTTAAAACACCTAATCTCTGTCACAGGCTCTAGGGAGAAATGGTAACAAAAGCAGCTCCTTTTGTGGCTTCTGGTTTAGCAGGACACAAAGACGCTCAAGCAATTCAATGGCCAATAATTGATGATCCTCCTCCCTCCTCCAAGCTTCTGCCCATGTGGGGGCCTGTTCCCAATTTCCCTCTCGGGGTCCCCTCTGGGGACCTGTTCCCAATTTCCTTCCCCACTTCCAAGTGGGAAGGAAAGTGAAGATAGCCTCAAAGCTAAACATTGAGGGGAGGGAAGCCCGCCAAGGGACTGTGTGTGTTGTGGTGGTGAAGATTACCTACTCTCTTTGTGGTGGCAATGAGGGTTACACACTCTCATTGTACATCTAGAATAGCTGGTGTTCGTTGAGTTCCAGGAACCAAGCTCAGCACTTTAAATGTCCTGTCACAGGTAACCCTCACAGCATCCTTGTGAGGTAGGGACAATTCTGTTTCACCAAGGAGAAAACTGAGGCTTACTCCAGGAAGATGGGGTAGTTTGTCAAAAGTCACACAGCTAGTAAGTGGTACAGGCAGGATTTGAGCCCGGTTACCCCGGAACTAGAGTCCCCTTGCCCCTTCCTTTAGCCACTATGCTGAGGTCTTATTTGCTTTTTTTTTTTTTTTTTTTCTGAAACAGGATCTTGCTTTGTTGCCCAGGCTGGAATGCAGTGGCATAGTCACAGCTCACTGCAGTTTTGACCTCCTGGGCTCAAGAGATCCTCCTGCCTCAGCCTCCTGAGTAGCTGAGACTACAGGCGTGGACCGCCACACCCAGCTAATTTTTAAAAATTTTTTGTAGCGACAAGGGTCTTACTATGTTGCCCAAGCTGGTCTCAAACTCCTATGTTCAAGTGATCCTCCTGCCTGGACCCCCCAAAAGTGCTGGGATTATAGGCATGAATAACCATACCTGGCTCTTATTTGATTATTACAGGTGAAGAAAGTAAGGCTCAGAGGAGCTTAGGGTTTAGCTCAAGGTCACACAGCACAGTAGGACTGACTTGTGTTGGTTGGTGGCCAAAGGGATGTTTGGATAAGGGTGTGGTGGTGGCAAGCTATGCCATTCTTACCCCAAAACGCTAGGGTCATTAGGTGTGGGATTGGGTCTGGAGGAAGTCTGGGGGCCAGGCCAGTCTGGGGGTTCTCACTGCTATGTGCCACCCTCACCTCTGCTCCAGGAGAACCTGTGCTATGGGGCAGGAGCCCCTGGGAATACCTAGGCAGACATGAGCAACATCCCACTGCCCCGCCTGGGCTTATGTCAGATGGCATCTCGTGCCTTGCTCTGATTAGGCCTGGAGAGATATCTGATAGGCAGGAGAAGAGGCTGTTTTAGTTCTCTGCTCTCTGGGAACTTCTTCTGTTTGGAAAGGGGGAGCATTGCCTGGGTTGGGGATCCTAATGCTGGTGAGCACTTCTGAGAGTTCACTAGGTGCCAGCATCCTGTGAGGGGCTTTCTCTTTGTCACTACCTCCCTTAATCCTTCCAGCAACCCTAAGTGATAGGCACTGCTGTTATCTCTGCTAGCAGAGGAAGAGGTTAAGTGATATCCCCAAGTCATAGACTCAGTAAGGGCTGGAGTCAGGATTTGAACCCATATGCAGATAATCAAACATCATACTCTCCTGCAGGGGTTCTCAAATGTGGTCCCTGGGTCCACAACATCAGCATCACCTGGGAACTTGTTAGGAATGCAAACTACTGAATCAGAAACTCTGAGAGTGGGGCCTGCCGACCTGTGTTTAACAAGTCCTCCAAGCTTGAGAACGCCTACCCTCCTGCTTTACAGAACTTGGGGGACTACAGGTGACCTGAGTAAACTCATGGGCCCTGGTGTTAGGCAGAGTCAAGTGCCAATCTCTGGCCCACCTGACTTTCTAGCCTTAAACCTTTTTTTTTTTTTTTTTTTTTTTTTTTTTGAGATGGAGCCTCACTCTGTTGCCCAGGCAGGAATGCAGTGGCATGATCTCAGCTCACTGCAACCTCCGCCTCCCAGGTTCAAGTGATTCTCCTGCCTCAGCCTCCCAAGTAGCTGGGATCACAGGTGCGCGCCACCATGCCAGGCTAATTTTTGTATTTTTAGTAGAGATGGGGTTTCACCATGTTAGCCAAGCTGGTCTCCAACTCCTGACCTCAAGTGATCCACCTACCTCCACCTCCCAGAGTGCTGGGATTACAGGCGTGAGCCATCGCACCCGGCCCAGAACAGGATATCTCCCCTTCAGCACTACGGACATTTGGGGCCAGATAATTCGGATTGTGAAGGGCTGTCCTGGGCGCTGTAGGATGGTAGGCACATCATTGGCCTCTGTCCTCTAGATGCCAGTGGCAACCCCTCCCCCATTATGACAATCAGAAATGTCTCCAAACATTGCTAAATGTCCCCTGGGAGCAAAGTTGCCCCCCGTGGAGAACCACTGGGGTAGAATAATTAGGCCAGTTTCTTTCTTTCTTTTTTTTTTTTGAGACAGAGTTTCACTCTTGTTGCCCAGGCTGGAGTGCAATGGTGCAATCTCAGCTCACTGCAACCTCCACCTCCTTGGGTTCAAACGATTCTCCTGCCTCAGCCTCCCAAGTAGCTGGGACTACAGGGGTGCACCACCACACCCAGCTAATTTTTGTATTTTTAGTAGAGACGGGGTTTCACTATGTTGGCCAGGCTGGTCTCCAACTCCTGACCTCGTGATCCACCTGCCTCGGCCTCCCAAAGTGCTGAGATTACAGGCGTGAGCCACCGCGCCCAGCCTAGGCCTGTTTCTTTTAGATGCTGTAACATACCAGGCTAGGTAGGTTAAACTGGGATTGTATGACACATGGGGACCAGGGCCCAGGGACACACAGTGGCTAGAGATAAGACTGGAATCCAGGGCTTTTGTGCCTGCCACAACTCTCTGTGAGTCATTCAAAATAGGTGGGCAGAGTCCAGGGGCAGCCAAGCTGGGGCCCAGGATACCTAGAGTGTCTCCCCCCTCCCGTGTCCACCTTCCCTGGCCATTGCCACATCCACAGCAGTGTCCATCAGGCTCTGGGCTCACCTCTCTTGCAGCTCCGGGGTGGTCAAACCAAGCAGGTGTCTGGTAACATGAGCTGCTTGAGGTAAGATGCCCTGGCTGGGCCTGGTGTCTGGGGAAGGTTGCTAGGACCCAGGTCTCAGTGAGGAGTTTGTTATGGCCCCATAGGGGAGATGGGGCATTATCATAGAGGAGCACTGGCCTTCCCACTATGACCATAAACCTGCCAGTCAGAGGTGAAAGATGGGTCTCCCTGCCAGAGGGACGCAGACAGCCGTGAAGACGTGGTGGCCGAGCTGATTTAGGACAAGAGGGAGGAAGAATGAAAGACAGAGAGGCAGAGATCTAGAGCCAACAAGATGGAGACCAGACCCAGAAACAGAGATAGGCAGATGGAGAATGAGCGAGACACACACGGAGAGACAGAGACAGGGTGAAGAGAGATACAAACGCGCAGAGAGATAGTGACAGGGAAGACAGAGACAAAGAGAGACAGAAGACAGGAATGTAAAGATGTGGAAAGTGTGAGAAAAAGAGACCAGAGACACAGAGACATAGAGATGCCAACTTAATACACAGGATCCCAAACACAGAGGAAAACAGAGGGACCTACGAGAGAGAGAGCTGGAGATGGGGACAGACTTGCTGAGAAGGAAGAAAGAGCCACAGAGATTTCACACAGACAGAGGACAGAGACAGTGAGAGACACACTCAGAGAAACCAAAGCAGCCGAAAGAGCACTGGTCCTCTGGTCTCAGTCTCTCCTCTGCAACCCCGAAGCTGCACCTGTGTGTCTGCATATGAGAGCACAATTGCATACTCATGTGTGCTTATGCCATGCCTCCTGTGGTGCAAGGCTGTGTCTGTGTGCTTGGACACTGCTTGCATGCATTTAGCCACTCATTCAATAGTGGGTGCCTGCAGGATGCCAGGCTCAGCTGAAGGACGGTATTAATGGTGGACAGGGACACTCATGGAGCTTTTGTGCTTATTAGTGGAGAAAGACAACAAACAAATACCAGAGCTATGTAGAAATTTAAAACAGGGTCGAGCTGGGCACAGTGACTCACGCCTGTAATCCCAGCACTTTGGGAGAGGGAGGCAGAAGGATCACTTGAGGCCAGGAATTCAAGACCAGCCTAGGCAACATAGCAAGACCCTGCCTCTACAAAAACATTTTTAAAATAGCCAGGAGTGGTGACGCCAGCCTGTAGTCCTGGCTACTCAGGAGGCTGAGGAGGGAGGATCACTTGAACCCAGGAGTTCAAGGCTGCAGTGAGCTATGATCACACCACTGCACTCCAGTCTGGGTGACAGAATGAGACCCTGTCTCAAAAAAAAAACAAACTAAACCAACCAACCAACCAAACAAACCCCAAACCAGGATCATGTGATGGGAAGCAACTAGGGGCTCCTCATATCTAGTGGTCAGGGAAGGCCACTCTGAGGAGTTGACTTAGGAGGTGAGACCTGGATATCAAAAAACCAGCCTGGCAAAGACGAGGGGCAAATCCTCGCCAGCAGAGGGAAGAGTTGGTGCACAAGGGCTGAGGGGAAAGTGAACTTAGTGAATTCAGGGCTGAGAAAGGAAGTGAGTGGGCGGCTACAGCTTTTGGGGTGAGGTGGCTGGACAGGAAGGCAGAGGCGACATCATGAAGGACTTGGCAAGGCCAAGGGAAAGATTTGGGGCTTTATTCTAGGAAGATGGATGCAACAGAGTGAAGCCAGCTGACATGGGTTTGAAAAGGTCTTACTGGCCAGGCGCAGTGGCTCACGCCTGTAATCCCAGCCGTTTGGGAGGCCGAGGCGGGTGGATCACCTGAGGTCAGGAGTTCAGGACCAGCCTGGCCAACATGGTGAAACCCCGTCTCTACTAAAAAATACAAAAATTAGCCAGGCATAGTGGTGGGCGCCTGTAATCCCAGCTACTTGGGAGGCTGACAGGAGAATTGCTTGAACCCAGGAGGCAGAGGTTGCAGTGAGGCAAGATTGCGCCATTGCACTCCAGCCTGGGCGACAAGAGCGAAACTCTGTCAAAAAAGAAAGAAAGAAGAGAGAGAGAGAGGGAGAGAGAGAGAGAGAGAGGGAGAGAAAGAAAGAGAGAAAGAAAGAAAGAAAGAAAGAAAGAAAGAAAGAAAGAAAGAAAAAGAAAAGAAAAGAAAAGGTATTACTGGCTGCCAGGTGGGAAGAAAGAAAGAAAAGAAAAGAAAAGAAAAGAAAAGAAAAGATCTTACTAGCTGCCAGGTGGGAAGTAAGTGGGTGGTGGGGCCCCAAGGCAGCAGGCAGATCAGCTGGGGGCTCTTGCAACAGCCCAGCAGAAGATGATCATGGTCTGGGTGAGGGTTGCAGCTGTGGAGGTGGGGAGGCGTGGATGGACGTGGGCTGTATTTGGGGGGTAGAACTGACAGGATTGGATGGGGGTGGTAGGGAAAAGAAAGGAGCCAAGGTTTTCAGGTTCTTACCTGAGCATCAGAATGAATTATGGTGGCATTTAAAGGGATGAGGAAGTCAGGAAGGGCATATCTGTGAAGAGTAATCAATCATGTGTGATGTGTCTGCGTGTGAGCCCATATGCGCATATGCCAGGGCCCAGGTGTGCACGTGTACATGGGGGGGTTCTGGTCCACTGTTCAAGCCTCAGAACTTTACACCATCTCTGCTTGAACGCATGGGGGCTCCCGGGCCTGCCCTGGGACCAGGCCCTGGGTTGGCTCTTCACCCTGCCCCAGCACCTGGGGCTGCCCCTGCCAGATGGGGATTCCCCAGTGGGGGGCGGAGGGCCCTTGGGCACTGCCAACATCTGGGCATACTACCCCAGGTCCAGAAGGCATTGGTAGCCCCACGCAGCGGCAGCACGCAGGCTCCAGGGTAGCTGGTGGTGATTAGCAGCATTGATTACCTCGTGGTGATGCCATCTGGGGTGAGGGCGCTGAGCCCAGCCCCATGGGATACCCGGGTTGCTGGCGTGCAGGGCTTTCTGGTGCTGACTGCATGTGAAAGTGTCAGCATAGCTGCATGTATGCATATGTGTACATGTGTCAGTGTGTGCATGTCCCAGTGGCTGTTTCTCTGGGAGCCGAGTCTGTGTGGCCATCTATGTCTGTGTGCATGCATGTATGTGCTGCAGGTCTGCAGGCTTCTCTGCTTATATATCTGAGTAATTATGCCTGTGGTCACATGTATGTTTGTGTGCACACATGTCTGTGTGTACATGCATGCATCTGTGTGTGCACATTCAAGTATATACAGTGCTGTATGCATGCATTCTGAGAATTATGCACCTGTGTTTGGATATGTTCAGGGATATATTTCTGTGGGGTAATCTGGGCTCTTACATGTGTTTCTGTGTATCTTTTATGTGGAGGCGTATCTTGTGTCTCTACACATCTGTGTGTAACTGTTTCTAGGGCCAGGGTGTGTTTCTAGGGCATGAGTGCCTATACACGCATATGGAGTCTGCGTACTCAAGTGCTGTGCTAGAACTTTACCTGACTGCGTGTTTCTGGATGTGTGCACGTATGTGTGGAAGGGAGGAAGGGGCATGGGTACATTCCTAGACTGTCTATGATAGTGTTTCTAGGCGTAAGGTATGTCCCAGGCTTGGCTGTTCCTGTGAGCACCCTTGGGGTGCTGTGGGAAGGCATCTGGCTCTCCCTTCTCAGGTTCCTCCATCCCTGGCCCAGCCACCTGCCCTGTCTGGGGCACGGGTGGGAGCTGTCAGGATGGCATGGTGGTTAAGAGCACGTGCTGAGTCTAGGCTGGCTGGACATGAGTTCTGCTCCACCACTGACTAGCTGTGGGATCCCCGGCAAGTTGTGTTTTTCTGCAGGTTTGGGAATAGAAATGGAATTCTGCCTTAAGGCGTTGTTGTAAAGATTGAAGGAGTCAGCATGTGTGAAGTTCTCAGCACAGAGCCTGACCTATATGCGTTTCCCACCTCTCCCGAGTGCCCACTGCTGGGGCAGCACCCTCCCGCAGGGCAGGCGGGGCCTGTGCCCACCCACCCCGCAGGCCAGAGTGCTCAGAAGGCCCCACCCCCTCTGCTTCCCGCCTGCTGAGCTCAGCACTTCCCAGGCCGCACCACTGCCACCGCCACATCTGGGGCCAGCTCCTCACTGGGACCACAGTGGGGCGCCTCTGTGGCGTGGTTGGGGTTTCCGCTGACTCAGCGCCTCTGGGTCTGGAGGCGGGAAATCCCAGGCCTGCCCCTACAACCTCCCCCTATCCCGGGTTAGCGGAGGCCACAGGGCTGGGCGCGTTGCTTCCACAGAGCCCCCAGAGCCCCCCTCAATTGGGGACCCTCAGTTTCTCCCTTTTCAGCCCAGCATCTCATGGCCTCTTGAACCTACTTTGTGGATCCTCAGCCTTGGTGCCAATAAATTTGCTTTCGGTCTACAGGGGGAGGAGACCCTTGGTTGGGGGTTCACCTTGGTCAACGGCCCTGCCTCTGGACAGAACTGGAAACATTACCAGCTCCTTCCTCCTCAGAGCTCCAATCTTTCAGCCCAGCTCAATTCCTCTTGCGTCCTTGGACAGTGAATATAAAGCAGGTCCCTCCCCAGTGCTGGTGTAAAGGCTTGAAATCCAGTCCCGTCCCCTGCCAGGGATCGCAGTAATAACGATAATAGCAGCAAATATTTACTGAGCTCCTCTTATGTGCCAGACCGTGTGCTAAGCGCTTACAGCAAAGGTCTATGAGGCATATACTCTCACGATCCCATCTTCCAGATGAGAAAACGGAGTATGGTTACACAGCACATTTGGAACCGCAAAGCCAGAGCAGGGGCCAGGGATTTGAGCCCTTCCAACCTCATGGAATAAGGAGGAATAAGGGGACTCCCTCAGTCTCACTTCTCTGGGAGTCAGGCCAGAGCAGAGGGGGTTAATTTAGCACGGGGGAGGGAGGTGGTTCCCACCCTCCTCCTCCCAGGACAGACAGACCTAGGGACAGACTGACTGGGAATGTTAGGCAGAGGAACTGGAAAACGCTGACCACCGAGGCTTGGGCGGCAGCCACATCATGGGTGCCACGCACTTGGGAGGAGGGTCTCTACTCTTCTCCCTCCACCCCTGTCCTCTCCCCGCCCCCCCCTCCCCGCCCCCCCCCTCCCCCGCAGCCTTCTGGGGGCCCAGCCAGGGACATGGAAAGGGGGGGCACTTCAAACTCCAGGCCTGGCTCTTAAAGGGCCCGCAGGAGCCCCCTTCCAGGGCAGCTCTGGGCACGCAGGGCCCGCCTAGCTCGAGGCTCGCTCACCTGGCGGTGAGGCAGGAGGGGCGGGCCTGGGAGCTCGGCCAGACCCGGGGCGGGGCTGTGCACCCCGCAGTCCAGCCGCCTCTGCTGCCGCTGGAGCCCCCTCTAGGCCCTCCTCCTCCTCCTCCCTGGCGGGCCGGTCCAGCTGTGTTCCATTAGTGTCCCTGGCAGGCCCCCAGCCCCCTGGAACCGCCTCTCTTCCCCCACCCGGAGTGGCCGGCAGTCCCCGGCAGGCGTGCGCCGGGCAGCAGACAGCCGGGAGAGCTCGAGCGCCAGGAAGCTGTGGACCCGCGACCGTCACAGAGAGATGGAGAACCCCCAGCGGACCTGAGGAACCTGGGCTCTGCTTCCTCCTGCTGCTGCCTGGACTGCTCAGTGAGGTGGGGGGATCCCCGGCCACTGGTAAGTGGGGATACAGTGGGTGGCCTCAGGGCTCTGGGCTGAGAGGCCCTTTCTGCCAGACTTGCTGTGTGACCTGGGGAAAGCGGCATTCCCTCTCTGGGCCTTGGTCATCTTCTCTAGAGCGAGATGAGCTCTAAACTCCATCCTGGTTCTGACTCCCTGCGCCCAAACCTATGCCTCTGTGTTGGGGTGAGCCGTCTCCTTGGAAGCTTCTCTGGCTCTGTCCTTGCAGCCCTTCACTCTGGCTGGAGCCTGAGGAGTGGCGACCAGAGACTAGGAGCCGGAAGGGGACAGGATCACATCCATCCTCACGCCTCCACATGCACCCACACGGCGCCACAGCTGGCAGCCCTTCTATTGGCTGGCAGGAGGAAGAACAGGATAGGGTTTGAGAGCTGGGATGTGTATATCACTAGGATGGGGGATGAATAGGCTGGGGGCACAGTTCTGTCCCAGGGAGAAGGGGGCTGGAGTCCTATCTCCAAGTATATTGGGGTAAGGGGTCCTTTCTGTTTTCATTTCCTATCCATGATTGAGGGAAGGAAAATTGGATTCCATTAGAGTTGGAAGGAATGCAGTCAGACTTGCATTAGAACTTCCCAACAGGAAGACCTACAGGAGGGGTGGTCATAGGCTGGCTGTGTGCATGTGGGTATATGCAAGCTGGTGTGTCTGGGTATATCAGCAAGCATATGTTTCTGTGAGCATGCCTGTGTGCAGATAGCTTTGTATGTACACTGGTACCACATATGTGTCCTTATGTACATGTACCTGTGCATCTGCGTGTGCTGTGCTGACACATGCGTGGCTCTGTTTGTGCACGTGAGCTGCCTGTCCTGGGGGAGGCCAGATGATGTATGGCTCTGCTGGCCACTTGCTGAGCCTGCATCGATTTATCTGGGCCCATCCATCAGGGTTTAATAAAACTAAAAAACGAGCATCCATCAGCTGGGGGGCGGGGGCTGGCAATGAGGTCCTGAGCCCTAGAGACCTGCTCTCCTGCCCACTGTACCTATGGGGAAAGCTTCCTTGGCCCGCCACACAGCCCTGTGGAAGCCTGTGGCCCACAATCTCAGCCCAGTCACCAGCCCCTGACCCTGTGGGTGCCTGGCAGGGCTTCCTGGGCTGAGCTGGGTGCAGCTAATAAGGTATCAGGCTGGTGTATATACCAGGACAGTGCGCGAGGTGTTAGACTATTGAAATACTTCCATGTGTCTTGAAGAATAGCCTCTTCTTTAAGCCCTCATCACTATTCCAACTTCTCTGGCCTTCTAAGACCTTCTAGACCTCTCTTCAATCCAGCAAGTATCTACTGGCACAGCCAGATGCTGCCTGGACACTATTTCAGTGCAGTAGGCAGCTTTCTGCTTTGCCTGAAAGCTGGTATCCATGCCATACCGGTGGTTAAATATTTTGAATATCGCCTCTGCTCAAATCCTAGCCCAAGACCTGTGGTTGGGCCTCTGAGAGAGACTGATGCCTGGCCAGACCTCCTGCCACCCCAATACCAGTGCCTGGGCCCCACAGGCTGGCCATGACTTGCCCACGTGTGGAGTTGTGCTGTGTGAACTCAGAAATCCGCCTTCCCGGTCTCTGTGGTTTTCAGGTGCTGTGGCTGTAGTCGACCTCTTTGGACCAGGATGTGGGTATCCTGGGCTCCTGGCCTGTGGCTGCTCGGTCTTTGGGCTACCTTCAGCCATGGGGCAAATACAGGTGAGATGACACAGGAGAGTCAGAGTATCACAGGCCTGCAACTGGTTTCCTGGGGTGCTGGGGTCCTTGCACATATGTGACCATGTATGTGTGGTCGTGTGGGCAGTTACAGCAGAGTCTAGGGGCTGGACTCAGGGTGGTCTGAGGTGTTGGCACCCTTGAGCCTGTGTGTGGTGAGCTGGAGAGTGTGTGTGCGTGTGTCTTTGTATGTTTACATCTCTGAGCATCTCTGTGTCTCTCAGACTGGCTCTGTGCATTTGTATGTATTCCTGTGTCTCTGTGTGTAAGAGAACAACCCCCCACCCCAATACGTAAGCCAATCCTGTGGACACATTGCTGGTAGGACCAGTGGGGTGGGGAGGAACAGGCAGTGAGCTCTCCCTGCAGAAGGACGCCGCCTCCCCAGAGAACCCCAAGTCCCGCTGATCCTTTTCATGGTGGAGACTCCTCCATCCCTCTAGCTCACGTGCTTCTCCTCCTCCCCGGCTGGCCCTGAATCTCTAATAAAAGGCCCGCCCCGAGGCCCAGACTGTGGATGAGACAGAGGGTGCAGCTTTCCAGGGCCCAAAGCCAGGGGAAGTTGACCGGGCAACTTGCCTGGCCTTGCTGGGTGCCCTCTGGGCTCAGTAGCTCAGCTGCCTAGCCAAGCAGGAACAGAACTCCTAGGACCCAAATCCAGCTAGGAAAAGCAGCAAAACCAAGAAGCTGAGGTGAAAGGGATTGTGGACCCGGGGTGAGTGTGGCCGCCTGCCCCTTGTTTGTGCACATATGTGTTTCTGCTTGTGTGTGCGTGAGCTTTGCTCTCCTCTCCCTCACTGGGTCCTCTGGGGGGGGGGATGGGGCAGAGAATTTCAACATCTGTAAAGAATCTGGGCCCATTGCCAAGGGGTGAGTCACCCATTGCTGCTGTGATGCTGAAGACAGTGATGGTCTTTCTGACCAGACCTGGGGGAGGGAGAGTCCAATGGGGTCATCGGGACCGGGCCCCAGGGCCCCAGGATTCCTTCTTCCAGCCAGTCTAGCCAGGGAGTGCAAGGCCAGCTTCTAGGAGCTGTCTTCACCGTCTTCTCCCACCTATCCCTCTGCATTGATGAGAAGGCCTTTTTGATTCTGGCCTCTGTCTTTCCTGTTGTAGCACCTCCCCCAATACTTCCGCTCAGTCAGCCCCAGGGCGAGAGAGGCCCATGGCTGCCTACCTGTTCTTTCAGGGCTGTGGAAACCTGAATTAAACTATCTCCTTCTCTGGGAGCCCTTACCCATTAATATGCCCTTCCTGGAGCTCCAAGGCCCTGGTGGTACCCTTGAGCTTGTGGTCCCCTCAGACCCTCAGTCTCTTCTCACTGTTTCACAAGGTGGTTATTCAGGTAAATATTCATTGTGTTGGCTCCTACTTGTGTCTGGCCTGCTTGTCTGATTTGGATGTAGGAAGTTCCTATTGCTAAGAACACGTGTGCCAGCTGCACATGTCATCCCTCGTGGCATGGGCACCTACAACTCCCACATGTACAGACATGCACATATAATTGTACATAACACATAGTGTGGATGATTCTGACATTTCCTTACCCCTGAAGAGCTCTTCTGACCCCCACCTGGGTGTATGTCATGGAGGGGGCACATGTGTAAATACACAGCTCCCCACTCCATCTGTGCTCGAGAGCCACCTAGAGCTTCGTATATTCTTTCCCTTGCTGGCCTAGCTCCCGACTTGGAGTGTTGGGAGATTTGGGTTCCTGGAGTTCTGGGCCTGCTCTGTTGTTGGCTCACTTAGTGACCTTGGCCTGGGCCTCAGTCTCTGGACCTCAGTCTTCCCAACTGTCTGCTGGGTTGGGGGCCTCCAGGCTTCCTGGGGAGCCAAGGTCAGAAGGCAGGTGGTGAAGGCAGGATCTAGCTGATGGTCCAGAGTGAGGACTATAAACTTGCTCCCTCCCAGGTTCCCCAAGCGTCCAGCTGTGCAGCAATCTTGGCCTGAGTGCACCTAATGCCCTCCTGCCCCTTCTCTTCTAGGTACACAATGCCCACCTTCACAGCAGGAAGGACTCAAATTGGAACACAGCAGTAGCCTGCCAGCCAACGTGACTGGTGAGCACCCAACCATCTCATCGCGCCGTCCCCGCGACCTTCCTCTGGGAGTGATCTGTACCCCTCTCCACCTGCTCAGCTGAGCTCTTCACCTGATGTCTCCCCCAAAGGCTTCAACCTCATCCACCGACTCAGCCTCATGAAGACGTCTGCCATCAAGAAGATCCGCAACCCCAAGGGGCCTCTCATCCTGCGCCTGGGGGCGGCCCCCGTGACCCAGCCCACGCGGTAAACGCATCCATGTGACCACTGAGAATCAACACTGACCTCAGTCACGCTCCTCAGCAACTCCAGATGTGGGGCTTAAGCCCAGGGGCCTCTCTGTGGGTCATTTCATCCCACCCCCTGCCAGGAGTCAACCTGGTCTCCACCCCTGGGCTTGCAGGGTGGGCTGAGAGGTGGTACCTGGCAGACCTACTGTCTGTCTTTCCTCTGTCTCTGGCCAGCAGTGGGTGGGAACAGGTCTGCATCCTATGGGCACTGTGAGAACAGAGGATGCGGGCGGGAACCTGGCAAGAGTCATGTGCGTGTGTGCATGAGTGCATGTGTGCATGTGTGTGTGTGTGCACGCACATGCGTGTGAGTGTGTGCACCCACGTGTGTGAAGTCCAAATTCCCACAAGCTCTGGTCTGGCCCCTGCTTGCCTCTTCAACCTCAGCTCTCAAAAGGCTCTTTTTTATCTCTTGCTGCTCTAGTCATGCTGAACCCTTTCCATCTTTTTTTCAGCATCTCTCCTTCCACCCTAGGTCCAGTTATTCACCTAGGGTATTCTGGGTTCATTGGAAGCACTTATTCAAATTGCAATGAGATAGCGAAATAGTCATTCTGGGGATTCTTTGCTCATGGCCTCCCTGCCCCCATCAGACTTGAAGGCTCCGTGAAGGCAGGCACTGCCTCTGTATTTTCACCACTGTGTATGTGGGATTTTTTTTTTGTTGTTGTTTGTTTGTTTGTTTGTTTGTTTTGAGACCAAGTCTTGCTCTGTTGCTCAGGCTGGAGTGCAGTGGTGTGATCTTGGCTCACCGCAACCTCCACCTCCTGGGTTCAAGCAATTCTCCTGCTTCAGCCTCCCGAGTAGCTGGGATTACAGGCACCTGCCACCACACCTGGCGAATTCTCGTATTTTTAGTAGAGACGGTGTTTCACCATGTTGCCCAGGCTGGTCTCCAACTCCTGGCCTCAGGTGATCTGCCCGCCGTGGCCTCCCAAAGTGCTGGGATTACAGGCGTGAGCCACCACACCCGGCCTTCACCACTGTTATTCCCAGCAGCCAGACCCGCACCTAGCTCGCAGAACGCACTCAGTAAAGGTGTGGAGAGTGAATGAATGTATATGATGGAAGATGTGCGCCTGTGGATGTCTTGGGTAGGCTCAGCAGTCCTGAGGGCCCAGGGTGGGCAGCAATTGGGTCCTCATTGGAGCCTCAGCCTCCCTGCTCCATCTCCAGACGAGTATTCCCTCGGGGTCTCCCGGAGGAGTTTGCCCTGGTGCTGACACTACTGCTGAAGAAACACACCCACCAGAAGACGTGGTATCTGTTTCAAGTGACCGATGCAAATGGGTATCCACAGGTGAACCTCCCCTGTGCCCTGATTGCCTCTTAGGGCTTTGGGTAGTACCAGTCGAGCCCAACTTTCATCCCGGCTTGTGATTTCTGGGGTCTCCCTGCTCTATCCTGTGCCTACCCTGAAGCCTGCCCCCAGCCCACCAGTACCTACCTCATTCTTTCAGGATGTATAGCTCCTTGACCCCAGCCAGCTTTCGTCTCTTTCTGGGCCTCAGTTCCCCTCCTGTGAAATGAGTTCAAGGTCCCTGAACGTGCCCGTGCTGTGACTCTGGAGCTCTGAATCTCTGTCCTTTCCCTTTCCAAATTCTACCCAGGTGTCCCTGGAAGTCAACAGCCAAGAGCGGACCCTGGAGCTCAGGGCCCAGGGCCAGGATGGCGACTTTGTGTCCTGCATCTTCCCAGTGCCCCAGCTCTTCGACTTGCGTTGGCACAAGCTGATGCTGAGTGTGGCTGGACGTGTGGCCTCTGTGCACGTGGACTGCAGCTCAGCCTCCTCCCAGCCTCTGGGGCCCCGGCGACCCATGAGGCCCGTGGGCCATGTATTTCTAGGCTTGGATGCTGAGCAGGGCAAGCCTGTCTCGGTGAGTGCTAGGTCAGGCCCTGACCTCTGTTCCTGCCTTCTGGGAACCTGAGTGGGCTTCCTGGAATCTGTATCGGAACAAGTCCTTCTCCTGCTTAGAATCTTCCCCTGCTTTCCTGTTGCCCTCCAAATGCAGCCTAAACATATTCACCCGGCATTCAAGGCCCTTCATGATCTGGTACTTATAAGTGTCTGCAGCACCGTCTTCCTTTACATCTCTCCGTGCAGCTCTGCTCTGATCAATTCCATCCTAGCCATCCAGCTCACCTAGTGCTTTCACACTGCCGTGCCTTTGCCTACACTGTCACCTCCACGTGGCATGCCTTTCCTTGCACACTCATCCGCTGAGTAGCTACCAGCCCTTCAAAGCCCAGCATGAATGGAACCTCCTCCTCTTTTGTTCCTCTGGGCCTCCTCTCCCTCGTTCCTGTGTGCGCAGTTTTGTTCTGCCTTTGGTGACAGCTCTATTTTTGATGTCTCCCAGGCCAGACTGGAAACACCCTGAGGTCACATCCTGGGGCAGAGACATCTCTGTGCCTCCTGGGGGGCCAGGACACAGAGCTATTTGATAAAATGAAGTGAAATTGATGTGTGTGTCCCCTGCAGTTTGACCTTCAGCAGGTGCACATCTACTGTGACCCGGAGCTCGTGCTGGAGGAGGGCTGCTGTGAGATTTTACCGGCAGGAGTGAGTGGCCCGGCCCTTGGGCTGCCCAGGGACACACTGTGCTGGAGATGAGGGTCTGGAAGGTGATGCCTGGAGGTCTTAGGAGGAGTCTCCTCCTGTACTGACCCTAGCTCCGCTCTTCCACCAAACAGTGCCCCCCAGAGACCTCCAAGGCCCGCCGGGACACCCAGAGCAATGAGCTCATTGAGATCAATCCACAGTCTGAAGGCAAGGTCTACACCCGCTGCTTCTGCCTGGAGGAGCCTCAAAACAGCCAGGTGGGTGGGCAGGACAGGTGAATGCCAGCACAGGCAGGCACAAGTGAGATACCCCTCCCCTGAGCTGACTGACGTCTGCCACCAGGGTCAGTTGGCCATGGGCCCAGAGCAGGAGGGGCACTGGAAGCCCTCCCTATTTGTACACCACCCCTATAAGATTCAGGGAGGCAGAGACAGCCCACTGACCACCACTGGGTGGCCTTGTGCCCACCTACCTATGGGTGTTGAGAGTGGTACCATCTAGCTCTGGCACTGCCTAGACCCTTACGGATGCCATCCAGACTCTTCTGATGAGGGCAGGACCAGGCTTGTCCCTCAAAAGCAGTTTCTCCAGGACAGAGATACCTGGGATCAGAGGTCAGGTCATACTGCTTCCCCCCGGGGATGGCTCACTCTCCTGGGCCCAGCGCCAGCCAGTGCCAGACTGGTTTTACACCCAGCACCATGGCCAGCTGTCCTGCCCACTGTCAGGTTCTTTAGAGGTGGCATGGAAGCCTGGTTCCTCCCTTAGCCCCACCCCCTGGCTGGGCACTCTCCCTGCCCGCCCAGGCATCCTGCCCAGCCTTGGGCTGCAGGAACACAGGATCCCATTGATGCATGGTCTTGTTGGCTCTGACATCACATGGGTGGGTGGGGGGGAAGGAGGGGGACCTGTTGGGGCAGCCACAGGGGCCTGAGCAGGCCCTTGATGCCTCAGGAGGTGCCAGATGCCAGGCTGAAGGGATACCTGGGGCCCATGCCCCCTGCCTGGGTGCCCCTTTCCAGCCTGGGCCCCAGAACTTCCCCCTCCTCAAGGGTTTCTCTTTGCTCTGTCTGCCCAGGTGGATGCCCAGCTGACGGGAAGAATCAGCCAGAAGGCAGAAAGGGGAGCAAAGGTAGAGGTGGGGGTGGGGGGAGGAGCCCATCTGCCCTCAGTCTGCCCTCTGTGCCCCTGTAAACCCCAGGGATAAGGTGCTCCACTCCCACTCTCCTCCCGCCTTTCCCACCTCCTGGACAGAGCTTAGGACATGTAGGTGCCAGCTCTGATCAAGAAGGACGGATGGGGGTGAGACAGACGCAGTGCCTGGCACTCTCTAGAGTGCCCACTCCTGTTGGTTTGGGGGTAGAGGTGTTGGAAACAGTGCTCAGCCCCCTGAGCTCCCTGCCCATTCCCACGCCCCCCACCCTTTCCTCAGGTCCATCGGGAGACAGCAGTCGATGAGGTAAGCCTCCCAGTGGACTGGCAGCAGGGGAGGTGCCAGCATGAACCCTTTGGACCAGGCTTTGGGCATGGGTCCTCAGCATAGGGGTGCTGGCTGACTACACAGCTCCTGGCATTCCTTGAGAGCCTGATGCTGGGCCCTGTCTGTCCACTGCCTCTCGTTGGGTTGGGGGGTAGGTAGCCCTGGAGGACACTCCTGCTGAGTTGGCAGCAAATGGCCACGGGCATCATGGGGAGAGCCCAGCCTTCAGCCACGGTGCCCTTGGATTCTGGGCCGTACTCTGGCCCAGCACGCTGTGTGACCTGGGGCGTATTGCTATTCCTCTCTGGGCTTCAGTTTCCCCATCTGAAAAACGGCTGTGGGGCTGGGAGGGTGGGAAATGAGGGGTGAGGCTTGTTTTATAGGATTCCTATCTTCAGGCTCCCCTCAGATTCCACTCAAGACATGTGTGATGTTCTGTGGGCCTGGTGGTGATGGAGGTGGGGAGGGCTCACCCCAGGGGCTCAGAATTGACCTCTTGGCCTGCTCTTCCCTTTCAGTGTCCGCCCTGTGTCCATGGTACCCAGGACAGCAATGTGAGTGAATGGAGGGTGTGCAGGGTGGAGCGGGCAAGAGCCGGGAGTGGACGTTGCCTAGAGCTGGCTTGGCAGCCTCCTGGGTGAGGACAAGGGGGTCTTTGTACACTTTCACACTCGCTCCCTGCCCAAATCCCAGAGCCGGGATTAACCCCCACTGCCATCCCCACCAAGCCAGGGCTGTGTGGAAGAAAGCCTGTGACCTGTCTTGTTATCTGCAGTGTGTTCAGGTTCAGGGCATGGGCATGGGATGGTGGCCAGCAGGACCAGGGCCTTGGTTGCTGATCGCAGATTTGCACTCCCCGCAAGTTCTTCCCCTGCCCTGGTGGAGGCTTCCTTCATTCTCCTGGAGGCCTAGAGAAGGGGAAGAGCTGGCTCAGCGCGGCAAGGGCTCCCACAGCGTTGGTTCGGGGTCTGCTATCCCTTTCTAGCTGGCCCTGGTCCAGCCTTCCTCTGGGGGTCCAGAAGGGCAAGGAGAGGGGCTCAGAGTGAGGCCAGCTGGCACCCAACTGTGCCTCTTCCATAGGCAGCATGAGTCACCATTTTTCTGCGGCCTAACGTTCTGAGTTGACCTGCCACATTGGTCCACCAAGGGCACAACCCCAGCTCCCCTCAGCTATAAGCCCCCTGACTTTGGGGGATATATCGGGAGTACCTCCTCTGCTCCCTGCTGCCTCTTTCAATCCAGTCCCCCACCAAATCTGGTAAGGCTGATGGTCCCCAGATGTGCAGAGGTTACCATGGAAACCAAGCAGCCATGTTATCCCAGCAACTGGGAGGCGGAGCTAACCAAAGCCCCAGGCAGTTTAGAGGAGGTAGGTTAGACCCTCTGCAAATGTTACAGGCTGAGGAAATGGAGTCGGCTCGCTAGTTTGCCTGGGAGGCAGAGCAGGGGCTGGGATACGGGCTGTTGGTCCTGCTACCATGCTGTGTGACCCTGTCTAAATTGCTTGACTTCTCTGGGCCCTTGGTTTTCTCTCTCTACCGGAAGTGTGATGCCCTCTCCTCTGTCCCCTCAGGTCACACTTGCTCCCTCTGGCCCCAAGGTGAGTCCTAATGGAGAACAGGACATTCCCATCCTCTTTGGCAGCCCCAGCCATTCCCACAGCATGTGACCCTGTGGCTGTGTGTTTATATCAGGGCCACCTGAGCCTGTATGTGTGTAGGGTGATTAAGTGTATGCATGGCAGAGAAAGCAGGGGATTGTGTGTGTACAAAGATGCTAAGAGCTGCCCTTTTCTGAGGCCCTTCTGTGCACCAGGCCCTAGGCCACACCTGTGCACACTCGTTACCCTTTTGAACCCTCTCAATACTCGGCCTGCAGGGTGGGTGCTATCATTTTACTTCAGGGGAAACTGAGGCCCAGCTGTGCCCACATGTGTCTGACTGGGTGTGTTAGAATGATTATGTGTGGGTGTGGCTACATGCATCTCTGGGACACATGTTTGCATATGTGTGGCACACGAAGGCTGGAGTTGAACCCATATACCTGTGGGCCTAATGAGGCCACAGAGCTTGTGAGTGATGGGGAGGGAAGCTATGCAACTGTGAGTTGTGCTTGTGTGTGCTCGTCAATACCGTTTTATTGATGAAGAAACTGAGGCTCAGAAAGGCGGCATGACCTGCTCTGAGTGACATGCTAGCAAGTACAGGATTTGAAGTCAGGCAGCCTGACACTCAGCCAGCATGGGTTTCTGCCACCGTGCGTGTGTGTGTCCATATGCCTCCAGCTGTGCTGTGTGTGAGCTGATGTGCTTGGGTACGGGTGTGGGGGATGGGATACCCCCCTGCTTGAGACTGTAGATTTGCCAAATATAGCATCTTGGGGTGGGAGGGCATGTGGATGAACGGGTGTGGAATCCATATGCTTGTGTGTGGTGGGGGGAGGCGCGGGGCAGGACACTGCTCACATGTGTGCGTATTTGCGTACCCATGTGTGGGGGGATGGGTGGAGGGGGCCAGAGGTGGGGAGAGCTTTCTCGAGGCTCCCATGTGCCCCCTCTGGTCCTAGCTTCCATTCTGGTTTCACTCTCAGGGAGGGAAAGGTGAGCGCGGCCTGCCTGGTCCAGCAGGCTCCAAGGGAGAGAAGGGAGCACGGGTAAGTGTCCCAGCCCTGCCCGTGGCAGGACCTTTGCCAGCTGTGCCCTGGGGTGAGGTGGGAGGTGAGCCATCATCCCGTCATCCCAGCAGAAATCCTGCAGCTTGGCCCAGATCACGGGAGGGGGGTGAGGGCCAGGGTCTTTCTAGGGGTTCGGGTGTGGAAGCCCCTCTTTTCTAGGGATACTTAGGACTATGGAGTTCCCAGGCCAACACATCTAGGGGACTTCCCCAGGAGTTCCCACCTCTGATTCCTTGTTCCCTACCTCCAGGGCAATGACTGTGTTCGAATCTCCCCGGATGCCCCGCTTCAGGTAAGACTTGGAGGTGATGTCTGCTTCAGGGCCAATATGGGGCCAGCCCCCAGGGAGGGGCTGTGTGCTTGGCAGTCCATCAGGTGACCCTCTGCCCCCCTCAACACCGTGTTCCCCTGTTCAGTGTGCAGAAGGCCCAAAGGGAGAGAAGGGGGAGTCAGGAGCTCTGGTGAGTGTGGGACCAGGGATAGGGCAGGGGTGGTGGGTCCAGGGCCCAGCCTTACCCTCCCTTCCTCCCCTCCCTTCCTTTGTCTCCCCTCCTTATCTCAGGGACCCTCAGGACTCCCAGGCTCAACAGGCGAGAAGGTAACAAACCTGAATTTGGAGGGGCGGGTTCCAGGGAGGTCTGCAGGCTCTACAGCCATGAGGAAGGAGGAGTCGGGGTTCTCTGAGGAGAGGGTGTCAGTGGGCACAGAGCTGGCAGGACCCTCCCTCCCCACCCAGTCATCCTGCCTCATCCAAATACACAGCCGACCTGGAGGGAAATGCCACAGATTCCCCCAGTGAGTGGCTTGGCTGGTCTGGAAGTTCTTCCTGTTGTCTACCCTCCCGTGGTGATTGAAGCCATTCACCCTCAGGGGAGACAGAGACCAGGGGTCTAGAAGGCAGTTGTCCCTCCCCCAGATGGAGCTGCCCAGCTGTCCCAGGCCCTTCCCTCATCCTGGTCACTCTGCTTCTTCCTTCCCCAGGGCCAGAAAGGCGAGAAGGGCGACGGAGGCATCAAGGGCTTGCCGGGAAAGCCAGGCCGGGACGTAGGTGCCTGGGACCCTTCCCCACCACAACCCGCAGCACGGGGTCTGAGAATGCTGGGATTTAACCTTCGGAATCCAGCCCCCTCCCCTTGCTCAGACAGGGTGGGGAGGGGCTGTGCCCCAGGAGGCACAGCAAGAAGGGGACAGAAAAGGACCTGAGCCCAGGCCCCCTCACTCCCAGCCTCAGAGCCCCAAACCTCTAACACTGTAAGGTTGACATGTGCTGACCTCAGGGCACCAGGGTGGGCTCTGGTTTGGGGGAGGGGCAGGGAGGGTGGGACAGGTGGGCATTCACCTCTCCCAGTGGGGCGGTGCCAGGCCTCAGGGCTGTTTGTACACACTCCCCCTTATCCCCCCACAGGGCCGGCCAGGAGAGATCTGTGTCATTGGGCCCAAAGGGCAGAAGGTGAGTTGTGGATGTTTGTGGGGTGGAGATGGGGTGGCAGGGCTGGGGTGGCAGCTCTCTGATGCCCACCTTATGTCTGTGCCAGGGAGACCCTGGCTTTGTTGGGCCTGAGGGGCTGGCAGGAGAGCCTGGGCCCCCTGGCCTCCCTGGACCCCCTGGGATAGGACTGCCTGGGACTCCGGTGAGTACCCCCTTGCTTCTCCTGCTGTGCTTTTCTCAGAGACCCCTCTCCCACCCTGGCCAGGCATTGAAGGCGGGAAGATAAGGCTCTGTCCCAGGGGTCCTGGCTGGAGGAGAGGGTGAGGGTAGAAGATCTCGCTGTAGCGAGAGGTCCCTGGAAACTTCCACCTGACTCTGTTTCTGCCCTCAGGGGGATCCAGGTGGCCCACCAGGCCCTAAGGGAGACAAGGTAAGCATAGGTAGGAGTGTGGTCACGTGGGGAGCTCCATGCTTGACAGGAGGAGAGAGGAGAAGGGGCTGGGGCAGCTTCCCACAGGGGAAGCAAGTCCCAGGGAGGAGGCCGGGCCTTTGGAGGAGGAGGCTGGGCTCGGCTTGGCCAGGCCCCTTGGTGGGGAGTGTCCTGTCCCCATCCCAGTGCTCATCGAGGTGGGAACCTTGGCCTGTGTTCCAGGTATAGGGATGGGCAGGCCTAAGTGTTGTAAAGACCAAAGTGGACTTTGCTGGAGGGCCCAAGCTCATTTTAGAGCCTTGTGCCTGGATGTGCAGAAAGCTCTGGAAATTTCTGTCTGTGACTGCTGTGGTTCCCCTGGCTGGGGTCACGCGGATCACCTCCTAACCTGTGCACCAGTGAAGGGGCACACAGAGGCTTCATTTTCTCCCTTCCTTTGAAACCTAGAATGGCTTGGGTTAGACATGGAGGGCAGGCAACAGGAGCCGACTGAATGGAACAAATGGCGACAAGAGATTTGGCAAAGATTGTTCTGCCATCACAGAGGGGCACGGGTGGGGAAGGGGGAAAGCACCCAGTCTCATTGGCCAGGAGGCTCCCCCCTTATCCTTTCTTCTGACCACAGGGCAGCTCTGGGATCCCAGGAAAGGAAGGCCCTGGTGGGAAACCTGTGAGTGACCCCAATCCAGTGGGGGAGGGTCGGCTCTTCCAAGGCCTCTGGAGGGAGGGGCTAGGTCCTCGGGCCCTCAGTTGGCACACCAGCCCTCTGCCCTGGCACTGATGCCCATTGCCTCTTTTCTAACAGGGGAAGCCTGGTGTGAAGGGAGAGAAGGTGAGTCCCAGGCCTGGCTGCCCAGATCGGGGTGGGAATGGGACCCCGTCTCTGCAAATGACAGTGAGCATCAAGGGCCCTAGGCCTAGGGGTGCTGGACCTTCCTCAGGGGACCCCCACCCGTTCTTCCGCTGATGTCCATATGCAATGAGTACATAAAGAACCTGGCTTGGGGGTGAGCTGGGTTCAAACTCTGCCTCCACCACACACATGGTTATGAATGTGCCGAATCAATTAGCTTCTCTCTTAGCCCAAGTTTCCATGTCTGTCAGTGGGGCACAGTCATGTTTTAAGGCTTACGGCGAGGATGTAGTTTTGTGCCACCCTGGAATCTTGTGGTGAATGAATGAGTCAGTTGAACAGGAAGCCCCAGCGGCATTCCTGCTGTCCACTTTGATGTTGGGGGTGGCGCTCTGGCAGACCCAATGTCTAGGGCTGGTATGTGCAAGAGGCCCCTTGCCTTCCCCGGGGTCTCAGTCCCACCCTGTCCACATATTGCCTCTCCCTTCTGCTAGGGTGATCCCTGTGAGGTGTGCCCAACACTGCCTGAAGGGTTCCAGAACTTTGTTGGACTTCCTGGAAAGCCAGGGCCCAAAGGGGAGCCTGGTGATCCTGTACCAGCCAGGGTGAGTGCCCAGGGTGACCACTGAGGGACCTCCCCCAACACACAAAGAAACCTGGGGGCATGATCATAGAGAGGAATTGGGCAGAGGGGCTGGGTACTTCTTGTAGCTACAGAGAGATTATGGGCAGAGAGTCTAGGCTCTTACAGTGGTAAGGGGTCTGAACCATAGAACTCAGGGCTGGGCTAGAGTGCCACCTCCGGTCTCCATGGCAACCTCCCAGGGCTTTCCAGGAGACTCTAGGATGCCTTTTGGGCAAGCTGGGCCGGAGCCCACCCTTACTGTGAGTGAGGCTGTGTCCTAGGATTGGGTATGTTTTGGGGGTGGAGGAAAGGAGTGAACAGGACTGGGTCAGCCCCCTCTCTCACAGACCCCCTCTTTCAGGAGCACCTGGGAGCTGTCAGACAAAAAGGCGATCGGGTACGTGCAGGAACTTTCCACTGGGGTAGCTTAACCTGGCGTCATTCCCCCCGCCATGCTCCTGCTTGTTATGTGGGTTGATGAACCCTGCCTCTGGGGTGCTGGCCTTGGACCCCATGGGACCCCTAGGTGTTTGGACGGTTTGCGTGTGTGACATTGCTGTCCTTGCATATTGCCAGGGAGTTTGGGGGTGCCCCATCGTGCCCTGCCTCAGCCCACAAACCTTTTTACCCTGCAGGGACACCCTGGCATCCAAGGCATCAAAGGAGAGAAGGTGAGGGAACCCTGCTCTCCTGGCTGCCCTCCTCTGCCTACCTGGGAGCATTTCTGATCCTTCCTCTTCTTTCCCCAGGGGGAGCCCTGCTTGTCCTGCAGCTCGGTTGTAGGGGCCCAGCATCTTGTGTCCTCCACAGGGGCCAGTGGAGATGTGGGCTCCCCTGGCTTTGGTCTGCCTGGCCTTCCGGTGAGTGACTGCTTTCTCCCAGCGCAGCCCGGTTCAGCCCATCCTTGCCATACTGATGATCTCCCTGGTTTTTCAGATCCCAAGTCTCAGGGCAGGGATCAGGAGGGAGGGGAAGAGGCAGGTGTCCCGGGCCTGTCTCCTGGTTCCTCCCTCCGTCCCTGTGCTGCCCCAGGCTCCTTGCCCTGGAACTTCCTCTTAGCACCTCTAGCTTCAGTTGTCTAACTGAAGAAACTGTCCAGCTACCTGAAGGACATAATTCCTATCTTACCTTTCTGTTTCTGGTTGGACACTGGGACCCGGGGAGCCTTGGAGAGGTGGGAGTGGGGAGATGCTGAGACTCTGTCTTGGTTGTTTTTCAGGGGAGAGCTGGGGTGCCAGGGCTGAAAGGAGAGAAGGTGAGACCTGGGTTAGATGTCAGGGACACTGGAGTTTCTTGGCAGGCAGGGGAGGAGCGGTGCGGGCGGGGAATAAGGGTAATATAAACAAGAGATTCAGACGGTAAATTCACAGTGAAATTAATTTACTAGTGTTTTGCAGACTTGAGTCAAAGAATTTATTTCTGAGAGCCCTCATGTTCTGTAAGAGAATTCCTTAGTGTAGGTGTGATGATATTCTAAAACTATTAAGCACATTCAAGATTACCTTATAATATTTATAATATGTAACACTTCTTTATTGCTTATTATGTGCCGGGCACTATTCCAAATCTTGTAAGTATATTCACTTGTTTTGTCCTCCCAGAGTTTATGGGGTATGTGCTCCATTATTCCCATTCACAGATGAGGAAACGGAAGCACAGAAAGGCCAAGTAAATTGCCCAAAGTCACACAGGTGATTGGATGCAGAGCTGGGATTGAGCCCAGGAAGCCTGGCTCCAGAGACTGTAATCTTCACTACGCCTGTGGGTCACTCAATTTCAGTGCCTGTGTTAACGTAGCTATTTATGATTGCATTGAAGACAAATGGCAGGCTTGAACTACTAATGCGGTGTTACCCAAATGTTACCCAAATTCTGTGGGTGTACGAGTGCTCGAGTGTGAGAAACACTGAAGTATGTGTGCAGACTCAACCCTAACAGGGGAAGCCCACATGTCACATCACATGTGGGGTCTTTGCACCCCCACCCCGCCTGCCGCCTCTTCCCAGCTTCCCCATCTCAGTCATCAGCTCACAGCCAGCCCCTCAAAGCCCAGCCTTGCGGTCGTCCTCAGGTCCTTCACTCCTGACGCTGCCCGCTCCCTCTAGCCCTCCAGCGAGTCCTGACAGTTCTGCCCATGACGGCTCTCTCACCCCCTCCACTTCTTTCCACGCTCACCACTGCCATGGTAATCTGCATCCGCATGGCCTCTCTCCTGCATGGTGGAACCTCCTCTGGCCTGCCCATGGCCACTGTAGCCCTGCAGCAGTCCGGTTTTCACCTGGTAGTTTTTCGTGTGTGTGTGTGTGTGTTTTTGTTTTTTTGTTTTTTGAGACTGAGTCTCACTCTGTTGCCCAGGCTGGAGTGCAGTGGCATGATCTCTGCTCACTGCAACCTCCACCTCCCAGGTTCAAGCGATTCTCCTGCCTCAGCCTCCCAATTAGCTGGGATTGCAGGCAGGCACCACCACACTCAGCTAATTTTTGCCGTTTTAGTAGAGACAGGGTTTTGCCATGTTGACCAGGCTGGTCTCAAATTCCTGACTTCAAGCGATCTACCCTCCTTGGCCTCCCAAAGTGCTGGGATTACAGGTGTGAGCCATCGTGCCCGGCCTTCACCCAGTAGTTTAATGTGGCTTTGTAGAAGAATCAGTATTTCCCTCCTTAGAGTCCCTCTGTGACTTACTTTCTAACATAGCTCCGCTGTATCTCACAGAACCCCGGATGCCTCAGCCCTCATCATTCCCAAATTCATCCGCTTCTTCCCCTTCTCTTCGGGTTTACTGTGCTTCAGCCATGCAGATCTTCTTTCCATTATGGAATATGTCCGGACTACTCCCACCTGTCAGATTTTGTACTTGTGGTTCCCACTGGAAGCATCCAGAATGTTTTTCCTCTCTACCCTCCCCCTATTCTTTCATTGGATGACCTTATTCTCATTCTTCTGGTGATAATCAGGGTTAACACCTCTCTGACCACCTCCACTTACTCTGTCTCATCACCTTGTTGACTTCCTTCATAGTACTCACCACTGTTTAAAATGATGATTTAGAAAGTTCTGCGTGTGCAAGCTCAACAGGCATTGCTGTTTGTGCTGCTCACTGCTGTCTACCCAGTGCCTGAGCCCAGTGCTCCGCGTGTAAAGGTGTCCAATGAAAGGCTGCTGGAGAAATGCATTCATGATTTTTGTGTGCTGAGCCAGGGCTGAGGGTGGGCTGGATTCCATGAAGTGAGGCTGGGGGCGGAAATAGGGCTTCTAGCCCCTGGCTGGTCACAGACTCCCTTGGGGACTTTGGAGAAAGCCCTCTTCCTCTCTGGACATGAGAGGGTAGTCTGGACATCTGAAGGGGCTGCTTTTACGGTTTTGGGTTTGGGATTGCTCTAGCACCTAGACTCCATCCCCTCTTTAATCATGGGTTCTGTGCTTTCTCTCAGGGTAACTTCGGGGAGGCAGGGCCAGCTGGCAGTCCAGTAAGTATGTTTTGGATGGCAACAGCTTGGGAGAGGACAAGGTGGGAGGGGCTGATAGGCATGGCCCTGGCAGATGCTGGGCATTACCTGTAGCGTCTTAACATGCAGGGGCCACCAGGACCAGTGGGGCCAGCAGGCATCAAAGGGGTGAAGGTGAGTCTGGGGACCTTCTCCGTGCTGCAGCCTGGGTGAGCTTCCTAGATAGACACTCGTCTTGCTCGACTTCAAACCCTCTGGGGCTCCTTGCTGTCTGTCAGGCAGAGTCTGACTCCTTAGCAAGGCACGGAGACCCCTGATGACTCAGCTCCACCTTTGTTTCTTTCTTGTTCTCCCTTCATCTTTCCTAAGATAACCCCTCACCCAGCAGAGATGCAGTGTCAGACCCAGTGACATTCCCCAGCCCTAGATTCCAAACGTGGCTCAAGTGCACTAGGGCCTGGGGGACCCCCTAACTCAATGTCCTTGCTTGGCAGGGGGAGCCCTGTGAGCCGTGCCCGGCCCTGTCCAACCTTCAGGATGGGGATATCCGTGTGGTGGCCTTGCCTGGCCCATCTGGAGAGAAGGGGGAACCTGGGCCTCCAGGCTTTGGCTTGCCAGGAAAACAGGTGAGGTGGGATATAGACAGGGGCCTCTGGACGGGGGATGCACGTGGGGCTAAGGAGAGGGGAGGGGTCTTGCCTGGGTCTCTTGACTCCCTGGGCAGTTGGGGGTAGTGGGGAGGGTGTGGCGGAGTCAGAGCCTCTGTCTCCAGCAGGAGCTGTCCTCACAGGTCTCTGCCTTTTATCCTGGGACAGAGTATGGCAGAGTGGGCAGAAAGAGCGCCATCCTAGGACCAGAGAGACCTGGGTTCCAATCTTAGCTTTGCCTCTTACTAAGTCTTTGACTTGAGCAAGTCACCTTCTCTCCACCTCTGTTTTCTGCACAGAGTAAAGCCTAGTAAGGGCGTGTGTGAAGTGCTTAGCGGCACACCATGGGCACTGGGGAAATGGCAGTTACCACTGTGGTTATTATCACTATTACTGCTTTCATAGTAACGGCCAGCACTGCCGCAGTGGACACTATGTGCCAGGCACTGCTGCACACGACATATTAGCTTGTCTAACCTCACAGGATCCCTACAGGGCAGAAGCCTATACTATTTTTATCATCCCCATTTGACAGCTGAAGAAACTGAGGTATGGAGATAGATGAGCTAATTTGCCCATGTCACCCAGGCAAGGAGTCTGGCACAAATCTCTCCTCTGCACCTGGGCAAGATTGCTTCACTAGCATGAAAGCAGAGATTTTGTTTGTTTGTTTACTCTTGTATGCCCCGGCCTGATGTGGTGCTAGGCACTTCGGGGTGGCCGGTATGAGTGAGCGGGTGCTGGAAATGCTTTCTCTTCAGGGCAAGGCTGGAGAGCGTGGACTGAAGGGGCAGAAGGTGAGAGGGCCTCTGTGGGCATGGGGGTGGACATGGCATCCTCTCAGATCCCCTCCTTGCCTCCTTTTCCTCCCTCCCTAGCCCCCAACCCTCAGCCCCAGCAAAGGACCGTGAGTGCCTGCGAGTCCCAGGGGGCAACCTGCCCCCGGCTGGGCCATCCTTGCCTTCCTTGAACCCCACTCCTTACAGGGTGATGCTGGGAATCCCGGAGACCCTGGAACGCCGGGCACCACAGGGCGGCCAGGACTGTCAGGAGAGCCTGGAGTTCGGGGCCCCGCAGGGCCAAAAGGAGAAAAGGTTAGTCAGGCGGGGTGGTTGGGGTCGGGGGAGTTTGTTGCATAAAAAAATCAGATGTTGCACCAGTGAGGGAAGGACTGCAGGGCCAGCTGGGGCCTTAACGGCTGTCAGAGTCACTGAGTGGAGGCTCCTCGGGGCTTCTACTCCGTTAGGAGTGTCAGGGGCCTGTTTTGATTTCCCAGGCTGACGTGGGAGCATTCAAGGGGCAGAGTGTTCAGAGGGGTGCAGGGCGTCCTGGCCTGGGTGCCAGCCCTGGCTCATGGGCTCCCGGCTGTACCCATCTCTGACCAGGGTGATGGCTGCACTGCCTGCCCCAGCCTGCAGGGGACAGTGACCGACATGGCAGGATGGCCTGGGCAGCCCGGCCCCAAAGGAGAGCAGGGCCCCGAAGGCATGGGCCGACCCGGTAAACCCGTGAGTTGCCTGCCCTCTGGCCCTTCCCTGCCTGGGCTTTGCCTCCTCTCCTTCCTGTCCTCCTTTCCCCTGTGGAGACTCCATGGGCCACCTTGTGCCTTTTAGGGCCAACCCGGCCTACCAGGAGTTCAAGGGCCCCCAGGACTGAAGGGCGTGCAGGTATGTGTGAGTCTTGGGGCCCTGGGCCGTAGCTACGTGAGGGCAGGGGTGGGATAGGGAGATCCATGGGGGCAGTGGGCCTGGAGTGGGAAATGGAGGCAGGGTGCAGGGCAGGGAGAAGCTGGAGGAGAAGGGGCTGAGGAGAAGGGCAAAGGGTGACTGGGGAACCTCGAGCCAGGGACTGTCCTTCTGCCTCTTCAGGGAGAGCCAGGGCCTCCAGGAAGGGGAGTCCAGGGACCCCAGGTGAGTCTCTAGCCTTACCTTTGCCTGTCCCCTCAACACTTCCATTAGCCAGCTACCTACTTCCATCCACTCTCAAACTGCAGGGCTCTGCCTGCCCCCAGATGCACAGGACTTAGTTCTGGGACCAGGGATCAAGCCGCAGCCCTGGCCTGCTATTGCTCCTGTCAGGGACTTGCCTTTGACCCCAGCCTCTCTGACCCTCAGGGTCTCCTTGGGGAGCTCTTCTGAATTTGGGCTGGCAGATGCCCCACCCAGACCAGGTCTGCTGGTGCGGCAGGGCCAGTGGGGCAGGTTGGCTGTGGCTGCTGTGCCCTAGTCTGCCCTTTCTGACTTGCAGGGGGAGCCTGGAGCCCCGGGTTTGCCTGGCATTCAGGTACGTCTGCCTGAATCCTGAAGGAGGACAGCAGGGGAGGGGGCCATTCTAGGATATGGGTTAACTAACTGTGCTTCCATCTGCAGGGACTTCCGGGACCTCGGGGACCACCTGGCCCCACTGGAGAGAAGGGTGCCCAGGTGAGCCTCTGCCTCCATGGGTATTGGGCCTGCAGTATTCCAGAGTGTCCCAGCAGCAGGCACAGGGGACATGGGGGCCAAGTGATGCCTATCAGAGGGCTGCCCAAAACCGTTGGGATGTGTCTTACCTGCTGGGTTGTAGCTGGCTTCCAATTCTGCCCCTGAGACCTTTGTACCCTCTCTTACACAGGGATCTCCAGGGGTGAAAGGAGCCACCGGACCCGTGGGACCTCCTGGGGCCAGTGTCTCTGGGCCTCCGGTAAGTCTTCTCTGTGCTCCATGCTGGTGGTGTTGCTGGAACCAAGGATGTTTCTGCTGGGAAGAGGACACGGGGCTGACCCTGCCCGTCCCAGCAGCACAGGGGATGGGAGGAGACAGGCCTCAGCCCAGCCTCAGACAAGGAAGACCTCACTCTTTTAGGGGAGTGCTTGAATAATACAATAATGATCACCACCATTTTTGGAGCAGTGATCGTGCTGAGGCCCTGTGCTAAGCTCTAAACACAGAAATTCATGTCATTCTCACATCAGCCCTGTAAGGGAACTCACTTCATAGATCAGGAAGTTGAAGGCCAGACGGTGAGGAGGCAGAGCCAGGGACTTCAACCTAGGCCTGTCTGACTCAAAGCCCATCCCCAGTCATTAGGGATATGTGAACCGGTGCTGCCCAGTACAACTGTCTATGAGGATGGAAACGCTGTGTTCTGCACAACCACAGGTGGCTGTTGAGTGCACCTGAAATGTGGCTAGTGTGACTGAGGAACTCAATTTTAAGTGACATTTAATTTTAATTAATTTAAATTTCAATAGCCCCATGTGGCTATGGACTACTGTAACGGACAGCACAGATCCAGACCAGCAACTACTTCCAGTATAATTAGAAAGACCTTCCCTTTGTACTCTTCACCCAGTGGCTCCCACGTTTTAAAAGACATGTCTATTGAACAAATTGCACGGATTAAGTAATCATAAGTGCATTTTCTCATTTTTAATCATCAAAAACCTGTATAGTCGTCAGCTTCTACTCCACATGAACCTGCTAGAATTTTACCAGATAATCTAATTGCAGCCAAAATCAAAGGCATGCTACCTTTCAGCCAGTCTGTTCCATGCCAGGCGGTGGGCAAATGCGTAATTTGTCTTGGGCTTTTGGTAATGTTAAAAATAGCCCAGTGAACTGTATCCTCTTCTATCTTTGCGGATCCCTGGAGAAATTCTAGTTCCAGTTTGGGATTCACTGATAGGAGAGTGCACCAACGTCTAAAGCGGGCGACTCACCCAAGCCCACATAGCCGGTCTCTATTGTCCCTCAGAGCTGGACAGCCAGGGTTCCTGCCTGTCCCAGGGAGCCCCACGCAAAAGGAGAGACGTGGGCCAGGTCCTCAGGAGCTTCAAGTCCCAAGTGTGAAGGTAGCGGAGCCCACATGAAGGAGCTATGAGCACAGAGCTGTGAGCCTCTGTGTGGCCAGGCTGGCTTCTCCTGGCCTGAGCAGACTCCATGCCGTTGCCCAAGCTGCTTTCCTTTTCAGGAGAACATTCCAGACCTCTCCTCATGCTGAATTCCATCCAGCAGGCTTCCCTTCCTCAGCCCCACACTTGCTGGGGGTGTACCCTTAGGCAAGTGACAGCTTCTCAAAGTCTCCAATTTCTTATGGATAAAATAGGGGCTGAAATCCCTTTCTCCCAGTTAGGTCAACAGACGTAACTTTTGTGATAGGGAGAAAGCGTATCAAGCACTAAAGGGAGAGAGGAGAGAGCAGAGACTTCAGGCTACACACGCCTGGCTGCAACTGGCTGTTAGGTCTATCATGAAGTTTCTTCAAGGCTCAGTTTCCTCACCTGAAAACCAGAACAATACCGTCCTGCCGGCCTGGGAGAGCGGATTCCATTCAGTGTTCCCTGACGGGTACTTGGCCCAGTGGCTGGCACCCAGATGTGCTCAGGAAATGCCAGTCTTCTTCCTTGTCCGGCACCTCAGTCTCCTCCTCTGGAACATAGGCCCTGGGCCCTGGGCTCCGCCTGGCGCTGCTTCTGTTTGTCCTACAGCCCTTTTCTGCAGCAGGCCAGATGGCTGGCCGCTGCCCAGTCTCACCCTCTGACTCTGGGCTCTCTCCTTGCAGGGCCGTGATGGGCAGCAAGGACAGACGGGACCCAGAGGGACGCCAGTGAGTACAGTGTCTCGGGGCAGCAGAAAGCCATGGCTGGCCCTGCCTTGGCACCCCTATCTGCTCACCTTCCTGTGTTTCTTCCCTGCAGGGTGAAAAAGGACCACAAGGAGAGAAGGTGAGTTCCAAGGGCCTGTGACCCATATTCTAGGGGATTAGCAGCCCCTCCAGCCTTCCCACCTGTGACCCATACTCTGGGGGATTAGCAGCCCCTCCAGCCTTCCCACCGTGAACCAGGGGAGCCTGTGCACATGAAGCTGCCTTGGACTGGAGGATGGGGGTGGAGGAGGCATCCTGGGCTCCTTGCTACCCCCAGCTCTCTGGTTTCAGGGGCTCCGCATATCCCCAGCTTCACCTGGTTGCTGGCCTGGAACTCAACCAGGATTATGGGAGACTGGAAAACTCCAAGGCCCCCTTAGGAGGGCAGCTGCATTTTCAAATGGGGGCTGAGTCAGAGGATGGGGCAGGAAGTGAGCTGGAAAGGACTAGTGGTGAGAGGGCAGAGAGGTGAGGGGCCCCTGAGCGAAGGGCATGGAAGCCAGGCTGGGCCCAGAGGAGCGGGGCTGCAGTTGTACTGAAAGCAAGATTACCTGCCGTGGCAGCAGAGAAGGTTATAACTGACAACTGTAACAGCAGTACCATCATTTGCTGAATAATCACCATGCGACAGGACCCCTGTATACACGAATCCATTTTGTCCTCCTGAGACTCCACGCCCTTGGAATTATTGTTCCCATTTTACAGGCGAGGAGGCTGAGGTGCAGAGAGGTTGAACAGGTTGCCTAAGGGCACATTAGAAGAGGCAGATCCTGGATTGAAACCCTGGCCTCTCCATCTCTAGAGCCCCCGTGCCTCTAGGATGTCAATTTCAAGAGGGCCCTTCGTCTTCATCCATGTCTCACAAAGGCTCTTGTCTTTTTAGGGTGAGCCAGGGGAGTGCTCCTGCCCCTCTCGAGGAGACCTCGTCTTCTCTGGCATGCCGGTAAGTGGCGCTGTGGGAGCCTTCCCCCAGCCCGGGGGAGAGGACCAGCTTCAGCCTCATCTGGTGCCCAGTGTGCAAAGGCCCCGCAGGGCTGCGCACCCCAGCCAGCTGCCTCCCCACGCAGCCCCGCGCTTGGTGTAGACGTTGCCTATAACCTCTCCCCTTCTTTTGCGACCCCCACTCCCACCCAGGGTGCTCCGGGACTTTGGATGGGCAGCTCCTGGCAGCCGGGCCCGCAGGTGTGTCGCTTGTCTCCTCTTGTCCGCCAGCGCCCCGCGGCTTGTCCACCCTAAACAGCTACTCTCGGCCATGGGGCAGAGCTCTCTGCTGGCTCTGACTCTTTCCTCTCTCCCTCAGGGTCCACCAGGTATTCCCGGACCACCAGGTCCCCCTGGAGTACCTGGGCTGCAGGTAAAGGGGGAGAAGAGAATGAGGAGCTTGGGTGGCAGAGCTCATGCAGTCAGGGTGGCTGCTCCCGGCTGGACCCCAAGGACACTGCTTCCCCACCCCAAAAACACAGACATGCCATTTCTCACTCCTCTGTTTACCTGCCTCCCAGGGTGGCAAGGAGGGCCCACTGAGCCTCTAGGCCAGGCTCTGCACTCCCAGCCCTGTTTCAAGGAATGCACTGTTGCATCAGCTGTCAGGAACCCACAATCTGGGTCAGATAAAAATCCCTTACCCTGGTACAGAGCCCGGCCCACTGTTTTGGAGTAGCATTCAACACTCATTCATGCAACATGTGTTTTTGCACATTTGCTATTTTCTGGCATTGCTTTAACTGCTGTGAATACAGTAGTGGCTAAAAATAAAAGTCCCTGCCCTCTTGGAGCTTATATTCTAGTAGGAGAGACAGACAATAAGCAAGATAAGTAAATAAAATATAGTGTGTTAGAAAGTGATACATACTAAGGAGAATGGTAAAGCAGGGAGTGAGGATAGAAAAT
Organism: Pongo abelii; assembly: GCF_028885655.2. Lineage (NCBI taxonomy): Eukaryota > Metazoa > Chordata > Mammalia > Primates > Hominidae > Pongo > Pongo abelii. The sequence continues at coordinate 201,900,661 of NC_071985.2, forward strand.
GGGATGAGGGCAGGAGAAGTACTTGCAAAATGTACTGAAAAGAAAGTGATGTTTGAATCAAAACTTAAAAGAGATGAGAAGCTGTGAGGGAGAGCCTTTGTGGCAGAGAAAGCAGCCGGTGCAAAGGCCCAGAGGTGGGATGTGTTTGGGGAATTGCAAGGAAGCTAGAGATAGTGAGGGAAGAGCATTAGGAGCCAAGATCTGTGTGACACTGTGAATAAAGGGTACATTCCAGAGCCAGGCAGCCTGAAGTGGAATCCTGGCTCTGCCATGTGCTAGCTGTGTGACGGTAGGCAAGTTCCTTAACCTCTCTGTGTCTCACTGCCTTCTTCTGCTAAGTGCACCTAACTCACAGGGCTTTTGTGAGTATTAAACAAGTTAATGCATGTGACGAGTATAGAATTGTACCCATGACTATTATATATTATTTATATGACAAAAGCTTAGAAGGCATTAGCTATCATTATGATGATGAGTACTATTATTATTTTACATCCATTCTTTTATTCATTTGAGCCTTACATAAAAGCCCCAAAAGGAAGGCAGTATTACTATTCCTAAGTCACAGCTGGACAAGCTGAGGCTCTGAGAGATGGAGTATCTTGTCTAAGGCCGCCTGACTAGGAATTGACAATGCTAGACTGGGGCTTTCCCATGCAAAGCACTTTTTGCCTTCTTCCGATGCCTTTCAGGACAGTTCCCAGTGGTTTGCATAGCAAGCCACCTTTTCCAGAGGTTCTAGGTGGCATAGACACCACCGTCCTTGTGTCTGGCTCCCAGCTCCTAAGAGAGTGATTCTTACCTGAAGAAGCAGGGCAGCATCACATGGAAGCTTTTTACAAGCTACTCCTCCTTGTCCCAATGATTTGATAGATTTTGTATCTTCCCTCCCCACCCCCACCACCCTGGCACACCTCCCCTGCCACCGTGGGCTGGGAGTCTGCTCTAGTGAGCCACTGTTGCTGATGGGAATCTCTGCCAGGATCCCAATTCTCTCTACCCCATTGGAAGTGCTGAACTAGAGCCCACGCCACATATTTGCAGCCACACATTTGCCAAGTGTCTGGGGCTTTTGGGGCTTCCTGCCACACTGCCAGGAAACAGGAATCTGTCTGCAGAGAGCTTGCAGTTTGCTTGGGGAAGTGTAAGAGTCATTTCAAAGTGACCCATTAATAAGCGAGAGCTGATGTAGTGTAAACCCTGCCAAGACATGCTGGGGAATGAGGCAGAAAAGAGTGACTGCTGAGTCTGGTCCCAGGCACCAGAGTCCTCACCTAGTGCCAGTGCTTGAGACCAAGCAGAGGCTGCTGCTCACAGGTACCTGCCCCATGCCAGGTGGGATGCAGGAGGGCCAAGCAGCTCCTTTATTCAGGTATAGAAACAGGCTCAGGGAAGTGCAGCACTTACTCATCCACGGCTGTATTGTCCCAGTGCTTAGTTATCTCATTTCATCTCAGTCCATTTCACAGAGGAGGAAGCTGAGGCACTGAGGTTAAGAAAGATGCCTGAGGCAACTAGTAGGTCATTGAGCCTAGGTTTCAACTCTGGCTGCACTTCGCTTCCACAGTAGGACAACAGGTAGAACATTTAGTTCTGAGAGGTCAGGAAAACAATTACAAAGTATCAGGCTTGAACTAACACACTGGCCCTGGAGAGGGGAGCAGGGGATGAATAATGATTTAAGGCATAATAATTAACATGGTCGGGCCAGGCGTGGTGGCTCATGCCTGTAATCCCAGCACTTTGGGAGGCCAAGGTCGGCGGATCACTTGAGGTCAGGAGTTCGAGACCAGCCTGGCCAACGTGGCGAAACCCTGTCTCTACTAAAAATACAAAAAGAATTAACCGGGTTTTGTGGTGCATGCCTGTAATCCCAGCTACTCAGGAGGCTGAGGCAGGAGAATTGCTTGAACCCAGGAAGCGGAGGTTTCGATGAGCTGAGATTGCACCACTGCACTCCAGCCTGGGCGACAGAGTGATACATCTCAAAAATAATAATAAAAAATAAATAAATAAATAAATAATAATAATTGACATGTTCAAGGCATTTTCCCTGTGCCAGGCACTGCTCTAAGCCCTAATGGTGCACGGAGGTGCCGGGGGGCTGGATGGTGGCTGGCTCCGGGTCTGACCCAGGCCTGGTAGAGCCTGCCTGGAAATTGCTCGGGGGCTGGTGATATGTTCTATTGCTGGGAGCTGGGACTTGAAGGAAGGCCAGATCTCAGAGTGCGCCAAGGAAATCCTGTGCAGGGAGGAGCAGGCTGAGCAGCGGTGTATTCACTCAACACGTACTTAATGCGCACCTCCTCCATGTCGGGCACTGGGGATTCAAAATGGAACATACTCCCTGCCTCCATGGAGTATTTAATATGCAAATGTGCCTCACGAATCTGCAAGGGGAACATTGTCCGGGTGGCATGGATTTAACGTAAACATCGTTGCAGCCATTGTCTCCTTGAAGCCTCACCATAAACTATCCCTGTTTTATAGATAAGGAAACTGAGGCATAGAATTTTTTTCCCCCAAATAAATTGCCAAAAGTTATACAGGTAGTCAGAATTTTGTGTCCAGATGAATCTGACTGGCAAGCACCCACCCTTGCTGTGTACATGAATGTTCTGGGGATGTCTGTTCAGGAATGATGCTGGAATCGTGGTTAAGAGAGGGGTTAGAAGCCAGTGATCCTTGCTCTGGACCTCAGCTCTGTGCCTTGCTCAACTTGTGACCTTTGGCAAGTTACTTACTCCTCTGGGTTCTTTTTTTTGAGATGGAGTCTCCCTCTGTTACCTAGACTAAAGTATACTGGCGTGATCTTGGCTCACTGCAACCTCCATCTCCCAGGTTCAAGTGATTCTCCTGCCTCAGCCTCCCATGTATCTGGGACCACAGGCACACACCACCATGCCGTGCTAACTTTTGTATTTTTAAAAGAGACGGGGTTTCGCCATGTTGGCCAGGCTGGTCTCAAACTCCTGGCCTCGGGTGATCCGCCCACCTCGGCCTCCCAAAGTGCTAGGATTGCAGGCGTGAGTGACCGTGCCCAGCCTCTTCTGGGTTCTTTGTGCTATTTTTAAGATGGAGATAACAGCACCTAGTTCAACAATATAACTGTGATGATTAAACGAGAAAGTAGGCCGGGTGTGGTGGTTCACGCCTATAATTCCAACATTTTGAGAGGCTGAGGTGGGAGGATCACTTAAGCCCAGAAGTTTGAGACCAGCCTACCAGCGAGACCTGGTCTCTATAATAAATACAAAAGAATTAGCCGGGCGTGGTGGTGAGCGCCTCTAGTCCCAGCTACTTAGGAGGCTGAGGTGGGAGAATCGCTTGAGCTGAGTTCGAGGCTACAGTGAGCTATAATTATGCCATTGCACTCCAGCCTGGGTGACAGAGTGAGACCCCGTCTCTAAAAAGAAAAAAAGAAAAAAGAAAAGGAAAGGAAAAAGAAAGAGAAAGAGAAAGAGAAAATATAGAAAAAGGACTTAGCACAGAAATAAACAGTAGTTCCATGGAAGACCCTCTGCTCAATTTCTGACCTTCCTCTGATGTGGGGGGAAAACACTCGCTGTTGGACTGGTCTGGGGGGTCGCTCTTCTGGGCCTCCTTGGCTTTCTCTATAAAGGGTCAAGAGGCTTTTGGGCTAAGAATAGATGTCAGCCTTTTGCCAGCCAGGGCTCTCAGCTCTGCAGGACAAGGGGAAGAGGAGGCGGGGATGATGAGAAGGAAACAGGCTGACCAGCAGGCTAGAGAGATGGAGCCCACTCACTCGTGTCTCTTCTTGGCTACAGGGAGTGCCTGGAAACAACGGTTTGCCAGGACAGCCTGGGCTCACTGCGGAACTGGTGGGTACTGGCCAGGACTCCCTGTCCATGCCCCTTCCCTGCCCTTCCCAGGGCTGCTCAGGCTATGAAGCAGGCCCGGTAGCTGCAGTGGGCGTCCCTCTTCTCTCCCACTTCTGAGGCTGGAAGGTGCATGACATGTCCCAAGGCTCTCCCTGATCCCATAAGTCTCCATGTTCCTTCCCCTCACCTGCTTGAGCCCACACATCTGTCTCTTGCAGGGATCCTTACCAATTGAACAGCACCTCCTTAAGGTAAGAGGGTACCCAGGAGGGAAGTGTGAGCTGGCGGGGGTGTCTCCTAAGGGGATTCTCTTAGTAAGTGCTCAGCTGTGTGGCACCTCGCAGAGAGAGCAGCAGTTTGCAGGGAATACGCGTTCCAAGCATCTGTCTAAGAGGGCCTAGCTGATGCCTGGCTTGTAACAGGCCCCCAGGCAACATTTGCTGAACGAGTGCTTAAAGGAATCCTGTGAAGGTGCCCACATGGCAGATGCTGTTGGCAGAACCCAGCCCTGAAGCCTGCCCGCAGCAGCTGGCAATGAGACCCCGTAGCACCCGGGTCACACCGAGGCAGAGCCCAGCAGCTTCCAAAGCAAAGCAGAGGGGGTGAAAGTGCAGTGGTGGGGGGCTGTGAGATTGGGTGTGGCCTGGAAGAAAGCTGCAGCCCTTCTCTAGTCAATCCAGAAAGAATCCAGGGAGGAGGTGGATTCGAGAAGCACTTCTGGCAGTCCAAGAAAGGGGACTTCGGACCTGGTCAGAGGGTTGGCCTGTGCCAGGGCCTGTACACAGCCTTAATACTCTACCAGAGGGCTGTGGCCTGGTCCGGCTTCCCAAACTGAGCGGAAGTTCCTATTGGAATCAAGGGTCACATAGCCCATCTTTGCTTAGTCACCGCTAGTAACGAGAGCACAGTAATTCCCCAGGTTGCCTTCAGGTTTTTGAAGGAGGCCCTTATGTTCCTGAATTTTCTCTCCTCTAGCTCAGCATCCTCAGGGGTGCTTCCCATGTGTTGGCCTCCAGAGCCCCCCCTCATCCTGGCCACCCTTTTCTGACACCGGCCAGTTAGTGCCCTGGACATCCCGTGACCCCGATGGGCCTTGGTCAGGGCAGAGCATGGGGGCTCTCTACCCCTTCCCTGCTCTGAATGGCAGATTTCTCCAGAAGCAGCCAGAGGAGGTCGGGGTAACCTCTTGGCATCAGTTACATGTTGGATCACAGTGGGGTTGTGGCAACGAAACCCCCAGCTCTTCTCCCCTCTGCTTCTGTCAATGACTGGGCAGTGATCGTGTGACTCCAAATCCAGGATTTGACATTTCTCCCATAACATTTCATGCGCTGGCTTCTTCATCAAGTGCTCTTCAGAGGATCCCAAATAGAAACTGTGCATAGTGTGGACAGGGGGTCAGATGGCAACCCGGGGCATGCTGACCCAGAGCCCCAGCCACCACCTGCACCCATAGTCCAGGAAGCCTGGGGAGAGAGCACTGGCTGTGGCCTAGGACAGGCCCACGCCAATCCAGGCTCCCACTTTCCTTAGACAAGTCACGCCGCCTCTCCTGAGTGGGCTTTCCCATCTCCACAATGCTTATAAGATTCCCTGCCTCACTGCGCCGTCAAGATGGCATGCGATAATGTGCAGGGCTTATTATGTACAATGCCCAGCGTCATGGGTGCTGAGTAAATGCCAGCCATTATCACTGGGCTTGGTGGTGAGCAGTGAAAGTGAGCAGGAGCTCCTGCCTGGGCGTCTGTGGACACCACACTGGCCACAAACAGGCTCCGGGCTTCTGAGTCCTCAGAAATTGCAGGCTGGTTTTCACTAGTGGGTTTGATTTTTCTGAGAAAAGGACCCATAGCTTCCGTCAAACTCTCAGAGGGGTCTGTGACCCAAAGAAGGTTAAACCCTTTCCTGTGGGGAAGACAATTCTGGTGGCGCGATCCGAGCCAGGAGCCTGTGAGCAATCCGAGATGTGTCCCAGGGGCACCTGGGAAGGGCCTGGCTCCTCCCGCAGCTGTTCCTTTGCTCCCTTGGGCAGAGAAGCTGGCGTTCGGAGCCAGCCTTTCCAGCCTCGCTCCTCATGGCTTGTCCTCACAGTGGGTGCAGGTTGCAGGAACAGCCGGGACAGATGGTCCCTCTGCGGGCCCCTCGCCTCCGCCCACACGCCTGTCTGGAAAGTGGCTTTGGCTTAGCTGTACCAGAGCTTCTTCCTGGAGGAAACTCAAAGCCAATTGTTGAGAGTGGGTCCCCCGAGGATGGAGCAAAGCTGCCGCAGGGATGCAGCTGGGGAGGGAGGGAGTGTGGGAGGAGGGAAGACGGCGGGGCAGGGAGCCCCGGCTCTGGGTTCTCAGTGGGGCTCCCCAGTTGGCCCATCCTGCCCATCTCCTCTCCCCACTCGTCTCCCGACTCCCTGATCAGAGTATCTGCGGCGACTGTGTCCAGGGGCAGAGGGCCCACCCAGGGTACCTCGTGGAGAAGGGAGAGAAGGGAGACCAGGGCATCCCCGGTGTGCCAGGCCTCGACAACTGTGCCCAGGTAGGGACTGGGCTTGGGGCCACCCTATGCAGGAGGGCTCCCTGGCTGCCTCATCAGACAGAGTGCCTCTCATTGTCCCTTGCAGTGCTTTTTGTCACTGGAGCGCCCAAGAGCTGAGGAGGCCCGGGTGAGTGCCTCGCCTTATCTCCCCCGACCATGCCCCGTGCCCCACAGGGACAGGCCCTGACTGCTCACTGTCACCGTCTCCATCCTTCTCCAGGGTGACAACAGCGAGGGAGATCCTGGCTGTGTTGGGAGCCCAGGCCTGCCTGGTCCTCCGGGATTGCCAGGCCAGAGAGGAGAAGAGGTAAGACCAGGGATGAGGATTCATCTTCAAGGGAGCTGGGGCCCTGTCTGCCTTTGAGACCTCTTGGGGGCCTCCGAGGCCTCACGTGACTGATGCCCTTTACCACTCTGGGCTCATCTGCTGTCCTGGCACATGGCTTCTCTGGGATGCACGGGACCCAGGGTAGGACACACTCTTCCTCCCCAGTGCCCAGCTGCGTCCTCTGCCTGCAACACTCTTCTCCAGGGCTCATTCCTGCACTCCTTCAGCTCTGCTCAAATGTCTCCTTCTCAGAGAGACCTCCCCTGACCACCCTCTTTAAAATTGAACTCCACACCAACCCCAGAGCCTCCAGTCCCCTTGGCCTGCATCATACTCATCACCATCCAACATCCTGCCTATTTACTTCATTCAGGAACATTCCACAGGTGTCAACTCAACACCAACTATGTGCCAGCTCCTGTTCTATTTGTTAGTGTCCATCTCTCCCCTAGAATGTAACTGCTTTGAGGCAGGGGTTTTTATTTTGTTTATGCTGTGATCCTAGCCCCTGGACTAATGCCTGGTACGTAATAGTTGCTCATTAAATGTTTGTAGGATGGCCGAATGAGCGAAATGAAAGATTGTTCTAACATCAGCTAAGTGGTCCTGCTTGGACAGCAGCCGCCCTCTGTTGACCTTGGCCCAGGCAAGCTGGGAGGAAGGCTGCTGGAACCCCGGGGGCTCTATGGGACCTGGGCCTCTTCATCCAATTCCCTTGGCTTTGTTTGCAGGGTCCGCCTGGCATGAGGGGCTCCCCAGGTCCTCCAGGCCCTATCGTAAGTATCGGTGGTGCTCTGGCCTGCTTGAGAGGCTCTCAAAGGGGTCATTACACTCAGACACCATCCCGCGGCCTTGTCCCCAAAAGGCTGGGCAAGGCAGGAGGAGGGAACTTCCATTGCCCTCCCCGTCCCTCCACAGAGCATCTGCAGGGACTGTGCTCTCCCACCACCGAATGCCCTGGAAACACCCTGCTCTGCCTACTGCCTATGGTCCTGCTTAGGGGAGGTCCTCAGAGGCACATCTTTGCTTCCCTGTCCCCACACCCTGCTGCGCTTTCCACAGCGCAGCTTTCCCAGGCTGCCCTCGGCAGGGGGCCTAGGCTTCAGGCTCACAGCCTCCCAACCAGGGAAGCATGCGGCATGCTGGCCAGACCTCTCCATGCCCCTGTGACTCCAGTCCCCACAAGGGCTCCGGGCTAAGATGGAGCTGTCCTCCATTGCTCTGTAGGACCATCTCTAGGGTAAATCTACAAAAACCAGACCAGGGCATCTACTCTGGAGTCCTCTGTGATGTTGACATGGCAGGAAAATAGAAGTGACTAGGAAAGATTGAAAGAACTGAAAATGCTTTCTTTGGAGAAGAAAATGGCTGGTGGGAGCTGTCTTAGAGCCAGGGAGCCCCCTACTCGGGGGACAGGTGGAGGACGGGTGGCAGGCATGGGGGGCAAGGCTGAAAGAAATGGGCTTCCGCTGCAACTGGGTCTTCAGTTAAGACTCCGGAAGACTCAGGAAGCACTCTGACTCTGGAGCCGTTCTGCATCTCTGTCAACGGAGGAGCCATTCTTCCCGGAGCCAAGGGGAGGAACAGTTGTCTTTTGAGCCAAGACTTTCAAGGAGTCTCTTTTCCAGCTGCCTTGAAAATACTCCTATGACCTCCTCTCCCCATGACCCCCAAGCCCCAGACTGTGCCCTCCAGGCTGTCCCAGGGTTACTGTGCCTGTGAGATGTGACCTGCCTGTTTCCTCCCACCAGGGCCCCCCAGGTTTTCCTGGTGCTGTTGGCTCCCCCGGATTGCCTGTAAGAACCTAGCGCTGCTCGACCTCCCCTCCCGCCCCCCGTCAGCCAGGTCTCTGTGGCTTTTGCTTGTCTCCCTCCTGTCGTGCCTTCACCTCCGTCCTCCGTGTTTGTTGTCCCCCTTCAGGCACGGTAGCTAACGACACGGGTTCTCTGAGGTCCCGGCAGCTTGGACATCCTCCCAGTCTCTGACTCCTTTCCGTTTTCTCCTCTCCCTCCTCTCCTGCGTTCTTTCTCTCCTCTTCTCTCTCTTACCCCGTTCTGTCTTCCTTCTCCATTTCTCCCACCATCCTGCGGCACTCCCCCAAGTCCTCCTGAGCTCGTGAACCTTCCTCTTAAGCTGGTGCCTCTAGGGGGCCCCTCCATTCCTGCCTTCTCACTCTGCCTCCTGCTTCTCACCACCTTCGGTGTTGCCTGAAGATTTGCTGAAAGTAGTTCTTGGGGCCCTGCCAGGCACCTGGCTCAGAGCCCAGCAGAGATGCCAAAGCTTTAGGGCTTCACATTGCAGGCTGGCACAGGTTTGCTGCCCTGCTGCGTGGCAGGGCTGTCCAGAGGCACCCAGGGATTTAAAGGCAGCCCTTCCTGCACCTTTTCCATCGTCCTAGAGGAAACTCTCAGCTGCCTCCTCTTGCCTTCCTCTTCCTGGGCTCCAGTCCCAGTCTGCTCCAAGGCGGGGCATATGATACCAGCCAGTTGGGTTTCTGGGTGTTGTGCGGCCCTGCCCCTCTTTGCCCGGCACCTTGGCCGGCTCCTTCTGCCAGGTGTCGTTAATTGCTCTGCCTTCGTCATCGTCACAGGTGTGTTTACATCACCCCCAGCCTCATTGTTGCTCCCTCCTGGGTCACGGAAACTAACCTCCTGTTTGTCAGGTTTCGTGTTCCTGGGGCCTGGCTCCTCTCCTCCCAGGCCTGGTGATGGAGGCTCAGGGAGCAGGGCCCCTCCTCGTCACAGTTCCATCTGTCCCCACCTCCTCATCTGTGGCCGGGCCTTGTCTGTTTCTGCTTGCTTGGGTGAAGGGGCCATCTGTCCGTCTAGCCATCTGTCTTGTGTCGTGGAAAGGTTTGGGCGCCATCTCTTGAGGGGATGAGGGAGAAGGGGGCAGGAAAGGTGCCCTTCATGGCGTGGCACCTGCAAAGGCTGGGGTAAGGAATTAGGGGTGGGGGCTGTAGCTCTCGTGGCAAGTGACATGCCCTCTCACCCTACAAAGTGACAGGGACTGCTCTGGAGGCAGCCTTCCTGTGTCTCTCCCGTGCCTCCCTCCAAGAAAGTGATTTTTGCTTGGGGTGGGGGACTTGGACAGGTAAGTGTTGGGTATCTGATGATATGATACACTTTGGTGGCAGCATCCATCTGGGGTACCTCTCCTGACAGTTGCCCCTCAGAATAAGCACACATCTGACCCGTCACCTTCCTAAAGGTGTGCCCCAGTCAGTTACCATGGCAGGGCATACCAGCGACGGGCACCTGAGAGGTACCCTCCCAGAGTCACCCCTGCTGGAGGGCATATCTCTACAGTTATCTATCTTGAAGGGCATCCTCCTGAAAGGCACCCATATGTGGGGTTCACACCTCTACTAGTCATCCTGCTGGAGCACACCCATTACGGGTCACCTTGCTAGGGACACTAGGAGAGCCACTATGGCCTCCACATTTGCCTGGAGTGGGAACAGAAGGCAGCGGGGCAGGGGGAAGGAGTCAGGGGCTGGGTGGGGACTGCCCGCTCCTGCAGTTTCTCATGATTTTTCTCTCGAAGGGCCTTCAAGGAGAGCGAGGCCTCACGGGCCTGACTGGAGACAAGGGGGAGCCGGTAAGAGGAAGCTGGCAGCGGCTGGAAAGGGCTGGAAAGGGAGGAAGAGCTGGGGAGGCAGAGCTTGGGCTCCGATGGGTGGCTGCTGAGTGGAAGCTGGGAGGTGGACTCCTTGAGACTCTCTGCCCTTCTGCTGGAATTCCCTCAGTGTGAGGTTTCCACACTCCCCCAGGAGCAAAGGAGGCCGATCTCCATGTGCCCTGACTCCCTGCCAGAAGCACGCACAGCCCCTGTCCTCCAGCAGCGTCCCTGGGGGCTCCCCTCCCTCCCTTGGCTGTTGTCACTCAGCAGCCCCGCCCACCACCTCTTCCCTGGTCCTCATGCCTACTATGGGCCCCCTGCTCCGGCTCAGCTCTCAGGGTCTGGGCCAGGCTGGGGTTTGCCTCCCCAGCCCAGATCTGTGGTGGTGGTCACGACCGAGGGGACCTGGGGCTTGGGGAGATGGCCCAGTGGGCAATGCTGGGGCAGGCTGGCACCTGCTAGATGGCAGTCCCAGAGGTTTTAGTTTTGGCCACCCTCTTACCCAGCGAGGGGAGAACAGAAATGTTGGGGGGCTATCCATCATGTCTGCCTTTCTTTGCAGGGTCCTCCAGGGCAACCAGGTTACCCAGGTGCCACGGGCCCCCCAGGACTGCCTGTGAGTAAGGGGACCCTTGCTGGGGAGTGGGTGCCAGGTACCAGAGGCTTGGGCTGGTGGTCAGGACAGAGCCAGGCTGGGCAACCCTCGGTGGGCTCCCCATTCCCAGGCATTTCAGCCTCTTCCTTTGCCTAAAGTCCATGCAGCCCCCTCTCTCCATTGTAGGCGCCCTTAGCAGCGTGGCTTGGTCCCACCACTCTGCTCAGGCCTGACTCTCAGAGCGCTCTGCCAGGCCCAGACACGGCAAGAACTGAGATCTGCCTCCTGGGGGTGGGGGTTTGGGAGATTGGAGAGACAGCTTAGAGGTGCCACCCCCACAGAAGCTGCTGGGTGGGTGTGTCCTCCTTTCCACTGGGGGCTTGGGGGGCACAGTGGCGGACGGGAGGCACAGCAGTTTTGGAGCACCCAGTGGTCCTCCCAGTGCCATCCCCCCAGAGCCGGTCTGGGTGCCAGCTGCAGTCTCCACTCCTCGCATTAGCGCCGTGACGGGCTAATTCTGCAGGGTTAATTCCACTGTCTCTTTGCCACTTGTCAGGGCATCAAGGGGGAGCGTGGCTACACCGGGTCAGCGGGAGAGAAAGGAGAGCCGGTGAGTCCCAGCGGCACGGGGGCGGGTGCGGGGCTGCACGTGGATCCTCACAGCCTCGGGCTGGAGACTCGGCGGCAGCCTGTGAAGAGGAGGATCGTGACCCCTGCTGCCCCCCCCCCGCCCCCAAGCCTGCAGCACAGGCTGGGCGCTGTGGAGGTGGAGGCTGTGAGGAGAATCCCCGCAGGGCTGCCAAGGGGAGGGGGCCAGGAGGCAGCCGCAGAAGCACTCCTCCGCCTCCTGCAAAGGAGGACCTGGGACTGTAGATCCCCAGTGGACCCCAGGCCCTGCAGAGCCACCCTCCAGAGCCAAGGCCTGCCAGGCCCCACGTTGAGCACAGGAGTTGGGCTGTGACCAGATGAGGACACTGGGGCCCCCTGAATGACAAAGCTGAGACTCACCCAGGGTCCCGAAGTTAGTGAGTGAGTTAGTGGTGGAACCTGGACTTGAACACACATCTATCTGGTAACAAACCTCACAAACCTCAGATCTAGGATCAGCCAAACTGGGACTGCAGTCTTACAGATTCACCAATTTCAGTGAGGCCCCAGTGGGATTCAGCAAACCCCATCAGGCATTTACTCAGTAACAGATATTTCTCAGGGGCCTGTGGGGTGCCGGGCTCCCCCTGAGGATGTCTCCGTGAACAGAGCAGGCAGTTGCCCTCTTGCCCTGCCGTGGGGGAGGCAGCTGCCAGATGAATAAACAAGTGCCTAGGAACGATGAGGGCTGGGACTCATGGAGGAAGTGGGACAGGAGAAGGGGCTGGAGAGGTGTTTGGGCGCCATCGAAGCAGAGGGACAGGAAGGCCTCTCTGAGCAGGTGGCATTTGAGCTGAGAGCTGACTAGCAAGAGGGAGGGATCCCTGTGGCTGTCTGTACTGGGGAATTCCAGAGGGAGAGGCTGGGTGGGGCACTGCAGGAACAGCTTCCAGCCATCAAATGATTTGGCAAGGGTTCAGGGGACCTAGGAGGGGGGGAAGGGGGCATTCTAGGTAGAAGAGAAAGCTGTGCTAAGGGTGCAAAGGCCTGGGGGTGTGAGGGTATAGAGTGTGTCAGAGAACAGCAGTCTGACTGAGCAAGGCGGAAGATGAGAAGGAGAGAGGGAGGAGAAGTGGGAAAGGGTGGCTGGTGCCAGATCACAGGCTGCCTCAAAGACCAGCGTTGGTGGAAAGTGTGCGCCCCACTCAGAGGCAGAGGGAGCCGCACAAGGTGTTTGAGCAAGAGAGTGACATAATCAGAGCTGTGCTCGAGAAGAGGGCAGCCATTTGCTGGCTGGCTTGGAGTGAGCCAGGAGGTGGCAGGACGAGTTAGGAGGCTGGTTCAGTAGCTCAGGCAAGAGCAGGGAAGCCTGAGTAGATCAGGCAGAGGGGGCCTGCCAGCCCAGGGGCCTCCCAGCACATGCCACCTCTGTTCTGGGCAGTCACCTCTCACATCCCCCTACCTCATCCTTCACCTCCCCAGGAGGAGTGACTGATTCTGTTCCTTTGTGTCCTTAGGGCCCCCCAGGATCTGAAGGCCTCCCAGGCCCCCCAGGCCCAGCGGTGAGTGAAGAAGGGCATGGGGAGATGTGGTCCTGGTCTTGTCCTGGGGTCTGAGGGCAAGAAGATTAGGTTTCGGCTGCATTGTTCTCTGTGGGTGACAGGGTCCCAGAGGAGAGCGAGGACCCCAAGGTAACTCCGGTGAGAAGGGCGATCAGGTGAGTGATGACTGGGACCCGGCTGCAGGGAGGCAGGAAAGGAGCTGGGTCCCTGGTGATCACCAGCTCTAGTCTCCCCACCCTACCTGTCCTTGGGTTGTGACCTACCTCATGCCCAGAGCCTCACCTGCCAGCCATGGTGAGCAGAGGGGAGGGCAAAGCCCATGGGTTTGAGGGTGCCCCACCTGTCACTCTTTCCACCTGGGCAGCCAGGCAGGAGAGAGGGGGTGGCACAGCACACTGTCCCTTGCTTCTCACCCTAGGGATTTCAAGGCCAGCCAGGCTTTCCGGGCCCACCGGTGAGTGAAGAAGACACAAAGCCAGCTCTGTCTGATGTGGTCTCATCGGGAGGGGCAGGCCTGACCAGGCCAGGCTCGGGGAGGATGGTCCTGGAGAGAAAAGGGGAGAGGCAGGGGAGAACGGCCTGGGTGGCCAGGCCTGATTCCAGGAACCAGGACCTGGAGAGCCCAGCCTCTTGTGTGGGCCCCAGCCCAGCAGGCCAGGCAGACGTAATGCTCCCAAGTGGTGCTTCTAGGAAGTCAAAATGAATTGCATTAACAACAGTGCATCACGCACAGGAAGAATAAAGAAGGTGAGCTCCCCCTCCAGCCCCACTTTCATTCCTGCCTGCCCCTTTGTTGATACAGGGTCCCCCTGGATTCCCAGGCAAAGTTGGAGCACCTGGTCCACCTGGCCCTCAAGCAGAGAAGGTGAGCAGGACCCCGGGTTGGCAAAGTCACAGATCTGAGCCATGCAGCTCCCATGCCCCTGTCCCACCCCTAGCATCAGGCTGTCAGGAAATTCCAAGACTGACCCAGTTGCATTGAGGCTGGGAAAAGAGGCCTCCAGGATGGGCCCAGTGACTACTGGAGGCCAACAGCGCTTGCAGTGGACTAGTGGGCTCCTCGGTATGTCTGCTTGGCCCAGGATGCCTGCGGCCTCTGTGCAGCCCAGGCCCTTGTCTGCTGTAATGGGGGTAAAGGCAGGGAGGTAGGTGGGGAGGAGGCAGGGGGTCTGATGGAGGAGTAGAATGTGATAGGCAGCCCAGGCCACCTTCGTCTCCTGGGCGGGAGGATGAGCAAGGAGCTGAGAGAAGGGGGAAGCGCGTCCTGAAGGAAGACACCAACGTGGAAGGGGAATGGGCTCCTCCTGGGTAGCCGTGCTCCAGTTGTCCCCAAGGGCCCAGAGAGGGCAGGGGTGGCCCGTGTCCTGCCTGGTGACAAGGGTTGGGGGAGCAGCAGTTGGAGGAGCTCCTATGCTGGCTGCTCTTGACTTTGGCTTGATAAATGCTGGAGACATGGCTCTGCCTTGGCTTGGGGCTGACATCCCTGTCTCGGCCCAACCTCTGGGCTCCCTAGATGTGCTGAGTGGGTGGTGTAAGAAGCCCTAAGATTGACTTCTGAGCTTGGGGTAGGGGGATCTGGGTTCAGAGGGACAGGCAGGCGCCTACAGCCTTGTATAGAGCCTCTTTCCCCTGAGAGCACACACATGAACGTCTCACTGTGCAGGTGAGGAAACTGACACCCACAAGGCTTCGGGCAGCCCAGAGGCACACAGTGATGTTAGCAGCAGAGCTGAGACTTCCTTCCCAGCTCCAGGAGGACCTGGGCCCCTCACTACCTCCCCAGAGCCCATGCTGATCAGCCATGCTTGGGACAGTGGTGGTTGCTAGCCCCCTTCCCCTTCCCCTTCCCCTTCCTTCCCCTCCCCAGGACCTGAGTGGCAGCCCCTGCTCTCCTTAGGCTGGTCATTGCAGAGAATCCCAAACCTCTGGCCAGTGGTTCTTCATCCCAACTGCCAGTGGGGGCCAACATTGGTTGGGGCTCTGCTGACCCCTCCTGGTGGCTGGTGGCATTACAGTGCCCCCGAGTTCTTTTTCCCCTTTGTTGGGTCTCTCTAGCGGGATCCCTTCCCCTGACCACCCTGCAGCCACTGATCCAGGGCAGCCACCCTCTCCACACTGGGAGAGTGCAGCTGCCTTCCCCGCTATGCTGCTTGCCTCCCCCCGCCTTTTCTGGTAAACATTCCAATCCTTGCATCAGTTCTCATCACTCTTCTACTTTGAACCTTCAGTGGCTCCCCAGTGCCTGTGGCAGGGGTTTTCAGACTTTATTTTGTAGCCCCAGAGTCTTTTTATCACATAAAAGCAAATGTAAAAACCTCAATCTATAAAACAAATACGAGTGGGGCTTCCCTGGCTAAGACAACGGTGGGGGTCCTAGAGTCTCCCTCTTCAGTCCCCACTTCATGCCCCCAGCTTCGAGGCTCCCCCAGGAGCCCCAGCGCCCTAAGAAGTACAGCTTAAAAACCACTGACTGTTCGATAAAGTTTAGCACAGCGTTCAGGGCCCCCACTCATCACGGTGACTCTTCCAGCCTCTTCTGCCTGCTGGCCCATCCCACAGGCTCCCCCAGACACCCTGGCCAGGCCAGGCATGTGCCCACTTGCAAGTCTTTATCCTTCTCTTAGGTTCCCTCTGGCATGCACTTTTCTCCTCCACCTGCCCAATCCCAGACATCCTCAGAGTCTAGCATCTGGTGACACTTCTGTGACACTCTCCCTGATCCCCAGCCAGAGGGAACTGATCCCCGCTCCTGAGCTCCCTGAGCCCCTTTCCACACAGAACACTTGGACAGTTTTATTGCCCCTGGTTGTGTTGGGCCCATGACCCTCACTGGACTGTGAGCTCCTTGAGGACAGGGGCACCCACTTTTTCATCTTGGGGAATCAGAGCCCACATGGCGCTGGGTGTGCTGTTGAGGCCTCTGTGCAGCCCGGGCCCATGTCTGCTGGGATGGGGGGAAAGGTAGGGAGGTAGGTGGGGAGGAGGCAGGGGGTCTGATGGAGGAGTAGAATGCGACAGGCAGCTTTCACAGTGGATTGAAGCTGTGCTTTCAGTTCAGCACATGCTACTGAGCCCCTGCCATGCCGGCCCCTGGGTCAGCACTGGAGAAGATGCCCTGTCCCTTCCTCATGGGGCAGCAAGGAAAGGGGATGCTTTGCCGATGAAGACAGATCCTCTTGGGGAGGCGACGTGTGGCACATATGCAGTTAGACAGGGACAGACTGGGCCCAGAAGCCAGCTGTCCTGTTTCCAGCAGTCACCAGGACCCTTGACCCAGAGCCTGGTCTCCACGGGTGGGGCAAAGCCCTGCTGACTTTATTGTGGGCGGGGGGGGTGGGCTGGTTTCCAGGGCAGCGAAGGGATTCGAGGCCCATCAGGCCTGCCTGGTTCCCCTGGGCCACCGGGACCTCCTGGGATTCAGGTGAGTGTGTGCCCTTTCAGCGTGGCAGGTGTGTGCGGTGCGTGCACATGTGTGTGATGCATGTGTGTGTGTGCACCTGTGTGTGTGTGCTGGGGTGGGAGTCAGGGGAGGGGTGGAGAGAATTGAGGGGTTGGGCCAGGTCTCCCACCTCCTAGGGCTCCCGCACCAGCATGTAGAAATGCCTCTTTCCTGTTTCCAGGGCCCCGCCGGTCTGGATGGTTTGGATGGGAAGGATGGCAAGCCTGGCTTGAGGGTAAGATGATGGGCTGGGAGGGCAGGCACCCCTTCCTCTCCTTTTTGCCAGAGGAGCCAAAGTCAAGGGAACCCTGATGGAAAGAACCGAAGTATCCCCGTCTTTGTCAGGGGGCACCCATGCCCTCCCTCGGTCTGTCTCTCTCTACCCCAGCTCCCCGATGGCACCACAGCCCCTTGGCTTCCCAGTTCTCCTAATGGCCTTAAGCAGGTTAGGCGAGCTAGGTCTCACCAAAGGCAGGATGGTGAAGGCACTATGTACGCAGAAACTCAAGACAGCTGAGGAAACCAGGCTGGGCTTCAGGAAGAATCAGGGTGTGGACTTGAGCAAGCCCTGGCTCCTTGGGTTTTGCTGGGGAATCTGAAAGGGCTGGGGCCATAGGACAGGGTAGAACATCAAAGTCAACCCCCTTATATATCCCAAAGAAGGAAAGCTAAGGCCCGGAGAGGGGCTGGAAGTCACTGAGGATCCACAGCCAGTCAGAGGCTGAGCCAGGCTTGGATTCTTCCCTCCATCTTGGGATAGCTGGGGAGGGCTGGAGAGAGGGGAGGACAGAGGTATGAGTTGGATACAAGCTGGGCAAAACTCTTGTCTCAATCCTCCTCGTCTCTTTCCCTAGGGGGACCCTGGTCCTGCTGGCCCCCCTGGACTCATGGGACCACCGGTAAGTTGAGCTGCAGGAAGGAGTTGGAAGCTGCGAAGTTGCAGCTTCTGCCTGGGTGGCTGCAACAGCTCAAATCCAGATCCTCCGTGGACTGTGTTATGACTTTGGATTGGTTTGAATTGTTTGAACTGAGGAAGGAGGAGTGGGAAGAGGCCCCCAGCTGACATGAGGGACATGAGAACTCCCTGATTTTTCTTTCAGGGCTTTAAGGGAAAAACAGGACATCCTGGCCTCCCAGGACCTAAGGTAAGGGCTGGTGACCTCTGCCAAGCAGGTTATCTCTGCTCTCCTGAAGGCCTGCCCCCCAGACATACATGGCAGCCTATCCTGGGCAGAGAGGCCATCCCAGCATCAGAGCCTCCTGGGGCCACCGGTGCCTGGCAGACTGGGTCAGGGCTTCTCTGTCTACCAGCTGGAGGGTGTCAGAGGGCCTCTGGCCAAAGCTGGGGCAGATGGCAGGGTCCCTCTGATGTGAGGTTGACTTGGGGTAGGGATGTCAAGTGAAGGTCTGGTAAGCTCCAGCTGCTTCTCTCTCTTCTAGGGTGACTGTGGCAAACCAGGTCCCCCTGGCAGCACTGGCCGGCCTGGCGCAGAGGTGAGGGCCAGGGATCCACATGGCTGCCTTCAGTTTGCCTTCAGACTCTGCGGAGTCTGGGATGCAGCCGCTTCTTCCTGCTCACTGGCAAATTGGCTGCTTTCTGTCCTCAGCCTTCTGGGAGGGGTGTCACCCAACACTGCACGTCTTGAACTTTCTCCCTCCTCTTAAGGGTTGTAACTGGTTCTGCTCCCTGGAGGTTGCTGGGTCACCAACCTAAAAAGGCAGGGCCTGGCCTGCTCAGGCTGAGGATCCGCCTTCTCTACCTAACTCTCTGGGAAACTTGGGTCTGGAGGCTGGGAACTGGCCCAGCTCCTTTGGCCATTGGCGTTACCACGTATTCTGCCCAGCCCCTCCCACCTGACAGCCACATGGTGCAAGCGAGTCAGTTTCAGTGTCATTTTTTCCTTTTTCTGGCTCCTGCAGGGTGAACCTGGTGCCATGGGACCCCAGGGAAGACCCGGTCCCCCCGGCCACGTTGTGAGTTGAACCACTTTTGTCTCTGTCTCCATAAGAGTTAGCATTTTGGCGGGGTGGTTGGTGGCGCGTAGGCTGTCATGACCTGAGAGAACTTGCCATAGGGGCTGCCCCAGCCGTGGGAGCACTGGGGCCACTCCTTCTGTGGTTTCCAGGCTTTTCGTTATTTTCTTATTTTCTGGGCACATTCAAGTTCACTTATCAGATGGAGGTCATTCAGTCAACAAATAATCGTGGAGCCCCTGCGCCATGCCAGGCTTGGGGGACTTGCTGATGAGCTGGATTGGGGTTGGGGAGACAGAGTGACAGAAAGAGAGGAACCAGGGGTGACTCCTGCATTTGACTTGGGCAACTGGGTAAATAGGTGGTGTGTTTCCCAAGATGGGGTGACTTGGAGAGGACATTTATCAAGCAATAATGAATTTCCTGTCTACTTTACTCATCACTAACATAGATGACTGCCAAGCGGTGCCTTTGATCAGTGTGACGGTCTGAGCTGATGCGACTCCAGAGAAAAGCGAAGATACTGGCATTTTGTTGCAGCCCTGTTGTGGTTGGCTGCATAATAATTTCCAGGAGCCTTTTGGAAATGTTAAAAATAGTTCATGACCAAAAAAAAAAAAGAACTCTCAGGCCCCCATCACTATTTTAATGCATCTCAAGGGGTCCAGAGGCCCTGGATTGGGAATGCCATATCAAGCCTGGTTCCCCCTCACATTACAGATGACAGGGGGAGGTGCACTCAGAAGCGTGGCCCCATTGGAGACTCAGTGGGGCTGAGGCCGAGGGTGTGCAGGGTTCCGCCTCTTACTTCCGTCCATCCAGCCCCTTCGTCTTGCAGTGTGGCAGTCTCTGAGCTGTACACTCCCACCCCAGGAGACTGGAGATGACCAGAACAGAGGCTATGGCCTCTAGAACGTGCCACCTGGGGGTGTTGTGGGAAGCGCTATGAGAGAGACCCAAGTGCCCCAGGGGTTCAGAGAAGGTGTCACTCTGATCAGGGAGGTGACCTTTTGCACCGCAGAGGCATGGATGTAGGCATCAGAGCTAGGGAAGGGCATTTCAGATGCAGCCCTAGTGCAGCAGCGGGGACTGTCTGGGTGTTGGAGTCCCGTGCGCTCCAGTGTTGGCCAGCGAGTGTTGGCTCCTTGTCACTGTGGATGTCGGGGTCAGTGCCAAGCCCCTGCCCCTCACCCCCTGCTGCACAGACCCCCAGCTTCTGGTCTTCCCTCCTCCATAGAACAGCAGGAAGTGGGCTGCCTTTAGGGAAGCAAGGGTCCCAGTAGCCACCTAGGCCAGGGAGTAACTCCCCCAGGCCTTTGTCCTCTGCACTTGGCCTCTGGCCATGGCTTTCAGATCATCCCCCTCAGCACAGCCCCAGATGCTCCACTCAGCCTGGGTTGGAGGGAGGGTCCTGTGTGCCCAGGACCCCCAGGCCTCAGCTCTGGGCGCAAATCTTGTCAGAAGCTCAAGTGCAAGACCAGAGCGAAGGAAGGTTTCCAGAGGAAATGGAGCTGCTGAAGTTTAGAGCTTGTTTCTGCTGTCAGGCCCTGTGCCTCCCAGGGGTTTTACTATTAGAACCTGTTTCTATCCCACTGACTCTTCTCTCTTTAGGGGCCACCAGGGCCTCCAGGCCAGCCAGGACCAGCTGGGATCTCTGCAGTGGTGAGTAACACGCTCCGCTCCTTCCTCCCTCCCAGGAGTTTTGCCCCTGCTTGGCTGTGGGCTCCATTCAGAGGAAGCTGGGGGGATGGAGAACAGTTTGTCTCATCCCCTCCTTCCCTGGCGTCAGCCTCTCCTGCCTCCAAAGATCTCGCCTTCCAGGATGTGGCAGAGGGCTTTGGAGAGGGCTGGAGGTCATCCCAGAGTCCTGCTGCAAGTTCAGGCAGTGCCACCTCTCCCTGTAGTCCCTGGCACATGATCGGGTGTCTGTCTCTGGCTACATGGGAGTCCACTTTGCCTGCTTTCCTCCCCTCTCACCGTCCCCCTTCCTGTTCTCTAGGGTCTGAAAGGAGACCGAGGAGCCACAGGAGAAAGGGGCCTTGCAGGCCTCCCAGGCCAGCCCGGCCCCCCTGGACACCCTGGCCCCCCGGTAAGATCCCACATTCTACAGCATAGCCCAGGGGGAAAGAGTCAGTTGGCTCAAGGCCTGTTGAGCACAGCATAACATATCTGGGGTCTCCAAGGAAGGAGAGGCTGTCAGCGTGGCAGGATGGCAGTGTGGCATTCGGGCCTGAGGATCATGCTGAATTTGGAAGGACAGGCCCTGCAAGGCAGTGCTGTGCCAGGCTGCACACGAGGTCACTGCCCATGACGGTGCCTCAGCATCAACCTTCTGCAGACCCCTCAGCTACGTGTCCCTGTTCTGCCCCTTCCCCTTCCCCAGGGGAGCTTGTCGGTAACCACAGAAAATCTTGCTAAATGTCAGGAACCAGAAATGCAGTGCTGTTACTGTAACTTCCTGAGGTCCTCGGAAACCAGGACTTGGTCTCAGCTCACGTTTAACACTAAGAGTGCTGATATATCGGTCACCGATGTGTGCCGAATGGTGGACTAAGTGCTTGTTGTGCATTTTATCTTAATCTGTGCCGCAGTCCCATTTAGTGGATCTGATTGTCCCCGTTTGACAGATGAGGAAACGGGGGCTCCGCACGGTTAGGCAGTTTGCTCGGAGTCACATAGCTAGTGAGTGGAAGAGCTCTGACTTGATCCCAGCCTGCCTGATTCCAGAACTCGTGTCCTTAGCCACTCTGCAAATCTACCTCACTCAAAAGTTCCAGACAGGTGAACCCCATCAGGTGCAACTGATTGCCAGGGTCAGGGATGAAAAGTCTCCTGGGAGAGCAGAGGCAGGGACCCAGGTCTCCTGGGACCCATCAGGATGCTTTCCATCAACGCAGACTTTTTCTGGGGGGCAGCAGCAGTGACCCTGGGGCTGGTGGCCTGGGCTGGGGTGTTTCACTCCAGTCAGCCCATCTGCCAGGCGGGCCCAGTCTCACCACGCCTATTCGCTCTGATTCCTGCCAAGGACCCTGCCTCCCTCCTTGCAGGCTCAGGAGCCTCCATGGCCCCTGGATGAATCTCCCACTTGCCTAGCAATCAGAGTCCTCTTCCCCAGCAGCCACCAGAAGAGAGGCTGCCTTGCCGGTCTCAGGGAGGGGGCCGGCTCAGGCTGTTCATGTGTTCATTCAGCAAACGTTTAACATAGATTCAGAGCCAGGGAGTGTGCAAGGTGCCAGGATCCAAGCACACAGCAAGGCAGGCACGGTCTGTTCTTCCCTTGTAAAGCTCTTGTAGACGGGGGCTGGGAGTTGTTGGGGCTCTGGGATCAGGCTGGTGTATGGGGTGGGGGTCTAAGTTTCCATGGCCTGTGCCCAGATTGTCAGAGGGTGAGGGCTGGAGGATGGTGGCCTCTGGGTGGAACAGGGGGCTGGGCTTGCCCCGTGTACAAAGTGAGGCATCTGACACCAAACTGGGTTGGAGCTCCTCATGTCTCCATTGCTCTTTACTCCCCAGGGCGAACCTGGTACGGATGGTGCAGCTGGCAAAGAGGTACAGTTGTACTGGTCTTCTCTGTTTCCTTGGGGATGCTTCTTGCTCCTCGCCTTGCCCTGACCCCTCTTCATTTTTTTCAGTAAACTTTCCCTCTATGTACGGGCTGTCTCTGGAAATTGTTAATCCTTGTTATCCTGGGGAGAGGAATTAGAGACTTGAGGCCAAAGATGGGAGTGAGATTTGTTTTATCTTTTTTTTTTTTCCTGGTCAAAAAGAAACAACAACAACAATAATAATAATGATAATAAATTCCAAACAAACATCTCCTGGGTATCAGGTCTTTCCAGGCCCCCCAGTATGCCACAGACTGGCCCTCTCATTCTGACTTCTTGCCTCTCTTCATCTGTGATGGGGGCCCAGCCAACATGCTTAAACAAGGCCATGCCCCAGAGGACATTATTTTCCCTTCTAGCTGTCGGCCCCTTTGCGGGCAGGGAGGCTGCGCTCCTTTCTCACACAGAGCCGGGCTGGACACACCCAGGGGCCTCAGGCTGTGGAAGGGGCCTCTTCACTGCTCCTCCCTCCCCAGGGAGCCTCAGAGATGCTGCCCGGACTTCACCTCTGACTTTTGCTTTCTTCTAGGGACCCCCTGGAAAGCAGGGATTCTATGGACCTCCTGGTCCCAAGGTGAGTGGGCACTGGCTGGGCTTGAGAGGAGAAGCTCACAAGTGGATGAAGCCCAGCTGCAAGTTATGGCTTTAGCCACAGAGAGGAGACACAGGAAGGCCAGTGGGCAGGGGAAAAAAATGCAGAACTTGGAGCAGGATAGTGTCTGAAAGTTTCTCACATGGGGTCATTAGCTGTGGTTGGGGGGAAGGAAATCTCCAGTTCATTTACTCACTGATTGACTGATTGATTCATTCATTGTTTCCATTTCCCGAGCACTCCCTTGCTTCTGCTCACACTCCAGGCCCTTGTCCTGGCCTCAGGTAAACAGAGGTCCCTGAACAATAGGTGCTCACAATAGACCAGTCACACTTACACTAGGGATTGGCAAGTTTTCCAGAAGACATGAGACATAGCGCTGTGGGATGAGAGGGAGGAGCACCCAACCCAGCCTGGGGAGTCGGAGAGGCTGCGGAGAGAATGGGAACACTTCAGCTCAGGAGGGGTGCACTGGGTAGAGAGAGATGAGGGGAAGGGCATTCAGGACCACAACAACATGGCAGAATCAGAGAATCATCACCATTGAGGTCTGGTGGGAGGCAGAGGGTGGGGAGAGGAGGCTGAGGAAGGAACGATCAGGACCACATAATGAACGGCCTTGCATTCCTGGCCAACGAATGAGTGCTTTATCCTGAGGACATTTGGGAGCCATCAGAATTTCTAAGCAGGGAGTAACACCAGGAGAACTGTCTTCTAGAAGGACCACTCTGGGGCAGTGAGGTGGAGTGACCTGTCAGGATGCTGTGGCCACAGTCTAGAGGGAGACGCTGGGGGCCTGGTGGGAGGATGGAGAGAAAAGAGCAGATTGGTGAGACATCATGATGTAAATTTGACAGCAGTAAGTATCTATCTTTGTAGGGTGATCCAGGAGCTGCAGGACAGAAGGGCCAGGCAGGAGAGAAGGGGAGAGCCGGCATGCCTGGTGGACCTGGCAAGAGTGGTTCCATGGGGCCTGTTGGGCCACCGGGCCCTGCAGGAGAGAGAGGCCACCCTGGAGCTCCAGGGCCTTCGGGGAGCCCTGGCTTGCCTGGTGTGCCTGGCTCCATGGTAAGGGGGAGGGCTGGCAGCCGTGGGCACTGTCCCATAGAGCAGGCATGTGGGGTGGAGCTCGGATCATCTTCCAAGCTCCTGCTGACATTCTGCGGGAGAGAGCCTGGCTCCCATAGAGGGCAGCTCTTAACTGTGTGCGGAAGGGTGGGGATGACAAGACCCTCTCCCCAGAAAAATGCACTTAAGCACAAAATGTTTTGTACAATATCTGGGTGGTTAGGACTTTGGATTAAGAATCTACGGAGGTTGCTGTGAGCCGAGATCGCGCCACTGCACTCCAGTCTGGGTGACAAAGTGAGACTCTGTCTCAAAAAAAAAAAAAAAAAGAATCTGTGGGAGGCTCCTGGGGCCTTTGCCTTCCTCCCCATCCTTTATTCCCAGAGGGGAAAATGCCAGGCTTGGAAGTATAATTGAGGCAGGTTTTCTTCTCTTTCTTCAGGGAGACATGGTGAATTATGATGAAATCAAGAGGTTCATCAGACAAGAGATCATTAAAATGTTTGATGGTAACTGGCAGCCAGCTGGGTGGCAGTGGGTGCTGCCTGCCCTTCCTTGTGACCTGTCTGCCCTGCCTTGGCCTCTTTTTCCTTAAAGCTCAATGTCCTCCTGCTCTCACCCTCCACACACTCACAGGCCTGGGGTTGACAGGCAGATGTTCAATTATCCTTCAGACCTTCCTTGTCACCTGTTCTGTTCAGAGACAAAATGATTCCCTCCCGCATTCCCTGAGCCCCCACTTGAGCAAAGAAGACAGACAAGAAAATTGGTATCAAACGAGTCTGCCTGAAGTGAGCTCTAAATACAGGGGCGAGCGGCACTGTAAGATGGCTGGGGTGGTTTATTTGAAGTGTTTTTTTCTGTTCATTTGTTCATCCAACATTGATGTGCCAGGGACTGAGGAAAACACAGGCCCTGTCCTGAAGGGGCTGGACGTCTTGCTTGGGAAGCAGACCCTTGAATGCCAAGCAAGGAATCCGGACTTTATTCTGAAGCCAGCGGTGAACTAATGAGGGGTGTTGGAGCAGAGATGCCATAGTCAGATCTGTGCTTTGGAAGGATCTCCATGGGGAGCGATGTGGAGGCCAGGATGTGGGAACCCCCTTGCGAGACCCACCCCCATACTCCTTGCCCTGACATCCCTGTGAAGGAAGGCTGCTGTGGACTCCATGCTGGTGACCTGTATGCAGCATCTGCAGTCATTCTGAGTCCCTGGGGGACCCTCTGACCTGTCCCTGTCCTCGTCCTTTTTTTACAGAGAGAATGGCTTACTACACCTCCAGGATGCAGTTCCCCATGGAGATGGCGGCAGCTCCGGGACGACCAGGGCCTCCAGGGAAGGATGGTGCTCCGGGCAGGCCAGGCGCTCCAGGGTCACCTGGGCTCCCTGGTCAGATTGGCAGAGAAGGACGGCAGGGCTTGCCAGGAGTGAGAGGTAGCTCTGCCCTACAGTTCCCAAGGGACACATGTAGTTCTTTGGGGCAGGCCTAAGTATTCCATGAGGTCTGTTGTGAATATGGAGTGTGTGTGTGTGTGTGTGTGTGTGTGTGTTTCAAGTAATCTGACTGGCTGTGTCATTTTTCTGCTCAGGGATAGGACTTATTTTATTTCTTTTGTTCCAGGACTGCCTGGTACCAAAGGTGAAAAGGGGGACATTGGTATTGGCATTGCAGGAGAAAATGGTCTTCCCGGCCCCCCAGGTAGGAAATACCACCATTTGAGACCATGAATCCAGAGCAGCAGAGACCCCTTTTCTTTCTGTTTCTTCTATGACACAGCTGTGTCAAACTCCAAATAATGACAGGCCAGTCAACCACATTTATAGGAATGCCACTGTGTGCAAGACACTCTGCCAGGGCCTGTGGGGATGTGGGGGCGGAAGACTCAGTACCTGTCCTTAAGTCCTAAACTGGGCTAGCGTGATGCAGTAGGAGAGAGCTGCATGGAGGTGGGGCCGAGGAACTCGAGTTCAAGTTCTACTCAGCACCTCACTGGCTGTACACCTTGAAGAGGCCACTTAAGCCCTTTGGAAGTGCTCTCTAAGATGAATGCTTGGCTATATAGTCTGAAAGAGAATGGCCAAAGCCTGATGACCTGGCTCTGAGACCCAGCATCACAACTTACCAGAGGTGCAACCTCTCTGAGCCTGTGTCCTCATCTACAAAATTAGACAATAGCTTCTTTCTCAGGAAATTGTGCAGATTCAATGAATAATGCATCAAAAGCACTCAGCCCTGTGCCTGGCACATGGAAGTTCTAAATAAAACTTGCCAGCAGTATTGTTATTGTTAAATCAACGTGAGGATCAGACTAGGTCTTCATGAAAACGTGGTAACTTGAGAAACAGTCATCAAATGTAAGGTGTTGATGCCAT
The DNA here is from genome assembly GCF_028885655.2 of Pongo abelii. Taxonomy (NCBI): domain Eukaryota; kingdom Metazoa; phylum Chordata; class Mammalia; order Primates; family Hominidae; genus Pongo; species Pongo abelii. Next base: position 201,926,778 of record NC_071985.2, read on the forward strand.
TATGGCTTTTTTTCCCTTATGATCTGGGTCTTCTGATTTTCCCTCTGTGGCCCTTCCCTCCCTAGGTCCTCAAGGTCCTCCAGGCTATGGCAAGATGGGTGCAACAGGACCAATGGGCCAGCAAGGCATCCCCGGCATCCCTGGGCCCCCGGGTCCCATGGGCCAGCCAGGCAAGGCTGGCCACTGTAACCCCTCTGACTGCTTTGGGGCCATGCCGATGGAGCAGCAGTACCCACCCATGAAAACCATGAAGGGGCCTTTTGGCTGAAATTCCCCACCTGCCTTTGGATGAAGGACTCCGTCGGGAATAAATGGCCAAAGCTTATAGGACTCTGTGACAGGTTGTGAATGTTTTTGTTGTTGTTGTTGTTTTTAATTGCTGTTAATATTTTTTAAATAATAAAGAAACAAAGCTATCTGCCCTTTCCCTTCCAGTGGGTTCCTCTGGTGCTGCAGCCAGAGCTCCCTGTTGCCCTCCTTTTCTCATTTAGTCCCAGGATCAAAAAAGGGCATTTCGGGTACAGGGGCATATACCTGTAATCCTAGCTATTCAAGGGGCTGAGGTGGGAGGATCGCCTGAGCCCAGGAGTTTGAGACCAGTCTAGGCAACATAATGAGACAGTCTCCGAAAAATACAAATTAAAAAATAAAGGGTATTTCCCTCTTAGCCTGTGGTCAGCCAGTGGCGCTGTGAGATTCTGCTGGATGGGGACAGCTGATGACCCTTTGCTCCTCGGGATCTTGTGCCCTGTTCTTCACGCCTACGTCTCTTGAGTTAGAGAAGGAGCATCACTCAGCCCCTCCTCTCAAGTGAACCAAAGCACGTTGGAAGGTCCCACTTCCGGCTTTAAAGGTCCCTCCCTATTTGATTCCCTAAAGAAACCCGTGTTCAGTACCCCACCCACTCTTTGCCCATCCACTTCACCTTGTCAGTGTGACCCAGAGCCGGTCCGGGTTGCACCCTGGGAAACTGCCACCCGGTGCTGAGGTGTGTTCATCTGCCTGGAAGCCCTTCCAAGCATGCAGGCGCTTCTTGACGCTCCAGTAATTCTGTGATTAGAAAACCTGTGCAAACAGGAGAGAAGACAGGCTCCAGCTCTGTCCTAGGCAGCCAGGGAATGCTTCTCTGGGAAATGAGATGGAACCTTCTGCCTGTACCAATGCATGGCCCTGTCACTAGCTCTCCATAAGTGCTTCCAGCAATGACTTTCTGGAGGGCAAATAACATCTCCTGTTTTTCTTCATTATTCTAATATACGTGGTACTTTTCCTGTACATCTTAGCCTAGGCCTTTAGAAACAGCCAGGTTGTATCAGTACAAAGGGGTCATGGGCAAGCCACGAGCAGATCTAAGCTCACGGTCCTCAAAGTCCACTGGGAGTTTGGTGATCTATCTGTTGTGTCCTTCTCCCTATGTAAAAAAGGCTAGGAAGGGGAAAAAAGACAGTGAATTGAATATTATAGAAACAGTCTCTCTTGAGCTTCTTCCTTCTCTACTTTTTAGATCTCTTGTCCTGATGGGCTGGCTGCCCTGTGAGAAAGCAACAAGGCACTTCCAGGGGGATTTCCAAAGAAAGCTTTTTCACTGGCCCCAGCTATCTGGAAGGTTTATTCAAGTTGGATACACTTCAAAGGACTCACAGAGCAGGCTCAGAAATGTACCCAAAGTCTAGATGCTTATCCAAACTGCCTGAAGCCTTCAAACCGGCTGTCAAATCTCTGCAGAGCTGGTATTTCTAGCACATTTCTGAAAATTCCCTTCTCTAGTTGGGTCCCAAATACCAGGAGACCAGCCTATTGATGGCTTTTCAGAACCTTTGCCCTATTTTTTTTTTTCCCTGCCAGGAGCAAAGGTGTGCTGGTGGCCAGAAGAATGAAATCAGACTCCTGAGCACGCCCGAGTGTCTCATGTGATGTTTTTAGATAAAGAAGGAGCTGATTCTTTTTTCATCCCTCCCCAGCTATTCTCAGTTAACCCTGGTTCTAACATAAAACATTAAAAAGCAAAGGCATCATTTTTGCATTGAAGTAGCGGCCAGGTTTTGGACAGTGGAAGAGGACAGATGTTAAAGCACTCCCATTGGAAGGCCAGCTTCCTCTTTCAGCCTAGTCTGCCGAGTACTAGCTGATGATAGGCCTCATGATGAGGAGCATGTTGGCGCTGGCAGAAAGAAAGAGACGCAAGGACCAGCTGTGGAATTGAGCAGGTTGGCTTTGAAGGCCAGAGGGGAAAAACTGCTATGAGGAAACATCAAACTCATCCCCTTTAAGGGTCACCAGGGAATCGATCCTTATAGAGTAAATGATGCCTTCTTCACTTTTCTTCCTGAGTCAAATTCATGCTACTCTTAAGGGATTCTACGACAGGCTAGGTTTAAGCTTTCATGATTTGAATGCATGTCTCCCCGGAGTTTGAAATTGCTGTATTTTCTTGGACCATGAAGAACCAGATGGAAAGCTGAATTTTATAGTCTGTTACTGTGGTCAGCAAAAAATCCATCGATCTTCCTCATCAGTTCAGGAGCTGGGTAAGCTGAAGAGAAAGCAAGGAGGGGCATGTGTCGTCCATTCCTCTTAGGCAGCTTTTGCACATTCCAACCCCATTATCCTTCTGTCTTCATTTCTTAATCTACTCCAGGCTTTCGATGCAGCACACAGATCATTCAGATTGGAAAAGTCTAACTTGATGAGTCCATTCCTCTTCCTACTTTGTCCCAGGGACTGTACTAGGCTCTGGGGATCCCAAGGCAAACTAGACAGATATGGTCCCTGCCCCCACAGCATCCACAGGGAGAGCAGACAGTTAAACAAGCACCTACAATAAAGTGGGATGATAGGGCAGTGCCAGGTACAGGGGAGTGCACAGCTGGGGAACCTAACCATGTCTAGATGAAGAGATGGATTCAGGCACAGGGAACAGCACGTGCCAAGGCCCAGAGATGACTGGGTGCAGCAGGCTGAGTGATGGGAGACAGGGCAGTGTGATTGGATTTTGGAGCATGAGCAGGGGAGACAGTCGGAAGCCACTGGTGGGTTTCTCACAAAGGTGTGTCAAGTCAGGTTTGCTGAGTGGGGAGTTCCCTGATGGCAGTGTGAAGGATGGGACTGCAGGGTCCTTAATTTGAGAAACCGTCTGCTCAATAAGATGGAGAAAAGGCTGCTGTGTATTTATTCTGCAGAGAAAAATCTAAACTTTGATGCTTCTGGAATTTAAATCTTCCTTTTTGTCATAATATTTTCCTCTGTCACTCAAATTCAACAGAATCTAATTAGACTCTTTCTTCATCTGGGATCTGTTAACCCCTTTACAAGACTAGATTTTTTTTTTTGGAGGTGGGGGGATGGAGTCTCACTCTGTCACTCAGGCTGGAGTGCAGTGGTGCGATCTTGGCTCACTCAACCTCCACCTCCCGGGTTCAAGTGATTCTCCTGCCTCAGCCTCCGGAGTAGCTGGGACTACAGGCACAAGCCACCATGCCCAGCTAATTTTTGTATTTTTAGTAGAGACAGAGTTTCACCATGTTGGTTAGGCTGGTCTTGAACTCCTGACCTCAGGTGATCTGCCTACCTCGGCCTCCCAAAGTGCTGGGATTATAGACGTGAGCCACCGCGCCCGACCATGGATTTTTTTTTTTTTTTTTTGGTGCTGGAGATCCGAAAGGACTAGATCTTTTTTGTGGCTGTCCTGAACAGTTTATGGGAAGAGACGATGTCAATGTACTCTCCTTATGATCTCATAATGGAAGGGGAGTGTGGCCAAATTGCTACGTCTGCTGTTCTCATTCCTCTGTTGCTTCTGTGGAAAGTTGCAAATCATCCTCTGATCCACAGCATCCAACTGGAATTTAAATTTCAGAACTGGATCTAGTTGGAATCAAAGAGAATTAATTCCATAATAATTAGGTGGGTGTTGGTATTCCTTCTCAGTAAGCCTTACAGAAGCTTGGTGCAGAGCCAAGTGGCTCCTGGGAGGCTATGTCTCTAGGGGAGGCAATATTTTCCAGTGGATGGGCCTTTCATTACCAAGCTCTGCCTCACCTCTGATGGGTCAACCGCAGGGCTTCCACGAACTCAGGAAAGTGCTCTGTGTTCTAAAAAAAGGCTGGAATCCATGCTTTCCCCTTGGGCTACAAGTGAAACAATAACAGGATCTTCTCCACCCACCTCTGTCTGCCTGAGGTAGTTGAGGTTTTGGAAGTGAGTTGATTGTTTTTCAGTCTTAGGAAGATCCTGATCTCTCTTTTATCCAGCCCCCTCCAAAACAAACATACCTGGGCCTCTGTGGGTCCTCAGAGGCACAGCCCTGGCTGTTGGCTTTGGCACGTCCCTGAGTCTCTAAGAGAAGACGTGGATGCCCCATCCACGAAATAGCACAGACCTCCCCTATGCCTTTGCTGGGCATAGGGGAATGGGGGCAAATAATTCTCATAGGAGTTGGATTCTCATCACCTAGAACAGAGCCTGGCAAGAGGTGGGAACTCAATGGGATCATATGTTTGTGGAATAAATGAGTGCGTGTCACATGACTCCAGTTTGCAGGCCAGCTTGTCACTGTTCTCTCTCCAGGCAAATACCCCCTTGACCTGCAACCTTCTTCCCTTCTGAAGTTTTGCAGCTCAATTCCACCAATATTTTTTGAACTGGGGGGTTAGAAAGGTAAAGAAGACACAATCTACTAACTATTAAATACTGAGTAGTTTAAAAAAATGCAAACCTGGGATCAAGTCCTACTTCTCCATTTATCTTTTTTTTTTTCCCCCCAGACAGAGTCTCTCTGTTGCCCAGGCTGGAGTGCAGTGGTGCAAACACAGCTCATTGCAGCCTTGACCTCTGGGCTCAAGCAATCCTCCCACCTTGGCCTCTGGAGTGGCTGGGACTCCGGACACATGCCACCATGCCTGGCTAATTTTTTAAAACGATTTTTTGTAGAGATAAGGTCTCACTATGTTGTCCAGGCTGGTTTCGAACTGCTAGGCTCAAGCGGTCCTCCTCCCTGCCTCCCAAAGTGTTGGGATTATAGGCGAGAGTCACTGCGCCTGGGCTCCATTTATCTTTTTGATAACAGGAAGGTCACTTAACCTCTCTGAGCCTCAGCTCCTCATTATAAATGGGTAATAGTATCTATCTCAAAAGATTGTGGTGAAAATTAAAACAACACATAGTACTTAGCACAATGTCTGGCACCTAGTAAGCACTCAATACATTATAATAATAACTACTAATATTGAATTCATGCTAGGCACTATTCTAGGTGCTGAGGTTAGAGGACTACATAACAAAATGACAATTCTACAATATACATGTAAACAAACTGGACAATTCAACTAGTGACACGTATTATGAAAAAATAAGATAGATGATGGGAATGCGTGGGGGGCAGTGTCAAGAAATTCCCCCCACCCCAGGTGATATCTGAACTGAGATCTGGATAAGGAGAAGCCAACCAGTGAAAAGTCAAAGGAAGAATATCCCGGACAGAGGGAAGAGCTAGTCCAAAGACCTGGAGGCAGGAATGAGCAGGCAGTCAGAGACCAGCCAAAGCCAACATCCAGGAATGAGCTCTGTACATTCCAGGAGTGGCACAACCAGGCCAGCATGGCTGGAATGAGGCAAGGGGGACAGCAACAGCAAGAAATGAGGCTGGAGATGCTGGTATGTGTGGCCATGAACGTCATTAGGATGAGTTTAGCTTTTATTATAAGAGTGATGGGAAGTCCCCAAAGAGTTGAAGCCAAGGAATAAGATAACCACTCTGGCTGCCTGTGGAGAAAATGAAGTGTGGGGAGAAGAGTGAGAGCAGGAACATTGGTCAGTCGGCTATTGTAGTGATCCAGGCACAGATGATAGTGTCTTGGACTACCGTGATAGTGCGAACAGGGAGAAAAGAGCAGATGTGTACATGTTTGAATTACAGCAAATGGAGATGAGGGAGGTGAGGGGGTGTGTGGAGAAAAAAAGGACACACAGGAATTATCTTAGGTTTTTGGCCTGAGAAACTTGGTGGATTTTCTGAGATGGAGAGGAATGGGTTTTGGGGAAAACACCAAAAGAAAACTCTTGTACAAGGCAGGCTGGAATACCACACAGTGACAATACCAAGTGCAAAGGGGGAGTGGCAAGAGAGAGTGGCTAACTCTGGAGCTAAGGGGAATGTGGGAGGGTTAGGTGGAGAATGGAATTGGAACTGAGCCTTGCAGGACTGGAGATGGGAGGGCTGCTGGTCCAGGTGAAAGGAGTGGTTTGAACCTAAGTTTGGGGCATGAGCAGGTACAATAAGCTCATTTTCAAATTTACACATTTGTTCCTGTCAGCTAAGAAAACTGAAATTTAGAGAGGTTAAATAACTTGCCTAAATAAAATGTGGTAGATAATACACCGTGGAATACTATGCAGCCATAAAAAAGGAACAAGATCATGTCCTTTGCAGGGATGTGGATGGAATTGGAAGCCATTATCCTTAGCAAACTAACAGAGAAACAGAAAACCAAACACCGCATGTTACCACTTATAAGTGGGAGCTGAATGAGGAGAGCGCATACACACACTGGGGTCTGTTGGAGCGTAGAGGGAGGTGGGAAGAGGGAAAGCATCAGGAAGAATAGCTAATGGATGCTGGGCTTAATACTTGGGTGATAGGATGATCTGTGCGACAAACCACCATAGCACACATTTACCTATGTAACAAACCACATCCTGCTCATATACCCCTGATCTTAAAATAAAAGTTGGAAATTAAAAACAAACAAAAAAACCTGCCTAAGGTGATAGAGTTAGAAAGTGATAAAACAAAGATCCTCCCTCCAAAGCAGAAGTGCTGAATGGTGGAACTGAGCACAGAAATAGAGAGTAGCAGAAGGGGCCGTAAGATTGGAAAGTTGAGGTTGGGCCAGATTCTGAAGGGCCTGGAGTGCCAGAATGAAGAAATTGAGCCTTATTTTGTAGGCGTGGATGAAGAGCATCCATTGTAGGCTGTGCAATGGGCAAGTGGCATGAACAGCACTGTGATTCTGGAAAGTGCACTTGGTTAGATAGATGGGCTAGACTGGATAACAGTTCATAACATTCATTTATTCATTTATTTTAATAATCGTGTCAGTCGCTATACTAGGTACTGGAGTTATAATGACAAGCAAAAACAGACAAAACCCTAGCCCACATGGAAGAACTTGACAAAGTAATCAAATAAGCACACAAATAAGTGTAGAAACGGAACCACTGAGTGGCAAGTACATGGTGCTGAGATCACTCAGTCACCAGGATTTGACCTACGATGGGGACCGACCTAGACTTCCCTGCTGAGAACTGGACAGCCATTGACCCCGGTTCTAGGCCACCCACTGTGAGCTAGGGCAAGTCAATTGCCTCTCTGCACCTCAGTTTCCCCATTTATGAAGAAAGAGGCACTAGATAATTCAGTTTTCCTCCAACTCTAATGATCTGGGTTTTTTTTCTCCAAAGACCACAGATCTGTATCCCACTACAAGAGTACTAACTGGTACCCAGTACCTTGACATTAGAGGAGTAATTCCGCCATCCCCTCTCCCTACCGGGAAGAGACTGTCGGTTTCCCGTTGTCAGGGCAACCGCCTGGCCACCGCCCCTCCTCTCCTTTCCCGCGGCTCCTCAGCGGAAACTCAGGAGCTACGCCAGCAATTACGTCACTATCATGCGTCCCACTTGCCAGGTTATGACATGGCTACCGCAGCAACACCCCACCCAGGCTTCTCACTAAATATCCCAACCTGACCACCGCTTGGGCCCACTCCACCTCAGGAAAAGGAGGAACATTAGCGCCGGTACAGCCGCCAAGACTTCCGGAAGCTCCATCAATCACTTAGCTCTCCTGGTCTCTCGGGTAGGCATCCGCCCACCGCCCCCATTGTCACTTCCGTCGGCCGACAGCGCCCAAGATTGACAGGCGCGGATGTCCAGTCAGATGCGGGCCCAGCCCCAAAGCCGAGGCGAGGGGCGGGTTTGAGAGCGGAAAGCCCCACCCCTTGCTTGAGTGTGACGTCAGAATCGCCATGGCCAGCTATCCGTACCGGCAGGTGAGTGTGTGAGGGGCCCGCGAATCCAGGTAGCGGCGGTGCCAAGCGCAGGCCTGGCGCCCCCCTGCTCTTTCTCCCCGCTTTCTCCGCGCCCTTCCCACGTTGGGTTCGCTTCAGCGAGGCCTTGCGCTGTAGAGAACCGAAAAGGGACCGTCGGTCGCGCCCTGCTCACGTCATGAAGGACCGCACATTCGCGAGGTCGTGTCGCGCCCCCTTTGACGTCGCTCACGCGAGGATTTGGGGACCTTGGACCCCACAGGTCCAGGCTGGCGCTGGCCTGGGCTCCACAGCCTCCCAAGGCCCCCATGGGGCCTTGGGCGGGGGCATCAGCCATGACCGGACGTTTAGAGTTCTGGTTCCGTCTCTCATTTGGGGCGTCGGATAAAAATCCAGGCTTCCGGACCCAGCCCACACTGCATCAGAGTCATCAGGAAACTCTGGTTGTGGCAGGCGCCACAAGTGAGCTGGTTTGACCACTGACTTAGTTCAACACCGCCATTTCGCTTGTAGAAAAGTGAACCCCGAGAAGGCACAGAACTTACCTGAAGTCGCCAGGCAGTTAGGCAGCAGGGCCGAGGTCAGAACCCGGGCTGTCTTCAGCTGCCTCTTCCCCAGCGTATCTTGATTCAGTCAGGAATACCGCAGCAAGGTGATTCTGTGGCCAGAATTCTTTGTTGGGTGATAGTAGGGTGTTGAAGTGCACTTTGGTGTCAGAGGTAGGTTCATATCTTAGCTCTACCACCTAAATAGTTGTGAGCCCTTGAGCAAGATGTTTTGCCTTTCTGAGTACAAGTTTCCTCCTGTAAAATAGGGCCGAATAATAGGATCTGCCTCATAAAGCTGTTGTGGAGAGTCAGGAGGTGATGCTTTCGAAACGTTTGGTACATAGTGAGGTGTAACATGTGTTGCCCTTTAGCATTTTGATTTTTACTAGACTTCTAAAAGCCAGTGCCTGGAGGGTCCTCAAAATAGACCCCTCATTTTACAGAGGAGGAAATGAAGCCCACAGAGGCCTGCGATCACACAGATTTAGGAGATGAAATCCATAAAGGAAATGTGGAAAAACAAGATCAATTGGTATATTACACAGTGCTCAACTGAGTTTAGTCACAGGCCAAAAGATGTAACAGTCCTTCCAGGGAGTGCAGTCTTGTGCGGGTTGCACAGTATTTGGACCTCCCATTATCCTAATCATGAAGTCCCTATCGGCATGCAGGTATTATTACCCCTATAATTAACTGCTGAGGAACAAACCCAAAGAGGTTAAGTGGCTTCCCAAAAGTCACACGTAGTAAGTGAGGGTGAAGCCATGACCAGAGCTTAGGACTTCTCTTATTGCATCCTTAGAGAGAGGTAGGAAAGAGAGAGGCCAGTGCGGGCTGGAGTTAGGAGGAAGTGTAGCATAGCAGGTGTTTCCTAAAGTCCGTTCCATTTGCTGAGTCTTGTGAGGTTTTAATAGGTATTGTTAATATGGGAGGATTCTGTAGTTAACTGAAGTTTTGGAAATACTCTTAAGTATAGCTGAATAAGTTTGTTGACCACAAGCCATTTCAGAATCCTTAATTTGCTAATGTACATTGTAAATCTTCCAGAAAGGAATATAATATGCAGTATTTCTTAAACATATCTAACCATAGAAACTCCCCCTCCCCGCTTTCTTTTCAGATGTCTGGTCACTTTTTTGACTCTAGTATTTCTGAGGAACACAGGCTGAAAAAACATTCATAGTGCCTTGTTTCCCAGTGGCTGGTCTTCTGCCTCAGAATCACCTGAGAGCTTGTTTAAGAAAGCACACTTTCGCGTCCCCCTTCAGACCTGTTCTGTACCCAGGAATCTACATGCTAATAAGCATTAGGGACAATTTGTGTGCATCCTAAAAGCAGTGACAGGTTAGACGGAACTGTGCTAGAATTCTAGCTGTATTACTTAATAGTTATATACCCCTGGACAAACTAAGGGCTCCGAGCCTCAGCTTTCTCACCTGTATAAAGGGAGAAATAATACCTGTGAAAAGGGCTAAAATGAGGTTAAAATGCAGGGAGCCTCGCATGTTGCTAGTGCCTAGTACATGCCAGTGTCTGGTGGCAGCTCTTGCATGATGCCATGCTGCCTGGACTATTCCTGGAGTGAAATACTGAAAAGGAGCACAGAGAGAAGAGTCTGGAATAGAAAAAGAAATGCTGTTTTTTTTCCTACCATACCCTTGTCCGCCTCCTGGTCTCAGGTGTTCTAAGAAAGGAAACGAGTTGTTTTAAAGCATCTCAGTCAGTGCTGCCTCCCCTCCACCCACTACATAGCTTTGGAGGATTCCAGCCTATTGTTAGGAGTCAGAATTCCTGTAATTTTCCACTGCTTCCAATCCAGGGTACCCAAGCAGGGACTGGGTATTGGAGTAGTAAAATTCAAGCACCCTTTGGTCCTATGGGGGAACCAGCTTGGTGGATTTCAGTGCTTAAGACCTTAGTTTCTGAGGCCAGAGAGAGTTGATTTCAAATCCCTGCTTTGTCACTCCCTTGCAGAAGTTTGTTGCAAAAGTCTGAGACTCAGTTTTCACTTTTTTGAAAAAAAAATTTTATTTATTTGTTTATTTTTGAGACAGAGTCTTGCTCTGTCGCCCAGGCTGGAGTGCAATGGCACAATCTTGGCTCACTGCGACCTCCGTCTCCCAGGTTCAAGCAGTTCTCCTGCCTCAGCCTCCCAAGTAGCTGGAATTACAGGCGCACGCCACCACACCTGGCTAATTTTTTGTATTTTTAGTAGAGATGGGGTTTCGCCATGTTGGCCAGGCTGGTCTCAAACTCCTGACCTCAGGTGATCCACCTGCCTCAGCCTCCCAAAGTGCTGGGATTACAGGCGTGAGCCACCACGCCTGGACTAGTTTTCCCTTCTTTAGAATGGGGTCATAATAGTATCTACCTCAGAATTACTCTAAAGATTAAATGAGATAATCCATGTAAAGTGCTAGGTATGATGCTGGGCATGTAGATTACTCCAAGTGGAGGAGTAATGCGGTTATGCAGGTTGAAGAGGCAATGTGATAAGTATTAAATGGGAGTAAGTGTAAGGTACAGCACGGGAGAGTGAGATACCTAACTCAGTCTAGGGGTGCATTTTTAAAAGAGGTAATATTTAAGCCAACAACTTAATCACTGGTGGAAATTAGCTGAGTGAAGAAAGGAATGATATTCCAGCAGAGGAAATAGCTGCACAAAGCCCATGAAGCAAGTAAGACAGCCTAGTATTTTGGAGGAACTTTAAGAAGTTCACTGTAGTTGTAGTGATGTGGGGGAAAGGGGTAGGAAATAAGACTAGAAAGGTAAGCAAGGGCCAGATCCCAAAGGGCCTTGTATGCCTTTTTGGGGAGTGTGACTTCATCCTAAGAGTAGTGAGGGAGCCAGTGAAGTGTTTTGTCCCATTTGTGCTTTGGAGCGCGTACCGTGGGGTGCTGTGAGAATGGATTCAAGCAGGAGAGACAGGAGGCAGGGATACCAGTTTTGACGCTATTGAGATAATCTAGGCTAAAGAGAACTGTGACCTGGTAGAGGAGATTTGAGAAGCACTTGGGAGGTAGAGTTGAGAAAACTTGGCTTTAGGTTTGGTTGATTAGGCAGAATGGAGCTCCATTCACTGGGATGAGAACCCAGGGAGGCATGGGTTTGGAGGGAAGGTCCAGGAGGCTGCTGGATACGTGGGTCTGTAGCTCAGGAGTGATGAAGCTGGAAAGATTTGAAAGTGTGAGCACAGAGGTAATTGAAGTCTGGGGATGGTTCTTGGCTCATTGTTTATTGGTTGCATGCTTCTCTCCTGTTTGAAGTAGCTCTGCTGGTGAATGCTTGAACCGTTCCTCTTGTCCTCCTGTGATTGTTTAACCCCTTAGTTTGGGCTTTCCACCTCCTCCTGTGCACTTGAAGGGTAGCTCTGGGGTGCAAACCTATCTTTGCAATGCTCCCTCCTCCATTCATCATCAGGGCTCAGCTTGGAACAGCCTTTGATACCTTTAAGCTTCACGGGGGTCTTGAGGTTAGAAGACTGAGTCCTCAGAACTGGAAAGAAAAAAAAAAATACTGGACTTTCTGAGGTGGTTATTTGGAAGGAGGTAAGCTCCCTACTGCTTGCGCAAGTGCAAGATTCCAGGTGGTTCTGCAGAGATTCCATTATTAACTGAGAGGTTGGACTGAAGAGTCTTTGGGGTGTCTTCCAAAATGTGGCTCTCAAAGTTGGTCTAGGTGCTGGGATGAAAAAGAATAAGATTTTTCTGAGACTCCCTGATTCTGGGCTTGAAGGCTCTGAGAGATCACCTAATCCAGCCTTCCCCCTCTACCTCTGTCCACAGTAGAAATTCATTATATTTGACAAAGACATTTAGCACAATCCCTTGCACAGACACATGCTAGGCACTCACTCATTTATTGAGTGAACAAACAGAAGAGGGTAGTGTAGAGTCATGCAGACCCTGGCTTGAATCCCAACTCTCCCATTCTAGCTGCATGATCTCAGGCATGTTATTAAACTCTCTGCCCCTTAATTTTCTCATCTGCAAAATGGAGATGACACTGTTTACCTCACAGGACTGAGGATCAGTGAGAGCTGGTTGAACTGGAAGCACCTAGCAGAGCCTCAGTAAATGTTCGTTGCCCCCAATCCCCCAGGGTGTCAGACATAGCTTATCTGCAATCAGCCAGAGCCCTAGAGATAGTTTTTCTGTGTTGCTTCAGAAGCTGCAGTTACTGAACTCTCCCTGTCTCCCCCCACCCGCCTTCACAATATTGTGTTTATCAGTATGAAATAACTCTTGGAAAAACTCTAAAAAGGGCTGGGAGCATGGAGTAGTGTAAAAGAACGTGGAGTCAGGGACGCTGTTTTTCATTTCTGGTTCAGACCTTTGCTAACAACTCAGTGACACTGGGTGACCATCTGTGAGGTGGGGATCACCTCATCTTCTTCCCCAAACTTCCTGTGTAGCCTAGATTCTGTCTCAGTTGGCTCCACCTCCTTCATCTTGTGCAAGCTAGAAATCCAAGTCATTCTAAACACTTTCCTCACTCCTCCTCCATCTCTTTCCTAATCTAATTAGTCACTAAGTCATGTCTGCTCTATCTCTGAAATAGCTTCAGAATCCATTCCGTTCTCTTCATCCCCAAGTGTGCTGTCTGGTTCATGCCCTGCCTGCCCAGCACCTGGGCTACTGCGTCCCTCGCTGGCTCATCCTCCACACCGCCGCTGGTTCTGACAAGGTTCTGATCACGTTCCTCTCCTATTGGGAACCCTTCTATAGCACTCTGTTTTCTCCGGCATAAAGCCCCAACTAAACTCTTTAGAGTGGTGTTCATTTGTCCAAATATTTGTGGAGGCTTGCAGGTGCCAGGCATGATGAGTGAGGCGCAGTGTCTGCCCCTGGGGAGCTTACTGTTGGGTGGGGGAGATGCTAGACAGACAGAAACTACTCTTAGACACTGATACCTCACGGCTAACTGAAATGCAGTGGGAGAGGTGCTTGGTCAAGGAGTGTATAGAGGGCCTGCCTTTCTGGGTTCACACTGCATTCTTGGCTCTGCAGTTTAACTCATTCCCTGAATGCACTATGCTCACTCGTAAGTCTGTGCGTTTGTCTTTCTTCTCCGTTCTGTCTGGAGTGTCCTTCCCTTCCTGCCTTTTGGAGAATGTCTATGCATCCTTCAAGGACCAGTTCCAATATCATTGCCACTTCCTCCAGGAAGCTTTCCTTTACCCACTTCATACATTGTTCATTTATTCATTCTGCAAACAGCACAAATTCCTCCATCTAAGCTTCCTTGATAGCACATAAGTAGATTTTTCTGATGGCACTGATCAGATTGTATCACAATTATCTATGGGCTCCTTAAGGGCAGGACTTCATTTACTTGTGTCCTCAGATCTACTACAGAGCCTAGTACAATATCGTCACTCTGAAAATGCGTGCTGAATGTGTGGCTTAGTTTCTTCATCTGTAAAAGAGGGCAACTAACATCTTCCTTTTTTCTGTTAGGAGGCCATTGGCAAGATTCTGCCAGTAGTGTTTGTGTTTGTGAAAGTACTTTGTAAACTACAGAGGAGGTCTTCAAATGCAGGACGGAAAGGAAAGGGTTTAATTGCTGCCAGACTACAATAGCCAGAAGGGCAGGAGACCCACCTGGCAGCACCTGCTTTGTTGGCCTGGGGGTGTTTCCTAGGTGATTTCCTAGGTGGGTTTTCCTAGGTGCCAGGTGGAGTTTATAGTTTTATTCACAGGGCTTATAGTGGGGCAGCTACTTATGGCTTCGTGTCTGGCCTGTTCTTTGGGTGTGCCCAGATTCTGCAGAGTTCCCACTCCCTTTCCATCCTATGCTGGAATCCTGAGCCCTATTGCTTAAGGAAGGAACGTTGTAGCAGGAGGCAGGGGGAGTCATTGGGTGCAAAGGAGTGGTCCAGCCTTGTCTCTTCCTCCAGCTCACAGCATGACTTGGGCAAGTCCCTCCCTCCCTCCCCCATCTGTAAAATGGGGGTTAGGTTAAGTGACTTGTCTTCTGGGTATTTCTCTTGTCACACCTCTCCAACCCCTTGGGAATCCTGTTCGTTCTCTAAGTCCTAGCTCAAATGCCACTCTCATGGAAACACTCCCTGATTTTACCCTCCTTCCTTTGCAGTCCTATGGCACATGACTTATGTCTCCATTTCAAACACCTGTTTTCCTTATGCTGTTTTGTTAGACGTTACACAGTGTCTACATATTAAGTCCTGTTAACCGCGAGCGCCTTTAGATTGCTTCACTCTCCTTTATACCCCACCCCACACAGTTCACCTGGCCCAGGACTTTGCTGATAATAGTAATTAATATAGCAATAGCAGCTATGACTTATTGATCATTTGCTTAATGCCAGGCACTGTTGTAAAAACTATTTTTCTTAGGTGAGTGGTTTTCAGACTGTCTTTTCAGTCACTGTGAGGGGTTTTCAGAGCCCCCTCAGAATGTAGCAAGGGAGGGGGTTCCATATGGTAGGGGCTTTGGAGCCCCTACCTTACTTCAGCCAGAGCAACTTTCTTGTATTTGTTTTATTTTATCAAAGGATTCTTCCTTTTTCTCTCTCTCTCTCTTTTTTTTTTTTTTTTTTTTTTTTGGAGACAGGGTCTCTCTCTGTTACTCAGGCTGGAGTGTTTGTGGCACAATCACAGCTCACTGCAGCCTCCAACTCAAGCTCAAGTGATCCTCCCGCTTTAGCCTCCCGAGTAGCAGGGACTACATGTGTACCACCATGCCTGGCTGATTTTTAAAAATTTTTTGTAGAAGTGGGATCTTACTATGTTGCCCAGGTTGGTTATCAAAGGATTCTTTAGCTAAAAATTAAACTAACAGAATTTTGCTGCATTTATTTTTTATAATCTTCAGAACAGTCCAATGAGGAAGGAATTGTTCTATTTGTGAGGAAGCAGGCTCAGAGAGATGAAGCCACGGGCCCACAGTCATGAACTTAGCTGATGGGAGCAGAGTTTTAAATTGAGATCTGTCTGAGCCATTCTTGTCTGTGAAGGAGTCTTGCTAGTAGCTATGACAGCTTCTAGGGAGGAAAAGCTCCCAAGGATTGCTGGTTGGGGAGGTGACAGGGCCTGCTTCCTGCTCTCCCCACAGAAAACCTCGTGAATTTGGCCTTAGCCTTAAGAGTAATTATCTCAAGCTATCAAACACAATAAAAAGAGAAAGCCCAGGCTCTCAGTGGCTTGGCCACTGGTGCACTTACAGGTTGATCTAGAACATATCTAGATGGTGCCATCCTCGGAGCTCGGCCTAGCTGCTGTCTGTGCCCTTGAGCTCAGCTTGTCTGCAGATGTGTTGGGGCTGTGCTCTGCTGGGTCCTGTGCTAGCCATTTAGGGAGATGAAGTGGAACACTCTGAGGACTGTTGGTGTGGGAAGATGGATGAGAGAGGGAATGCCCCCATGTATGCTCTAATGCACAAATGTCCTGGACATAGAGCCAAGAGACCCAGGTTCTGGTCCCAGCCCTCCACACAGCCTGTATGTGACTTTCCTGGACTTGAGTCTTGTCCTCTGTAGGAGGCTATTATTAATAGTGTTTATTGAGTGCTTAATTTGTGCCAGGCCCTGTGTCAGAGTGCTTCACATAGCTGGCCTCATTTCATTCACAAACTAACCTGAGAGGTAGCTATTATTATTCCCATTTTACAGCAGAAGATATTGAGGCTTAGAGAGGATAAGTCAGTCCAGTTAGTAAATGGCAGAACCTGAACTTGAACTCTTGAACTAGTTGTTTTTCGTTTGTTTGTTTGTTTGTTTTGAGACTGGATCTTACTCTGTTGCCCAGGCTGGAGTACAGTGGTGTGATCATGGCTCACCGTAGCCTCGACCTCCCCAGGCTCAGGTGATCCTCCCACCTTAGCCTCCTGAGTCATTGGGACTATAGGTGTGCGCTGCCACACCTGGCTAATTTTTAATATTTTTTTAGTAGTGATGTAGTTTTTCTATGTTGCCCAGGTTTTTAGTAGAGATATTGTTTTTCTGTGTTGCCCAGGCTGGTCTCTAACTCCAGGGCTCAAGCGGTCTGCCTCCCTCAGACTTCCAAAGTGCTGTGATTACATAGGTGTGAGCCACCACGCCTGGCTGTTGAACTGGCTGTTGAAAGCATTGTATCATATTGCTTTAGGAATAGGGTCTCCCCTGCCTGCCTCACAGAGTTGTGAGTGAGGATAGGGAAATGTTTTTACATCAGGGTAAGGAAGACAGGCTGTGGATGAATCCGTGCTGTAGCTATGTCATTTGTGACTGATGAGGGTCAGGGGTGTGTGTTAGAGACTGCGTTTGCCCCATGAGTTCTGCAGATAGAGATGGGAGTACCACAGGATGGGCATTTGGAATTGTTTGATTCATTTGCCTATTCATTCATACAGGAAATATTTACTGAGCATCCATTCTACACTGGGAGCTGGGGATAAAGTGACAAACCAGACAGGATCCCAGCCCTTGTGGAGCCCCTTGACATGCAGGAAAGGAGAGTTAGGAAAGGAGGATTTCAACCCTGACTCTGCAGGTCATTGGCGGTGTGACTTTGGGTAACTCGTTGCTCCTCTGGAAGCCTCAGTTTGCCCATCTGAGCAGTGAGATCGTAATTCCAACCCTACCTATAGGATCAGTTGAAAGGATGGTGGTGGAAGTGCTTTATGGTTGTAAAGTGCCATACTCTGCCTAGTTTCTGGCCTCATCATTCTGACTGATATCTTGCTCTTCCTGCAGGGCTGCCCAGGAGCTGCAGGACAAGCACCAGGAGCCCCTCCGGGTAGCTACTACCCTGGACCCCCCAGTAGTGGAGGGCAGTATGGTAGTGGGCTACCCCCTGGTGGTGGTTATGGGGGTCCTGCCCCTGGAGGGCCTTATGGACCACCAGCTGGTGGAGGGCCCTATGGACACCCCAATCCTGGGATGTTCCCCTCTGGAACTCCAGGAGGACCATATGGCGGTGCAGCTCCAGGGGGCCCCTATGGTCAGCCACCTCCAAGTTCCTACGGTGCCCAGCAGCCTGGGCTTTATGGACAGGGTAAGTAGTAATCTTGGACTCCGGGTACCTCTGACGTGGTTCTGAGTTATCCATGGCCAGCCTTTGTCCTTCCTGTGGGTGTGCAGGCAGCCTGGTCTCTGGCACCTTAACATCTTGCTTCCAGCTTCAGTGTGCGTCCTCAAAATGAGAAGTTTGTCAGCTAGTTTTGTTGCAAGCATTTATTTGTATTGCTTGCTCATGCTTACTTCCTTTTGCTTACATGTCAGCAGCTGTTAGCTGGCTGTTGAGTTTCTGTTCCCTGTGTCTTAAGGGATCCATGCTGAAGGAGCAGCTCCTGTTTGGGATATGTTATCTTTGTGGCAGAGAGAAAGAGCAGGAGAGCTAGCAGGAATGCACAATGCCTCTTAAAGCTTCTCTGAAGTACTGTATGTCTTGCCCACTTGCATTCTTTTGGCCAGAGCACCCCCTGATCAAGACTGACATCAGTAGGATGGGGAAGGATGCCCCTCTGCAAGCCACCAGGCAGTGGGAGAGGATGTACAATGCTCTTATAGGGAAGGGGAGATTAGCAAGTAATCTAATAATAGATTATTGAACTGGCCTTTTAAACCGTTGTACCATATTAGTACAATGTCTGTGGGTGTGCAGACTATGTCTCCTGGCTAGAGATTATTAGCCAGGAGACGATAATGTAGCCTACCATGGGGAGAAACTCAGTTTAAATATCCGTTTCTCTGTGAAAATATCGCAGAATACACACATTCCAGGCTCTTTGCTGAGGATTTTATTTTGCTGTTATCTCATTTAATCATCACAACAATTCTGGGGAAATGGGTTCATTTTAGAAATGTGAAAATCATTACTCAGAAAATTATACATTTTGCCTAAAGTCACACAAGCTAGTAAGAATCAGATCCAGGGTTTGAATCCAGGTCTGCTTTGGTTCCAAAACCTGAGCCTTTCTACACAAACTACACAGATCAAACATGTTACAGAATCTCTCCTGCCCTGGGGCTGTGGCCTGTGCTCCCCTATGACACCGATGTTTTAGGAAGATGGCTAGAACCTGCCCGGATTTTTCCAAGGAAGTCAGACTAATCCCTAAGTCAGGCATACCTTTTTCCCTCTGTCCTTACTGGGCTTTGGTACTAGGCAGTGGTTTGTGTCCTCCACAGCTGCCCATGGCTGTCTTTGTTTGAAGAGACCCCAGTTGTGGCCAGTTAACTCAGTGTCCTAAGGTAGACAGACTTACCAGCTTCTACACTGGTTTTTTTTTTTTTTTTTTTGAGATGGAGTTTCGCTTTTGTTGCCCAGGCTGGAGTGCAATGGCGCAATCTCGGCTTACCACAACCTCCACCTCCTGGGTTCAAGCAATTCTGCTGCCTCAGCCTCCCCAGTAGCTGGGATTACAGGCATGTGCCACCACGCCCGGCTAATTTTGTATTTTTATTAGAGACGGGGTTTCTCCATGTTGGTCAGGCTGGTCTCGGACTCCCAACCTCAGGTAATCCGCCTGCCTTGGCTTCCCAAAGTGCTGAGATTACAGTCACCGCGCCCGGCCACTTCTACACTTTTATCTACCACCCATTCCCCCATCTCGCAGTTCACCTTTTCCAGAGAATTCTTGAAATGCTACAGGGGTACGGGTCCCCGTTCCTTAAAAACATAAAATCAATTAAGAGTAGTGTCTGGAACACTATACGAGAACTCCAGAGGACTCATGGAGTAGAAATCAACTGCAAATACTCATGAATCTTCACTGAGGGTCCTCTTCCATCAGAGTAAGAATATCAACTTGATGGAAGACAGGGAAGGTGAATTTGTGAAGCTTTGTGTGTAGGAAAAACCTGTAGCCAGGAAGTTACTGAGGCTGGTCCTTCCTGGCATTTCTGTTGATGGCCTTCACACCCCTTCCTCCAGGTGGCGCCCCTCCCAATGTGGATCCTGAGGCCTACTCCTGGTTCCAGTCGGTGGACTCAGATCACAGTGGCTATATCTCCATGAAGGAGCTAAAGCAGGCCCTGGTCAACTGCAATTGGTCCTCATTCAATGATGAGACCTGCCTCATGATGATAAGTGAGTCTCCGCCTTGCCCCTGGGCTTGAGCTGGGGCAGAGCCACCTGATAGTGGACAGTAGGTGGGTGGGTGGACATTCTGAAGAGAAATTCATTGACCAGGGTGGACTGTGGGGAGGAAGCTAGGTTCAGGGTGAGATCCCCTAGACTTAGAGCTCTTTTCCTGAGATCTCAGTTCTTAAGTTCTAGACTCTGCCTAGTTACAGGTTAACTTAGTTTCCTCTTCTGTAGAATGGTACTTCCTCCCCTGTAGGAAACAGCATGGAGGGGTCAGGTGCCAAGCCTGCAGAGAAAATGCAGTTCTGGATGGGGTGGGGCTAAGGGTGTCCAGAGTAGGAGGACGGTGCAACGCTTGATGTGGGTGTCTCAGGTGCAAGCATCTAGGCCTTAGGGCTTGGTTCTGTGAAGTCGCCTACTCCAGCCTGGAGAGAAGGGCTGCCTCAGTGGGTCCTGAGGGGGGCCCTCGGCCTTCAGTCTTGAAGCCTTCCTCCCCTCCTTACCCTCCTCACCTTCAGACATGTTTGACAAGACCAAGTCAGGCCGCATCGATGTCTACGGCTTCTCAGCCCTGTGGAAATTCATCCAGCAGTGGAAGAACCTCTTCCAGCAGTATGACCGGGACCGCTCGGGCTCCATTAGCTACACAGAGCTGCAGCAAGGTGCGGGTCATGGCTGGGGCACGATGGGCAGGGCAGAGCTAGACTATTCTCTTCACACCCTAAGATATAACAAAGGGGTTTCCTCTTGTTACCAAATGTCCACCTGCACTACAAAATGCTGTTCTCAGTGCAGGCCTGCATCCCTCACCCCTTCTTTGACCCAGCTGGGGCACTGAGCCAAGATCCAGGGCAAGGAAACACCTGGGTCCAGAATCAGGGCTGGACCCTGGAGTGCTGGGTGAGATGGCCCCAGCCACAGGGAGTCTTAAGGATGGAAACTTGGCACCTTAAGGACTATGAGACCAGTGTGTGTGGCTTGGGTGACTCCTTCCTCTCTAGTTTCTAGCATGTAGAATGGAAAGAGCCCTGAACAGGGCTCAGAAAGATGGGTCTGTTGCCACCTCTGCTAGTGGGCAGTTTCTTTCCCAACTTTGGGAGCCTGAGCACTCTAAAAGTTGCAGTTGGGAAAGATGACCTGAGGCCACAGCCACAGGTCTGGTTCCAAACTGACTGTGTAAAGCAGGAGGCTACAGTTTGGGCTCAGGCAGGTTAGTAAGAGGTTGCAGGGAGGACCCAAGAGGGAGCTTTGCCACCTAGGAGGGAGAAAGGGCTCCCCAGAGAGTCTAGTCCTTTGCCCAGGCTGTGGATTTCATTCAGACTAAGGAGGTCTGTGGGCAGGAGTGAGTGCACCACATCTGCCCCCGGTAAAAGGGAGGGGAGATGACCTATAGTAATCACCTACTCTTGCCAGCTTTTGTCATGGATATTAGTAAGGGTGATGTTAACCACAACAAAACGTATTTACTGAATGCTTGCTATTTTTAATAGGCTTATGTAATTCATTCTTCCCATGTGCTAGGTACTATTTATAATTCCACACCCTTCAATGAAGAATCCCTTATAATCTCCCTTTTACAGGTGAGAAAACTGAGGTTTAGTTTAGGTAACCTGCCCAAGGGCCCGCATAACAAATGGAGAGCTGAGGTTTTAGCCTGGCCTGGTAAGTTATGAACAGAGGAAGGAAGGAAGCATCCCAGTGAAGAGACAGGATCCTCCAAGAGACCTTGGAGTGACGGTGACTTTATTAAAATAGCATTTACCAAGTGCTTTTTATGTGCCAGTCACTGTGCTAAGTGCTTTACATGATCACCCGTTTTAATCCTTACTAGAACCTACAAGTTAAGTATTATCCCCATTTTAGAGATGATAAGATAGGGATAGTGAGGCTAAGTAACTTGCCCAGGGGCTGACTCCAGAGCAGGCTCTGCTGTGCTGCCTCTGATGTCTGCCCCAGGCAAGGTGGTCCTGGGAGCTCAGGCTTCCTTTTGGAATGCAAATGAGTCAGATGATTGCGGATAGTCTGTTGTCATCTCTGCAATCCCATGAGCCTCAGTTGAAGAGACAATAATGGAGATTTGGAGAAAGAGGGATGAGGGCCTTCCACCTAAGGGGAGCATCCAGACAGGGCCCCTGTTGTGCTCCTGACATCTTAGACAGACCCTTGGGATTCCTCTACCCTCTTTATGCTTCTGTGCCCTTCCTCTCAAAGTTCCTTGAACTGCTGTGATCCAGTATTGCTGATTGATGGAGGTGCTCATGGCAGGTTTTTGTGTGTCTGGTCTGTGTGCCCCTCTTCTCCAGCTCTGTCCCAAATGGGCTACAACCTGAGCCCCCAGTTCACGCAGCTTCTGGTCTCCCGCTACTGCCCACGCTCTGCCAATCCTGCCATGCAGCTTGACCGCTTCATCCAGGTGTGCACCCAGCTGCAGGTGCTGACAGAGGCCTTCCGGGAGAAGGACACAGCTGTACAAGGCAACATTCGGCTCAGCTTTGAGGACTTCGTCACCATGACAGCTTCTCGGATGCTATGACCCAACCATCTGTGGAGAGTGGAGTGCACCAGGGACCTTTCCTGGCTTCTTAGAGTGAGAGAAGTTTGTGGACATCTCTTCTTTTCCTGTCCCTCTAGAAGAACATTCTCCCTTGCTTGATGCAACACTGTTCCAAAAGAGGGTTGAGAGTCCTGCATCATAGCCACCAAATAGTGAGGACCGGGGCTGAGACCACACAGGTAGGGGCCTGATGGAGGAGAGGATAGAAGTTGAGTGTCCTGATGGCCATGAGCAGTTGAGTGGCACAGCCTGGCACCAGGAGCAGGTCCTTGTAATGGAGTTAGTGTCCAGTCAGCTGAGCTCCACCCTGATGCCAGTGGTGAGTGTTCATCGGCCTGTTACCATTAGTACCTGTGTTCCCTCACCAGGCTATCCTGTCACACGAGTCCATTTTCTCCAAAGTGGAATCTGGCCAAGCATGAGAGAGATCTGCCTATGGGACCAGTGGCTTGGATTCCGCCACACCCATAAATCCTTGTGTGTTAACTTCTAGCTGCCTGAGGCTGGCCCTGCTCAGACAAATCTGCTCCCTGGGCATCTTTGGCCAGGCTTCTGCCCTCCGCAGCTGGGACCCCTCACTTGCCTGCCATGCTCTGCTCGGCTTCAGTCTCCAGGAGACAGTGGTCACTTCTCCCTGCCAATACTTTTTTTTAATTTGCATTTTTTTTTCATTTGGGGCCAAAAGTCCAGTGAAATTGTAAGCTTCAATAAAAGGATGAAACTCTGGAGTTCCATGTTTTCCACTGTGATTTCTCAGCTACAGGTCCATCCACTCATTCTTTCAGTGACTATTTAAGTACATCCTATACACCAAGCCATGCAGAAAGCAGCAGCCTGGGGGGACATGGCCTATGTGGGGCTCCTCTCCACTGCCAGAGGGAAGTGAAGTATAGGGTAGCCAGCTGAGGGGCCTGCCGGGTTCAGTTCAGTATGGCCTGAAGGTCTATTCAGGAAGCTATTTCCTAGCAGTTTTAGGGCTGGCATTCTGGGTTGAAAGCAGCTACCTCAAACTTCATAGCCTGGCCTTTTATATTTTCTCAGGCCCTAGTTTTATCTTCCAGACAAACTCCATTTATTAAGTCATAACGTTCCCCCCACTTTTATTAAGCACAGACATCTGTACTTGCAAGTCAGATCTTTAGATCAGCATAATACCCAGTCTACACCGAGTGTCTGTAATGAGCTGACCACATTTCAATCAAAAGCCAAAGACACCAGACATTCTAGTTTGCCAGGGGACTTTATTCTGGGTGATGGTGATTATCTTTTGGCTTTTTGAGATAAAGAGCTCTGAGGCCCTGTGCAGGGCTCTCCTCCCTGCAGTGGGTAGTTGGAAGTAACTGTGACTGTTTTGCAGGTCAGTGAGGCCCAGCAGTGTGTCGGGCTTAGCCAGGTCAGCTGCATTCTCCTCTGGGCTGCTGTAGTGCTAGAATCCCAGCATTAGATGGAATCCAGTTCCCAGAGGCCAGCCTCCATCCAGAGCTAAAATTCCTTTCATAGCCCCCATGTGAGTCTGGCCTCTGCTTCGCCAAAGGCAAAGAACTCAGTGCCTTTCCAGGCAGCCCATTTCCTCCATGACTGGCAGAAACATCTTCTTTATGTGGATTCTAAATCCTGCCATCTTGAAGACACCACCATTTGCTGTGGTTTTCTCTGTGGGCCACCCAGGACATACATCACCCTTTATGCATGCCAACCCTCTATATAGTGGAGCCTACCCTATATACCACATTTTCTCCAAGACCTCCCTTCCCTGGGCCAGATCGCCCCGGGCCCTTGGGCATTCCCTCGCTGAGCATCTCTGCCCTCGGCATCCTGGTCACCTCCCCTGAATTTTCTTCAGTTTATCCAAGTCCCCCAGAGTGGAGGGCTGAGGCGCCCCCCATGGTGCTGGGTTCAGCCAGCAGAGCGTGCAGCCATTAGGAGCAGCGCCTGTTGTTTCTTTGTTCCCACTGAACCAAGTGTCTGCTGAAACCCGATGGTGCCAATTGTAGTCTCTCACCTTTGTGCTCAGCTGGGGCTGAGGAGCCCAAGACCTGGATTGATCTTGTAAGCACGGTTGGTTCTGAGCTTGGGGGCCAGCCCTCATACCTCATTCTGCACACTCACCTCCAAGCCTACCTATGCACTGTGCCAACCACTTTGGATCCTAAGGCCAGTGGGAGTGTGGAATGGGCAGGAGAGCCCATCCTCTTGGCGGCAGCTGGAGCTCTGCTCCATCCACAGAGAGCTGGGCTGGTAAGTCGTGTGGAGAGCAGGTGGTGTACTTAGACCACACATTCCACCTGCTCTGGGTAAAGCGGGGTGCTTAGGAGGAGCAGTGCTTCAACACTTCTGGGCTGGGCCCCTGGCAGCACCAGGGCTCTGCCCACGTTCTTGACGGTTGAGGTCAGAGGGAGCCCACAGCTCCATTAATCAAGTTAAGCAGACCTGGTGGTATGCATAGCAGAGCTGGCCCCTGCCAGATGTCCCTGTTCCTCTCAGCAGAGTAGCACTTCAGGCTGCACTCCACGTCCTTCTCTGGCAACAAGGCTCAGGGCCTTTGGCAGCCTTAAAATCATCTCGGTGGCAGACGGAGCATGTCTGGCCAAGTCTGTGGCTTTCTCTTTTTATCCTGTGAGTTCATAGAAAATAGGCGCAAGCCTTGGTTTCCAAGAAGACGAAGATAACAGTAAATCAGCCTGTTAACCCGCTGTCAGCCCACCCGGCCCCCTTTACCTTCCCCAGGCCATTGGGCCTGTGAGCAGACAGTTGTGTCGAGGGGCGAGGTCCCGGCATCACAGGATTGGCACCGCATGAGGAGGCAGCACCACGTGTGCCGAGGCCTGGCTGAATCCATCTGGGATCCCGCGTGGTGGGGGTGGGAGGTCAGCAGATAAGAGCATTCTAGTGCCTTCTTGTCTTCCCTCCCCCCAGCTTCCCCACCTAACCTTCTTCTGCTCCTAACCTAAGCAGCACAGATTTTGTGCAATGACAAGGAAAGGGAACATTCAGTGCCAGGCTTTTAATTACAGTTGCTTCGGGCTGCTGGCCTCTGTGCCAAGTGGCCATGGAGAGTGTTTTTATCACACCACAAAGCCAACAAGGTCGGGTCTGTGGTGTGTGCCCTTGGCACCTGGTTAGGGTGGGGCTGCGCTCGTGGCCCACTGGAGAAAGACTGGGCCCAGATTGGTTCACACAGGCAT
This sequence comes from Pongo abelii, assembly GCF_028885655.2. Lineage (NCBI taxonomy): Eukaryota > Metazoa > Chordata > Mammalia > Primates > Hominidae > Pongo > Pongo abelii. The sequence continues at coordinate 201,952,142 of NC_071985.2, forward strand.
CAGAACAGCTGGCCAAGTGCAGCCCTGGGCTTCAGGGAGCCACGGAACAAGATGGAAATGCCTGTTGGGACCTTTAGAGCAGACTCCAGGGAAGGCCTGTAATTGGGTAGGAAAGGGGTCTTTAGGAGGATGGCCAAGCTCTGGAAGGATGATGGGGACAGATTATACTGTGGGGTATGGCCAAATGAGAGAAGTACAACAATAATCATGTCCACAACACTTCACAGTTTACAAGGAGCTTTCCACTTGCTTCAGCGTGCTTAATCCTCACATCAACCCTGCTTAGGGGACACAAGCTCAGACAGAGGAAGTGACTTATCCAGAGTCACACAGGCAGAAATCCAGGACTGAAGCCACAGCCTTTCACCACATTCAGCTGTCTTTCCATGAGGGGTAGGGGCAGATCCCCTGAGCTGGAGCCTCCAGGGCAGCCCTCGCTCAGGGCAGCACTGTGGTGACGCTGGTGAGCACCACATGCTCAGAGATTTTGGAGACGGAGCATCGGCTCTGCAAGGACAAGGACTTGTGGCTGGCAGAGGAGCGGGGACTAGGGGCCTTCAGAGAGCCGCAGGGACCTGGGCCAGGCAGGCAGCAGGAGAAGGCAGCCTTAAACTGCTCCCGGAATTTGCCTTGGTTGGGAGACAAAAGACACAGCCATAAGGAGACAGATGCAGCAGGAAGGGGCCTTGAGCCCAGGGACACCCACGCAGCTCCAGCCAAGCTGCCTGTGAGGGGGCGGGGAGGGAGGGAGGGATAGAGCTGGGAGGGAGAGCCCTGAGGCAACCTCGGCACCGCCAGGGAGAGAGGACAGAAGCCCCGGAGTGGGTTCCCAAGGAGAGACGCAATTGCCATCTGATTCCTTGACTGTGCTCTGGCTCGGAGTCTGACTCAAAATGTGGTGTCTGGCTCAGGGGCCTCAGGTCACCTCTGCTCTCCTTGGTGTGTACGTGGGGGTCATTATCTGTTGCGAGGCTTGTGTCCTCTCTGCCCTTTGATGATGAAAATGACAGCAGCAGCAGCCCTTTTGCATTTGGCAGTCACGCTGTGCTGGGCGCCTCAGCCTCTGTCCCCCAGAGCATCCCAGCACCCTGAAAGGCTGGAGTCCTTTATCCTCACTTCACAGATGAGATGCACAAAGTTACAGTGGCTTGCCCAAGGCCACCCAGCCAGAAGCTGAACCCAATTCTAATTCCAAAGCCCTTCTCAAGGGGGAGGAGGGAAGGAGGGACCACCACACCACGTTATTCAGCCCAAGTATACCAGGGAAACAGATTTTGTCAGGCTGAAGCCCCTTTGATCATGTGTCATTAGACTGCCAGCCTCTCTGGTGCCCAGCACAGGGCCAAGCACATAGTAGGTGCTCAGTAAATGTAGGCCAAACAAAGGCATATGTGTTAGTAAGTCTGTCTGCCCTCTCCTCCCCACACAGCTCATCATCTGTTCTCTTTTCTGAGCTGGAAACCTGCAGCCAGCCTTGTTGAGTAATTCTTGAGTCTCAATGAGGGTTATACTATTGACTCCTGATCCCTTCTTTAACCTTTTAATAGTTCCTCAAAGATTATTTCTGTCCAGGCTTGAACAGTCATCTGGACCTGTTCTTTAGAAGTCTATTCCCAAAGTCAGAGGGCTGGTGAGTCACACTTCTGCTGAGCTCAGCCTCAGCCATTACCACCCTGAGACTGGGAGGTAGAGGGAGGGGGTGGGCACTGTGGGACAGCAGAGAGGAGAGGCCTGGAGTGGGAGTGGGGGCGGCAGGGGAGGAAGACTTCCAGAGGGGACAACCCCTGAGATTCCAGTCGCTCTGCCAGTGTGTGTCTAGCTGAGCTGGGGAAGCCCTTTCCTGGGCCTGGCCTGTCTCTGCCAGTGACCCTACTTTAGCCCTGACACCTGGACTGTGCAATCCTTCCTCAGGCAGGGGCTCCAGGGCCCTCCTCCCACAGGTCTGACTCCCTCCGGGGAGGATGGACTCCTCTGCCTGAGCTGATTGGAGGTCTTGCTGTGCCTGCACCCGGGGTGGGAGTGGGGGGTGAGCTGGCCTAGCCCCTGTCCTTCCACTCACTCACTGGTCTGCAGAATCTGCAAAACTGGATCCTGGGTGCCAGCCACCATGGGGAGTGTGGCCCATCTCCCACTCAGGCCAGGGCTGCTCGGAGTGGGTCCTCCCAGAGCAGGATCACTGTGCCCACAGCAGGTACATCCTCGCCCACCATCCTTTATTTGGGCCCTGGCTTGGGGATGGGGAGACTTGTCATGTGGACTGTTGGCCACCCTCAGTCACTTTGCATCCCCAGCCTGCTCACCACTGAGGAAGTTGTAGATGATGGGGTTGGCAGCGCTGTTGGCGTACACCAGCCAGTGGGAGAAGGTGAAGCAGGCGTAGACAGCTTCACGGTCGCTGGCTTGGCGGAACATCCCGAACACCCTAGGCCCAGGGTGGAGGAGCATCAGAAATGGGGTAGCTGTGTATGCATGTATTGGAGTGCTGCTCACAGAACCTGAGCTGTAAAGTGCAAGAGTTCCTACTGCCCACTTCTGTCCACGTGTCCTGGCCTTCTGTACCTGAGGTCTTGGCCAGGGTTTGGGGTTCTCAAGCATAGAGGGTATCAAGCACCACGATGGGCATCTCTAGCCTCCTGGCCATTGGATCCCCTGGGGCTTCCCATCCACTCTCTCATCCATCCTCACAGCAACAAGATGAGTCATAGACATCATCCATTTTTCCATTAGGGAAACTGAGGCTCAGAGAAGTAAAGTGACATGCCGAAGATCACACAACTAGGAAGTGGCCAAGCACAATCTCAAAGTGAAACTGTCTTCTGTCCAATAGCCTGCATTCTCTCCCTGGTGCCCTGTGACCCTCTTTGGCTGTCCCTACAGACACGTGCATGGTTAGCTCTCTCACTTCCTTCAAGTCTCTGCTTAAATGTCATTTCCTTGGAAAGGCTTTTTTTTTTTTTTTTTTTTTTTTTGAGACAGCTGTGTCACCCAGGCTGGAGTGCAGTGGTGCAATCATGGTTTGCTGCAGCCTCAATCTCGTGGGCTCAAGCTATTCTTCCACCTCAGTCTGTGTAGCTAGAACTACAGGCACATGCCACCATGGCTGGCTAATTTTTTGAATTTTAGTAGAGACGAAGTCTCATTATGTTGCCTGGGCTGATCTTGAACTCCTGGCCTCAAGCGATCCTCCCTCCTTGGGCTCCCAACGTGTTGGGATTACAGATGTGAGCCACTGCACCTGGCCCCCTGCTTTTTTTAAACCATTGTATCTAAAGCAAAAGCAAAAACCCACCGACCCTTATCATTGTCACTCTCCGTCCTATTTTATTTTTCTTCCCAGCAGTTTTCACTGCCTGACATTATAATATACATTGATTTTTCTATTTACTTCCCTTCTCTCCTGCTAGAATGCAGCCTCCATGAAGGCAGGGACTTTGTCTGTCTTATGCACTTGTTCACTGTATTTCCAGCCCCCTAAAATGTGATGATTAAGTGAATGAATGCATGAATTTTCACGATAGTCCTAGAAGATGGAGGCTCAGAGAAGAGAAATGGCCTGCCCAGTATCACATAGTGGAGAAGGGGTGGAGCCAGGTCTTTCTCCCAAACAAGGAGAGCTCCTTCCCCAACCTCAAACTTCTCCCCACCCCAACCATACCCCGTGCTCTCACCTCTTAAGGACATTGAGGACACTGATGGGCAGGTAGCAGAGGGCGAAGACCAGCAGCACCACCATCAGCATCTTGGCTGTCTTCCTCCGCGCACGCATCTGCTTCACTTCAGCCAGGAAGGCGCGGGCCCGGGGCTGGGGCTCTCCACTCAGGCCCTGCTCCAGGTCCCCCAGCTGGTCTGAGGGGCGCTTCCAGTTCCGCACCAGTGCTGAGGTGGTGCCGGGGATCTGTCCAGCACACATAGAGACAGCAGTGGTGGGTACAGCACCTTGGAAGGGTGGTTGCCTTTTGTGGGGCCCACTCCAGGCTGGACCCTGGGCAGGGTGGAGATGGGCAAAAGGATAAAACCCTTGCAAGAGGAAGGAATCTAATGTTTATGGTAGACTAACACTCTGTACTTGAGAGTGAACGATAGACTTTCATTTTCTTTTCTTTTTTTTTTTTGAGATGGCATTTCACTCTTGTCACCTAGGCTGGAGTGCAATGGTGCAATCTTGGCTCTCTTCAACCTCACCTCCCAAGTAGCTGGGATTACAGGTGTGTGCCGCCACACCGGGCTAAGTTTTGTATTTTTAGTAGAGACGGGATTTCACCACGTTGGCCAGGCTGGTCTTGAACTCCTGACCTCAGGTGATCCGCCCGCCTCAGCCTCCCAAAGTGCTGGGATTACAGGTGTGAGCCACTGTGCCCAGCCTAGACTTTCATTTTCCATTAGCTCTTTGTGAAACCCCCTACAACATGCCTCGTGGAAAGATATTATTGGTCCTTAGGTATAGATGAGGCAACTAAGACTCAAAGAGGTGGGGACCCTTGACAAGACCCCAGGCCACATCCTCTCAACTGCCCATCCATCCTCCCTAAATCTCCAACACTATCTTTGAGGGTAGGGGTGGGGGTGAGTTGTGCCTCCCCTGGGTCATACCAGACTGTGAGGAGGCCTGGGCAAGGGGTGAGCAGGTGGGCAGCATGGAATGGCCTGGGCTAGTGCCCATAAGCCTGGGGTGGTTCTGGGCTCCTGGAGAAGCCTCTCCTGCCACCGGACACTCAAATCACCCACCACAGAGGGGCATGGGGCTAGATTTCTGGAAACGTGGGTCTAGAGCCAGCTCAGCCATTCGTGAGCTGTGTGACCTTGGCCACCTCATTTTCCTTTCTAAGCCTTGCTTTTATATCTGTCAAATGAGGAGGATCATGCCTGTGTCCTGCTTGGCTGGGGGGTCTGTGGGGAGCAGATGGTGAGTGTTGGTGGACTGCAGGGCTGGCTAGCCAGGAAGGGCCCTACTGGACTGGGTGCTCCTCCAAGGCAGGACCTGGGTCACAGCCAGTCCGTGTCCCTATCCACTGCCCGGCGTGGCCTGGGTGCAAGCCAGTACTTCCTATGGAATGTAGGTGACATCCCCAAGCGTGAGAAGCCCTTCCTGAGCCCGGTCATGTTCTGGCCTGCCTTTTCTCACCGCCCAGACGCCAATCCAGGACTCCCACTCGCTAGGCCAAGGGCCTCTGAGCACCCCTGCCCCCAAAAAACCTAAGAAACCCACCGTGGGTCAGTCTGTAATACAGGAAAGAAGACAGGCCCTGGAACCAGAAGGCTCTGCTGCTGTTGAATCTGGCAAGTTGGTTGCCCTTATTTGGCATTTGTGACGTGGGTAATGTTGCTTCTTTTGTTAGATAGTTGTTAAGACATTGGATGCAAAGTGCCTAATTTGGCAAGCACCACGGAGTTGCTATTATTATTGTTGCAGTGGTACTAAACTGAGCAGTGGGAGCTCACAGATCTGGGCTTTAGTTCCTGATCCACTCACTAGCTGAGTGGTTTGGGGGAAGTTATGTTGATCTTCTGGGTCTCGGTTTTCTCATATATTTAATGTGGGTAATATATGGTGGCTAAGAGGATGCAAGATTATTTGGGAGTGGATACTTCAATAAACGCCAACCACTAATAGAAGGACGTGTTACTATTCCATTCCAGGGTAGCCACTGGTGCTTTTGGCCTTGAGTTTGACGTGTCTCTGGGCTTCCCCTCTCTTTGGTTGCAGCCAAGATGGCATGTGCTGATGGCAGAGGACTGCCTACTTAGTTAGACCAGTAGCCCCCCTACCCCCAGCCCACGCAGTGACACCAGAGTGGGCCTCACCTGGCGGCCCCAGAGCTTGCGGAATATCTGGAAATAGGCCATGGCCATGAGGCCCAGTGGGGCCAGGTAGGTGACAATAAAGAAGCAACTGTGGTAGATCTTGGGATAGAGGTCATCTGCAGGGGTCAAGAGATGGAGAGTCAGGCCCAATCCGTGAGCCCCACCCTGCCCTGGTTAGCAATGCCACCCTGTCCTGACTAGGGCCAAAGCAAGGCCTAGGAGCAGCTGGACCCCATACAGCCACCATGACAGACAGAGACCCTGGAGTTGTCCAACTTGGGGTGTCCCTCCTGGAAGGACGTCTACACTAGAGCAGATGTCTACAAGAGGGGAGGCACCCACCCTGGGAGTATCCCTGGTAGGAGCCAGTCTAGGGTGTCCCCTAGGGGAATACCTGCTCTGGGATTTCCCACTTTGGAAGGGACCCTGCTAGATGCCTGCCCTAGGGGCACGGGCTCCCAAAGTGCCCACCTGAGGGGATGCCTGCTTGAGAATTCCACCATTACCTGCCCAGCGTTCATCACAGACCAAGAAGAGCCGTGTGCGGTTGGCTAGCTCGGGCAGCACACTGCTGCATTCCATGACTGCAGCCTGGGGCACCATGACGGCCAGCGACACAGCCCAGATGCCCAGGATGGAGCCACGGGCCCGCCGGGCTGTGCTCTTGAACAATAGTGGGTGGCAGATGGCATACCAGCGGTCCAGGGCGATGAAGCTGAGAGTTAGCACTGCCACTGACACGGACACGGCCTGCCCCATGGGGACACAACGTCGGTCATTTTGGGGGCCACCCAGAGATGTGAGAGTAGGTGAGTGAGGAGGCTGACGGCAGGTGCAGGGCAGTGCAAATCCTGACTCCACCACTTACTGGCTGTGTAAATGTGGGCAAGTCACTCACCCTCTCTGAGCCTCGTCTACAGAGTGGGAATACACCATCTACCTGGCAGGATTCTTGCGAGGATAAGTGAAATCATGTATAAACAATGTCCAGCTTTAGACCTGGCACATGGTAGGTGCACCCCTCCAGTGAATAATAACTTGCACCTACGTAACTTACTATGTGCTGGGCACTGTTCTCATCATCCTCATGACAATCCCACAAAGTAAGTGCTCTTGCCCCCCGTTACAGATGAGGAAACTGAGGCATAGAATTCCCTCATCCATCTGTCTTTATGCTCAGTGTCACCAGAGTTAACCAGTTGAGTGAGGAGCCTCAAAATAGTGGGACATCCAAGAGGCGTTTATCTCTGCCATGGAATGCCATCCCTTCCCCAGGCTGTTAGGAAAACGCCCTCATTCTGGGAGGCAGAGATGAGTCTGGGCCAGAGGTGTGTGGGCATTGCCTCTAGGGGTGCCCCCTGCCCTCTGGGGTGCAGGAAGTGGATCACAGGATACAAACTGAGAGAAGCCTTCCTTCCACCCCACTAACCCCATCTGGACATCCTGGTTTCCACCACTGGGGTCTTTCCTGGCCGGGGCAGGAGGGAGAGGAGAAGGCTGTTTCCATCAGGCCCCTCACGTCTGCCCCTTTGGGATTGGGAAGCAGGCCCAGGGTGTTGTGTATGTGTCACTGTGGGCTGGTGCCTCTCTCCTTGACTGTGTGCCCATGTAGCTGGAGGTGACTATATGTGTCCACACGTGTCTATGTATATGTCTGTGGCTGTGACCAGGAAGGGATCTCTGTGAGTGTGTGGGGTTGTGTCTGTGTCCTCGAGTTTCTGATCTGGTGGCTTGCCCTTGCTAGCAGCAGAGGATGACACTTCAGGGGTCACAAGCCACTGACCTGTCTGAAAGGCAAGTCTGGGGGTCACTGAGACCTATGCAAGGCCGTGGGTTTTGTACAGGTGTGACAAGGAGTGGTGAGGGGTGCCTGGGCAGAGCTCACCTGTAGATAGGGGATGACCTTGCAGAGGGCATGGCCAAACAGCCAGGACTCAGTGATGTCCACCAGCAGGCTGGCCGGCAGGCAGATGGCAGTCACCAGAACGTCAGCCAGGGACAGGTTGACGATGAAGTAGTTGGTGACCGTCCTCATGTGGTGGTTCCGCCACACGGCCAGGCAGACTGCAGGGTGCGGCGAGGTGAAGCGGGTGGCAGAGCCACACCCATCCTAGTTCTGCCCAATCAGCGAGCCCCTCCCCCCACCCAACCCCCTTCAATCCCCAGGGAAAGCCGGCAGCATTGCCGGGCAAGCCCTGGACCTACCCAGCGTGTTGCCCACCAGGGCCACGACGAACACAGCCACATAGGCTGCGATGAGGACCCACTCGTACTGTTTTGGGTACAGATAATCACGCCACAGATAGCGGAGAAACTCGTCTTCATAGTCTGGAGGCACAGGGGACGGCTCTCTGCTGGCAGGGGGGACCCCCATCTGGGCCCCTGGGGTGGCTGAGGGCTCCATGAGCTCAGGAGCCGCTGTAGCGGAGAGGCATCCTAGGATCTGCAGAGGGAGAGGAGGGAACCTGGGCCAGCCCTCAGCCCACTCCCTTCAGGGTGCCTGGAGGCTTGCACCCAGGTCTTTTCAGGTCTCAGCCTCAAACTTCCTGAAGGGAGGAAGGAAAGGAGGGAGTGGGGAAAGAGAGAAGGAAGGAAATATTAGGGATTGTGCCAGGAGCTTTGCATATAAGTTCCCTCTTAATTCTCACAGTCATGAAATTGGTGGAGGGAGACAGACCTGGGTTGCATCCCAATTCCACACCAGTTGCCTTGGGTAGCTTACCTGGCCTCTTTCAGCCTCGGTTTCCCCATCTGTCTAATGGGGTGACAGCCTTACCTACCTTACAGGACCACGATGAGGAGTAATGAGCTCCGATGCGTGCCAAGTGCTTCACCAAGAACCTGGTACGAGAAGGTAGTTTCGGGGACGTTTCCGATTACCATTATTAGAGTACCCTGCTTTGCAGACGAGACCGAAGCTCAGAGAGATTGAGTCTCTTGCTCAAGGTCACAAGGCTCCTAAGCCAGGTCTGTTCGAACCCACCAAACACCGTAGATTTGGGAGGAGAAGCCATCCCGATTGCAAATATTTCTTGAGCCAGTTCAGAGGCTTTAACTTTGGGTTGGGAAAACGGGCCAAGGGAGGTGTTAGAGACCCAAGCCCCACCCGCCATACCTGCCAGACCCTCCGGTGGGCACTCGCGGACACGCACACATACAACACACACACAGCGGCGGTGGTGCTCGGAGGGACTGACGACCCGTTGCGAGCAAGGGGAGCATCCAGGCCCCCTAAAAGGACCCCTTTGGGTTCCCAGGGCCGCGGCGCTCCCCGACGGCCGCCAGGAGCCGCTGTTCCGGCGCCCGGGTCGCTCTCCATTCATAAATCCAGCCAGCCCAGCTCCCCGCCCCTCCCTCCTCCCGCACTCAGCCCCTCCTTCCCCCGGCTGGGCTAGGACGACCCCGGCCAGGTGCGGGAGGGTTGCGGATCCCTGGAGACTCCTGGGGAAGGGAAGGGGACGCCTTCATACCCCACTGAATGCCGGCAGGCCCGCTCCGTCCGCGGGACCTTCCTGCACCTCGGGGGCTGCGGGGGGCTCCGGGAAGGCGCGGGGAGCGAGGGCACTCGGAGCCTGCCTGGAGGAGAGCAGCGCTGGCCGAGGAGCCAGTCTCCCAGCACCCAGGTTACCCCCCGAGAATCTTGGCTCCTCCCATCCCTCGCCGCGGGTCCTTTGGAACCCCCATCCTGGGCCTGGGGGTCCCCCACACCCCGCACCTGTTGGCTCCGGGACCCGGGCGTTCTCGGCTGCTGGTCCCCGGACCTGGCACCGGGGACTTCGCCTTCCTGCGAGGAAGGCCGAGCCTCTGGGGGCCCGGGCTGCAGGAGGGGGCCGGGGCAGCCCCCTCCCTAGGCTGCGCTGCCTCGGCTCGCGGGGCTGAGCGCGATCCCCGGCAACTGCGCGGGCTGTGGCTCGGCGCGGGCTCCGCCGGGCTGCGCGCTGCGGGGAGGGAGGGCCGGCGGGAGGGGCAGGGCGGGGTGGGAGCCCCCAGACGGTCTTGGCTCCGTGTCTTCCAGCCCCGAGACCCGCAGGGCGGAGGGAGACGCTCGTTCCTTCTCGCCTCCCACTTCACGCTTCCATCCCACCTCCATTCATGCGTCCATCCGTTCATTCATTCCATCCTCATTCATTCAACATTTATGCCCCTGGCCACCCTGCATTCTGGGCGCACTTAGTGTGTGCCGGCGGGCCTGGCAGCTTCAGAGGGCCACAGTGCAGAGGTGGAGCCCAGCCCCGCCTCTCCTTGCTGCCTCACCTAACTGAGGAGGAGGATGGCACAGGTGGGTCATAGGGGTGAGACAGAGAGGATGCCTGCACCGCCTCCAGCCTAGCTCCGGATGCTGCTGGAACAGCTAGCTCCCAACGATGCCAGAGAGCCCTGCTCGCCCGTCTCCCAGCCCCCCATCTTATCTGCCCCCAGTTCCTCTTTTTGTTATACCTACTGTTCCCCCCAAAAATCAAGGACGCCGGTGGGGACAGAAGTGGGGGTTCGTTAATTCCACAAATAACGATTTATTAAGCTGTGTGCCAGGCCATGAGTTCTAATAATACAGCTACCGTTTGGATAATGCATATGATGCCTGCTCTCATTTAATCTTCATATCAACCTGGTGAGGTGGTCGTTATTGTCCCCATTTTACAGATAAGGACACTGGACCCACATGGGGCAATGACTTGCCCAAGGTCGCACAGCAGAGGCAGAGCTGGGCTTTAAGCCTCTGCCCCTCTCAGGCCTCTAGCCTCTCTCACCAGACAGAGGCTCCCTCCCCTGCAAAATCTCTCTGGCTGCTGGGGGAGGCAGGTGCACACCCAGGCAATTAACCTGTGGTGTGAGGAGGGTGTGAGGGCCCTGGGGGCTGTGGGGCACAGGAGGACAGACCAACTCAGCCAGGGCATGAGAACAGGCTTCCTGGAGCAGGGGCATCTCCATGGAGACCTGAAGAATAAGAAGGTAGCCCTGCAAGGGGGATTGTGGTATTCGAGGAGAGGCATTCGAGGTCAGGAAACAGCAGATGCAAAGGTTTGAAGGTTGGGGATTCTGGAAATCACAGGTAGATGAAGGGTGACTGCCTGAGCATCATGCAGTCACCTTGGCCATCCCCTAGCTCAGCATAGGACCTTCCTAACATGTCACCCTCTGAAACTCACACTCTTTCCCTCCTGGGAGGTGACTCCTGGGATGTAACCACCATCTTTCCCATTGCAGCCAAAGCCCTTTTCAAAGGCTCTGGAGATGCGCCATTAGGCATAGGAGGTGTGGGAGAGGAACTGGAGCAGCATAAGGGAGGGGGCCAGTGACCTTAACCTCTGCAGAACAGGAGGATGGACTGAAGCTAAACCCAAGGCAGAACTTTGTCGTTGGGCAGGTATGGCATCGGCATGGTGTGTGATGTCTTGCCTTCCCTAGGTGCTGACCAAGGTAGGAGAATGAGTGAAGGGACTCAGAAGAGGGGCTGCTGTGTGTGTGTGTGTGTGTGCGTGCGTGAATGTGTGGGTGCATGCATGTCTGCATATGTGTGCATGCGTGTGTGTTTGTGTTTGAGTCTTGAATTCAAGTAAGGGCTGCGGTGTGTGTCTAGGGAATCCAGTGTGTTTGAGTCTGACTGTGCGTATGAGCAGGGGGTGGGCTCTGGGTTGATGACTGGAGGTCACTCTGGGTGGGATGTGTCTGTCTGGGTCCTGATCTGTCCCTGTGTTTTGGCATTTGTGTCTATGGGGGATGTGTATGTGTGAGGAGATGACTGTTTCTCAGTGTGGATCTGAATGTTCAACTGTGGCTTTGACTAGCACTGGCCTCCCAGTGTGTTTCCCTGTGAGTGTGGGAATGTGAGTGTGGCCATGCCTTTGTGTGTAAGGCTCTGTAAGTGTGCGTATGTGGAACTTGGTACATCTGTTCCCACGGCAATGACTCATCTTATCCCCCCACATTCTCCCCGCTACCTGGAGCTGTGACTGTTTGCTATGTAGGGGCTGAAGAGGGGGCTGCAGCATGTGGGGGGATGGGAGGCAGATCTTGTGGGGACACTCCAATGACAGCTGCGGCAAACAAGGTGCAGCCAGCGGTGTGGAAGGTACAGATCCATGTTTGTCTGTGTGAGCGGTAGGCACCGGCCAAGCCCAGCATAGCCCAGGCTTAGAACCTAGCCCAGAGTGCAGATCTCTGTATTTCAGGGCCTCCCAGATACCATGGGTTGGAGTGGGCAAGGGGCTCGCTAGGTTCCCCCAAGTCAAGATACAGGGTGGTGCATGTCTGTGTAGGGAGGAAATCATGGCTGAGAATTCCCCCCAGTATACAATGTCACAGAGTCAGTCCCATCTCCACTTAAGAGGGATCTCAATTGCCAACCTTCCCCCACCCTTTATCCCTTGGTGCCCCAAAGGTGGCGGCTCCCCAGGTCAAGGGATCCTGAGAGATTCCTGCCATCACAAGCAACAGATCTCCCTGTCTTCCCTATCAGACGCTGGCCAGGGATTTTCAAGCCAGCAGCAGGAGCCAGGGCTCTGGCCTGGAGGCACTAGGCCTGGCAGCCCCTCTGGTCCTGAATCTGGCCTATTTAGCCACAGCCTAAGGGTGGGAGAGGCCAGTTATTTGGCCTAGATGGGCATGAGAAAGAGTGGGTGTATGCTCAGAGAAAATCCTGGGGGCGTGGTGGTGGGAACCAGTAGTGTTCTAGAAGACCTACAAGAAGCTGCAGGATTTTGGTCCTCGGGCACAACAGCACTGGCTCTGGGAACCCTGGCAAAATGCCCATGTCCAAGGGAGGGCCCCAGGGACCTCAGGTCCTCCATGTCCAGGCTGGGCTCCCAGCCCTGGCGCCTCCTCTGCCCAGGAAGGGCTGGCCTCAGGGCTTTGCTGTGCTTGAGCTGTCTGTCAACAGGGGCCCACACGACCTCTTTCCTGGAACCAGCCAGCTCCAGCCTTGTTGATCTAATCCTGAGCCTCTGAGCCACAGGTCCCTGTCATATCCATCTTCAAGTGTCACCCTAGGCACTGGCCCCAGGGGCTACCTCCTCCTCCTTCCCAATCCTGCTGTGACTTACAGTAACCTCTGTCTGGCTAGGACTAGAGTAATTGGAATGTAATTGGGTTTCCTCTTGCTAATGCCGCTACAGACCTGGGCACGTGGATAGGAAAACTCTGAGGAAGGCAGAGGTGCTTTGTAGAAGAGCAGAGACCAGGCAGCAGGCCGAGGTGTGGCGTGGGTGAGGGGAGGCCAGCAGAGATGGGCTGTGCTTCAGGAAAGGGGGATTCTGAGGGCGGAGCCTAGGAGGCCACTGAGCAGCTGCGGTGTTTTGGTCTTTGGGCCAACAGCAGTGGCCTCTGGGAGCTCATGCCCAGGGAGGGACCCAGAGACCTCCTGTTCCCCATATCCAGGTCCTCAGCCTTTGTGCCTCTTCTCCTCTGGATGGCCCCCCTCCTTCAGGGTCTGGGTGGCTTGAAGGAGACAGGCAGCCACTAGGAGAGGAGGAGCCCAGGACCCAGAGTCAGGCATTCTCTGTGACTCCCAAAGCTAGAGATCATTTTCCTCTGTTGTTTTGTTTTGTTTTTTGAGACAGTCTTGCTCTGTTGCCCAACCTGGAGTGCAATGGCACGATCATGACTCACTGCAACCTCCACTTCCTGGGGTCAAGTGATTCTCCTGCTTTGGCCTCCCAAAGTGCTGGGATTACAGGTGTGAGCCACCACTCCCGGCCTAGAGAGCATCTTCAAGCCAGTGGCAGGAGCCAGGAAGAAGGGGCTGGAACCGGCAGCCTTCTGTCTGTCCACTTACCCATATACTCACTCAACAAACAAACTCTGAGGCTGGGTAGGCTACAGAGACGGAGACTCTCCTGGTTAGGCTAGGGAGACCCTCATGGAGACAAGTGGACAGGGGTGGTGTGAAATGCATCAGGATGGAGCCTGTGGAGGCAGGATAGGGGCGGAATGGGACAGCACCAACAACAGGGCACAGAAACCACAGAAAATACATCTCCTCCCACCTGCCCTCACCCTGCCCCTGGTGTTGACGGGAGGTCAGGAGCCAGGCTTCGGGGTCAGGAAGACGGGGATTAGACCACCACTGTGCTGCTTACTACTGGGTGATCTCGGGCTGGTCACTTCCTTCATCTCTGTGATAGGCTAAATAATGGTCCCCAAAGATGTCCACGTCCTAACCCCCAGAACATGTGGCTGTGTTCCATGCAAAAGGGGCTTTGCAGATGTGGCTAAATTAAGGGTCTTGAGATGGGAAGCTTATCCTGGATTATGCAGGTGGGCCCAGTGTGACCACATGGTCCTTATAAGAGGGAGCTGGGAGGGTCAGAAAGAGAAGACAGGATGATGAAGAGGAAATGCAGCCCTGCCAACCCCTTGATTTTAGCCCCACAAGACTCATTTTGGACTCCTGACTTATAGTGCCGTAAGAGAATAAACTTGTGTTGTTTTTATTTGTGTATATATATATACATATTATATACATACATATATAAACATATTATATACATACATATAATATATACACATTATATACATACATATAATATATACACATATTGTGTATATGTGTGTGTGTATATATATATATATATATATTTTTTTTTTTTTTTTTTTTTTTTGAGACAGAGTCTCACTCTGTTGCCCAGGCTGGAGAGCAGTGGAGCAATCACCGCTTACTGCAGCCTTGACTTCCCCAGATCAAGCAATCCTCCTGTTTCAGTCTCCCAAGTAGCCAGGATCACAGGCACACACCACCACACCTGGCTAATTTGTGTATTCTTTGTAGAGATAGGGTTTTGCTATGTTGCCCAGGCTGGTCTCGAACTCCTGAGCTCAAACCATCCACCTTCCTCGACCTTTCAAAGTGTTGAGATTACAGGTGTGAGCTACTGTGCTCGGCTTTGTGTTGTTTGAAGCTGCTAAATTTGTGTTAATCTGTTACTGTGGCAATAGAAAACTAACAGCTTCTCTGTACCTCGCTTTGCTGGTTATAAGATGAAACTAACAAGGACCTTTGCCATACAGAATTTGTAAGGATCCCCTGAGACCAGATAGGTGTGCAGGGCATCAAGAGCTGGGGCACCAGCAGGGCAGAGACAGACATAATCATACCCATGCACATATTTAAAAATAATTTAACATTTTAAGAAGCCGAAGCGGTCATCATTTGTCAGACATCGTGACACTTAAGTGGACATTTGGTATTGTTTTGAGCCATGTATTGGTGCTGGGGGCTGCTAAAGATCTAAACCCTAAAATAATAAATAATATTAGTAATAAACAATGGCCATAGTAAATGTGTGCTGGTATGATTATTTTAACAAAGGGACACACAAATGGGGGAAGGAAAAAGGAGGGGCCTGTTCTTCCTGGGAGGTTGTGTGTATGTGTGTGTGTGTGTGTGTGTGTGTGTGTATGCTGGGAAAGGTGGGGAGCTGGGGTTTCAAACTATAACCTGGATCACCAGACATTTGAGGAAAATATTTAACAGGGCAGAGAAAGACCAAGATAAACAGAAAAAATTTCCAGAGGCAATTTGGGCTAGGTATTGAGGGATGAATAGGAGCTCATGGCTAGGCTTTGAATGAGACACGCTAGGCAGGAGTGGGAGAGGAAGAAGGGGCAGTATTCCGGGTAGATGGGACAGCATGAGCACAGGCAAGGGGTGGGCATGGTGAAAAGCCTGTTGCAAACTAGTATGCCACAAATACTAGTTTGGCCTGAGCGTATTCCCATGAAGAGAAGCAATGAGAAACAAAAAGATGGGTGAAACGCTGGCCTCCAGGGCAGGCTGAGGTGCTTGAACTCAATCTATCCCAAAGATGGTGGGAGGGTTTAACCCAGGTGCAACACAGACAGGTCGGCAGTTTTGTCCTACAACTTAAGCAGATTTGAAATTAATAATACATTTTCCTTGTAAAATATTCAAACCATTCAGAATAAATGAAAAGCATTATTTTTATTTCTGTGGATTACTATTGACTCCTGTATTTGAATATAGCGACTGTAACAAAGAGCCCCACCAAATGACAGTGGCTTTGAAAGTTGAAAGTGTTTTTCTTGGCTGGGCGAGGTGTCTCACACCTGTAATCCCAGCACTCTGGGAGGCCAAGGCGGGTGGATCACTTGAAGTCAGGAGTTTGAGACCAGTCTGGTCTCAATATGGTGAAACTAAAAGTACAAAAATAAAAAAATTCTACTAAATTTTTCTACTAAAAGAATTTTTACTAAAAATACAAAAAGTAGCTGGGCGTGGTGGTGTGTGCCTGTAAGCCCAGCTACTCGGGAGGCTGAGGCAGGAGAATCGCTTGAACCCAGGAAATGGAGGTGCAGTGAGCCGAGATCGTGCCACTGCCCTCCAGCTGGGCGACAGAATGAGACTTGGTCTCCGAAAAAAAAAAAAAAAAAGGTGTCTTTCTCTCTCCAGGGCTGGTCTGGCAACTCCAATATCATCAGAAAGCCAGAATTCTGCCAGGATAGAAGAGTATCATGGTTACATGAACAGATTCTAGGACCATATTATATGGGTTTAAACCATGGATCTGCCACTTACCAGCTGTGTGATCCTGGGCATGCTATTTAGCTTCTCTATTTTGAGTTTCATCATCTATAAAAGGGGATGATATAGTACCCATCGGTGGTAGGGAGAATAATAGATGTCTGAGGCCTAATCTCTAGAATCTTTGAATGTTACCTTACGCGGCAAAAAGGACTTTGCAGAAGTGATTAAGCTAAACATTTTGAGTTGGGGGTATTATCCCGGATTATCTGGGCGGGCTCCATGAAATCCAAGGATCCTTATAAGAGGGAGGCAAGAGGTCAGAGCAGTGATAGGAGATGTGAGGGTGGAAGCAAGTGGTTGTGGTGATAAGAGGAAAGGCCCACAAGCCAAGGAATGCAGATGACCTGTAGAAGCTGAAGAAGGCAAGGAAATGGATTTTCCTGAGTCTCCAGAAGGAAAGAAACACGAATTTTAGATGTCTGACCTCCAGAACTGTAGGAGAATAACTTTGTGTTGCTTGAAGCCACTAAGTTTGTGGTTAATTTGTTACAGCAGCGATAGGAAGTGACTACATATCCCCATTGGGTTAAATGAGTTAACACATGCAAAACAGATTGAAAGGTGCCTGATGGGTACTTAGCATATATATAACTGTTAGCTACTATTATAATATTTATGGCAAAACTCTTGGCTTAGGCTGGGTGGAGTGGCTGACACCTGTAATCCCTGCACTTTGAGAGGCCAAGGTGGGTGGGTGGATCACTTGAGGTCAGGAGTTCGAGACCAGCCTGGCCAACGTGGTGAAACCCTGTCTCTATTAAAAATACAAAGATTAGCTGGGTCTGGTGGTACACACCTGTAATAGCAGCTATTCAGAAGGCTGAGGCATGAGAATCACTTGAACCTGGGAAGCAGAGGTTGCAGTGAGCTGAGATCATGCCACTGCACTCCAGCCTGGGTGACACAGCAAGACTCTCAGAAAAATTAAAAAACTCTCGACCTACATCAGAGGTGGCTGGTCACGTCCATAATTCAACTAAGTGGAAAGGCACATCACTTCTGCTAACATCAAGTTGACCTAAATTTGGTCACCTGATCACATGTAGCTGCAATGGAGGCTGGGAAATATAATTTTTGTCTGGGTAGCCATGTCAGGTGGTGTCCAGCTGAGATGTAAGAGTTCTGTGACTAAAGGTAGAGGAAGCGGTGGTTATTGAAGAACTAACAGCATCTGAAACAATTCCTACTATGAAAGACGAGTTTATGGCTGGGTGTGGTGGCTCACACCTGTAATGCCCACGCCTGTAATCCCAGCACTTTGGGAGGCCAAGGCTGGCAGATCACTTGAGCCTAGAAGTTCAAGACCAGCCTGGGCAACATGGGAAAACCCCATCTCTACAAAAAATACAAAAAATTAGCTGGGCTTGGTGGCAGGTGCCTGTAGTCCCAGCTACTTGGGAGGCTGAAGTGGGAGGATCATCTGAGCCCTGGATATTGAGGCTGCAGTGAGCTGTGATTGCACCACTGCACTCCAGCCTGGGCATCAGAGCAAGCCCCTGTCAAAAAAAAAAAAAAAAAAAAAAAAAAGGAAAGGAAAAAGACAAAGAAAGAAAAGAGATGAATTTAGCAAAGGTAACTTCCCTCCAGAGTTTGGTTAGATACAAATATTTCCAGCTCTTTTTTCTTGTGCCATTAATTTCATGCACTATCTGTTAACTCCCCACTGTGTAAGATGAGACATCACAATTGCTTTCTCTCCTAATTCCTTTTGCTAAACTGCTACATTTGCATCTAGTTCTATATCCATAATTAAAATGTTCTAGTTTTGTGTATTGTCTATCTCTGAATTTCAAATATTCAAAATCAATAAAGTGTTCTTAAACAATATTATGATTATATAAACATTATTCTCTGCAGAGCCAAATAGAATCCTGGGACACATAGAGAAGGAATTATAATCTTATGGTTTAAATGCTGCTCAAAGGGAAATGCTCCAGGCTTCAAGCTCAAGTGTATTCTCCTCCACTCCCTCAGCTATTCAGAGTCATATGACATTTTAATTCACTTCATATTTGGACCATGACTTTCTTACACAATTTCTTGTTCTCATGGAGTTTCTAATTGCTTTCCTCTTTTCTCCTTGAGAGAAGAAACATATGCCTTTTAAGTCAAGTCATTAAAATCTTCCAGCTTCTTAATTACATTATTTGTTGAATGAAGCCCATTTTCTTCCTAAAGACGTTCTTCTCCAAACCCTCTGACTTCCTGTTCTAATTTTGATGGATGGCTTTATGGACCTCTGGTATTTCTACTCACTGTGCTACTGGGTTAATTCCACTGTTTTGTGAATCTGTTATGTCTCTCTTTCTCGAATTATGTCTCTTTATCTCAAGTATATTTTCAAATAACATTTTTAAAAGGGGTGCATGGAAGGAAAGCTTTCTGAATCTTTGCATGTCTGAAAATGTCTTTAGGTTGTCCTTTCACTGACAGTTAGGGAGCATGAACCAGCAGGCTTAGGGTACGTGGCAGAGGGCAGATACGCAAACAGACACTCTAGCCTCCACCCTGGGCCACATAAGGACGAATTTACTCTAGACATCAACACTCCCTGTAGGCACTCTAGTCCTTAGGAAAAATATCACTCACTTTTTTTTTTCTTTTTTTTTTTGAGACGGAGTCTCATTCTGTCGCCCAGGCTGGAGTGTAGTGGTACGATCTTGGCTCACTGCAACCTCCGCCTCCCGGGTTCAAGCAATTCTCTTGCCTCAGCCTCCTGAGTAGCTGGGACTACAGGCACGTGCCACCATGCCCGGCTAATTTTTATATTTTTAGTAGAGACGGGGTTTCGCCATGTTGGCCAGGCTGGTCTTGAGCTCCTGACCTCAGGTGATCCACCTGCCTCAGCCTCCCAAAGTACTGGGATTACAGGTGTGAACCACTGCAACTGTCCAAGACGACTTAATTTTTTTAGAAAGCTGTTCCCTCTCTTTAAAAATCTCTTCCCTCCCTGTATGTTCCAGATGTCTGCATTTGTTAGGGGGTGGGGTGTTTATGGCGAATACTGGCTTGTTACTCACTAAATAGGCTTTTACTTGAGTATTTTCTAAACTTTTGTTATTCTTATACCACATCTCAATTTTTGTGGCATCTTCTTGCTACTTTATTGTTATGTACTTATGTATGGTATGATGGTTAATATTAGGTGTCAACTTGATTGGATAAAGGGATGCCTAGATGGCTGGTGGTGTTTCTGGGTGTGTTTGTGAGGGTGTGGGCAGAGGAGATTGACATTTGAATTGGTGGACTGAGAGAGGAAGACCCACCCTCAATGTGGGCGGATGCCATCCTGTCAGCCGCCAGCAGCTGGAACAAGGCAGGTGGAATGAAGATGGGATAACTTTGTTTGCTGATGTTGAGCAACTTTCCATACGCCTGTTTGCCATTTGTATGTCTTCTTTTGAGAAATGTCTGTCCAGGTCTTTTGCCCATTTTTAATCAGATTATTAGATTTATAGAGTTGCTTGAGCTCCTTATATATTCCTTTTTTTTTGTAGAGATGGAGTATCGCTGTGTCGCCCAGGCTGAGTGCAGTGGCTGATCTCAGCTCTCTGCAACCTCTGCCTCCTGGGTTCCAGCAGTTCTCCTGCCTCAGCCTCCCGAGTGGCTGGGACTACAGGCACACGCTGCCACGACTACAGGCACACGCTGCCACGCTTGGCTAATTTCTTTTGTATTTTAGTAGAGGTGGGGTTTCACCATGTTGCCCAAGCTGGTCTCGAACTCCTGAGCTCAGGCAATCCACTCGCCTTGGCCTCCTAAAGTGCTAGGATTACAGGCGTGAGCCACCGCGCCAGGCCCAGCTCCTTATATATTCTTGTTATTAACCCCTTGTTGGATGGATGGTTTGCAGGTATTTTCTCCTGTTCTGTGGGTTGTATCTTCACTTTGTTGATTGTTTCCTTTGCTGTGCAGAATCGTTTTAACTTGATGTATTCCTATTTGCCCATTTTTGCTTTGGTTGCCAGTGCTTGTGGGATATAATTCAAGAAATCTTTTCCTATGTCTACTGTCCTGGGGAATTTTCTTGCAGCAGTTTCATAGTTTGAGGTCTTAAAGTTTTTAACTCATTTGACTGGATTTCTGTATATGGTGAGAGATAGGGGTCTAGTTTCATTCTTCTGCATATGGATATCCAGTTTTCAAGGGGGTCTCCTTTAAATAGTCCTTTTCCTCCTCACCCAGCTTCTGACATGCTGGGAAAGAAAGCAAAATACTGATTATGGAAGAACAATATCCCTTTTATTGTTGATGATATAAAGTGGGGGCCTTAGTGGAGGACAAGAGCTAGAGTCCTCCCAGCTGAACCTTGTCACAGCCTCACTACCTACTAACAAGCATGACTTGACCCCACGCCCCATGTCATGGGCTCACAGCCTCGGTCATGCCTCTGCTGACCACTCTTGGGGTCCTGGTATGTCTGGCCTCATTGACAGAGTGGACTGAGTTTTTGCAGGAGCTGAAGAGACTACTGGAAGAGAGAATTTTTCTTATGGACCAAGGAGCAGGAAGCTGAGAGCTTGGCCCAGAAAACCTTGGTTATCAGAAGGGCGCGGTGGCTCACACCTGTAATCCCAGGACTTTGGGAGGCTGAGATGAGTGGATCACCTGAGGTCAGAAGTTTGAGACCAGCCTGACCAACATGGTGAAACCCCATCTCCACTAAAAATACAATATTAGCCGGATGTGGTCGTGGCGTGCATCTGTAATCCCAGCTACTAGGGAGGCTGAGGCAGGAGAATTGCTTGAACCCAGCAGATGGAGGTTACAGTGAGCCGAGATCACGCTGTTGCATTCCAGGCTGGGTGACAGAGCAAGCTTCCGTCTTAAAAAAAAGGGATAAATGGTATAAACCACTGGAGAGGAAGAAATAAAATGGTCATCTATATTTATAGATCATGTGATCGTCTACATAGAAAATCTAAGAGATTCTACAGACAAACTATTAAAACTGTTGAGAAGGTTCATGTTGAGAAAGAATTTTCCATGGGTCTGGTTCGTTTCTGTATGCCCTGCACACAGAGGCACTAACTGCTCTTTTGTTCTGGACTGTCTTTTCAAGGATGTTGGTATATCAACCATCTTTGGAACATATAGTTAGTGTCTCCTTCTTGAACAGGAGACTGATTACTCTCCGGCCTAATAATGTCTCCCTTTGTGATGTCAACCTAAAAAACAGAGAAAGAGGCTCTCTAAAAGAAAATGATATCTATTCGGGGATAGGCATTGAAATGGGAATATGTGTGCCATAGTATACTATATGCATATTCATGGGGATAAAGGCAAAAGATTTTGAGGGAAAAATGAGGAGGTTTCCATCATTGTTCAAGATAATTATCCTTGGCTACAAGGATCAATAATAAGGACGGCACTAGTCTGAGGTTGGACAGGCAATCTCTGGGCAGATAGCCTTGCAATATTTTATGTGTAAGATTGTGATGGTTGTTGCAGTCTTTTGGGATAGTATTTGTTGTTGTTGTTTTTTAGACAGGGTATCACTCTGTTGCCCAGGCTGGAGTGCAGTGGCTTCATCACAGCTCACCGCAACCTCTGCCTCCCGAGCTCAAGTGATCCTTTTGCCTCAGCCTCCCAGGTATCTGGAACTACAGGCATGCACCACCATGCCTGGCTAATTGGGATAGTTCTTGTGATTAGGCAACTTGTGCATGAGAGCTGTCTCTTCATGACCTTCTCCAGCCCTATTTGTCACTTTTAACATAAGTGACTCCATTTTGATTCGGATAACTTTTACAGTAGCAGAGATCAGGGATTTCAGTTCCCTAAACTCAGGGTTCCTCTGCTATTATACAAACTCACTGAATGTGCGTCATCTGTCTATACCACCCCCACTGCCCTCAACATCACTGTGGGACTTGGGGGGTAAGTGAAACTATTGACTCAGACATGAAACTGATGCTACTTCCTGGGCCATGAGTAATAAAGTCCTTTGTCTCTGACCCAAGACTCTCAAGTCTTCTGCCAGCATCCACAATCCTGTGACAGCTAAGGATCTGGGCTGGCCTCCTCCCACCTCTGCCTCCCAAAATGTTGGGATTATAGGCATGAGCCACCACACCTGGCAAAAAGTTTTTAACAATCAGAAAGTTTTAATAAAGTAAAAAAGTTACTGAACCGAAGGTTAATTTATTTTTAAAGAAAAATTTAAAAATCTATTTAGTGTAGCCTGAGTGTACAGTTTATAAAGTCTACAGTAGTGTAGAGTAATGTGCTAGGCCTTCGCATTCACTCACCACTCACTGACACTCAAGAAACTTCCAGTTCTGCAAGCTTCACTTATAATAAGTGCCCTATACAGATGTACCATTTAAAAATCTTTCATAATATATTTTTATTGTAACCTCTCTATGTTTAAATATATTTAGATACACAGATACTCACCATTGCATTGCCTACAGTAACCAGTATAATAACATGCTGTACAGGTTTGTATCCTAGGAGCAACAGGCTGTACCACGTGGCCTAGGTGTATATGTAGTAGGCTATCTTATCTAAGTGTGGGTAAGTACACTCTGTGATGTTCACACAACAATCAAATCCTCTCTCAGAACATATCCCAGTTGTTAAGCAACAAACATAAAATGCTATTTATAAAAGACACCATTTATAAAAGCATAAAAAACCCTATGGGATACCTAGGAATAAACCTAAGAGATAAGTAATATTTTTATGGAGAAAATTATACTTTCTTTTTCTTTTTTTCTTTTTTTTGAGACGGAGTCTTGCTCTGTCGCCCAGGCTGGAGTGCAGTGACATGATCTCGGCTCACTGCAACCTCCGCCTCCCGGGTTCAACAGATTCCTGTGCCTCAGCCTCCCGAGTAGCTGGGACTACAGGAGCCTGCCACCATGCCCAGCTAATTTTTGTATTTTTAGTAGAGACGGGATTTCACCATGTTGGCCTGGGTGGTCTCGATCTCCTGACTTCAAGCAATCTGTCCACCTCAGCCTCCCAAAGTGCTGGGATTACAGGCATGAGCCACCACGCCTGGCCTAAAACTTTCTTGATGGTCATTCAAGAGACCTAGATAAATGGAGAAGTATAATTTGCTCACAGAAGGAAATACTTAATTGTAAAGATGTTATTTTTAAATTAACCTATAAACTTATTTTAGTTTCAATAAGAGGTTCAAAGAAGAGTTTTTTAAAATTAATATCTTGGGAAACATGTCAAGCTTATCCTAAGATCATATGAAAAAACAAATAGTTAAGAGTAGCCAAGGTAATTTTGAAGAAAATTAACAAAATGAGGTGAATCACCCTCCACATAACAAGATGTATACAACCAAAGTCATTAAGGCAGGAGGTATTGGTAGAGGGATGTACAAATAAGTGGATGGGATAGAACTGAAAGCTCAGAAACAGAGCTATGCAGACTGGAAGTTCAACCTATGTCAGAGGTGGCATTTAAATCAATTCCCTTTGATATATGGTGGTGGGAAAACTGGTTTTCCTTGTGGAAGAAAGAAGTATATACCTGTATCACACTGTTAACAAAACTCCCAAGGAATCAAGTCACCATGACTGAGAACCAGCTAGAAACCATAAATAATAAACTTAGACCCCCAAGACTTCCAATATTGGATTTATCAAACATGGAATATAAAACACCATCATTGTGCATAAAATATTTTAGTAAATATAACATCAAATTACAAAAATGAACAAGCAAAAAGATACTCTAAGAAATGATCAGGCAGGGCGGGCACAGTGGCTCACACCTGTAATCCCAGTACTTTGGGAGGCCAAGGCAGGAGGATTGCTTGAGCCCAGGTGGTAGAGGCTGCAGGGAGCCATGATCATGAACGCCACTGCAGTCCAGCCTGGGCAACAGAGGGAGACACTGTCTCAAAAAAAAAAAAAAAAAAGTGATGAGGTAGATGTGGAAAAAACAGCTAAATAGAGACAATAGAAAGGAAAATGAGATACTGAAATTAAAAAAAAGAAAGAAAACCTGATGTCTGGGCTGAGTATCAGGTGAAAAACAACATTATAATAGCCACAAGCTGGAAACAATCAGATATTTATCAACAAAAGTATGTATGAGTAAGTTGTGGTATATTCATATATTGGAATAGTATACAGTGGTGAAAATAAACATATGATATTTATTCATAACAAGAATAAATCTTAAAAAATGCAATGTAGAGTAAGAAAGCATGACAAAAATAATACACACTGTAAGATTCCATTTATATAAAATCCAAAAACAGGTTAAAACACATCTTTAGGCATGCACAGAGGACAAAGCCATAAAGAGTAAGCAAGACAATGATTACCATAAGGTCAGGGTAATGGTTTCCTTTAAGAGAAAAAGTAAGAGATTGTGATGGGATGTACACAGGGAGTTTTTAGGAGTGCCTATCCTCTTCTACTTTATGACCTGGGGGGTTACGTAGACGTTTGCTTTATAATTATTATTTAAGCTGTGCAATTGTATTTGATATACCTTTCCTTATTGTGTTATATTTCACAATTTAAAAAATTTGAAGCCGGGCAAGGTGGCTCGTGCCTGTAATCCCAGCACTCTGGGAGGCCAAGATGGGTGGATCACTTGAGGTCAGGAGTTTGAGATCAGCCTGGCCAACATGGTGAAACCCAGTCTCTACTAAAAGTACAAAAACTAGCTGGGCATGGTAGCAGGCATCTGTAATCCCAGCTACTTGGGAGGCTGAGGCAGAGAATCACTTGAACCTGGGAGGCAAAGGTTGTGATGAGCCGAGATCGTGCCACTGCACTCCAGCCTGGGTGAAAGAGGGAGTCTACCTTAAAAAAAAAAAAAAAAAAAAAAAAAAAAAATATATATATATATATATATATATATATATATATATATATATATATGTGAAAAGCACAGTAGGTTAGATATAGCTGAAGAGAAAGCTGAAAGACAGATACCAAGAAATTAACCGGAATTCAACAGAGAGAGACAAGGTGATGGAAAATAGAAAAGAATGTGATACGCGGGAAAAAATAATAGGATCTAACATGTTACTAAGCAAATTTCCAGAAAGAGGGAATAGAAAAGATGGAGGATTGTTGAAAGAAAAGAAGAACAGACATTTTTACCTGGATATATTGAATTGAAACTGGAAAACGCCAAAGCTGAATAAAAACTATTGACAGCCAGAGAGGAAAAATAGATTATGTGCAAAGGAACTGCAATTAGGCAGACAGCAGATTTTGCAACAATAGCCCTTAAAGATAGAAGTCAGAAGAATGATTTCTTCAAAATTCTTAGAGAAAAAAACTGTTCATTCGGAAACATGTACCCAGTAAAGACTATCATTCAAGAATGAGGATTAAAGTCATTTGCAAATTTAAAAAGCACAGGGTTATGATCCAGTGAGTGCACTCTGGGGTGCTTATTCCAGAGAAATGAAACATTTTGTTCACACAGAACTTGCACATGAATGTTCATAGCAGCTTTCTTTGTAATAGCCCAAAACTGGAAACAGCCCAGTATTTTAGTATGTGAATAGTTAAACAAACTATGGTACACCCATACCATGGAATACCACTCAGCAATGAAAAGGAAAGAGCTGTTGATACAACAGTGTGGATGGATCTCAAGAGAATTGTGCGGGGTGAGAAAAAGCCAAAAGACTGTCCCAAAAGGTTATGTGTACTGTGATTCCAGTTGTATAACATTCTTGTTATAACAAAAATTATAGAGATAGAGAACAGATTAGTGGTTGCCAGGGGTTGGGATGTTGGAGGTAGGGAAGTAGTAGTGGCTATAAAAGGGTAACCAGTTCCAATGATGGAATAGTTTGTGTCTTGACTGTGATGACAGTCACACAAGTTTACATGTGCTAAAATTGCATGGAACCACACACACACACACACACACACACACACACTTGCATTTAAAACTGGTAAAACCTAAATAAGATCAGTAGATTGCATCAATGTCATTTTCTTGGCTCTGCTATTGCACTATATTTATGCAAAATGTTACCATTGAGGGAAGGGGGATGTGAGGTATAAGGAATCTTTGTATTATTTCTTACAACAGCATGTCAATCTACAATTATCTCAAAATGAAGTTTAAAAAAAATCTACCAACAGACTTACAGTAAAAGAATGTCTAAATATATACTTCAGAAAGGAAAAAAATGATCGAAAAAGATGCCTGAGATGCAAGAACAAGTTTTGAGGAAATAAAAATGATAAACATGGAGATAAACCTAAACAAACATTGTATAGCATAATGATAATAATGATGGCAATTTGGGGGGCTGAAAACAAAAGAGGCAGGACTAAAATGAAATTTGAATGTAAGGAGGAAGGGGGTGGCTGTTGGAGTTGGAGTTTTCCAAGGTCCTTGTATTATTTGGAAATAGGGTTGGAATATTAAATTTAGGCTTTGTTAAGTGTGCAGCACAAAAATTTAAGGGGAACCACTCTAGGAATAGGAATAGAGTCAATAATTTCCAAACCAGTAGACAGAAAGGTGAAATAAGAAAACAAACAAAAGCTCAGTCTACTTTTCAAAAAGGCAAGAAGGAAACCGCGAAGTGGGACAAATTGAAAACAAAAAGCAACATGGTAGAGACAAACCAAAAAATAACACATTGACAATTCACACTTAGAAGTGAGATGCTTCAAAACACCTCTTTTCATTATCGATTGACTAATCAGTAAAAAAATTAGTAAAGGTATGGAAGATTTGAACAACACAATTAACAAGCTTGATTTAGTGACATAAAGAGAATCCAACACCCAATGCTTATTCTTCTCAAGTACACATGGAACATTTACAGACATGGACTACATTGCAGGCTGTAAAGCAAGTCTTAATTTCAAGAATCACAGTGATACACACCACATTCTCTGGTCAAAATACCATTAAGAGTTGGTGACAAAGAGAGAAATAATACCCACATGTTCAGAAATTTAAAAACACATTCCTGGAAACAACCCAAATGTACATCAACAGTTGAATAGATCAATAAACTGCAATATATTTGTACAACGGAATGCTATACACCAAAACACATCACACACAAGCACACACACACAACCATTGTAACGGACAACAACAGGGATGAACCTCATAGACCTAATTTTGAGTGAAAGAAGCCAGAAAGAGTAGATACTCTCTAATTCCATTTGCATGAAATTCAAAAGGGACCAGAACTAATCTATGGAGATAGAAGTTGGAGTAATAGTTACCTCTGGGGATATGGGGGAGGTTATGACTGGAATTATGAAAATATTCTATATCTTGCTCTAACTTAGGAAATAAAAAAGAACAATAGAATAAACCTAGTGAAAGCAGAACAAAGGAAACGATAAGAACAAAAATTAATAAAACAGAAAACAAAGAGGACTAATGAGCCAAAAGTTGGTTCTTTGAGAAGATAAAAAAAATAGTCAAACCTCCAAGGCTGATTTGTTTTAAAAGGAAGGGCACAAATTAATAAATACTAAGAATGCAAATGATATGATAACTACAGGCCCAGGAGAGATTGAAAAGATAAAAACAGAATGATCTCAACAACGATTTCTTTAATGTTATTATTTATTTCTCATTTCCATTTCTTTTTTTTGTTTTTTGACACAGAGTCTCGCTCTGTCACCCAAGCTGGAGTGCAGTGGTGCAATCTTGACTCACTGCAACCTCTGCCTCCCGGGTTCAAGCGATTCTCTTGCCTCAGCCTCCTGCGTAGCTGGGATTACAGGTGCGCACCACCATGCCTGGCTAATTTTTGTATTTTTAGTAGAGACAGGGTTTCACCATGATGGTCAGGCTGGTCTTGATCCATGCTCCTCGGCCTCTCAAAGTGCTGGGATTATAGGCGTGAGCCACGGTGCCCGGCCTCCATTTATTTTTTATTTTTATTTTTTGAGACAGAGTCTTGCTCTTTCCCCAGACTGGAGTGCAGTGGCACAATCTTGGCTCACTGCAACCTCTGCCTCCTGGGTTCAAGCGATTCTCCTGCCTCAGCCTCTGGAGCAGCTGGGACTACAGGAGCATGCCGCCACGCCCAGCTAATTTTTGTATTTTTAGTAGAGACAGAGTTTCATCATGTCGGCCAGGCTGGTCTCAAACTCCTGACCTCAAGTGATCGGCCCACCTTGGCCTCCCAAAGTGTTGGGATTACAGGTGTGAGCCACCACGCCTGGCCACTTTTCCATTTCTTAATTCAGGTTTGACATTACATTTTATAGACACTTACCCATTACATCTGCATTTTCAAATTTATTTGTGTAATATTGTTTCTTGTGATTAAAATTATCTGTAGTTAAATTCATCTTTTCATTTCTTCTTTCTCTCTCTTTCTTTCTCTCCCTCTCTTTCTTTCTTTTGAGACAGAGTCTCTCTCTGTTGCCCAGGCTGGAGTGCAATGGCACAATCTCAGCTCACTGCAGCCTCTGCCTCCTGGGTTGAAGAGATTCTCTTGCCTCAGCCTCCCTAGTAGCTGGACTTACAGGCATGCACCACCACGGCTGGCTAATTTTTGTATTTTTAGTAGAGGTGGGTTTTCACCATGTTGGCCAGAATGGTCTCGAACTCCTGGCCTCAAGTTACCAGTCCACCTCAGCCTCCCAAAATGCTGGGATTACAGGCATGAGCCACTCCGCATGTCCTCCCCTTTTCATTTCCAATATTATTTGGGCCTTCTTTTTTTTTTTTCTCAGACTTGCTAGAAATAGATCTATTTTATTAGTCACTTGTTTTGACCATCTCTATTGTTTCTTTGTTTTCTGTTTTATTGATTTCTTTCTCTATTATTTCCTGCTATTTGGCGGGGGATGGGGTGCTGTTATTATATTGTCTTTTTCTGATTTCCTAAATTGGATGCTGAATCATTAATGTGTCATCTTTATTCTTATCAAATGTATGTATTTAAGAATATACATACATAGTCCCTCAAGGATTGCTTTAGCTATATTCAAACCTTTATCCAGCACTTTGGGAGGCCGAGGCGGGCAGATCACAAGGTCAAGAGATCGAGACTATCCTGGCCAACATGGTGAAACCCCCGTCTCTACTAAAAATACAAAAATTAACCAGGCGAGGTGGCATGTGCCTGTAGTCCTAGCTACTCGGGAGGGTGAGGCAGGAGAATCACTTGAACCTGGAAGGTGGAAGTTGCAGTGAGCTGAGATCACGCCACTGCACTCCAGCCTGGCGACAGAGAAAGACTGTCTTAAAAAAACAAAACAAAACAAAAAAACAAAACCTTTGTATTCAGGTTGTCTGATATTTGTAAAGTGACACCAGCTTTCTGTTGCTCAGTATTTGCCCGATGCATTTAGCTGCAAGAATGAAGGCCAACTACAGCGACTGAAACTAACTGATGTACTGAGGTATTTTTGTTGTTGTTTTGTTTTTGTTTTTATTTTCTTGAGACAGGGTCTCACTCTGTTATCAAGACTGGAGTGCAGTGGCACGATCATAGCTCATTGCAACCTCAAACTGCTGGGTTCAAGTGATCCTCCTGCCTCAGCCTCTCCAGTAGCTAAGAATACAGGTGTGCACCACATGCCTGGCTAACTTCCTTAGTTTTTGTAGAGACAGGGCCTTGCTATGTTGCCCAGGTGGGTCTCAAGCTCCTGGCCTCAAGCAATCTTCCCAACTCAGCCTTCCAAAGTGTTGGGATTATGGGCATGAGCCACCATGCCCGGTCAGTCATCCTTAAATTTTTAACATGTATACTTCAGTTTTAAAGTCTGAAGTTAATCAATTTCCACCTCTAGCACAACCCTAGAATGCTTTTGAACTCTGATCATACTGTCCTGTCTGTCATTATATTGTTTTCCCAGTTTTTTTTTTTTTTTTTGGCCATGCCTTGTTTTTCTTTTTAATCAGCCTTTTAAATTTTTTTCTTATGAAGTCTCTGCTTGTTTGAATTGTCCATACTTAATGATTTTTTAATTCTCCACTTCTTCTTACAAACCACTTCTTCCTTCTGAGTTTATCTCCTAGATTTTCCATATTAACTTAGTCCGATATCTTGCCAGAACCGGAGGTCCCCATGGTGTTTTCCTGTGATTTTTTAAAACCTTGATTGCATCTCTAGCCATAGCCATCTTTTTGTTCCTAATATCGTCTATTTTGTGCTAATGATTTATTTATTTCATTAAGGTTTTAAAAAGACTCATCTCAACTTTAGGTTGTTTTCCGTATCATCCCTTTCTGCTTTATATTTATTATTTCCTTTATTTTATTCTCTGGGGTTTTCTGATATCTCTTCCTGGGGTCTTGAGTTGGATGCTTAATTCATTTGTTACCAATTCTTCCTGTTTTTAATAAACATATTTTCCCTCCAAGTTTCACTTTAGCTTATTGTTATTCAGTTTTAAATATCTTGTAACTTCCATTATATTAATAACTTTCTTCCTAGCCTGTGAATTACTTAGAAATGAATTATTAAGTTACTGAACATATTGGATTTTCTTGGCCAACTTTTTGTTATTGATTTCTAATTTTATTATATTGGGATGAGAGGATGTGACTGATGATATTGATTCCTTGAACAAATTTTAAACTTTCTTTGTTGCCAACTAGGCAGCATTTTTAGAAAAACGTTCCACATGAGCTTGAAAACAATGGGTATTCTGTGGGTGGGGGTGTAAAATTTGTTTATCTAGTAGCTCAAGATCCTGAATTATACTGTACAAACTTCTGTAACCTTACTAATGTTTTGCTACTTGATCCATTGGTTTTAAGAAAGTTCAATTAAAATTTTCCACTTTATCTATAAATTCGTCTATAAATTCCACTTTGTCTATAAACTTCTTGCAGTTCTGCCAGATTTGCTTTATATGTTTCACCAAAATAAACATGTTCTGCGAGATACGTGTAAGTTCATGATTATCATATCTTTTTGGCAGATGTTTCCTGTTATGAGTGTATCGGTTAGGTTACGGGTTCAGCTGCTGTTACAAAAGACCCTGGAAAAGAGAGGTCTAAATAAGATAGAAGGTTATTTCTTGTTCATGTAATAGTCCACAGCCATGATTCCCTGCCTTCTAGCTTCTCGTGGGATTTGGTAAATGTGGAGCCTAAAAGATGAGAGGGAGCAGACAGCCAGGCTGAGGGGTTTATTCCCTAGCTTCCTCACTGGCAGGCCACCTCTACTTTAAATGACTCCTTCAGAGTTCTGGTGACCTCTCTTAGCCCTTGGCCCTGTAGGCCTAGGGGAAGTGACAGCCAGGTCACCGCTAGCCCCAGAGTTCTGCACTCTCTCTGATGACCTCCCTAGACCCTTTTTTGTTATTCATCTTTTTGAAAATAAACTCTACCCCAATTCTCCTAATGAGACTTCACCATCTGTTTCCTATTGAGACCCTGTGTGAGTCAGGATGGCATGATGTTTTTAAAAGTCATTGATTCTGAATGCCTTTAGGCACATGTGCACTCTCCAATACATGCTGGACACAGACCCCGCTACTCCCTATTCTCTGATACTCCTGGCTTCCTCATGCATCTGCCAAGTCCCAATGGTATTTGAGGCTGAAACCCTGAGTTTATGGCCCCAGGCTAACAAAGCCCACCACACCTAGGTCTCCAGAGCAGCAGCCTGCCATGGGGAAAGGACCATCCTCAGAGTCCATCAGGAATACCCTCCGTCCATCTGAACACAAGGCTCAGCTTGGTCACTGGTCCGACAGCCAAGCTGACTCTCCCTGGACAACACTCAGCATCCTGGGATCATGGAGACTCATCTTTGTCTGTGGATACTTCACTATTTAGTTGAGTCAATATTTCCACCATGGTGCCTGCCAACTTCTCTAGGACCATTAAAGAAAAAATTATTCAATGATACTTGTGAAAGCATGATAAGGAAGATTTATTTCAGGACCATTTTGAGAGGTATAGGGACCACTGCAACAGGGGTGTTGCAGTGGGGGGAGAGAGACTGGGTTCGATTCTGAATACAGAATGGGCAAGTGGGAGTTTATAGTCATGGAGCAGGGTGGCGGCCAGTGGATGGAAAAATTACTAAGAAGAAACAGCAGGACTAAGGGGGATTCTGACTAAAATGACTTAACAGGATTCTTGCTGAAGACAGGCCTGGGTAAGCAGACATCACCTGGGGAAGGGTGGAAGACGAGCAACCTGATCAGATATCAAGGATTATCAGATGTAGAGGATGAGGTGTTCTGCCTAAATAGATTAAGTGGAGTTCTTTTGCTAAAACCTAATTTTACAAGGAAATGCTCAGATGGGCTTAGGAGAAGATTCAAGAGCCTGACTAAAGTTAGGCCAAGCAAAGAATCTTTCTCAGGAGCTAGAGTTAGCCTGGCCTTTTAAGGTGACTTTGCACATCCCTGTTGTCATTCATTAGATACTGATTTCTTTCTTTTTTCTTTGGGAGACAAAGTCTCGCTCTGTTGCCCAGGCTGGAGTGCAGTGGTGCGATCTCAGCTCACTGCAACCTCCACCTCCTGGGTTCAAGCGATTCTCCTGCCTCAGCCTCCCAAGTAGCTGGGGCTACAGGTGCCCACCACCACACCCAGCTAATTTTTGTATTTTTAGTAGAGACGGGGTTTCTCCATGTTGGCCAGGCTGGTCTCAAACTCCTGACCTTGTGATCCGCCTGCCTTGGCCTCCCAAAGTGCTGAGATTACAGGCGTGAGCCACTGCACCCGGCCTAGATACTGATTTCTTCAGTCCAGCTCTCAGTGGGCAAGCTCGTTTCTCCTTTTCCTTATTTTTTTAATTTTAATTTAATTTTTATTTTTAGGACAGAGTCTCACTCTGTTGCCCAGGCTGGAGTACTGTGGGGGTGGTCTTGGCTCACTGCAAGCTCTGCCTCCCAGGTTCAAGCAATTCTCCTGCCTCAGCCTCCCAAGTGGCTAGGATTACAGGTGCCTGCCACCACGCCTGGCTAATTTTTTGTATTTTCAGTAGAGACAGGGTTTCACCATATTGGTCAGTCTGGTCTTGAACTCCTGACCTGGTGATCCGCCCGCCTCAGCCTCCCAAAGGAGGACTGCTTGAGCCTGGAAGGTCAAGGTTGCAGCAAGCCATGATCGCGCTACTGCACTCCAGCACTCTAGCCTGAGCAACAAAGCGAGGCCCTGTCTTTAAAAAAAAAAAAAAAAAAAAAAGAGCCAAACTCAGAGTCTCTCCTGGCCAGGCTGGAGCACAACATCTGGGTGAAAGGTGACAAGTGGGGCCACAGCAATGAGTTAGCCTCTGGAGTCGGACGAACTGAGATCCATTCCCAGCTCTGTCCCATCCTTCTTTGTCCCCCTGTGCCAGTCTCCAGGCCTCACAGAACAGTTTTGGCTCCAAAGAGTAAGACACGAACTCACAGCAGGTGCTCAGGTCTGAGAATCTGCACAGGTGGCTTCTCTCCACTGCTTCTCTAGGCTGCAGCAGGGGGAGGTGTGGACTCAGCCACCAGGGGGCAGGGTTGCTGCGGAGGTTGACACTGCTGAGGTTGGCGCCGCCAAGTGGGCATCCACATTCATTCACTTCCTCCATCCTCCAGCAAACGGGTCTGGTGTCTCTTCCATGTCCAGTATAGTTTTAGGCAACACTGAGAGCAGAGAGAGTGAGGCACAGCCCTGCTCTCAGAACCCCACGTCAGGAAGGGTATGGACAGCTCCCATGCTGGACTATGATGGAGGAAGTGGTGTGAGAGTAGAGTCTCGATGATGGATGAGGGTTGTCCTGGGGAGCCAAAAAGCCTTCTCAATCCCAGCACTTTGGGAGATGGAGGCAGGAGGACCACTTGAGCCAGGAGCTCTGGACCAGCCTGGGCAACATAGTGAGACCCCATCTCTAAAAAAAAAAATTTTTTTTTTAATTAGCCAGGTGTGTTCGTATGCCAAATAGTGGTAGTATTCCCAACTATTTGGGAGGCTGAGGTTGGAGGATTGCTTGAGCCTAGGAAGTCGAGGCTGCAGTGAGCCATGATCCTGCCACTGTACTCCAGCCTGGGCGACAGCGAGACTCTCTCTCTCTCTAAAAAAAAAAAAAAAAAAAGCTTCTCAGAGGAGGAGGCTTTTGAACTTGACAAGATGAGCAGTGATTCGGCTTGCACTCTGCAGACGCTAGCACCTCCCTGCAGCCCCAGGCCAAGACCACCTGAGTGTTACATAACCCCCACCACTGCCCCTTCCTTCAGTTGCACCTTGATCAGCAACTTCTGCAAGCCCCAAACTTCAGATCCAGGCCATCTGTGCACAGAACCGGAGGCCAAAGAGCCTGCTTAGGTACAAGCTGAAGAGTGGCTGGGTGTATACCCAGACACAGCTCAGAAAAAGCTCCGGCTCTGTGTATACACCCAGACACAGCTTAGAAAAAGCTCCGGCTTTGGAGTCTGACAAATGAGGTTGCCCACGACTTCCTAGCAATGTGTCCTCAGGCAAGTCACTTCTCCTTCCCCCACCCCCACCCCCACCCCAGCCTCAGTCTCCTCCCTGTAAAAGGGAGGTAATAGCAGCCCTTCCCTACAGTGCGTATCTTCAGCATTGCTCCCCTGGGACCCATCTCTCTGATGTGCCCACTGGCATATTCGGTTTACCATCTCATCCCATCCTATGGTGGGAGCCAGGCTGCAGCCCTCTGGAGCAGGAAGCAGGATGCTTCCCTAGAAGTCCTCTTCAGACTCAGCCTTGTTTTACTTTGGAAAGATACTGGCTTGGGTGTTGGTGTCAGAGCCCCAGATTTTCATAAAGTGGGGTCTGCATCTAGCTCCAGTGCTTACCAGCAGTGTGACTTGACAAGTCACATCCCCTCCCTGAGCCTCCATCTCCTTATCTGTCAAATGGAGGTAAGAGTAGTTCCTAGCTTTTGTGGACCCATTTCTGTCATTTTGATGCAGGGGACACAGTCCCCAAAGTGGAGCTTAGCCCACTGAGTTCTTGGTTTTGCCCAGGAAAGAATTCAAGGGCAAGCCAAAGGTAGAAGAAAACGGCTTTATTGAAGAGGAATGTCACAGCTCCGTGACTGCTCCTGCAGAGTAGGGCTACCCGTAGGCCAAGAGTAGCAGTTCAGGGCAGTTTTGCAGTCACACTTACACCCACTTTAAATTGTGCAAAGATTAAGGGGCAGTTTATGCAGAAATTTCTAGGGAAGGGGTAGTAATCATTGAGACCCCATTCCTGGAATTAAGTCTCCCCTGCTACCTCAATCTGTTTGGCATTCCTCCTTTCCCCTGGATCCTCCTTCTTTGAGGATCTCCTCCCCTAAACACTGGTTTGGCAAGGGCTGCCATGATTTCCATGACCTTGTCCCTCGGCCACAGGTGACTGTCCCACAGGTGGACACCTGACTGGAGTCTGGCCAATCAAAAGACTTCTCTATTTTGAATCAGTACTGAGAACATGGCTGTGGATTGGGAGGCTCAGGAGTTGTCATTGGCCACAAATCCCTCCTCATGGCAAAGGTAGAGAGAAAGGCAGAGAAAAGAGAGGCAGAGTGAGAGAGACAGAGAGGGTGTGTCCTGGCAGTTTTTGGGTCCCTGGTTCCAGCTGTGCCTGGGCCCACTTGCCCTCCTTACAATTTGGAGGTTTACCCCTCTTGTAGAGTCTGAGAGTTGTCTCACTTGTTGACATCGGGTTTCTAGGCATACACTTCCTCCTAGGGACGGGGGTAGGATCGAAGGAGCTAAAGTGAGTGAAGCACGTAGTCCAAAGTGTGGCTCACTGCAGGCTCGGTAGGCATGAATTCCTTTCCCTTAATGGGCACCAGGCAGAGATGGGGGTTTGGCAAGATCCCAAGAAGATGTGAGGCATCAGCACTTGTGAAGTCATGTAACTTAGCAGCCCCTGGGAGATTAGAGTCAGGTGCCTAGGGACCCCGGCAGAGCCCCACAGGCGGCCAGAATGAATGCCCAAGTGAAATATTTGGTGGTCAGGAAAGGATGGAGCTGAAAAAGAAAAAATCGCTGCCCCATCCGCCTGTAGGAGGAGAAGTTGTTGACAGATACTCCCTCTGTGCCAGGTGTGTATGGAGGAGTCCCCGGAGATCCCGAGGATGGGTACCAGGAAAGGCTTTCCAGAGGGGGGACATTTGAGCTGGGTTTTGAAGGATGAATAAGAGCTTGCCAGACAGGGAAAGGGCTTGGGGAAGGACATTGGAATATCACTATTAATCTTAATACAGAGTTGATGAGTGTGAGGATTTAGGTGACTTGGGTTTGAATCCTGCTGCAATTATTAAAGGTACGACATTCAGCAACTTACTTGCTTTTCTCTATGCTTCTGGAAATAGTTTTTTGTTTTGTTTTGTTTTTTGGGTTTGGGGATGCTTAAATGAGACAATGTATGTAAAGCATTCAGAACAACATGCTGGCAGAAACCTACGGTTAAGCACTCAATGAATGTTTAGCTCATTATAAAAAGCCTTTATATTATCAGGTCCAATCTCTTAAAACGATCATCGCTGTTGCTGTTACCATTTATTAAGCCCTTAATGAGTTCCAAGCACTGAGCTAAAGGCTTAGCATGTTTTGTCTCATTTAATCCTCCAGCCAACCCCAGGAGGTAGGTGAATATTACTGTCCCCCATTTAAGTTGGAAAAACCTGTCCGATAATACACACAGCCGGACAGAGTAGGGGTTCAAACCCAGCTCTGTCTAACATCCCACACCCTTGGCCCTGCGAAAGGGAAGGACTGGCCCCATGACACACAGCAAGGGGCTGCGGGACCAGGGTTTCTTTAGAGGCAGATTCAGGGGCAGTAATCAGGTTTGGGGTGCTTGAGGTAAGCCTCGCTCTTTATAACAACACACCCATGCCGAACATCAGAGGAGCAGGGGTGGCTGATGGAGGTTGTTGAGGCCGCGGCTAGGGCATCTCCAGCCCTATCCGCACCCTTGTCCACTGCAGGACTGGCCCAGGTGGGCCTGGGCTCGCTGGCCCCAGGAACAAGGCTAAGGAGGGGCCAGGCTGACGCCCCACTGTCAGAGACCTCTGAGCCACAGCAACTCCATCTTGAATAGGGGCTGGGTAAAATAAGACTGAGACCTACTGGGCTGCAATCTCAGACAGCTAGGCATTCTAAGTCACAGGATGAGATAGGAGGTCGGCAAAAGATACAAGTCACAAAGATCTTGCTGATAAAACAGGATGTGGAAAGAAGCCGGCCAACAGGTGCAGTGGCTCACGCCTGTAATCCCAGCACTTTGGGAGGCTGAGGTGGGCGGATCACGAGGTCAGGAGATCGAGACCATCCTGGCTAACACAGAGAAACCCCATCTCTACTAAAAATAAAAAACAAAATTCGCCGGTTGTGGTGGCGGGCATGGTGGCGGGCACCTGTAGTCCCAGCTACTCGGGAGGCTAAGGCAGGAGAATGGCGTGAACCCGGGAGGCGGAGCTTGCAGTGAGCTGAGATCGCACCACTGCACTCCAGCCTGGGCAACATAGCAAGACTCCATCTCAAAAAAAAAAAAAAAAAAAAAAAGCCGGCCAAAACCCACCAAAACCAAGATGGCACGAGAGTGACCTCTAGTCGTCCTCACTGCTGCACTGCTGCACTCCCACCAGTGCCATGACAGTTTACAAATGTCATGGCAATGTCAGTAAGTGACCCTATATGCTGTAAAAAGTGGAGGCATGAATGATCCACGCTTTGTTTAGCAGATAATCAAGAAATAACCATAAATATGGGACACCAGCTGCCCTCGGGGCTGCTCTATGGAGTAGCCATTCTTTTCTTCTTCTTTTTTTTTTTTTGAGATGGAGTCTCGCTATGTTGCCCAGGCTCAAGTGCAGTGGCACCATTTCAGCTCACTGCAACCTCCGCCTCCCGGGTTCAAGCGATTCTGCTGCCTCAGTCTCCTGAGTAGCTGGGATTACAGGCCCACACCACCACGCCCGGCTAATTTTTATATTTTCGGTAGAGACGGGGTTTCACCATATTGGTCAGGCTGGTCTGGATCTCCTGACCTTGTGATCCGCCCACCTCAGCCTCCCAAAGTGCTGGGATTACAGGCATGAGCCACCGCGCCTGTTGGCCGGCTTCTTTCCACATCCTGTTTTATCAGCAAGATCTTTATGACTTGTATCTTTTGCCGACCTCCTATCTCACCCTGTAACTTAGAATGTCTAGCTGTCTGTGAATGCGGCCCAGTAGATCTCAGTCTTATTTTACCCAGCCCCTATTCAAGATGGAATTGCTGTGGTTCAGAGGTCTCTGACACTGGGGGTCAGCCTGGCCCCTCCTGACCGCGGGAACCGCCCGCCTCGGCCTCCCAAAGTGCTTGGATTACGGGCGTGAACCACCGCGCCCTGCCGGAGTGGCCATTCTTTTATGCCTTTACTTTCCTAATAAACTTGCTTTCACTTTACTGCAGGGATTCACCTCTAATTTTTTCTTTCACGAGATCCAAGAACCCTCTCTTGGGGTCTGGATCTGGACCCCTTTCTGGTATCAACACGGGTCCGCAGCGCCAGGGCGGGCGGAGCTGGAGCCGGAGCCTTAGCCTCAGCCTTGAGACCCGGCGGGCCGCGCCCAACCGTCCCCGCCCCCCAGAGCTTCCTTGGAAGGTACCCGTAGAAAATTCCAGCCTCGCGGGGCCACCGAGCTGCCTCCGAACGGGGTTTTTCCTGCGGGGCGGGTCCTGGGGCCACTGAGCGGGTGCGCAGGGGCCGCCGCCCCTTCGAGGCTCCCCGCTGGCCTTGGCTCCCTGGGGACGGGCGGGCGGGCCGCTGGAGCCGGGCTCTGGACGTCCTGGCAAACAGGAAGCGAGACAAAGGCGGCCACTTATCGGGCGCCCGCATTCCTTTCAGGTGATGCCCGTGAGGAACGGTGGACGCGGCGGTCCTGAAGGGCTGCCAGGGGCCCCCGGGGACCTCCCTGCCGCAGTCCCTCGGCGACTCAGGGTGCCCCTGCCTCCCCTCTGGCTGGAGGTGGCGGCGGGGAGGATTCCTTGTTCTCGGGGATCCCCCTCCCAGGCACAGGCCCTTGAGTTCCCAGAAGGGAAGGAGCACCAGCCTGGCGTCTGTGCCCAGAGGGACGCAGTGGAGGCTTGGGAGGGGCGTGGAGGTAAAACAATGGGCCATATCCACTCAGTCATTCCACACACTGGAGGGCCACCCTATACCAGGGTTTCGGTGTGGGTACCAGGACCAACTAATGAAACAGACCATCCCTGCCCTCTAGGAACTTCCAGCGTAATGGGGAAGGTCAATAGATGCCAGATACCTGAAATATTGGGTGAAGGGCAGAGTGCAGATGATTTGAGGGAGGGTCTAACCCACGCCGGATGGGGATGGGGTGGCCTGGGCTCCTTGCACAGCCTCTGGCACTTCAGTGGCCCTTCACAGGCACTGTCTGGAAGAAGGAACCTTGGAGCGGGACAAGGAGTGGTGGCATGGAAGGGCATCTGGCCCGGGGAGCAGCGTGAGCGAATGTCTGGCAGTCTGCATGTGTACTGGGCATTTGAGAGGCAGCAAGGAGCTGGTGACGAGGTTGGGCGGGTGGGTTCTGATGGCCTTGGAGCCAGGCTGAGGCCTGGCTTATTGTGCTGGCACTGGGAATCTGGGGAGGTGGGGTGGGAAGCAGGCTCAGCTTGGCCCAAGAGCAGGCTGAGGAGAGGCCCCCCTTGCCTGGGTGGCTTGGAGAGACTGATCTACAGAGACAGAGGCTCCAGCTTCTGAGGGCTGTGCCCCCCCCTTGCCTGCTGGGCACTGGCACCGGTTCAGCTGATAGGAGTGCAGGGCTCCCCCTTCAGGCGGCAGCTGACTCAGCGTCTGAAAGGTGGTTCCCACGGTTCAGGTTTCTCTCTAGGGCCAAAGGCCATGCCATCCTTGCCCCTCCCCCAAGTGAGTCAGTGCCCAGGGCATTGACAATTAGGGCTGAATGGAAGTTAGGATTTCCAGTCCCCCCACTCCTGCCAACCAGCAACACCTCAGGCAGTCCTTTCTGCTGTCTAACCACTGCCACCCCAACTTTGGCTTGGCTTTCCACTCCCAGAGGTTCCAAGACACTGTAGTTATCAATACTTGGGTTTTATTTTAAAACAGTGAAAAGAAAAATAAATATCTGAAGAATAAGAATACAGGGCTGGGTGCAGTGGCTCATGCCTGCAATCCCAGCACTTTAGGAGGCGGAGGCAGGTGGACCGCTTGAGCCCAGGAGTTCGAGACCAGCCTGGGCAACATAGTGAGACCCCCCCCCCCCTTTACAAAAAATACAAAAATTAGCCAGGTGTGGTGGTGCACCTGTAGTCCCAGCTACTTGACAGGCTGAGGTGGGAGGGTCACTTGAGCCCAGGAGTGGGAGGTTACAGTGAGCCCTGATGGGCCACTGCATTCCAGCCTGGGCAACGGAGCAAGACCCTGTCAAAAAAAAAAAAAAAAAATACAGGAGTGGGGTGGGGTAGTGGGGCTGGAGACTTGAGGTGTCCTGGCTTTGGTAGTCTTGAGTGGGGGCGCCAGGGGCCTGGGATCTGCAGCTGTGCTCTTCCCAGGCCAGGCCCTGCCCCGTCCCCACTGGGAGGTCTGGGGGCTCCGCCAGCCTCGCCTGCCCGCGGCTCCCAGGCGGGGCGCTGCGTCAGCGGAACCCGCGCCGGGATTAGCGCCCTGGCGCCCGCCTGCGCCCGGGGCTCTGTCGGGTGAGGCTGGGGTCACCGCCCCATTGGGGCCTCTTCCGCCGGCCCTCAGCCTGGATCCCAGGCCGGACCCCGCGTAGTGCCCGCAGCCTCAGTGATGACCCATGTCCTCCATGCCCACGCGGCCCCAGACGCCCAGCACGAAGCTCTCGATGTCGCACTCATTGACGCCGCGCACGATGCGGAAGTGGCCCCTCTCGCCCCAGGCTGGGCCCCAGGAGTTGGCCGCAGTCTGGGAATAAGGAGGGGTGGTGAGAAGGGGAATGGGAGTGGGGCGAGGGGAAGAGGGGGCGGGGAAAGGGTCAGCAGCCTCACCCAGTATTTGAGCGTCCTTCCATCTGGCAGCGTCTCCTCTCCCCATCTGCGGGCAGAGCAGGGGAGAGGGAAGGGCGCTGGGTCTACCTGCTCTCAGGAGCTCCAATCCAGGAAACCTGCCCCATCCAGCCCCCAGTTGCCTTTGGAGGGTTGGGTACACCCTTAGGGCTCAGGCAGGTCTCTGTACCTCTCTGCATCTCCCTCACTCTCACATCTGTAAGTCGGTGTACCCAGGCCCAGCACGGGAGGGGGTGGGGCACCAACGGGACAAGTGGAGGGGAGGTGAGCAGAAGAGGAGGGAACCTGGGTCCTCCAGAGACCCACCTCCTGGGGGCCCGTTCTGTGGGACCACACATCCACCTGCCCTCCCACACTTGGGTATCCAGGGAGGGGTAGGTGCAAAGGGCCAGAAGAAAGACACTCTGAGAATATGGGTATCTTAGAGACCCCCAATTCCCACCGTAAAGCACATTTCACTGAGTTCATTGAAGTCAGTGATCCTAACATCTATATTCCCTAAATCGGATAGGGAAACTGAGGCCAGGGGAGCAACCTCCCAGGTCACTCGGTGGGTCAGGCAGAGCTGGGACAGGTGCTGAGGTGGGGAGAACTTGAGAAACTCCTGAGGCTCTCTTCATATTTCATTGGGGTTATTTTATCCCGATGTCAGGAAGGAACGGTTCCTAAAAAAGCCTTCAGAGGCTCCCAACCTTCAGTTCGACCCAGGGCAAGTCCTTTCTCTTTCTGAGTCTCAGTTTTCTCCCTATTGAAATGATGAGAGCAGTCCTGGCTCTTTAGAGAGGTTGTAAGAACCCAAGGCAGGCTCCAGAGCCCCTCGCACAAACCCTGCTGTCCCCAACCCCCTCTGCCCACACGCCCCTCACCCTGTGATCTTGACTGAGTGGGTCCCGTGCCGGCGGTATCTCTCTGGCCTCCCAAGGCTCACTGGCGTGTGGCTGTAGATGCCTCCCTTGTATAGGAAGAAGTCCTCGTGCACCTCCATGAGGGCTGTGGGCAGATGTCAAGGTAGGGTCCACTCAGCCCATTGGTACAGGCACTGGTGCCTGAGTCTGTTGAGGTGTGCCCAGGCACCAGGGTCCCTCCATACCAAAGCTCTAAGTGCTCCCTCCAGGCACTGCCTGTGGGA
This sequence comes from Pongo abelii, assembly GCF_028885655.2. NCBI lineage: Eukaryota > Metazoa > Chordata > Mammalia > Primates > Hominidae > Pongo > Pongo abelii. The sequence continues at coordinate 201,994,494 of NC_071985.2, forward strand.
GGGGAGGACCCCCTACTCCCAGCCCCACTGGACATGCTGCTGAATGCTGTGCAGACCACTTGTGCCACTGTGCCCAGTCTCAAGCAGGCACAAGCTTCTGGAACCAGGGTGCTGGATGAGGGGGTTTACCTTGGACAGGGCCATTCTCCATCAGCTCCTTCATGATCTCCTTGTCCTGGAGGGCAGGGGATGGACAGAGAGCATCCGTCAGGGGTGAGACTCCAGGCTTTCACAACCCTCCTGCCTCGGCGCCCTCACCCAAGTGCTGACTTACGTTGGAGCCAAGGCGGTAGACAGGAGTGACCTGGTAGATGTCATTGTTATTAACATGGCTGTTGGGGCAGCTGGCAGTGGCCTGGCGCTTGCCCCGACCCATGGCTCGGCTGTGCATCATGCAGGGGGGCGTAGGGCCAGCCTCGTCTCGTTCGCGGCCCGAGAAGGGGTAGCAGTGGTCAGACACCACCCTGCAAAGGCAGCAAGAGGGAGCAAAGGCAGAAAGACTCAGTGCATCATGGCCCAGGCCACGCCCACGGAGCTCCTTGCCCTCTTCTCTGCCCACGTGCCCTGTTGCTGCATACCCTCGGCGACGCAGGAACCACCAGGCACCATCGAGACGCCCACCGCGGCAGCCCTGCTGCTGGTGGGTGTCACAAGACAGCAGGTTCTGGGGCGACAGGACAGGCGTCATGTGTCCCAGAGAATGGATTGAGACACGATCGGATGCCACAGCTGGTGGGGTGAGACGTAGGGGCTGTCAGGAGGCTCAGGACTTGGCCCTCCTCTCCCAGGCGCCAGCCCTTGCCCTTGGCTTACCCGCTGTGGAGAAGGCCCAGGAGCCTGCGCAGTTGCCCTGGTCAAGAGGCTCATGAATCAGGTTGGGCCACTTCTCAGAGGCCTCGAAGGCCGTGGGAAGCACCTCCCCTGGGTTCAGCACTGTCTGCAGGATAAAGGTTGCCCTGTCTGCCTCCTGCTCTGCCCTGGCCTGCCCCTCAGGTGCCCATTGGCACTGGAGGGCCACCAAGTCCAGGGCCTTCTGCAGTTTAATCTTGAGCCCTCCTGCTACTGCAGGATTCCAGCTGCCTCCAACTTTGACTTGTGTTGAAGAACCAAGCACCATTTAGTGCCTCCCAGGTATCAGGTGGGGGTGACTAGTCCTGCTTCCCAGATGAGGCAGCTGAGGCCAGGCACAGAGAAGTGGCCAGGCCAGGTCCCTCAGCTTTCCATTCTCAACCCCTGTCTCTTTCCTCTTCACCTTCTGATCGGCCTTAGCTTTCTTCAGGCCTTAGCTTCAGGCCCCAAAGGGCAGGGGAGGGAAGAGGCAGTAGGGTCCCGTGACCAGGCAGACTGCCAACACAAACAGCAGGAGGCAGAAAATAGCCAGAGGCCCAGGGGAATAAGGGCAGGGCCAGGGTCTGGTCACCCAAGGCCGAAGTCTCCGCAGGGAGGGCCACTCCTGCCAGCCCCTGCCTCCCCGCTGCCTGCCGCTGATGGACAAATGCTCCAGCACATGTCCCAGTCCAGGCCTGCTGAAGCTCCCCTTCCTCACCCTTTCACTTTGGGCCTGGTTCTCATTCCTCTCCCAGAGGGTCCCACTGGTGGGAAGGCAGAAGCCCTCTCCTCCCTTGGGGTTCCGCTGAATTGGCGTTTATTTCCGAGAACTGCTGCCCTCTGGCCACAGCTGGAGGAGTGTGTGTCCTTCCCTTCCCAAAATACCAAGGTGACCCCCTGTCCCCTTGGGCCCTAACCCAGCTGTACTGAGACCAACAGCATTTTTCCCAGGCTGGAGAGATCAGGGGGGAGCCGATGCTAGGACCACAAAATTCAATCTGAGCATCAGTTCTTCCAGCGCAGCACATCCTGTGGAAGCAGGGAACAGAGGCCCAGAGAAGGGGAGTAACTTGCCCAGGGACACACAGCCTTGTAGTAGGGGATGGTCCAGGCCCTTGGAGGAGCAGGGCACAGGGCCAGCATCCCTGAGGTTCTGAGCCATGGGGAGATGGCAGGATTGTGGGAAAGGATGGACTTACATAAATTTCATGCATGTTCATGACCGAGGAAGATGGGCGGATGGTGCCCAGGCGGTAGCGAATGCCCTCATCCAGGGTCATGCCCCAGAAGGCGCTGTGGTTCCCAGCCTGCCAGCTGAAGGAGAGGGGATGGAAGGAAGTCACAGATCTGCCAGGGCTCAGGGTCCTTGGGGTAGGTGCATGTGGGTGGGAGAGACGCACAGTGGCTGAGTGCACACACAATCAAATCTGGGTGTAGGGGTGTAGGAGTGGCCTGCTGGACGTGCCCCACAGCACAGCATGCGTGTATACATGCATGAGTATGCATGTGTGCCCACTGAGGGTGCTTCTAGGGCCTCTCACCCATAGTTGCCCTGGTTGATGGCTTTGATCATGTCTGGATCCACCAGGCATGGTTCTTGGTCACACTGCCACTGCCTGTTCTCCTGGCAGGTGCTGGCGAGAAAAGGAGAGAAGGAAAGGGTAAGTGGGGGACTGGGGATACTTTGAAGGAATGTGGCCTCAGAGGTTAACATGGGCCAAGGAGTCTGTGCAAGTGACTATGGGAGAATCTCTAGGTGATCCCATCCAGCCTGGTGGCTTTAAATGTCAACGTCTAGTTCATGATTCTCAAGTTTATATCTGTGGCCCAGATCTCTGCCTGAACGCCAGAGTCAAGGATCTCATGGCTACTCAACACCACTACCCTGAACCAGAACACTCCCTGAACCGAATTCCTGATCTCCCACACTTATTGCCCCTACAGTTCTCAGAAAACGGCAACTCTATCCTTCCTGGAGTTTGGGTCCCAAACCTGGCAGTCCCCGCTGACTTCCTCTCCCATGCTGATCCTGTGGGTCTACCTTAAAAACGCATCCAGAATCCGAACCACCCTCATTCTCGCCTGCAGCGCCCCCAGGTCCGATCACCTCTCACCTGGATGCCTGCTGTGGCCTCCTCACTGTGGGTGCTCCATGCATCTGCCGCTTGCCCCGCTTCCCAGGGTATTTTTAACACAGCTGCCAGAGTGACCCTGCTAAACCTAAGTCACATCACGTTGTTCCTCTGCCCAAAACCCTCCACTGGCTTCACATCAAAGAATAAGAGCCAAAGTTTGGTGATGAAAAGGCCCTGCACGTTCTGTCCTCCTGCCCCCTGATCCCCTCCTCCTTCTAGTTCTGGTTCTAAGGCTCCAACAAGGCTGGCCCCTGATGGTTCACACCGATCTGCCTGCTCCCCACCCTCCCTGCTTTTTTTTTTTCTTTTTTGAGACAGGGTCTTGCTCTGTTGCCCAGGCTGGAATGCAGTGGTGTGATCTCGGCTCACTGCAGTCTCTGCCTCCCAGGCTCAAATGGCCATCCCACTTCAGCCTCCTAAATAGCTGAGACTACAGGTGTGCACCACCACACCCAGCTAAATTTTGCAATTTTTGTAGAGATGGGATTTTGCTATGTTGCCCAGGCTGGTCTCAAATTCCTGGCCTCAAGTGATCCACCTGCCTCGGCCTTCCAAAGTGCTGAGATTTACAGGTGTGAGCCACAGGCCTGGCCTGTTTATATTGCTTATACCTGTTTCCTCATAGGGTGTAAATTCTTTGAGGGCAGGTATTGTTTGGTATTTTCAGGGCCTAGGAAAACAAAACCTAGCACATAGTAAGCACCCAATGAATATTTGTTAACTGAGTCAATGACTGAGGCCATATGCTGAATTGACTAAGAGCATGGGTTCTGGAATTCAAATGCTGGGTTTCAGCCCACTGGCTGTGTGATCTTAGGAGAATCATTCAAGCTCTGTCTCCCTCAATGCCCTTGTCTATAAAATGAGTATAATACAGTGGTACCACTTTCCAGGGATTTAATGATAGGCTTGTAAAGCATTTAGCACTGGGCCTGACCCATCGTTAAGTGCTCAGAATTAATATCTACTATCACCATTCTGTTACAGGAATCCCAGACCCCACTTCTCTAGAGCTTCAGACTCATATCTCACTGACCTTCTGACATCTCTGGATGTGCAAAAGGCATCTCAAACTCAAAATAGCCCGTCTGCCTCCCACAAGCCTGCTCTTTCCTAACATCTTCAACTCTGAAAATGGCACCCGGTTGTTCACATCGGAGCTCCGTGTGGTCTGTGGTGTCCGCCCACATGTCCTCCATCAGCAGGGCTTGGAGATGGCACATGAGGAATCCACCTACCTCTCGCCCCTCCACTGTGGCCACCCTACTCCCGTCCATCATCACCTCTCACCTGGACCACGGCACTGCCTTATTCACCAAGTCCGCTACCCCTTTAGAATTCCCGGCCATCCCCTCCCTACCCACCCCAAAGCCAGAGAGGTCTTTGAAGAACGTAAATCAGACCCGTGTGCTCTCTACGTGGCTTCCTGTGACTCCAAGCAAAATGCAGAATCCTTGGCACAGCTGATGTGACCCACGGAAAGTGGCCTGCACCTCCTTGGGATGTCTCTCCCCTACCCCAGCTCCAGCTAAAATGAGCTCAGTCACCTCCCGGCCTTCCCATGAGCCACTCCCTCTGCCTAGGCCAGGCCTCTTCTATCCTTCTCCCTGGTCTCAGCATAAATGTCCCTTCCTCAGAGTGGCTTTCCCACCCACTCCCTACTCTAAACTGGGACCCCCGTTATCCTCTCTTTTCCCTATAACACTGGGCAGCTTGTCAGGATATACTCATTTGCTCTCTTTCCATGTCCTTCATCTTACACTAGAAGTGGGACAAGGACTGTGTCTGTTGCATTCCTGCTCCATCTCCTGAGCTCAGCATAGTGCCTGTCACGCAGTAGGTCTTTAATAATAGGTGCCGACTGAAGGGTTGCATTCTATGAATTCTATAATGCTTTTACAAGCTCATAACTCTGTTATTACAAGATGCTGAACTGCCTCCTTCCAAGCTGCCCGAGGCTCCCACCTCCAATGTTGCCTTTTAAGGAGCCTCAAGGGGAGGCAAGACCCAGTATGGCTGGGCTTTCCAGCCGCAGGAGAGGCGGGGGCACTGCTGGGGAGGGCCAGAGGAGTCTGCGGGCCGGGAAGGCTTTCCTCATCCTTCCTTTCCCTCTCTGCACACCAGGCTGTTCCCCCTCTGCACACCTAGGCAGCAGCACCCGACTAGACTTTGGAAGCATCCTTTGAGGGCTCCGACACCCTGGACACTCCCCCACCCTCGCCCCCAGAGCCTTCCTGAGGAAAGGGCAGTAGGCTGTTCCGTCCTTTCCTGCCATCTCCTCCTTTGCCCCCAGGGCTGCCCACACAGGTCCAGGCAGGGCCGGTGGTAGCAGGTCCCAGCATTCCAGAGGGGGCCTAAGGGGCCAGGGACAGCAGTGAGAGAGAGAGAGAGAGAGAGAGAGAGAGAGAGAGAGAGAGCGCATTAACCCCTCAACATCCAGAGCCATCCTATCAGAACCTGCAGACTCGGGCAGGCATGTTTTATCCTTTTGAACACACACACACACACAGTGCACACACAGTCACGCTGCACACCCAGACACGTGCTGAAACGTTCCCTCACTCGCTGTGACCCGGGCACCCCTCACCCTAGTGAGGCAATGGAAATAGCTTATGCGCAATGCATTCCAAAAAGTTTCCTTCTCTCTGGGGCCTCTTAGTCCCAGGCAAAGAGGGAGTGGGGGTGGAGTGGGTGCAGGGCCTCCTCCTCCAAGTTGCAGGCTCCCTGTTATTTCTATTAAGGCATTCAGGGTTTCCTACCCGGCCCTTCTCCACTTCTCATCTCAGACTGAATAGGGGGGTACCCATGACCCCTTCCTCCTCCTACTGGGAATGGTGGGGGGTGGTGGGGAAGGAAAAAGGGGCCACATTTCAGGGAAGGCCCTGCTAGAGGCTGGCTGGCCGCCCGCTCAGCCATCCCTGACCCTCATCCGTTCAGGGCAGCGGATGCTGCAGTCAGAGCTTTCCTTCCTGGCGCCCCCTTCTCCCTCTGACTCTGCGGTGACAGCAGGAATAGCTGGGAGGAGTAGCCCAGCCCAGGCCAGGAGGGGTGGGGAAGGACTCTCAGTTCCAGGGTGACCCCTGGGCCAGCCACCCATGGCTGGCCATGCTTGAGGAATGTTGTTGGAATGATGTTAGATAAGTTGACTTGGTCAGTGTTAAAATTCCTCTGTTGCACATGAGGAAACTGAGGTTCAGAGAAGGGAAAAGATTTCTGCCTTGCAAAAGCGGTCAGGGATAAGATTTGAACCAAGTCTGTCAGCCACAGGCTCACAAAGCAAGACCCCTCTAAACTCCACTCACCAACGGTTACAGTTGTCCCAGTAGGTTCCCAAGATTGGATAGATACGACCTCCATGCATACATCCTGTTGGAAGAAAAGAGAAGAGAAGTGGAACCAGAACCAGAGAGGAGGGGCTGATTGGCCAGGTCCTCAGAGATCAGGTACCTTGAACCTTTCCAAGATTCTCTCTCTCTCTCTCTCTCTCTCTCTCTCACACACACACACACACACCATCTCTCACTGAAATTAAACTATAACTGAAGACATCACACACATACACACACCAGCTCTCACGTAAATTAAACTATAACTGAAGACATCACACACATACACACACATACACACACCAGCTCTCACTGAAATTAAATTATAACTGAAGACATCACACACACACACACCAGCTCTCACTGAAATTAAACTATAACTGAAGACATCACACACACACACATCAGCTCTCACTGAAATTAAACTATAACTGAAGACATCACACACACACACACCAGCTCTCACTGAAATTAAACTATAACTGAAGACATCACACACACACACACACACACCAGCTCTCACTGAAATTAAACTATAACTGAAGACATCACACACACACACACACACACACACACACACCAGCTCTTACTGAAATTGAAGCCAAACTATAACTGAAGATATCACACACACACACACACACACACACACACACACACACACACCAGCTCTCACTGAAATGAAACTAACTGAAGACAAATCCTGCAGGGTCACACACCAACTGCTGTTTGGGAAGTTCTTCAATGATTCCAACCTGGATTCCTCTTACTTTACTTGGATGCCAGCCACAACATTCCTGGGATCCTTTTCCATTTAAATAAGTTAGGGCTTGGAGATGGGGAGTGGGAGGAGCATGGGGAAGCCAAGGCCCAGAGAAGGTAAGCAACCGTCCTAAGATAACACAGCACTCTTGAGATGACAGCTCAGGTATGCAGTCTGCCGGCCCAAGCCCCATGGAACTGTGGGAAGGAATGCAAGTGATTCTCCTATTGGACAGGGGCAAGTGCATGGAAAAGGATGATGGTGAGGCTGAAAGCAGGAAAAGATTTGACCCATCTCCCAGGTATGAGCAGCCATCTCGGGACACAGGATCCTAGAATCCTCAGCAAAGGCAGAAAAATGGCTAAGATGACCCTCAGCAACCCATATGTGCCTTATCAGCCCAAGAGTGAGTCAGCAGGTGCAGCCAGCACCTTCCGTGTCTGGAAAAGAGACAGTATTGGGAGAAAATGTGGGAGGCTGCCCTTTCCCTGGGCTAAATCAGAATTCTAACTAAGGAGCTTCTTCAGTCTTGCTGGAGAGTAAAGTTCCCAGAGGGGCAGGGAAGAGTCCCAGATTCTACAGAGCTTCCCCTGGAAATGTCAGTGCATCCATCAGCTTTGCTCCTGAGCCTTGCTGAGTCTGAGGTGGACAAAGTGACCCACCCTCCTGGCCATCTTAGTGCCCACCTTGGATCGGGGGAAAAGGGGGTGGCACGCCGAGGCAGAAGTCCCAGAAGTCAGGGCAGCAGTCGGAGATCGTGCGGTTGCAGAAGAGGTCACAGTAACAGATGGCGCCCAGGTAGGGCAGGGCACAGTCGTCGGCACGGCCGCGGCAGCACAGGTCCTGCTCCTGGCAGTACCGGCCTCCCGCGTCCCGGATGCCCCGCAGGTGCAGACCCGGTGCTAGCTCCCGGCGCCCACGACCCTGCTGGGCACCCAGAGCCACGTGGCCAGCCAGCGGCAGCAACAGCAGTAGCCCCAGTGGACATCGCCACATGGTGGCTCCTGGGCCCTGGGGGGCAGAGATGGTGGGCAGCAGAGACTCCCTGGAACATCAGGGACAGGTCTCCCAGTTTCCTGGAGCTGTGAGTTCAAGAGGGCCCAGCAAGGAGGGAGATCCCGATTCCTGAGTCCCCAGGCAGGACACGGGCAGAGGAGCCCCCGAGTGTGGGCCCTGGCTATAGGGGGATGGGGACTGGGCAGAAACGGAGCCCCTCCCTGACCTAGGCAGGGACCTTCAAGGACAAGGAAATGAGGGTGGTGGCATTCTTGGTGCTCCCACCCAGCACTCATCCTGTGGACCCAAGGTCTTCTCTCCTGTCCTGGGTCTCTCTGCCCTCCAGCAGCCTCCATCCCTGACCTGGGTCCTTGACTTTGTGCTTTCCTGTCTCCCCTGGTCTTTGGGTACCCCTCTCTTCTGTTCCTGTGTCCCTCTGTCCCCCTCCACTGTCCCTCTCTCTGCCATCTGTCTTGGTTCCTCTACCTGCCCCCTCCCCCTGTTTCTTCTCGGTCTACACCTTCCGCCCTCTGAGCAGGGGAGCGTCCCTACCTGGTGAAGGTGTGGGCTGGGGCCCAGGCTGCCCCGCGCGCCTCAGCCTCCTGGCTCTGCGACCGCCGGACGCTCAAAGTCAAGAGAGGAGCGCGGGGCGGGGCGCTTTTTGTACCGCCCACCCTCTGCACCGCCCCGGCGGTGGCGGAAGGGAGGGGCGCCTGGCTTGTACCTGGAGTAACTACCCCACAACTCAGGGGCTTGCAGGGTGGAGAAACGACAAGCACACGATTGTCCTAGCTGGGTCTCCGGTGGTGGAAGCCGTTCCCTTAGGGGAACCCCAAGCAGGAAGGATTGCGGTTTCACACTGGGAAGGACTTCCCAGTGGGCATCCCTGTGGAACTGAGGGGCTTTGGTGGAGAAGGGGAGATATGGGCAGCCGAGTTCCGGGTTATGGACACAAGTTTGGGAAATGATGGGGAGGGCATGTGAGGCAAAATTCTCTAAGCCTATCCTGACACCTCAGTAATAAAAATAGCCATGCACACTCCTCTCCACTGTGCCCTCTAGGCTTGGGTGCCACCCCCCATAGCCGCCCCAGCTCCTAGGAATGATTGGAATTCCAGGAGTATGATCCTTAGGTGCCCTGGGCGGCTCATCCCTGGGAGGTGGGCAGGGTGTGGGGGCGGCCTCTGCACCCTTTGACTCCTTGTTGAGTCTGCCTTCCCTTGCCTGCTTGGGCCCCTAGACGAGCACTGCCCTCTCTAGCAAACCCAAGGGCATCCTGCTTGGCACCTGTCCCCCTCCAAGGATCCAAAGGCAAGGGGCCTACCAGCTGGCACCCCCTGCAGAGGCGCTCCTTCCTGCCCCAGGCATAAACCTTTCTTTGCCCAGGCTGGCCTGGGACCCAAACAATGGGGCTTCTGTCCCGCCCGGTCTGCAGTCACCTTTTACCTCCCTATTGTGCAACGCCCTCTCTTCAACAGGTTGGGCTCAGGCCAGAGGTCTCTACCAGCAAAGAGGATAAAAGAGACTACACCTGGACAAACCCTCCCAGGCCCAGGCCTGAGCCTCACATGCTGGCCCCTGGGGAGGCATCAGGGACTCCCTTTGCCCTCCCACTGACCTCCCTGCAAACCTCCCCCAAACCAAGGGGCATCCTGAGCTGGCCAGCCCCTGGGGGAAGGGAGAGAGCCGAGGATCACCGGCACCTGTGGCTGGGTTACCCCTGCCATGGACCACTGGGTGGTGAGTCACCAAGGGGGTCCTGCCCTGGTGGTGGGGGTGGAGGGATAATATCCGGGGGTCCCAGCACTGGCACTAACACACCCAGGAGCTGCCCATCTGCTCCCTGCAGGGACCTGGGAGGACAAAGCCTAGGTGGGAAACTGAGGCTCAGAAGAATGCACTTGCCTGAGGTTGTGCAGCCAGAACACAGGCTCCCTGCCTGCCACCAGCCCACTCCTTTACCCCTAGTCACCCTTAGTCACCCACTACAGGTCTCAACGTGCTCCTGGTTGGGAAGTCTCTTTTCTTATCTAACCTCCATTCATCTTACTGCAAGACGGGTCCCTCGGTATTGGTAAATGTCACATCCTCAGGGTAAGAGATGAAAGCTGCTTTCTTTCAAAAGAGTTCACGTCCAGGGTTGCTACTTTTCTGGTACCTACTTTTTCATGGTTCTGGGGCTGGGGGCTGCTTCAGAGACATCTGGCCTATCTTTTGCCCAAAATCACACCCCATAGGCTACCCTCGTGAGTCTGGGTGTGTTATCTCTGTGTGCATGTATGCATGTGTATATCTGAGTTGCGGTGTTTGTGGGGTGTTTCCGCTTCTGCTTGAGTCTGTCAGTCCACATCTGATCGTCTGGGTTTTTTGTTTTGTTTTGTTTTGTTTTTTGAGGCAAGGTCTCACTTTGTCACCCAGGCTGGAGTACAGTGGCGCGATCTCGACTCACTGAAGCCTTGACCTCCTGGGCTCAAGCAATCCTCCCACCTCAGCTTCCTGAGTAACTGGGACTACAGGTGCACACCGCCATGCCTGCCTAAATTTTTTTTGTATTTGTAGTAGAGATGGGGTTTCACCATGTTGCCCAGGCTGGTCTCCAACTCCTGAGCTCAAGCGATCCGCCTGCCTTGGCCTTCTGAAGTGTGTTTACCTGTCTATCTGCTATGTGCCTGTGTATCTGTGAGTCTGGATATTTTGGCTATCTGCCTGTCCTTGTCTGACTGATTATCTGCTTGTCTATCCATTTACCTGTCTGCTACATACCTGTGCATCTGTGTGTGTGTGTATCTGTCTAGATGTTGTTTCTGTGTCCATTATGGATCTGTCTGTCTGCCAGCATGTGTTGTTTGCCTGCATTTGTGCACTTGTTGGCTTGTATGTCTGTGTGTGTGTCCTGCCTGTGCCTCCCTGTCTAAGAGGTGTCTGTGTATCTGTGTGGGAGTTGTGGCCATCTGCCTGTCCTTGTCTGCCTGTCTGTCTGTGCATAAGAGGCAGGGACTCAGAGCAGGGGATGGGAGCAGAGCCAGAGCCTCCCACCATCACTCAGCTTGGCACAGAGCCCGCCCCAGTGGAATTTTGTGACTCACTGGGTTCCTTGGCCGAGGAGGAAAAGGGCAGGGCCGGGGGTGCTGGACACCCCCACTTTCCTTTTCCATGACCCTTTGACCCTTTGCCTCCTAGTGACTCCTAGTGACTCATTGACTTTTTTTTTTTTTTTTTTTTTTTTTTGATGGAGTCTTGCTCTGTCGCCCAGGCTGGAGTGCAGTGGCGCGATCTCAGCCCACTGCAAGCTGTGCCTCCTGGGTTCAAGCCATTCTCCTGCCTCAGCCTCCTGAGTAGCTGGGACTACAGGCACCCACCACCACGCCCAGCTAATTTTTTGTATTTTTTAGTAGAGATGAGGTTTCACCGTGTTAGCCAGGATGGTCTCGATCTCCTGACCTTGTGATCCACCCGCCTCAGCCTCCCAAAGTGCTGGGATTACAGACGTGAGCCACCATACCTGGCTGACTCAATGACTTATTCTTGAGCAAAGTGGGGCCTTATCCAAGGGCCTGGGACAGAGCAACAGAGGAGGAGACACCAGCGAGACTTCCCCCTCTGAGCCCTTCCAGCTTTTCAAGAGGCAGGTAGCCTGGGTCCCTGTGGTGGTTCTGTCCTCCCTTACTCCGGACCCCCGCAGCGTAGCCCCTCTCTGGGCGTTGGTACCAACCTGTACCCAGATGCTCCCTGGAGGCCCTCTTGTGCTCTCTTACTTTTACAGAGGGAGGTGAAGCCAGAAAGGGACAGTGACATGCCTAAGGACACACAGCAGAGCAGAGGCCTCTCCTCTCCATGGAGTCCCAGAGCTCCCCACACCCCACAACCTTCACAACTGCTCTAAATGCTCAGAATCAGCCATTCTCCTCTGCGAGCTGAGCAGGGCCTTCTGGGAAGACAAAGACCTGTTGCCTACTCACCCCCAGGTCCCTAGCCGAGGACCTGATACTTGAGGCCTGGGAGTTCAGATGCTCAGGGCCCAAACAGCACCCCAGCCAAGGCTGGGGCTCCTTGTGGTTCCCTGTGGTCAGTGGGACTTGTCCAGAGCTCAGGTCAGTGCTCCCTGGGACTGCGTCTGAGACCCAGTCCAGGCCTAATACTGTAGCCTGTTGGGCCATGTTGTGATATGTTGGGGCTTCCCAGGGCTCCTGGACTGTTTCGTAGAAAGTCCCACATTGAAGGCTGCATGACAGTCAGAGTGTGGTGCTGTCATAGCACGCTGGAGCTTGCAGCAGATAAAATTCCAGGCCATGTGGAAGTGTGTTGTGCCACGCAATGGCATGCTTTCGTATTTGATTTTCTCATTCATTCAACAAATATTTGTTAAGCATTTACGATGTGCCAAGTTCTGTGCTAGGTGCTGAGTGTACATTGTTGAACCAAACAGATGCAGTTCCTGCTATTGTGGAGTTTGCAATTTAATGGGAAGAGAGGCCGGGCGTGGCGGCTCATGCCTGTAATCCCAGCAGTTTGGGAGCCTGAGGCAGGTGGATTGCTTCAGCTCAGGGGTTTGAGATCAGCCTGGGCAACATGGTGTAACCCTGTCTCTACCAAAAATTCAGAAAATTAGCTGGGTATGGTGTCAGGTGCCTGTGGCCCCAGCTACTCAGGAGGCTGAGGTGGGAGGATTGCTTGAGCCCAGGAGGCAGAGGTGGCAGTGAGCGGAGATTGTGCCGCTGCACTCCAGCCTGGGTGACAAAGTGAGACTCCATCTCAAATAATGATGATAATAATAATAATTATAATGGGAAGATAGACAAATACATAAGCAAGCCACGCCCCACCCCACCCACAGATCAAGAAGTCATTCAAAAATGTGAAGCGTTTTGAAGATATGCACATAGCGTAAGAACCTGGTGTAATGTGGTGGTCAAGGCGGTCTCAGAGAGGAGTTGACGTTTGAGCTGACACCTGAGGGATGAGAAGAAGGCAACCATTCCCAGGGCCCAGGGGAGGCATCCTAGGAAGCCGGATCAGCATGAGCAAAAGCCCTGAGGCCTGGCACAAGTTGGTCTGCATGAGAAGCAGGAGAGAGCCCTGAGCAGCCGGAGTGCAGCAAGCAAGGTGCACAGAGGAGCAGGAAGGGGCTGGGAGAAGGCTGGGGCCGGATGATACAGGACAGGCTGGAGGAAGGAACTTGAATTGTCTTCTGACCACTGAGGGGATATAAACATGAGGGCAAAATCATTTGATTTCCATGTGCAAAGGCCCACTCTGGCTGCTCTAGAGAGAACAGATGATTGCAGGGTAAAAGTGGATTTAGAGAGGTCAGATGGAGGCTGGGTACATGCCATGTATGGTAGATAGCATGCTATCAAATAGACTCACAGGTAGCCCTATTATCTCCATTTCACAGATGAGCAAGTCAAGATGCAGAAAGACTCTCTGGCTTGTCCAAGGTCACATGGCTGTTAGGAGCAGAGCAGTGTCCTGGTGCCCAAGCCCTGAGGGCCCCAACACACTCCCTCTGCAATGGCCACAACTGTCCAAAGACTAAGTTGACTCTCACACCTGGTAGTGTCTGTGTGTCTGTGGTCATTCACTGTGAATGGAAGTGGAGAAATGCAGAAAACAGAAACACAGCTTCTCCTTTTCTGTCATATTTCTGTATCGTTGGTGTTTGGAGCCAGTTGAGCACAAAGGGCTCCTGAGTGCTGTTTCCTTGTGATATTTGGGGGTTAACAGCTTCCCCTCATCTCTTAATTATCTGCCCTCCTTCACTTCAGCTGCACATTCGTTAAAGAATGCTCTCCCAGGAGAAGAGCTTGGTGTTATCACCCGCAAACATCTTAGAAAACTAATGCTATCCTTGAGTGCCTGTTTACAGAAACATTTTTACATTTCACTTGACATTTCCAGCAAATCTTGATCCTTCCAGCCAGGAATATTAATATATAGGTCTTGAAAAGTGCAAGAGGCTCTTCCATGGCTCCAAGCGCATTTGACACTCTTCCTTTTCTGATCCCCAAGCAGACAGTGATGAAACCCCAATAGCTGGGCAAATAGTCATCCAACAGGAAGAATCAGTTTTAAGAGCTGAGTTCTCGGGGTCAAATACTGTGGTGTGGCCTTTTGGTTGTAATGAGTTGAATGGAGGTCTCAAAAAGGATATATCCATGTTCTAATCCCCAGAACTTGTGAATGTGACCTTATTTGGAAAAAGAGTCCTTTTGGATGTAATTAAGTTAAGGATTTTGAGATAAGGAGATCGTCCTGGGTTATCTGGGTGGACCTTAAATCTGTTGACAATGTCCTTATGAGAGACCCCAGAGGACACAGACAGAAGAGGGAGAGGCAATGTGGCCCCAGAGGCTGAGACAGAGCTCTGTGGCCACAATTCAAGGAACACCTGGAGCCACCAGAAGCTGGAGGAGGCAAGGAACAGATTCTCCCTGATCCTCTGGATACAGACGGAGAACAGCCTGGCCGACACCTTGATTTTGGACTTCTGGCCCCAGAACTTAGAAAATTAACTTCTGTTGTGTTAAGCAGCCAAGTTTGCAGCAGTTCATCATAGCAGCCCTGGGAAAGAAATACAATGGGCTTCCAGTTCAAGGAGGATCCACGAGGCCTGAGCTCCATCTGTCGATTGGAATCACCAAAACCAAGGCTGTGTGCAGGTAAGGCCAGCACAAGCAGCTCATGCTGGCAAAAGCAGACCAAACCGGCTCAGGCAATATCAAGTCATCTTGAAGTGGTTCACGCACGACAGTGAGTGGTATTGATTGTGGTTAAGAGCCAGGTTCAAGGACGTTTATCACTCAGTAGCCAGGTAAAGTAGGTTCCAGGCCTGGCTCCACCACTCAGCAACTGGGAAAACAGGGGTAAGCTTCTTAAATGCTCCATGTCTCAGTTTCTCCATGTGTAAAATGAGGGCGCTAATAACAGTCCCTACCTGCAAGGTGGTTGTGAAGATGATATGAATTCATATATGTAAGGCACTTGGAATTGACAATACTGACATACCACAGGTACAAAATAAGTGTCTGCCATTATTAAGCTAACCCAAATCAAAACAGACACAGATGAATTCAGAATAGTCAAGTAGACTCAAATATGTTCAAATGGAGCCCACCAGTTAAAACTAGCTGAGACCAGTGTGAACCGGCCCAAGCCTTTTGGGCCAAGCTGTACTAAAACCAGATTAAATCAGTCAAAACAGGATTAGAATAGTCAGTCTGGAATCTCTACACGCACGCCTGCACATTTGAGGGGTCTCTCTCCGCCTGCTCTGTACATCAGATTGAAAAGTAACAAACAGTCCCACATCTCCCAAGAACGAGCATAATGGACAAGCAGAGGACCGCCGATGTCCCCACCAGAACGAGCATAATGGACAGGCAGGGGGCCACCGATGTCCCCACCTAAGACATGCAGACATTTCCCTGTCGGAAACGCACTCAAATTCTTTACAACAGGTCAAGGCTCAAATATCAGAAACCAATTTCACTCACACCAACTAAACAAGAGACGGGATCTGTGGTTCAGGATCCTGAGGCCCTTGTGAAACTCATGGGTAGGAAGTGCAGCTGGAGCCAGTGAGTGTCCAGAAGGCTATCAGAGCTCAAGGCCCCTCTCTCTGGCCCAGGGAGGGGAATTAACTCCCTCAAATTCAGGAGCTCAGTGAGCAGGAGGCTGGTAGGGAGGTGGGAGCTGCAAGTGACCGGCTGGAAGTCAGAGGCTGTTGTGGGGCAGCTTGCACCAGTGGACACAAGATCCCCAACTTGTGGGCACTTGGAAGTCCCAGGCTGTTCCCTGGCTCCACCCCATCCCCTGGAGTGCCCGCTTCACAGAGCACCAGTAATGCATTTTTGTCACTCTATGTTTCCTGGCAGGAGCAGACCTGCAGAGGGGCCAGAAGACACCTGGTTGGGTGGGGAGCAGCCCCTCCGTGATAACAATCGGAACCTGGGAAGATACGTAGAGTCCCAGGGGAGGGACAGAGTTTCCCCTGTGTCACCACATGGCTACTTTGACACAAATGCACGTGGGCAGAGAGAGGCACGCAGGTCAAGGGCCTGGCAGGGAGTCAGGGGCCCTCAGTGCCAGTCCTGGCTCTGCCTCTGACATGCCATGTGACCTTGAGCAAGTCGCCACCCTGTCTGGGCTTCGCTAACCCATATACGGAATGAGAAGGTATCGTCCCTGGTCACTGCAGGTTTTCAATCATGTAGTGAGAGAGAGCTCATTTGGTCCAACTCTCTGCAACTGAAGGAATGGAGACACCGAGGGGGAGGAATCGGCCACAGCGATGAGTGGGAGGCAAAGGGAGCTATCACTACCATTGATTATCCAGCTACTTGTGCTTGGTAAACTCCCTCTTGGTGGAATGGGCTTTCCCACATCCAGCAGCACAAATGCTGTGAGCATCTACTACGGGCTGGGCACCTTCTCTGGGCTGGCACTTGACATGGGTTATCTCATTTAACCCCCTAACAACCCTATGAGGTATTATCATCCCCATTTCACAGGCGGCAAAACTGAATCCCAGAGAGAAGACTCACTCAGACACAGCTATCTGAATGCTCGTTTCCAGTTCCCCTAGGGCAGCAGAGGAAGCACGGTGGGGGGAAGCCAGTGGTCAAGGATTCCATGGGGAATGTACCCTAGAATTAACCCGTGGAGAGAGGGCAAGGGAACAGGCTCAGGCCTGGGAAGAAGTGGGGAGGACAGTGTCCTGTTGACTTATTCAAAAACATCCAGTTTTATTTGATTTTTAGTTCATTAGTCACCACTTTTTATTAGTATCTCATGTATTCTTTCACAGTTTCTTTCTGCAGGTACAAAAATAATGACTTTTTTTTCTTTCTTTCTTTTTCTTCTTTGAAACAGGGTCTCGCTCTGTTGCCCAGGCTGTAGTACAATGGTGCAATCTCGGCTCACTGCAACCTCTGCCTCCCGGGTTCAAGCGATTATTTGCCTCCGCCTCCTGAGTAGCTGGAATTACAGGCATGCACCATGATACTTGGCTAATTTTTGTATTTTTAGTAGAGTCAGGGTTTTGCTATGTTGGCCAGGCTGGGTTCCAACTTCTGGTCTCAAGTGATCCACCCGCCTCGGTCTCCCAAAATGCCAGGATTACAGGCGTGAGCCACTATGCCTGGCCAAAAGTGGTGATGTATTCTTAATGCCCATTTTCACATAAAAGGTAATAATCTACCCACACCATGCTGTACCTTGTTTGTTTGTTTGTTTGTTTGTTTTGACAGAGTCTTGCTCTGTCAGCCAGGCTAGAGTGCAGTGGCACAATCTCAGTGCACTGCAACCTCCACCTCCTGGGTTCAAGCGATTATCCTGCCTCAGCCTCCCGAGTAGCTGGAATTACAGGAGACTGCCACCATGCTCGGCTAATTTTTGTGTTTTTAATAGAGATGGGGTTTCACCATGTTGGCCAGGCTGGTCTTGAACTCCTGACCTCAACTGATCCATCTACCTCGGCCTCCCAAAGTGCTGGGATTACAGACGTGACCCACCACGCCTGGCCCTTGTTTGTTTTTTTAACTAATCACACATCTTAGAGATCTTTATCGGTAATTAGAGAGCTTCCTGGATCTTTTATATCACTGCATAATATTCTATTATATAGACTAGAATAATTCAATTTACCAGTTCCCTATTGGTGGACATTTGTTTCTAGTTTGTTTGTTTTTTCTTTTTTCTTATCACAAACAGTGCTGCAATAAGTAATTGTGCATATGCACTGTTTCACATGTGTGCAGGTATACCTGCAGGATAAATTCCCAAAAATGAATTGCTGATTTAAGAGTATCTTTTTTTTTGAGACAGGGTCTTGATCTGTTGCCCAGGCTAAAGTGCAGTGGCATGATCATGATGCACTGCAGCCTCAGCCTCCTGGGCTCAAGCGATCTTCCCACCTCAGCCTCCCATGTAGCTGGGACTACAGGCATGTGCCACCACGGCTGGTTAATATTTTCAACGTAACAGAGTTTCATCACGTTGCTCAGGCTGGTCTTGAACTCCTGGGCTCAAGGAATCCTCCCACCTCAGCATCCCAAAGTGCTGGGATCACAGGCATGCGCCACCGTGCCTGGCAGGTTGAAAGTACTGTATGAGTTATCTATTGCTGCATACCAGATTATCATAAACTCGGCAGTTTAAAACAACACCCATTGATTAGCTCACAGTCTCATCTGAACTGGGTGCTCAGTTCAGGGTGAAACCAAGGTGGCGGCCAGGCTTGCTTCTTTTTTGGAAGCTCTGGGGGGAAAATCTACTTCCAAGGCCATTCTTGTTGTTGGCAGAATTTGGTTCCTTCTGGTTGTAGAACTGAGTCTCTGGTTTCTTGCAGGCTTCCAGGAGGGGCCTCCCTGGGCTCCTGGAGGACACCCACAGTCCTCACCATGCAGCTCCCTCCAACATCAAGCCAGGAATGGCCCAACAGATCTTTCTCATGCTTCAAATCTCTGATGAATTTCTCTTGCCAGAGAAAGCTTGCTGCTTTCCAAGGACTCACCCAATCAGATCCATCCAACAAGGGTGACCTCCCTACCATTAGGTTAACTGACTTGGAACCTGAGTTAATCTGCAAAATCCCTTTTGTCATATAATGGAATATAATCATTTCGTTCACATGTTCATCTTATTCACAGGCCCTACACTCATAAAAGGGCAGGGGACCACAGAAGAGTGAAAGCCAGTGAGGGTCACCTTAGAATTCTGCCTAACACAGGTGTTTTGAAATTTGGGTCAATGTTGCCATGTTGTCCCCAGTAGGGATTGTGCAGAGGGAACTCTCCTTCTCCAGCAACAGTACACGTGCCTGCTTTTCCATGGTGCTGCCTACAGAATGTTATCAAACCTTTGGATTTCTGCCAGTCTGATAGGTAAAAAACAGAATCTTAATTGTATTTTAAAATTGTAATTATTGCCTTATGAATAAGGCTGAGCATTTCCTCAAAAGCATAAGAGCCATTTATATATTTTTTTCTTTATGGCTTCTGGTTTTGAGGCATAGAAAGGTCTTTCTAGCTCTAAAGTTAATCAGAAACTCTATGTTTTCTTTTTTCTTTTTTTTTTAATTTTACTCTAAGTCCTGGGATACATGTGCTGAATGTGCAGGTTTGTTACGTAGGTATACATGTGCAATGGTGGTTTGCTGCACCCATCAACCTGTCATCTAGGTTTTAAGCTCCACATGTGTTAGATATTTGTCCTAATGCTCTCCCTCCTCTTTCCCCACGCCCCCAACAGGCCCCGGTGTGTGATGTTCCCCTCCCTGTGTCCATGTGTTCTCATTGTTTAGCTCCCACTTATGAGTGAGAACATGCAGTGTTTGGTTTTCTGTTCCTGTGTTAGTTTGCTGAGGATGACGGTTTTCAGCTTCATCCAGGTCCCTGCAAAGGACATGAACTCATTCTTTTTTATGGCTGCATAGTATTCCATGGTGTATATGTGCCACATTTTCTTCATCCAGTCTATCATTGATGGGCTTTTGGGTTGGTTCCAAGTCTTTGCTATTGTAAGTAGTGCTGCAATAAACAAACGTATGCATGTGTCTTTATAGTAGAGTGATTTATAATCCTTTGGGTATATACCCAGTAATGGGATTGCTGGGTCAAATGGTATTTCTAGTTCGAGATCCTTGAGGAGTCGCCACACTGTCTTCCACAATGGTTGAGCTAACTTACACTCCCACCAACAGTGTAAACGTGTTCCTATTTCTCCACATCCTCACCAGCATCTGTTATTTCCAGACTTTTTAAGGATCGCCATTCTAACTGGCATGAGATGGTGTCTCATTGTGGTTTTGATTTGCATTTCTCAGCTCATTGCAACCTCTGCCTCCCGGGTTCAAGCGATTCTCCTGCCTCAGCCTCCAGAGTAGCTGGGATTACAGGGGCACGCCACCAAGCCCAGCTAATTTTTGTATTTTTAGCAGAAACTGGGCTTAACCATGTTGGCCAGTCTGGTCTCAAACTCCTGATCTCAAGTGATCCATCCACCTCAGCCTCCCAAAGTGCTGGGATTATAGGCGTGAGCCACCACAGCTGGCCATTCTCCTATGTTTTCTTCTGGGGCTTTTATACTTTCATTTTTTAAAATCCATAGTTTCTTGGAGCTGGAGGCGTCCCTTGTCATTTTCTCATCAGTGAGTGCAAAGCAGGATCCCAAAAGGATTGGAGTCCAGAGTAGAGAAAGGAGCTGCTGCGGTGGAGTCTGTTCAGTGCGGGCTCTGACCTCCTTCAGCCCTGCCAGGAATCCCAGCCAGCAGATCTTCTTCCAGCTTCCCTTTCTCCAGCACTCTTGATCTTCTGGGCTGGCACAGGGGTCCAGGGTTGATGGGGATCCTAGCTGCCTGAGGAGCTTCCAGTCTGGAGGGTGATACAAGCACATGGCCAGACCTGAATTCAAGCCGTGAGAGAGATTCAGAGCCTGGGCTGCGAGTGCAGGGGAGGGAGGGGGGTGCTGATGGGGGGTGGACAGGAGGCTCCAGAGAGGAGGTGGCGTCTGAGCTGAGCCTTAAGAATAAGGGGAAATGTAATGGCAGCGATGAGAAAGGGGAGGCACTTCAGTGTAGAGAACAGCAGGAGCAAAGACAAGGAGGTGGAAAATCAGCCAGAAACGTGGCCTGGAGAGAGTTTAGTGGACCATGGGTCCTCGATGGTAGAGACACGACATAACTTATCTCTGTGTTCCATCCTCTGTGCCAGAGGCGGCATCAACCAGAGTTAGACAAATGAAGCAGAAGGGACAGGGGACTTAGAATACTAGGCTGCATCATTTTCTTTTCACTTTGACAGTGAGAAGCAAAGACCTCCACAAAGAAAGAAGCCCTTGGCTGTGCCATCATTTTAGAATCTGGGCACTCTCTGCACACCACTGCCCCCTTATGGCTGATCTAGGAATTCTCTCTAAATCCCAGACTGAAGGTGAGGAGAAGGCTCAGTGAGTCTTAGAGATTTGAAAAGCCATGAAATCCTGGTTGGAGAACATCTGAGTCCAAAGGGCCCTCAGAGACTGTCTGACTTCCTCATTACATATAAAGAAATCAAGAGGGTGCTACCAGGGAGTGGGGACAAGAACACTGAATTCAGTGTAAAACGGCCCTCAGCTTGCAGCCTGGCTCTATTTCTTACTGGCTGTAAGGCCCTAGGCAAGTGGCCTCACCTCTCTAAGCCATAGTTTCCATCTCTCTCAAATGGAGTCTGCCATCTGGCCAGCTTCTCTTTTCTGGGAATGCCATGCCAAGTTCCTCAGATCAATTCTCCTACTGAAAACAACTAAAGGCCGGGCACGGTGGCTCACACCTGTAATCCCAGCACTTTGGGAGACCAAGGTGGGCAGATCTTCTGAGGTCAGGAGTTCAAGACCAGCTTGTCCAACATGGGGAAACCCCATCTCTACTAAAAATACAAAAATTAGCTGGACATGGTGGTGCATGCCTGTAATCCCAGCTACTCGGGAGGCCAAGGCACAAGAATCGCTTGAACCTGGGAGGCGGAGGTTGCAGTGAGCAGAGATCAAGCCACTGCACTCCAGCCTGGGCACCAGAGCAAGACTTGTCTCAAAAAAAAAAAAAAAAAAAAAAAAAAAAAGAAAAAAGAAAAAAAGAAAACAAGTAAAAACACTGACATATTGGTACAACCATAGGGTAAGGCATCACCAGAACAAAGCTAAAGGGAAAACAGAAACTTAGACAGATAAACCACGCAGGAAACTCACATTTACTCGGAGGGCACTTCCTGATTTGAGCCAGTTTGAACTGTTGTTTTGATAACTCCTCTAGGCAAGATACACAAATAAAAGTCCAGAGCACATGGTGGAAGATCAAATAGAAGATCCTCCCCAAATTAGTTGGGATCCCAAAGAGCCATACTCTCAGAAGTAAACCAGCCCCAGTATAGACTTGTCAGAGGCGTTTGAATCAGAGGAAGAGCAGCTGCATCTTGAATAGGGGCTGGGTAAGATAAGGCTGAGACCTACTGGGCTGCATTCTTAGGAGGTTAGGCATTCTTGGTCGCAGGATGAGATAGGAGGTCAGCACAACACACTGGTCATAAAGCCCTTGCTGGTAAAACAGGTTGCAGTAAAAAAGCCGGCCAAAACCCACCAAAACCAACACGGCAATGAGAATGACCTCTGGTCATCCTCACTGCTCACTATATGATAATTATAATACATGAGCCTGGTTCTATTTCTTACTGGCTGTAAGGCGAGGAGGAGGCTAAAAGACACTCCCACCAGCACCATGACAGCTGACAAATGCCATGGCAACATCTGGAAGTTACCCTATAGGGTCTGAAAAGGGGAGGAACCCTCAGCTCCGGGGATTGTCCACACCTTTCCCTGGAAATTCATAAATAATCTACCCCTTGTTTAGTGTATAATCAAGAAATAACCATAAAAATGGACAACCAGAGGCCCATGCTGCTGCTCTACCTGTGGAGTAGCCATTCTTTCATTCCTTTACTTTCCTAATAAACTTGCTTTCACTTGACTCTATGGACTTGCCCCAAATTCTTTCTTGCACGAGATCTAAAAACCCTCTCTTGGGGTCTGGATTGGGACTCCTTTCCAGTAACAGACTTGCAGCTCTAATTTGTATCTCCTGCGTGGTCAGTAACCTCAAGCCTTGAACTTAGATTGAGGTGACCCCAGACTATTTGTGCCAAAGGTTTCTGGAAGAAGCAAATGAAAATCTTCTCTGGAGAGAGGTCCTTCAGTCAAGGCTCCAAATGAGTCACACAAAGAAATATTTAAGTTCGATGGCCAGGACATAGTAAAAGATAATCAGGGCCGGGTGGGGTGGCTCACACCTGTAATCTCAGCACTTTGGGAGGCCGAGGCGGGTGGATTACTTGAGGTCAGGAGTTTGAGACCAGCCTGGCCAACATGATGAAACCCTGTCTCTACTAAAAATTAGGCGGGCATGGTGGCGGGCACCTGTAGTTCCAGCTACTCAGGAGGCTGAGGCAGAAGAATTGCTTGAACCCAGGAGGCGGAGGTTGCAGTGAGCTGAGATCGCACCACTGCACTACAGCTTGGTGACAGAGTGAGACTCCATCTCAAAAAAAAAAAAAAAATGATAATCAGGCACATAAGGAAATGAGACCACACTGCAAGAACCAGAAGAAACAAGAGACAATAGAAACATATCTATAAAGAATTTAAACACTGGAATTATTTTACATAGAATATAAAACAACCATATTTAAGTAAACAATAGAGTAGCTTGAAAATATTTGCTGTAACAGGATGAAAAGTGGCAGTAGGTTTGAAAAGAGACAAACTGAACTTTGAAAAGAGACAAAATGAATAATACAATTAACTAAAATTTAAAAATCAATAGCAAATTTAAAGCATTTTGGACATAGCAAAAAAGATAATTGGTGAATTGGAAGAAATGTCAGAAGAAATAATCCAAAATGAGCGTGGAGAGACATAAAGATTAAAAATAATAGCAAGAAATAGTAAAAGACACGAAGAACAAATGAGAAATGGATCTAACACTCTTGTAACTGGAACTTCAGGAGAGAAGAGAGAGAGTAATGAAGACGTGATATTGGAAAAGTCAGTGGCTGAAAATTTCCCAGAACTGATCAAAGCCATTACTCTACAGATTCAAAAAGCCCAACAAATCCCAAGTGGGATAAAAAAAAATTTTTTTTGAAACAGAGTCTCGCTCTGTTGCCCAGGCTAGAGTGTAGTGGCGTGATCTCGACTGACTACAACCTCCACCTCCTGGGTTCAAGCGATTCTCCCCCCTCAGCCTCCCAAGTAGCTGGGATTACAGGTACCCGCCATCATGCCCGGCTAATTTTTGTATTTTTGTAGAGAAGGGGTTTCACCATGTTGGCCAGGCTGGTCTTGAACTCCTGACCTCAGGTTATCCACCTGCCTTGGCCTCCCAAAGTGCTGGGATTACAGGCATGAGCCACTTTGCCTGGCCAGATAAAAACTTTTTTAATTTGCTGAGTGTGGTGGCTCACGCCTGTAATCCCAGCACTTTGGGAGCCCAAGGCGGGCAGATCACGAGGTCAGGAGATCAAGACCAGCCTGGCCAACATGGTGAAACCCGTCTCTAGTAAAAATACAAAAATTAGCCAGGCGTGGTGGTGCATGCCTGTAGACCTAGCTACTTGGGAGGCTGAGGCAGGAGAATCGCTTGAACCCGGGAGGCGGAGGTTGCAGTGAGCTGAAATCGCACCACTGCACCCCAGCCTGGCAACACAGCGAGACTCCTCTAAAAAAAAATTAATTTACACCTAGAAAAGCTTACATAGTGTATGATTCCAACTATGTAACATTCTGGAAAAGACAAGGCCGTGGAGACAGTGAAAAGATCAGTGCCTGCCAGGGGTTTGGGGTGAGAGAGGATGAATAGGTGAGAACAGGAAATTTTTAGAACAGTGAAACTATTTTGTATGATGCTGTAATAGTATATACATTTCATTATAAGTTTGTCAAAACCCATAGAATTTACAATACAAAGAGTGAACCCTAATGTAAGCTATGGACTTTGGTCGATAACGATAATGTTGGTTTATTGATTGTAACAAATGTACAACACCCATGGAGGATGTTGATGTTGAGGGGGGCTGTGTGTGGAAAATGAGCGAAGGGCATGTGGAAACTCTCTGTACTTTGTTTTTTTTTTCTTTTTCTTTTTTCTTTTTTTTTAATTTCGAGACAGGGTCTCACTCCGTCGCCCAGGATGGAGTGCAATGGTGCAATCACAGCTCACTGCAGCCTCGACCTCCTAGGCTCAAATGATCCTTCTAATAGCCTTCCTAGTAGCTGGGACTACAGACATGCACCACCAGGTCTGGCTACTAATTTTTGTATTTTTTTGTAGAGATGGGGTTTGCCATGTTGCCCAGGCTGGTCTCAAATTCTGGGATTAAGCGATCCTCCTGCCTTGGCTGGGATTACAGGCATGGACCACTGCATCTGGCCAACTCTACTCTCTACTTGATTTTGCTGTGAACCTAAAACTGCTCTGAAAAAATGAAGTCTATTAATTCAAAAAGAATTTGCCCCTAGACATATGTGGTGAAATAGCAGAATACCAAAGACAAAGATAATATCTTAAAAACTGCCAGGAAAAAATGTCAGATTATCTTCAACAGAGTAAGGTAAGCTGAGAGCTAACTTCTCAAGAGCAACATTAAAAGACAGAGGATAGCAGAAAGGTCATCTTCAATGTGCAAAAAGAAAATAATTGCAGGCCAAGAATTCTATACCCAGTGAAAATATCCTTTAAGAATGAATATGAAATAAAGACATTTTCAGACAAACAAAAGCTGTAAGTGTATTTCACCAATGGACTTGGAATAGAAAGAAAAAAAAGCTCAAATTGAAGGTCAAAAATGTTAGAAAGAATGAAGAGAATTCAAATGGCAAATACATGGCAAATCTAAATGAAACTCAACTGTATAAAACGTTAATAATAGTGGTTAAAATGGAATTAAACTGTTGTAAGCTCCTTACATTGTCTTGGAGTAAATGTATTAATTAACTCTAGACTCGAACAAGTTAAATGTTCAGATTATAACTTCTAGGTTACTGGATAATGAGTAAAACAGACAGTGTAATTTCCAAATTAGTCGAAGAAAGCAGAAGTTTTTTTTGGATGAGATCTACTAAAAACAACAACAACAACAAAAGTTAATATCAGACAAAATGGACTTTAAGGCAAGAAGTACCATTAGGAATAGAGAAGATCACTGTATAATAATAAATGGGGCTGAGCACAGTGGCTCATGCCTGGAATCCTAGCACTTTGGGAGGCAAAGGTGAGCAGATCCCTTGAGCCCAAGAGTTGGAGACCAGCCTGGGCAACATGGCTAAATCGCATCTCTACAAAAAATACAAAAATTAACTGGGCATGGTGGTGCATGCCTGTAGCCCCAGCTACTCGGGAGGCTGAAGTGGGAGGATCACTGGAGCCCAGGAGGTGGAGGCTGCAGTGAGCCATGGATCGCATTACTACACTCCAGCCAGGACAACAGAGTGAGACCCTGTTTCCAAAAACTATGATAATAGTAATAATAATAAATGGATCAAGTCATCAGGAAGATATATCAACTTATATACACCTGAAAATCAATGAGAAAAAAGATAACCAAATCAAATGTTGAACAAAATACTTGAACAGGCATTTAGCAAAAAGGAAAACCTAGTTATGAATAAACATATGAAAAGATGCTCAACATCACTAGTAATCAGAATACAAATTAAGACCACAACAAGATATCACTACACACTCACCATATTGGGATAATTTACAGTTTTAACCATATCATGTGTTGGAAATTTCTAGACCTACAGAAAAATGTGACTGTTAAGAGAAAAAATAGTAGTATCGGAACCACAGTGCCCCACATACTGGAGTTAGCAGACAAAAAATTTAAGATAACCAATTAATATGTTAAATAAAATAGATGAAAAGATTGGCAAAGTAGATAAAAATAGAGATTGTCAGCAGAGGAAGTGGGATATCTTTCAAAAATAAAATGTTCTAGAACTGAGAAATACAACATCTGAAATTAAGAATTTATTGAATGTGTTTAGCAGAAGGACAAAGGACAGGGTTAGCAAACGAAGACAGGTCAACAAAAAATATCCAAGCCAGAAACACAGGAAAAAAAAAAAAAAATAGAAGAAGGAACAGAGCATAAGCTATGTGGGACACAGTTAGAAGATCTAACATTTGTGTAACTGTGCTTCCAGAAGGCAAGAAAAAACTGAGGAAGAAGCAATATTTGAAGTAATATGGCTGATAATTTCCCAAAACTGTTGAAATATATCAACCCTTAAATTTAAGAAGCTTAGTAAATCCAGGCAGGATAAAAACAAAGAAAAGCACACAAGCATATCATTGTTAACAGCTGGAAACTAAGACAAAGAGAAAACCTTAAAAGCAGCTAAATAAGCTACATGGTGCCTACATTTCAACAGACACTGTAGAATCCAACAGGTAATTTTTTAAGTTCAGAAAAAAGAAAAAAACAAAAACCCTGCTAACCTAGAATTCTATACTGAAAAAAAAAAATGCGTAAGATTTAAGGTAAAACAGTCCGGGTGCGGTGGCTCACGCCTGTAATCCCAGCACTTTGGGAGGCCGAGGCAGGCGGATCATGAGATCAGGAGATCGAGACCATCCTGGCTAACACGGTGAAACCCCATCTGTACTAAAAATACAAAAAAAAAAAAAAAAAAAATTAGCCAGGCATGGTGGCGGGCGCCTGTAGTCCCAGCTACTCGGGGGGCTGAGGCAGAAGAATGGTGTGGACCCAGGAGGCCGAGCTTGCAGTAAGCCAAGATCAGCCACTGCACTCCAGCCTGGGCAACAGGGCGAGACTCCGCCTCAAAAAAAAAAAAAAAAATAGAATTCAGGTAAAACAAAGACATTTATATACAAAGAAAAGGCTGAGAAAGTACATTGCTAACAAACCTTAATAATGTTACGAGAAATATTAAAGGAAATTCTTCATGCTGAAGTAAAATGATCTCAGATGAAAGCACAAACTTTACAAAGCCTGGCGTGGTGGCGCACGCCTGTAATCCCAGCTACTTGTAGGGCTGAGGTCGGAGGATCGCTTGAGGCCAGGAACTCAAGACCAGTCTAAACAACATAGCAAGAGCCTGGTCGCTTTAAAAAAAAATTGTCAGAAAAGAGGGGAGTAATTTCTTTTTAAGCACAAATCTCCTGGAAGTAATACAGGGCACCAAAAAGGACAAATATATGGACAAAAATGAAATAATTAACTAATAAAACGATAATAGGAATGCCTTGTAGGGCTTATAACAGGTAGTAAAATACACAATAATAGCACATAGGGTGGAAGGCAGGTAAATGGAGTTGAACAGTTGTAAAGTTCTTGCATTGTTTTCTTTTTATTTCTTTCTTTTGTTTTTTGAGACACAGTCTTATTGTCAGCCAGGCTGGAGTGCAGTGGCACGATCTCAGCTCACTGCAGCTGCCTCCTCCTTGGTTCAAACGAGCACATCCTCCGGCTAATTTTCATATTTTTAGTACAGGCAGGGTTTCACCCTGTGGGCCAGGCTGGTCTCAAACTCCTGACCTCAAGTGATATGCCTGCCTCAGCCTCCCAAAGTCCAAAGTGCTGGGATTACAGGTGTGAGGCACCACACCTGGCCAGTTCTTGCGTTGTTAAAACCATGGGAAACATTAATTTAATATGACAATATATCTGTAATAGGTCAAAGATGCATATTTAAATATCTAGAGTTAAAACTTTTTGTAAAAATGTATGAATAGAACCTAATAAAGGAAAAACTGAAATAGTGAAAACAACTTGATTATCCAAAAGAAGAAAATAATGAAGGAATAAATGAACAAAGAACAAATGAGACAGAAAAACAAATAGCAAGATGGTAGCTCTAAATCCAACTATATCAGTAATTACATTAAATGTACATGATGTAAACAAACAGAAAGACACATATTGTTAGAATGGATTTTTTTAAAAACCCCAATTACATTTTATTTTTAAGCAACACAATTTTAATGTAAAAACACAGAAAGGTGAAACAAAAAGATGAAAAAGTATATACCATTTAAATACTAATCTTTAATAAGTTGGTATTACTACATTAATATCAAATAAAATAGGCTTAAGACAAACAGTATTACTAGAGGTAAGATGGACATTAAATAATGATAACAGATCTTTCCAACAGGAAAATATAACAATTCTAAACTTGTGTGCACCAAATAACACAGCTTAAAAATATACAAAGTAAGAATTATTGAGACTGAAAGGAAAAATAGACAAATATGCAGCCACCACTGGAGATTTTAACACACTTTTTTTTTTGAGACAGAGTCTCTCCCTGTCGCCCAGGCTGGAGTGCAGTGGCAGTGGTGCGATTTTGGCTCACTGCAACATCCGTTTCCTGGGTTCAAATGATTCTCCTGCCTCAGCCTCCCGAGTAGCTGGGATTACAGGTGCCCACCACCACGCCTGGCTAATTGTATTTTTAGTAGAGACGGAGTTTCACCTTGTTGGCCAGGCTGGTTTAACACACTTTTTTAAAGAAACTCAAACAAAAAATCAGTGAGGAAATGGATTATTTGAATAAAGTGGTTAGCCAACTTAACTCAATTGACACACATAGAATATATATGGAGAATACACATAATTTTCAAGTTCATATGAATGATTTACAAAAATTGACCCTATGCTGGGCCATAAAGCAAGTTTCAACAAATTCCAAAGGATTGAAATCATACAGACTATGTTACTGATCACAATTAAACCAGAAAACAATAAAAGAGAGATACTAAAAAATCACTAAATGCTTGGAAATTAAGGAACATACTGCTGAATAATCCACAAGTCAATGAAGTCAAAAGAGAAATTAGAAAATGTATTGAATTGAATAAGACAAAATATATTAAAATGTATGAATACAGCTAAAACAGAGCTTGTAGGGAATTGTTTAGGTTTACATTATATTAGGAAAGAATAAATATTTTAAAAATTAATGAAAAGGCTAAAACAAAGAACAAATTAAACCCAGAGTAGGTAGTAAAAAGGAAATAATAAAAATAGAAAACAAACAGTAGAGAATAACAAAAAGTCTAAAGGTGGTTCTTTAAAAAGATTAATAAAATAAATACACCTCTAACAAGAATGAAGAGAGAGAAAAACAAATATCACCAATATCGGGATGTACAAGAGAACATCACTTCAGATCCTGCACATAAAAAGGATAATAAAGAAACATTATGGGCCGGGCATGGTGGCTCATGCCTGTAATCCCATCACTTTGGGAGGCTGAGGTGGGTGGATCACTTGAGGCTGGGAGTTTGAGACCAGCCTGGCCAACATGGTGAAACCCTGTCGCTACTAAAAATACAAAAATTAGCCGGATGTGGTAGCGCATGCCTGTAATCCCAGCTACTTGGGAGGCTGAGGCAGGAGAATCGCTTGAACCCAGAAGGTGGAGGTTGCAGTGAGTTGAGATCATGCTACTGCACTCCAGCTTCGGCAACAGAGCAAGACTCTGTCTAAAAAAAAAAAAAAAAGAAAGAAAGAAAGAAAGAAAAGAGAAGAAATATTATGAACTACTTTATGTCAACAGATTCAACAACCTCGATAAAATGACCAAATTCCTTGAAATAAACAATTTAGTAAAACTAATGCAGAAAGAAATAGGAAATCTAAATAGCCCTGTATCAACAACAACAAAAAAATCCTGAATTTGAAGTAAAAAATAAAGTTCTAACAAAGACTACTTCAGTTCAACTCAAATGGCTTTACTGGTAAACACTAGCTAACATTTAAGGAAAAAATAACAACAGTCTTACACAAACTGTTTCAGGAAATGAAAGACGAAAGACTTCCCAACATATTTTGTAAGGTGGGCATAAACTTAATACCGAAATCAGATAAAGATATTACCAAAAAACCACAGACCAATTAACATAGTCACAGAAATTCTTAACAAAATATTAGCAAATTGATTTAGCAACATATAAAAAAGATAAAACCTAATGACAAAATGAGGTTTATCCCAGAAATATGATTGATTTAACATTCACAAATCAATTATTGGGATTCACTATGTTAACAAAGAGAACTATAAAAATCACAAAATAACCTCAAGCAAATCCAGAAAAAAATTTTACAAAAATTAACACCCATTCTTTATTTCAAAACAAAAACCAGACAACACACACACACACACACTCACACACACAAAACCTTAGTCATCTAGGAATAGAAGATAACTTCTTGATAAAAGGCATTTATTAAAGAATCTACAGCTCACATCATACTTAATGGAGAAACACTGAATAGGTTTGTGTTAAGATTCCCTATGGCAAATATTTGGCTCTTACCACTTCTATTCGACATTGTACTAGAAAGTTCCAGCCAGTTCCATAAAGCAGAAAGCAAGAAAAGGCATAAAGAGTGGGGGTGTGTGTGGAGGGAGTAAAACTGTCATTGTTCCATACCACATGATTGTGTACATGGTGAACACTATGGGATCTACCCTCTCCACCTCACCGCCCCTCTCCAAAATCCTACTAAAATTAAAAGTGAAGTTATCAAGGTCACAGGCTATAAAATTAATAGGTGAAAATCAATTTTTGTTGTATTAGTCACAATCAATTGGGAAATGAAATAAAAATACTATTTATAATAGTAAATATAGAGTCAATTTTTTTTTTAACCAAGATGCGAAGTTAATTCAATGGAGGAAGAAAAGACTTTTAATATATGGTGCTGAAACCACTGGGTATCCATACGGAAAAAAATGAATCTCCATCCCTGTCCTTTTCCATAAATAAAAATTAATTTGCCATGGATGATAAACCCAAATAAAAAAAATAGAACCATGAAGTCTAGGAGAAAATAGATAGAATATCTTTCTAACAGAATATCTTTATAACCTTGGGGTTGGCAAAAGTTCCTTAGAATACAAAAAGCACTATCCATAGAAGAGGAAAATACACATATTGGACTTCATCAAAATTAAACATTTCTTCTCTCAAGAGACACGTTTAAGAAAACAAATAGGCAAGACATGGATTTGGAAAAAATATTTCCACAACACTTGTGTCTAACAAAGGACTTGTATTCAGAGTATAAAGAGCTAAGGAAGGCCGGGTGCGGTAGCTTGCGCCTGTAATCCCAACACTTTGGGAGGCTGAGGCGGGCAGATCACCTGAGGTCAGGAGTTCAAGACCATCCTGGCCAATGCTGTGAAACGCTGTCTCTACTAAAAAATACAAAAATTAGCCGCCCATGTAGGCGGGCTTCTGTAATCCCAGCTACTCGGGAGGCCAAGGCAAGAGAATCGCTTGAACCCCGGAGGCAGAGGTTGCAGTGAGTTGAGATTGAGCCATTGCACTCTAGCCTAGGCGACAAGACAGAAACTTTGTCTCCAAAAAAAAAAAAGAGCTAAAGCAATTTGGAAAAGACAATGCATTTGAAAATAGACAAAAGATTGTGGTAGGCTTACGTGGGCAGTCCGCAATGACCTACGCCTCCCAGTATTCATGCTTCTGTATGGTCCCTTCCCACCTTGCCCTTGGGCTCGGACATGTGATTTATCTTGGCCTGTGGAGCACAATGCAAGAAGATAAACCCTTGCACATTGGGTATTGTCCTCTTTGAATGCTCTATTTTGGAGCTCTGCACCACCGTGTAAAATGACCAGGCTACCTTGATGGGGGACCATGAGGAGAGAGAGACCTGGCCAGCCTCCATCTGCTTCAGCCATCCCAGCAGAGGCACCAGACGTGTGTGTTAGGCCATCTTTGATGCTAAGTCACTGAAACCACGGACCCTCCAGATGATCACAGTCAATATCATGTGGAGCAAAAGACCTGCCCAGATATGGCCAAGTCAGATCGTAGAAGAATGAGCAAATAAATGGTTTTGTCTCACGTCACTAATTTTTGTGGTGGTGTGTTACACAGTAATAGAGAATTTAAATAAGACCTGGAAAACATTTCACAAAAGAAGATATGCAAACGGCCGATAAGCACATGAAAGGGTGTTCAACATCATTAGTTATTAGGAAACTTCAAATTACATTCAAATTCAAACCACAATGAAATAGCATTTCATGCCACTAGAATGGCTAAAATTTTTCTTAAAAAAAGATTAACAATACTAAATATTGGTGAAGACTTGGAGCAATTGGAACTTTTCTGCATTGCTGGTGGAAGTGTAAGTAAGTACACCACTCAGAAAACTGTTGAACAGATTCTTAGTAAGTTAAACATTTATCTGCCTTAGGAACTAGCAATTCTACTCCTAGGTATTTCCCCAAGAAATCTGGGCTGATTTTTTATCTGGCTTCACTAACGAATGAATTATAAGAGTAAAAAAGATGGAAAGGGAACCAAAGATAAAACAATATTCAAAGACACATCAAGACAAACAAAAAACAGGCAAAGCAAAGCCGTATGTAAACAAAACCATACCAAAAAAAAAATAAAAAATACAGCCAAGCGCGGTGGCTCATGCCTGTAATCCCAGCACTTTGGGAGGCTGAGGCAGGAGGACTGCTTGAGCCCAGGAGTTTCAGACCAGCCTGGGGAAATCCTGTCTCTACAAAACCCACAAAAATTAGCCAGGCGGGGTGGCATGCACCTGTAGCCCCAGCTACTCGGGAGGCTGAGATGGGAGGATCACCTGAACCCCAGGAGGTCAAGGCTATGGTGACCTGTGATTGAGCCACTGCACTCCAGCCTGGACAACAGAGTGAAACCCTATCTGAAAAGAAAAAAAACAAAAAAGCCTAAAAGACACCAATCTTTGGGATTTGAGTATGAGAAATCGGAATTCCAGGGAATTCCAAGAATTCCTAAAAATTACACACTATTCTGTATTTTTCCTAACAGCTTATGTGTTTTGAAAAGATAATGACTGACCATAAAAACAGTGAACATTTTTCTGTGACAGGGATACACTAAAAATGTCAGAGGTTTTCTGTTTAGTGCACAGTTTTTATTATGCACTAAAGTGCATGGTTTTAATTTATTTTATTATTTTATTTTAATATACCATGACTCAGTGATGTATTCCAAGGACATGTAAAAATGATCTCTACCTTATGCAGACATTTAATAATAGAAAACATTAAAAGGAGACATTAACTCAAAGTAAATGCCAAATAAAAGTTATTTAAAAAATGAAACAATAGTATCACAAATGTTTACTTTTTTTTTTTTTTTGAGATGGAGTCTCGTTGTTGTGGCCCAGGCTGGAGTGGAATGGCACGATCTTGGCTCACTGCAACCTCTGCCTCCTGGGTTCAAGCGATTCTCCTGCCTCAGCCTCCCAAGTAGCTGGGATTACAGGCACCTGCCACCACGCCCGGCTAATTATTGTATTTTTAGTAGGGACGGGGTTTCACCATGTTAGCTATGCTGGTCTTGAACTCCTGACCTCAGGTGATCCACTCGCCCCAGCCTCCCAAAGTGCTGGGATTACAGGCATGAGCCACTGCACCTGGCCAAATGTTTACTATTTAAGTTACTCTTTTTTGAACATCTATCAGAAAAAAGTGTTATTCTTACAATGAAAATTTAAAACACTCAAAGTATTAACTGCCCTATCCAATAGTCTTGATCTTTGTTCTTATGACAAATAATTCAAACATAGGACATTTTATTTCATTTTGCATTGATGTTAGTTGAATTCATAAGATTGTGTCTAATCACATCTTCAGGTTGGGTATGAGGGTACATGCTTCATATAACTTTCTCTCTCTCTCTCTCTCTTTTTTTTTTTTTGAGACAGGGTCGTGCTCTGTTACCCAGGCTGGAGTACAGTGGAGCAATCATGGCTCCCCCCAACCTCTGAACTCTCAGGATCACGACGTTCCTGCCTCAGCCTCCTGAGTAGCTGGGATTATAGGCATGCGCAACTAAGCTGGGCTAATTTTTTCTTATTTTTTGTACAAATGGAGTCTCACTATGTTGTCCAGGCTTAACTTTCTCCTTTTTAAGGATGAAAATGTTTTGCATTACAAAGAACCATACCCTATAGCAAATAGTCATACACTGGAAAATACCAGCTAATTGGATAGCATTTGAGTAACATATGGGAATTGCCAATGGACTTACTGAATCACAGACTTATTTTACTCCCACACCTTATTTCTTGAACACTACTCATAGGATTTGAACAAAGCATACTCATATCTATAAACTTATAAATAGACACTTTATTTGCAAGAATGACTCACCACTAGCAGCAGACAGGGCCATCAACACACTTATAACATGGTGACAGCTGCAAGCAAGACTGACTCCGTCCTGACCTACCTTCCCTGTCCCAGTCCAAGAAGTGTTGACTTTGACCTTTGACATTGCATGCCACTGTTTTCTGCTCTAGCCTTTGACACAGCGTCAATGGCTTCCTTCAAACCAGTAACAGCTCTATGTTGGTGGTTAAGTTTTAATTTTCACAAGAGAATAATAATAGTTTTTCCTGCCACCGGAGGTTGGTGTTGAAAAAGCTGAGAGAGGAGAGAATTTTAAGGAGGGAGTGGTCAGCTGTCCGGGGACTGGGAGGAGGCTGTGGGCTGACTGACAGGTCAGTGACATGGCCCTCTGAGAGAACGTTCTACACGGATCTACACGGATCGCTCCACGTTCTTCACGAGTAGTTGTGTGTTGAGGTGTGGGCTCCACCTCCCTGGCCGCCTGTGTTCCTGGAACGCGCCCAAACCTTTCAGCCTCTCAGAGCCTTTGTGACGCTGCTCCCTCTTCCTAGGGTGTCTTTCCCCGTCCCTCTCACCCTTCAGGTCTTCCCTCCACTGGCAACTCCTGACCACCTTCTCCAGTCTCTGTCTCCTTGTTCCTTCCCGGCACCCATCGCCATCTTTCATCCTCTCACTGATTTACTTGTTGATGGTGTGTCCCTCCCTCCCGCTCCCCGACAGGGCATGTCAGCTATACTGAGCAGCGCTCTCTGCTGTCTCTTTCCCTGCAGAGCCCTAGCACCTAGCACATAGTAGGTTTCCAAGAAATATTTATTGAATGAATAAACAACTGAATAGATGGGGTAGGCAAGTGCAAATGAAAGCTTAAAGTCGCCTCTCTGGACCTCTATTTCCTGGTTTGTCTGATTTGTCAAAGAGATGAGAACTCCGGTCCTCCCCTTTGAACCAGGCATGGTCAGACCCAGACCGTGAGCAAATCCTACGTGGTTGCAACACTGAGAATGGCCAGTAGGTGGCAGTAAGTCACTGTGGTCGAACTGGGACAAAGCCTGGCCCAATCAGGGCGCGAAATACCTAAAGTTTAATCCACCAAAGTTTATTTCCACCACGAGGCATGCAAGTCTTTCTAAAACACAGCACGCGTGCCCCTGCTACCCTGAATGGAGAACAATGAACCTCCATTTGGATTCAAATCCCAACTCTGCCACCAACAGCTGGGTGGCCAGAGTAAATGGCCTCTGTAAAGTGGGAGCATCATGAGCGCGCAGTGGGTAACGGATATGGAAGGACAGCATGCTGGAGCAGGGCGAGGATCCGGGGACAGCAGGCAGCTGGCCGTAGGGAGCCCACGGCCTCCTCATACTCCAAGCCAGACCCCCGGCCCCCGTTGGCTCTTCCCCAAAGCCCTCCACCCATTCTGCTTCTGCACCCACGCAGCCGCATGTGGCTGAGAACAACGTACATCAGATGACTGGCCTCACTCCAAGGTGACCCCACAAACCTGGAATGGGCCCCTGTGCTTCCGGCAACCCAACCAGACTTCACCGGCCCATTAACTCTCCCACCCCCATCCCTCTTCTCCTCGAGTCATCACCAAGACCCCCTCCTGCCCCCTGGCTATTGGCTGTGACCTTGGTCCTTATCTCACTGAGAAAAGAGAATCAGACGAAAATGCCGCATTCTCAGGATGCCAAATCTTCCACCAACCAGCACCACCCAGGTACTAACTATAGAGGCACCCACTGAGGGCACATCCTCCCTCATGCACAGGGTCGCAAGCCCTTTCACCACCCTGGGTTTTGCCCTGGCAATTCTCACCTTTCTCTTCTGCATTTTTTTTTTTTTTTTTTTTTTGAGATGGAGTCTCAATTTGTTGCCCAGGCTGGAGTGCAGTGGCACTGTCTCAGCTCACTGCAACCTCCGCCTCCAGGGTTCAAGTGATTCTGTTACCTCAGCCTCCCAAGTAGCTGGGACTACAGGTGCCCGCCCACCACCACACCCGGCTAATGTTTTTTTTTTTTTTAATTTTAGTAGAGGCGGAGTTTCACCATGTTGGCCAGGCTGGTCTGGAACTCCTATCCTCAAATGATCCACCCACCTTGGCCTCCCAAAGTGCTGAGATTACAGGCGTGAGCCACCACATCCTGCCTCTCTTCTGCATCTTAATTACTTTCCCCTCTATGGCTCATACCCATCAGCCTAAAAACAAGCTGTGATCTCTCTCATTCAGAATAAACTCTCCTTTGACCCTGCGTTCCCTCCCTCTAGTTGCACTCCCATGTGTCTGCCGTCTTTTACAGCACAACTTTCTGGGAGAAGGGCCCATGCTCCACCCATCCCCACTGGGCCCCACTGCAGTCCACCTGCCCTTGCCACTGAAACCCTCAGGTTAAGATCACCAGTGACCTCGGTTCTTCCCAATTCCATTCTCAGCCCTCAGCCCACCTCTCAGCAGCATTTGAGAGTTGAGCGTTCCGTCCTTGCAACATTTCTTCTCTAAGTTTCTGTGGCTTTGTCTCTTCTCTATCCGTGGTCACTTCCCAGCTGTCTCATTGGCCCAGGGAATATAAAGTCCATCCAATGCCAATCATTCCCACGTGTGTATCTCTCATCCTGACCTCTCCCTGGAAACCAGATCCTTCTATTTGGCCCCAGTTGGAGGTCTAACAGGCTGCTCAAACTTAACTTGAACTCTTGATTTTAATCCCACCTAACCTGCTTCTCCCCGCATGTCCCTGTCTGTGTAATGGCAGTTCTGGCCCCAAATCCTGAAGTTGCCCTTGACTCCTCTCTGCCTTACACCCCACATCTGATTCTGCAGCAAATTCTCTGGGTCCAACCTTTAAAATCTGTGCTGAACCTGACTGTTCTCACCATCTGCACCACAAACAGCCTACTCCATGCCCCCTTATTTTTGCCAGGAGTGACATAAGTGGCATAGCCTCCTCCTTGGTCCTGCCACATTCTCTCTGTCTCTCTTGCATGCACTGCATTCACCTGCTCAGAATAAAGTTCAAGTCCCAACACAACAAGTCTTGACAGGAGCAGTGGGGACCCTTCTCCTGCCTCACCTCCTTATACTTCCCTCTGAATCACTCTGCTCACCCACTCAGGACTCCTTGACCCACCTCCCCACTTTTCTTTGGTACAGTCTCCATTCCAGCCTTGGAACTTGCTGTTTCAATGCCTGTAGCTGCGACCCAGCAAACTGCACAGCTCCTCCCTCTTCCCTTCAAGTCTCTTCTCCTCAGAGAAGCCTCCCCGGCCCCTCCACCTAAAGTAGCCCCGCCCTCTACCATTCACTATCCCCTCATCCTGTTTAATTTCTCTTCACAGCACCAATGCTTCCACTTCATCATTTCTTTATATGGTTTTTATGCCGTCTTCTCCCAACTGGAAGGTAAGTTGCACACATGTGGGTTCTCACCCATCTTGTTCACCATGTGTTACCTGTATCTGGAACAGTGCCAGGAAGACTAGGACCTCACAGTTTTATTGAGGAGATGGATGGATGGATGAATAGATGCATGCATGGATGGGTGGATGGATGGATGGATGGATGATGGATGGATTCATGGATGGATGGGTGGATGCATGGATGGATGGATGGATGAATGCATGGATGGATGGATGATGGATGGATTCATGGTTGGATAAATGGATACATGGATGTATGAATAAATGGATAGATGGTTGGATGGTTGCACAGATGGATAAATGGATACATGGATGAATGGATGCATTCATGGACGGATGGATGGATGAATGGATGAACGGATGGATGGATGGATGGATGCATGCATGCATGCAAAGATGAATGGATGATGCATGGATCCACGGATGGATGAATGGATGTATGTATGTATGGATAAATGGATGCATGGATGGATGGATGGATAGATGGATGCATGCATGGATGGATGGATGCATGCATGGATGGATGGATGGATGGGTGGGTGGATGGATGCATGGGTGGATGGATGGATGCATGGATGGACAAATGGATGCATGCGTGGATGGATGGATGGGTGGATGGATGTATGGGTGGATGGATGGATGCATGCATGCATGCATAGATGAATGGATGGATGGATAAGTGGATGCATGGATGGATGGATTAATGGATGCATGGATGGATGGGTGGATGCATGCATGGATGGATGGATAGATATCCACAATCTCATAAGACAGTACCCATAGGGCAAACAAAACACACCAGAATCTCTTGCATCTGAATAAAATGTTATGTTTTCCCTAAAGTCCACTCATATCTGTACTTCCAAACACTTCTGAGGGGTAAGGGTGGATATTTTTACTTCTAATTTGCAGGCTTTGGGAGGATACAGATGAGTAACACATTGACCTGAAGGTCCCTCTGGCTTCTATGGGTGGCATCTGCAGTTCACCCCTGCTCCTAAGATGTCTGAGGGAGAATTCTCTTCAGCCCAAGGGTGCTGAATGATTCCTTCTGGCCTTGACTGAGCTGAGGAGGTAGCAGCAAGATTGGTGGGGCTGACTCTGGCAGATGGGGAGGATTGTTTGCAGAGGCTGTCATTCAGATAACTCCCTCAGCAGGTGAAGTTTATAAAGGGGACAGGATGGAGGTGGTCTTGGCCTCTAGGGCCCACTGCCCTCCCTGCACTGCAGGTATGTGGCTGGTCATCCTAATGTGCACCTACCCCCATCTCTGACAATGTCCATCCTTGTAGGGCACATGCTCTTTCTGAGCTCAGAACTCCCCAAATAGTGGTTTTGAAGTTTTAAAGTGCCTGGGAGACATGCCGTAGCATCTGCTCTATTTTAGAGTTGGCAGGATCCACACCTCATTCATCACACCTTCCAACCTGGGGGCTTCTCGTGACCAAGGTGAGTTCTGAGGCACACCCTGCACTTGGCCCATTGGCTATGGTCAGATGCTGTGTGTGCTCTCTGAGGAGAGCCAGACCATGGGGCAGGGGAGGCCTCTGAGGGTCAGGCCAGGATCAGGACCAGCCAGAGGCAGGGCCCTGGATATGGACTGATGTTCAGCAAGGATTTGCATTATCTGCATTAACCCTCTCAACAACCCTGCAAGGTGGATACTCATATCATCCTCACTTCATGGGGGGGTGGAAACTGAGGCTCTGACCACACTGCTAGTATGTGGCAGAGCCTGGATTTATTCCAAAAGCCAGAGCTCTCACCACTAGAGCAGGCATCTACAGTTCATCCAAACCCTTTTCTAGAACAACGCAGGGGCCGCTAACTGAATGAAATGAGGACATGTAGGCGCCCATGGAGGGGAAGACCAGACAACTGCCTATGTTCAGCTTGGGCGGCTGTACATCCTTCAAGAAGAACCTGTCAAAGGAGTTGCACATGGGGCCATAGAGGGTGCAAGGGAAGAGGGGTGGCACAGAGCAGAACTCCTGCAGAACCCCACTGCCTGGGCACAAGTGGGGAAACAGCAGCGAGATCACAATACTTCAAACATTTTTATTATTGGCCAGGCGCAGTGGCTCACGCCTGTAATCCCAACACTTTGGGAGGCTGAGGCAGGCGGATCACTTGAGGTCAGGAGTTCGAGGCCATTTCTCTACTAAAAATACAAAAATTAGCTGAGTGTGGTGGTAGGCACCTGTAATCCCAGCTACTCGAGAGGCTGAGGCACAAGAATCTCTTGAACCCAGGAGGCAGAGGTTGCAGTCAGCCAAGATCACACCACTGCACTCCAGCCTGGACGACAGAGCGAGACTCCATTTCAGAAAAAAAAACAACTTTTTTTCATTGTTATTATGTCTGTGTTGGTGATCTATAATCAGTGATCTTGGATGTCACTATTGTAAAAGTTTGGGGGTGCCATAAACCACACCCATACAAGATGGCAAACTTAATAAATACTGTGTGTGTTCTGACTGCTCCACTGACCAGCTATTCCCCCATCACTCTCATCCTGAGGCCTCCCTGTTCCCAAAGATACAACAATATTGAAATTAGGTCAATTAATAACCCTACAATGGCCTCTATGTGTTAAAATGAAAGGAGGAATTGCATGTCTCTCATTTTAAATCAAAAGCTAGAATTGATTAAGCTTAGCAAGGAAGACCTATCGAAAGCCAAGGCAGGCTGAAAGCTAGGTCCCTCACACCAGTTAGCCAAGTTGAGAATCCAAAGGAAAAGTTCTTGAAGGAAATAGAAAGTGATACTCCAGTGAACACATAAGTGGTAAGAAGGCAAAGCAGCCTTATTGCTGATATGGAGAAAGTTTGAGTGGTCTGGATAGAAGATCAAATTAACCACAGCATTCCCTTAAGCCAAAGCTTAATCCAGAGCAATGCCCTAACTCTCGTCAATTCTATGAAGGCTGAGAGAGGTGAGGAAGCTTCAGAAGAAAAGTTGGAAGCTAGCAGGGGTTGGTTCATGAGGTTTAATGAAAGAAGCCATCTGCATAACTTAAAAGTGCAAGTGAAGCAGTAAATGCTGATATAAAAGTTGCAGCACGTCATCCAGAAAATCTAGCTAAGACCATTGATGAAGGTTGCTACACTAAACAATAGATTTTCAGTGTAGGCAAAACAGCCTTCTATTAGAAGAGGATGCTATCTAGAACTTTCATCATTAGAGAGAAGTCAATGCCTGGCTTCAAAGCTTCAAAGAACTAAATGACCCTCTTGTTAGGGGCTAATGTAGTTGGTGACTTTAAGTCGAAGCCAATGCTATTTTATTATTCCAAAAATCCTAGGCCCTTAAGAATTATGCTAAATCTACTCTGCCTGGGCTGTATAAATGCAACAACAAAGCCTGATGACAGCACATCTGTTTACAGCATGGTTGACTGAATATTTTATGTCCACTGTTGAGACCTAGAAAAAAAAAGATTCCCTTAAAAATATTACAGCTCACTGACAATGCACCTGGTTACTCAAGAGCCCTGATGGAGATGTACAAAGAGATTAAGTTGTTTTCATGCCTGCTAACACAGCATCCATTCTGCATCCCATAGATTAAGGAGTCATTTCAACTTCAAGTCTTAATATTTAAGAAATACAATTTGTAAGGCTATAGCTGCTACAGAGAGATCCTCTGATGGATCTGGGCAAAGCAAATTGGAAACATTCTAGAAAGGAGTCACCATTCTTGTGCCGTTAAGGACATTTGTGATTCCAGGGAAGAGGTCAAAATATCCAGATTAACAAGAGTTTGAAAGAAGTTGATTTTAACCCTCAAGGATGCCTTTGAAGTGTTAAAGACTTCAGTGGGAGGAGTCACTGGTGAAAACAGCAAAAGAACTAGATTAGGAGTGCAACCCGGACAAGTGAGTGAATTGCTGCAATCATGCCTGGGCCAGAGGGGTAAAAGGAAAAGTGGTATTTCCCAAGCCAGGTTCAGATGCCACTTTGCAGAAGCTGGAACCACGAAGACATAGCCACTACCTAAGAAGCCACCTGGCACAGAGAGGAGAGAGAGACAAACCCTGGCTTTTTCCTTGTCTTCCCAGTCTCCTGTCAGTGGTCCCCAGCAGCTGCTCTCTGCTGGAAGCCAGAGCTCCTGTAGGATAGAACTAAGTGTTGGGGGGCAGAGAGTGGGTCTAGGGGCAACCAGGCCCAGGAGGAGCAAAGGCAGTCAGCGAAGGCGTCTCTGAGGTGGGGACATTTAACTCAGCCCTGAAGGATGAGGAGGCATCAGGCAGGTTAGACACCAGGGAGAGCATTCCAGGCATAGGTAACGGCTAGCAGTGTGAAGGCTCGGAGGTGGGAACAAGCCTAGCATCAGGAGGAATAGAAAGGAGTGTAGTGGGTGGAAGAAGGTAGATGGGAATTTCCTAGGCTCCAAAACCGATGTATGCTACATGTCAAATATTGTCCTGATATTCCAGATGTGAAAGAGGAGGGGCAGAGTGTGGCTTCCAGAACCCAAAGAACCCTTCTAATAAGACGACCTTATATGCAGATCTGATCTAGACTGAGCTGGATGCTTGGAGACCGAAAGGCATTCTGTGTCTTACCAGCCTCTCTTTCCTAGCACCTGCACAAGCCGGAAAGCTGATTCTGGCCCATTTCCCAGTCTGTGCAGCTGTATCCACCACCCTGCCCCTTCCTCCCTGATATGGTTTGGATGTTTTGCCACCTCCAAATCTCATGTTGAAATGTGACCTCCAATGTTGGAGGTGCGGCCTAGCGGGAGGTGTTTGGGTCATGCGGGCGCACCCCTCATGAATGTCATGGTGCTGTCCTTGAAGTAATGAGTGAGTTCTCACTCTGTAAGTCCATACGAGATCTGGTTGTTTAGAGGAGCCTGACACCCCCTCCTCTGTCTTGCTCCCTCTCTTGCCATGTGATGCCGGCTTCCCCTTTGCCTTCAGCCATGAGTGGAAGCTTCCTGAGTCCTCACCAGAAGCAGATGTTAGCACCATGCTTCTTGTACAGCTTGCAGAACCATAAGCCAAATAAACCTCTTCTCTTTATAAATCACCCAGTCTCAGGTATTCTTTGCAGCAACACAAAACAGACTAATACACTTCCCCTCCAAAGCTTCGGAGGCTCACTTTACAGGAACACTCTTGTATCACCTGGAAAGATGCTCAAACTCTCCTTCCTTTTGCTTGTCAGAGTCAGATTCCAAGGTGAACCAGCTCAACTGCTGAGGCCTCAAAACACACAGGAAATAAAAGGAGAAGAAGAAAACCAAAGAATAAAACTGTTTTATCAAAACTCAGTATGTGATTGGAAATAAAGCTTTGATAAATCACTTGGAGAGAGGTGATGCTCAGGTACTAATGTCTCATGGTCCCCCTGGCTTTAGGAGAGGATGGATCTGGTTATCTGCAGGGTTTTTGTTTTGCTGAAGAAATCCTGCATGTCTGGGCAGAGAAACCTTGCTGAGGACAGAAAAGAGAGGTCCAGTGCTGTTAGCACAGGACCAGCCATCTACCCTCCCTCTACATACCTCCATCTGAATGAATGTTGAATAAATACTTCAAGAATAACTATTTATTGCTGGGACAACTGGGTTTCCACATGTGAAAGAATGAATCTGGACTCCTACCTCACACCATATGCAAAAGGTAACTCAAAATGAACCAAGACCTAAATGTAAGAGCTAAAAGTATAAAACTCTTAGAAGACAGCACAAGAGTATGTCATTATGACTGGGTTAGGCAGGGGTTTCTTAGATATGGTTTCTTATTTATTTATTTACTTATTTATTTATTGGAGATGGAGTCTCACTCTGCCTCCAGGCAGGAGTGCAATGGCTCAATCTCGGCTCACTGCAACCTCTGACTCCCTGGTTCAAGCGATTCTCCTGCCTCAGCCTCCTGAGTAGCTGGGATTACAGACACACACCATCACATCCAACTAATTTCTGTATTTTTAGTAGAGATGGGGTTTCACCATGTTGTCCAGGATGGTCTCAATCTCCTGACCTTGTGATCTACCCACCTTGACCTCCCAAAGTGATGGGATTACAGGCGTGAGCCACCACGCCTGGCTGATACGATTTCTTAAACACCCAAAGAAATGAGGAGATACCACGTGCGGTGGCTCACGCCTGTAATCCCAGCACTTTGGGAGGCCGAGGCAGGTGGATCACCTGAGGTCGGGAGTTTGAGACCAGCCTGACCAACACGGAGAAACCCTGTCTCTACTAAAAATACAAAATTAGCCAGGCGTGGTGGCTCATGCCCGTAATCCCCGCTACTTGGGAGGCTGGGGCAGGAGAATCCCTTGAACCCAGGAGGTGGATGTTGCAGTGAGCTGAGATCGTGCCATTGCACTCCAACCTGGGCAACAAGAGTGAAACTCCATCTCAAAAAAAAAAAAAAAAAAGAAAAAGAATAGAAAAAAATGAGGAGAGAAAAATGGTGACAAAAACATCTAACATTAGAGTGTGGTGATGATTGCATAACTCTGTGAAGATACTAAAAGTCATTTAATTGTACATAATTTTTCCAACTTTATTGAGGTATACATGACAAATAGAATTATATAAATTTAAGGTATAAAATGTAGATTCCACAGATAATGTGAGAATCACTGTATGTTACTCACATAGGAGTGAGATTATATAGTACTTGTCTTTCTCTGTCTGACATATTTCACTTAGCATAATGGCCTCAAGGTTCTATGTTGTTGCAAATGGCAGGGCTTCCTTCTTTTTTATAATGAATAATATTTCATTGACTGTAGGCTGGGCATGGCGGCTCATTCCTGT
Organism: Pongo abelii; assembly: GCF_028885655.2. NCBI lineage: Eukaryota > Metazoa > Chordata > Mammalia > Primates > Hominidae > Pongo > Pongo abelii. Next base: position 202,039,448 of record NC_071985.2, read on the forward strand.
AATCCCAGCACTTTGGAAGGCTGAGGTGGGCAGATTGCTTGAGCCGAGGAGTTTGAGACCAGCCTGGGCAACATGGTGAAACGCCATCTCCACGAAAAATAAAAAAAATTAGCTAGGAGTGGTGTCACATGCCTGTAGTCCCAGCTACTAGGGAGGCTGAGGTGGGAAGATCTCTTGAACCCAGGAGATCAAGGCTGCAGTGAGCTGTGATCGTGCCACTGCACTCCAGCCTGGATGACAGAATGAGACCCTGTCTCAAAAAAAGAAAAAAAATCCATTGACTATACATCCATATAATTTTTTCTTTTTACACAGTAGTTCCTGCATGGAGCTTGGTGTCTGGCATACAAGTCTCTTCACAAACATTTGTTAAATCAGAGGTTAGGTGAAAGAGAGTATTACTGTCTTTCTGAACTTGGGCAAGTGATTTAACCCGTCAGTGCTTCACTTTCCTTTTCTATAATGACTTCTTAAAAAAATGAAATAATTTCCATCTGTCTCAGCTAATACTTTTGTAAAATACCGTGAAATCAGGCAGGGGAGTGGGGCAAAGTGGCCTTGCAATGGTTAGGGTAGGACTGCTGACCTGAGGGCTAGCTGGGTGAGGCAGCTGAGTGTGAGGTAAGAAAGAAGGAGCGATCCTCCAAGGTTTGTATAAAATTGGTCATGTGATCACAACTTCTGAGATCCCAGCAGGAGTCCTAACATCTATCAGCTCGACCACCAGGACACCGGCCCCCTAAAACTAATCCCAACAAGCACCTGTAAAGTCTTCACAGGTGAAGGCTACCTTTTCAGATAGTCCAACAGCTAAATCACCAGTTCCCAAGGCCATTTGCATCACCCATGGAAAACACCAGATCCTTATATACCAGATGCTCTTGATAGCTCATCCCATCATTCCCCCTGCACAAAAGCTGCTATACCAGCAGACAACCACGACAACTACTGAGCTTCTTTACATAGATATAATATCACTGCCAGCAAAACAGCACAAAATGTGTCTCTTCACGGTATCACTATCAATTGGGACCATGCTAGGAAAATCAGCTTGCCTGGATGAGGACCCCTTTTCTTCTTGGGTCACCAGGATTTGAAGGAGATACTCTGACCCGTGCCACTGGTAAGTGACTCACACTTTTACATCCTGAACTGGTCCTGGAAACTGAGATGTCTTCTATGTAAGTGAAGAATATACAACATAGTCTTGAAGGACTTCACAGTGGTGTGGGCCGCAAGCATACTTTATGTGTGTAATGGACTGAAAGAAAAAATAGGCTGGGCGCAGTGGGTCATGCCTATAATCCCCGCACTTTGGGAGGCTGAGTTGGGCAGATCACCTGAGGTCAGGAGCTTGAGACCAGCCTGACCAACATGGAGAAACCCCGTCTCTACTAAAAATACAAACTTAGCTGGATGTGGTGGCACATGCCTGTAATCCCAGCTACTGTGGAGGCTGAGGCAGGAGAATTGCTTGAACCCGGGAGGCGGAGGTTGCAGTGAGCCAAGATCATGCCATTGCACTCTAGCCTGGGCAACAGAGTGAAACTCCGTCTTGAAAACAAAAACAAACAAACAAAAAAAGAACATTTCAGCTCTACTCTCTTAACAAATTTCAAGAGTACAATATGATATTGTTAACCGTAGTTGCTGTGCTGTACATTAGCTCTTTATGGCTTATCCTGTGCAGCTGAAAGATTGTGCCCTTTGACCAATATCTCTCCATTTCTCCTACTCCCCACCATTCTACTCTTGCTTCTATGAGTTCAACTTTGTTTAGATTCCACGTATAAGATCATGCAAAATCTGTCTGTCAGAAAAAGAAAAATCTGAAAGAAAAAGTTTAAAAAGCCGCCCAAGATGGTTGCAGACTGGACATGTAAGTAATAGAAAGTAAGCCTATGAACTAAAGCTGAAGTCTCACCTGCAAGGCTGGCATTTGTCGAAATATTTCACTGGCATTACTGACTGTAACCTTGACTATCACATGAAGCACAAAAGCAGGATAGACTCAAATATCCCTCACCAGACCTTAAGACACCTATGTAATCATTAACTTTTTCCCCTATATACATTAACTGCACCTTTGCTTTATCTTATGTATAATGTCACCAAACACCAATCAAAATTGTAAGAACACCACCTTTGCTCCACTGCCCCTTCTCCCATTTTCTGTTTTTCTTTCTTTTTTTTTTTTTTGAGACGGAGTCTCGCTCTGTTGCCCAGGCTGGAATGCAGTGGCATGATCTTGGCTCACTGCAAGCTCTGCCTGCCAGGTTCACGCCATTCTCGTGCCTCAGCCTCCTGAGTAGCTGGGACTACAGGTGCCTGCCACCACGCCCGGCTAATTTTGTGTGTGTGTGTGTGTGTTTTTAGTAGAGATGGGGTTTCACCATGTTAGTCAGGATGGTCTCGATCTCCTGACCTCGTGATCCGCCCGCCTCGGCCTCCCAAAGTGCTGCGATTACAGGCGTGAGTCACCGCGCCTGGCCGCGCTTCTCCCATTTTCTATGTAGAAAACATATACATACTGTGCCTCATGGAACCCACCACAGGATGCATTCTGGGTTTGTACTGAGTCTGTGTTCCCAGGCTATAGTCCTCAAACTTATCTCAGAATAAAATTAACTTTGATTTAAGTTTATAGTGCCTATTCTTTCACCTTTTGGGTCAGCAGATAGCATACTCGGCAGAATTCCAGCAGGATCCTCAGACACCCAGAACTCATTCTTAGCACTTGGTGCTTGGTATCAGCACCAACTCATTGTGTTCAAATGGACTCCAGAGGAGCCACTGAGTGCACGGCGTGAGTTACCTGGAATCCGGAGCTCCCTCTCTTCTGTAGAGGTCCAGATCTACTTTATTCTGAGCTGTTTCCAGGACCACGAAAAGGAGAAGTAAAGTCTTCTTCTTTCCAGGACCACGAAAAGGAGAAGTAAAGTCTTCTTCTTTCCAGGACCACGAAAAGGAGAAGTAAAGTAGAGTTTGCTAGATTCTTCGTATGGTTGTTATTGCTTGTTGTTCTCAACTGCTAGAAAGGAAGGAAAAGGTCAACCAAGCATTGCCATGGTTAGAGCTGTAGTTTCTTTCATCAGCTGAGTGTTTCTCTTTTTAAAAGCTTTTTTTGGGCCCGGAGCGGTGGCTCACGCCTGTAATCCCAGCACTTTGGAGGCTGAGGCGGGCGGATCACGAGGTCAGGAGATCCAGAACATCCTGGCTAACACGGTGAAACCCCATCTCTACTAAAAATACAAAAAATTAGCCGGGCGTGGGAGGCTGAGGCAGGAGAATGGCGTGAACCCGGGAGGCGGAGCTTGCAGTGAGCCGAGATCGCGCCAGTGCACTCCAGCCTGTGTGACAAAAAGGCTTTTTTGTCTGCAGCAACCCTTTACCTTCTATATGAGGGCAATTGAGATAGAATTGCTCTCTCCAGCCCAAATCTCAGGTATTCTTAGGTGACTAAGAACCTTGGGGAGGTGTTGGAGGAGATTCCTCATGACTTGCAGCAGTCCCAAAGGGCATCACCATCAACACTCAAATTGCAATAGTTCCTCTAGGAACCTCTCATAAAGGTTAGTCACCTAGTGCTCGGAATAGCACGCTGCTTCAGCAGCAGAGCTTCTCCTGAGACATGCATAAGAGCAGACCACCTCTGGGGTAAGAACCAGAGGAGTGAAGCTCATATGCAGCACCCTTTTATTTTTGAGACAGGGTCTCACTCTATCACTCAGGCTGGAGTGCAGTGGTGTGATCATGGCTCACTCCAGCCTCAACCTGCTAGGCCCAAGTGATCCTTCCACCTCAGCCTCCTGAGTAGCTGGAACTACAGGCACACACCACCATGCCCGGCTCATTTCTTTTTTCTTTTTTGTACAGATAGGGTCTCACTATTTGTATGTCTTCTTTCAGATTGGCCTTGAACTCCTGGGCTCAAGCAATTCTCCCGACTCAGCCTCACGATGTGCTGGGATTCCAGGCATGAACCACTGCACCCCAGCCCGCAGCACACTTTTGACCCTGAAGACAACCTTAGTTTGGTGCAGACAAGGGAGAAGTAGGGAGAAACAAGGAAAACACGACATCTAAAGTTGACAGGGTCACCACCTTCCAAGACACCAGTTGGATTTATAATTAAAAGTTATGGTCCTTATTTTGTAAGTTTCTGACTCATTAGACCGATATCACTAAAAATGAAATTAGCTTAACTTGGCCGAAATGGGGCTCATTCAGGATTCTGAAACTGGTTTATTTATATGCACAGTTGGAATGACCCAACTCAAAAATTAAACAGAAAGCATGAGACAGTTATTTCAAATGGTATTTAGATGCTTCTAAAAGAGGGAATGATAGAATTGCTTCCTCTCAGGAGGTGAACCACAAGATCTTGGAAACTGTTTCTTGACTGGAAACATTGTTTGAAGTCTCTACAGTCTCACGTCCTCTACCTACCACTCCTACTGCCTCAGAACCCTTGTACCCTTTGCTTCCAGCTCTTCCTTTATTCCTTTCTCCACCACCCCTAGAAGTTTTTTTGTTTTGTTTTGTTTTGTTTTTGAGACGGAGTCTCGCTCTTTCCCCCAGGCCGGACTGCAGTGGCGCGATCTCGGCTCACTGAAAGCTCCGCCTCCCGGCTTCACGCCATTCTCCTGCCTCAGGCTCCCCAGTAGCTAGGACTACAGGCGCCGGCCACTGCACCCGGCTAATTTTTTTGTATTTTTAGTAGAGACAGGGTTTCGCCGTGTTAGCCAGGATGGTCTCCATCTCCTGACCTCAGATGATCTGCCCGCCTCGGCCTCCCAAAGTGCTGGGATTACAGGCGTGAGCCACAGCGCCCGGCCCACCCACAGAAGTTTTGACAGCATCTTTTTAAAATAAAAAGCCTAACCCAAGGGGAGAACATTTAGAAGCTTATACTCCTGGACCAAGGCAGAACTTACAGCTCTTACTAAGAAATTTCCAGATCCTACCCAGGATCTTATAGGTTTCACTACAGGGTTTAGTCTAAATTGTACGAACTTACGAACCTGGCTATTCAGATGTGTATCAGCTGGTTCACATGTTAGTATCTGGAAAAAAAAAAAAAAAAAAGTGAGGGAATCTTTATCAAAGGCTGACTGGAAAGATTCATTAAGCAATTTTCATAAAGAAAAAGCCGAAGACCAAGAAAGAACTCGGGAACTAGCAAATCGTTTAGCACAAGTAATTTCCCAGATATTTCCTAAGACCACTGCCTCGTCTAAAGACCAGCAATGTAAACAAAGAGCAAATGAGACTGTGCTGGACTATTTTGAAATATCTGAGAGGGATTTTAAATAATATTTGGGAATGAATAAAGAAAGTCTAAGGGACTATCAGAATGATTCTTTATTAAATTCAATCTTCTTTCATGGATTCATTGAGCAATTGGCCAAGGTGGTCAAACTGCACCAAATAAATTGGGATTCTGTGCACACTTCAGAACTACTGAATATTGCTGATAAATTGGCTAGAGTTATACAGCAGAAGAAAGATTAAAAAGCCACTAAAATAATGAATTTACAGCATCAACAACGTACTGGTCAATTTATCTGATCTAAACAGAAGCCTCCCTTTCAAAAGGGAGTCCCATAAGCATCTAAAGATGTCTATTATTATTGCAAGAAAATAATACATCTAAAGAAAAATTGCAGAAAGTTGAAATGGGTACAGAAACAGAAAGAAAAAGAGAAAGGAGAAGAGGAATAGGGGGACTCTAAGAAGATAAAGAGGGCCTTCCCCTGTCTTTTAAGCAACACTCTGGGGGAAGTGGAACTATATAGAAATGGAGAAAAAACGAAGGCATTAGTTGACACAGGATCTATCCTTTCTGTTCTCAACCCTACCTTTTTAAAGAGCCCTCTTCCTTGGAGTAATCAAATTATTCAAATGATAGGGTTGATTAGATAATCAACCAATGACTAACTATATACAAATAAAAACTTTTCCCTTTCCAATTAGGTCATTTAGATGGACATTCTTTTCTTTTGGTGCCCTTAGCACCAGTACATCTTATAGGAAGAGATTTTCTGGAGCTTTATAATGTTCATATTTCCTTCTCAAAAAGAGGAGAAATGTTTTTGAAAATGGCTGAAGCAGAGCTTGCAGTGAGCCGAGATCGTGCCACTGCACTCCAGCCTGGGCGACAGAGCGAGACTCCGTCTCAAAAAAAAAAAAAAAAAAAGAAAAAAAAATGGCTGAAAGAGCATTGACTGAAAATGATAAATCAGGAAGTTTAGATCAAATGATCATCAAAATTCAATAAAGTAGTAAGACAAAAAAGAACCTGATGCTTTATTATGCCAAATCCTGGTTGTTTATGGTCCCAGTTGCCTACTGACATAGGGAAAAATTTAACAGCCACTCAAATATGGATACAGGTGGATTCAAATAAGCCACTTACCAATATTAAATCATATTCATTAAAACAGGAAGCCATAATAGGAGTAAAACAAATAATCAAAGATTTCATTGATTTAAAAAATGATTATTCCTTGCACCAGTCCTTATAATACTCCCATCCTTCTAATACCAAAACCTAATGGGAAAGGATGGAGATTCACATAAGATTTGAGAGCCATTAAAAATATTGTCATTCCTTGTCACCCAGTAGTTCCAAACACCTACACTCTTTTATCTAATATACACGTAAGCAGTAAATATTTCACTGCAATTGATTTATGCAGTGCTTTTTAAAATATCAGTTGATCCTGACAGTCAATACTTGTTTGCCTTTACCTGGGACACCAGTCCATCTGGACTGTTATGCCTCAAGGTGATACTGAAAGCCCAACTTATTTTCCACAAATGTTGAGGGCTGGCCTGGATGAGCTAAATGTTTAAGGAAATTCCACTCTACTTCAGTATGTGGACAATCTCTTGTTATGCTCCTTTAGCCTGCATGATTGTAAAAACAACTCCCTTTACTTGCTAGAACAATTAGCAAACAGAGAACACAAGGTGTGTACAGAAAAACTCTAATTTTGCTTAATGGAAGTAAAACATTTGGGACATTTAATTTCTAAAGAGGGACAACATATAAATCTGGATTGAGTTACTGGAATTCTTGCATACCTCACTCCAAAAACTAAAAGGTAGCTCCGGGATTCTTAAACTTAACTGGCTACTGCTGTAGGTGGATCCCCAATTTTTCTCTCATGGCACAGCCTTTATATACATTGTTAAAGGAAGATCAACTTGATTCTATACAGTGGACAGCAGAAGGACGCATAGCAATTCAAGAAATAAAGGAAAATTTTAAAAGGGCCCCTGCTTTGGGCCATCTAAATTATCAGCTGTTATTTTTCCTTTTTGTTTATAAAAAATATGATAGCACCCTGGGTATTCTGACCCAAAAACACAAGATATTCTATCTCGTCTATCTGACAAGATAGACCTATTGACCATTATAGTCAGCAGTGACACACCGTAGCACATGTGCTGCCCCCTTGGCTGAGGTCTATTTCCGTAGCTGCAAGCTCTTTAAGGCCACTCAGGCAACTGTAATGCAGTCTCCTTTGACTGTATATGTACTTCATTCTGTAGAAACTCTTTTAAATTCACAATATATGCAACACTTTTCTGTTAACAGATTAGCTTCTTCTAAAGTACTTTTACTCTCTGCTCCACATATTATCCTTCCTTACTGTAATACCCTTAATCCCACAACATTACTTCCTGAAACAACTGATGAAATGCCTCATGACTGTGTTTTACTAACAGAATAGCTTTTGATGCCCAGACAGGATTTACAGGAGACACTGCTATAAAATGCTGATGTTATCTGGTTCACAGATGGATCGTATATAAAGGATGAATTTGGAAAATAATGAGCAAGCTAGGCCATTGTGTCTCTTGTGGACATTATAGAGAGCAATCCTTTGCCTAAAGTAGAATCAGCACAGTTAGCTGAGTTAATAGGGCTCACCAGAGCTTGTCAAGTGGCCAAAAATCAAATGGTTAATGTTTACATTGACAGCTATTCTGCTTTGGGTGTAGCTCATGATGTTGGAATGTTGTAGAGATAGCAACCTCCTCCAGACGTCCTATTAATGTGGCTGTCAAGTTTCTGATCATTTGGAAGCCATCCAATTAACAACAACAACAAAAATAATGGACTATTATCAAGCCCATTTATAATAGCTCTGGACATTTCCAACTTTGCTCTCCAGAGAGTAAAGGAAATCATTTTTCTGATTCAACAGCAAAAAAAGTCTGCATTAACACTGATATCAAATAAAACTAGAGAGGTGGCTATATTTAAAATGCACTCCATTGAAAAGGAACTCCAAGAGGCTCAAGAAAAGGCTTCAGAGAGGGAAAAGCAGATATGGCTGACAAAAATGGGGGTGGTTTTTCTCCACTTGCAAATTATGGTATGGACCCAATGACAGACTAGTTTTGCCTTTGGGATTTCAATTTTCTATGTCACAGCATGTCTATGAACTCACTCACTGGGGGCCTGAAAAAATGATTGCCTGGGGAAAACAAGTATTATTGGGAATTCTCACCCACAATAGCTCATAGATTTTATGCTAAATGTCCAATTTGTCCTAAACCTAATCCAGGAAAGTGTTTTCACAGATTTCAAGGGCATTTCCCTTTGCCCACTGGACCTTTCAATATATGGCAAATGAATTTTATCCAATTACCTCCAGCCCAGGGTTATAAATATGTGCTGGTTATGATTTGTATGTTCACTCATCAGATTGAAGCATTTCCTTGCAGAAGAGTCATGGCACAAGCAATAGAAAAATATGTGTTGCAGTGGATAATTCCCTCTTGGGGAATTCCTTCCAAATTACATCGCAATAGGGGACTCGTTTTACTGGAGAGATTATCCACTCCATTTGTAAAATCTGGCTCCTTTTCCAATATTTTCGTTTTGCTTACCATCCACAGTCTTCTGAATTGGTAGAATGCAGAAATGAAATAATAATAACCCAGCTGGCAACATTAATGAAAGCTTTTCATATTTTGTGGCCCAAGGCTCTTCCATTGGTTTCACTCAACCTAAGAGCAAGTCCTTTCAGAAAACATCAATTATCTCATAAGATAATTACAGGGTGACCTATGAAATTGGATGGTGGTTTATATAAATCAACTTTACTGAAAGGAGATATACTCCATTATTGTCAAGGCTTAACTAAACGTCTTTTCAAAAAAAAATCAATAAAACTTATTTTAACAGTGTGCTCCCAGAAGATGAAGATCTCAAATACCACAATCTCTAGCCAGGTGACTCTGTTTATTGAAAAAGACATCAACTAAAAGTCTTGCTTCAACCTCATTGGAAAGGAGCTTATCAGGTATTGTTGACTAATCACTGTGAAGCTAAACTTGAAGGAGTTGACTCCTGGATTCACATTTCTCAGTTAAGAAAAGCTCCAACACCTAAATGGACTTCTAAGTCCACCAGAGACCTCCAATTAAAGATCTCTAAGATTTCCGACTCCTCCGAAGGTGGGAAGGAGACAACATCTTTCCCAAGATACCAGACCAGGTCTGTATTCACGATGATTTTCTTCTTCATATACCTTTTGTTTTTGCATTTTCCTGTCATGATGATGAGTATCTAGTAACATCCTCTCCTTTGTTTGATCCCCATTTCTCTTATTGGGAAATCACTCATCTAACTTATATGGAAGTAGAACAAACCTTTCTTTTTCAATATCAGGAGGATATTGGAACTCTGATGTTGACTTCTTGGAATCAGTTCGATGTTCCTATAGCCTATGGCACCTTCTTTTCAGGTATAATATACTACTAGGAACCCTATTTAAAGAAATACATCCAGAAAATTCTTCTCAATTCGATGCCTGGTTGGACAGTTTTTAATACTTTACTAATAGCTCACTGTATGACTGTGAATCTGGATAATCAATTACTACCCGAAGTCCTTGAGATAATTGAAAACAGCTGCAGCTTTTGTGCCTTGCCACAGTGTCTGTTGCCCTAGAGGTCAGAGGTTTGTTTTTGTGGCTGTAGGTCTATGAAACATTCTAATGAAACTGGGAATCATACAATGGGAATTACTAAGTGATATGGTTTGGCCTGTGTCCCCACCCAAATCTCATCTTGAAATGTAATCCCCCCATGTGGAGGGAGGGACCTGATGGGAGGTGATTGGATCATGGGGGTGGTTTCCCCATGCTGTTCTCGTGATAGTGAGGGAGTTCTCAAGATTGCTAATGGGTTTAAGTGTGGCACTTCCTCACTCTTTCTCTCTCTCTCTCTCTCTCCTACTGCTATGTAAGATGTGCCTTGCTTTCCCTTTGGTTTCTGTCATGATTGTAAGTTTCCTGAGGCCTCCACAGTCATGTGGAACCATGAGTCAATTAAACCTCTTTTCTTTATAAGTTACCCAGTCTCAGGTATTCTTTATAGCAGTGTGGAAACGGTATTCTCCAGTAGTATCCTCATCCAGTTGGTGGATAAGAATACTGCCGGCGGATAATTTGGGAATTCAACCAGGGAGAATGTGAAAAGCCTTATGGTATACTCAAACTAAACTATATCTAGGGGTAACTGCTACATATCTCACCCTAACTTGGAACACCAAACATATTTGGTTTCACAATCTGTACCTAAATTGCACTTCTGCTATAATTGTTCAATGGCAACAACATATTGGAGGATAAAACAGCACTGGCCAACTAAGGTAAAAAGAAACTTAGGTGCAACAGGGGAATGACTTGTGATATTAGGACAAGTTAAAAATGTATTTTATGAAAAAAGACATTCACAAGAAAAGTTGATACTTACCAGTCAAAATAGATTAGAAGAAATACTCTTTCATGAGGAAAGTAAGGATCAGGAAGCTGCATGGAAAGATAATGACACTGTTGCTAAGTGGATAAGTCGAACAGCTCAACTAATGAGGGACCACACCAAAACCCAGCAATGAGAAAGAGCATGCATCCAAACTCAGCAAGGTTTATTGACCATGCTAATCCAAATGGAAGCAAAAGCCTCTAAAACATGGACAACCATTTTGGATACAGAAGCACGAGGTGTGCATTTACGGAAAAAACAAATCCTCTTCTTCCTGGAAAATTACTACCAGGGCGAGTAGCCTAATTTGCTGCACTCTACAGCTTTAGCATCAGATATGGTTTGGCTGTGTCCCCTCCCAAATCTCATCCTGAATTGTAATTCCCATAATCCTCACAGGTCCTGAGATGGAGCTGGTGAGAGGTAATTGAATCACGGGGGTAGGTTTCCCCCATACTGTTCTCGTGATAGTGAATAAGTCTCATGAGATCTGATGGTTTTACAAATGGGAGTTCCCCTGCACAAGCCCTCTTGCCTGCCACCATGTAAGACATCACTTTGCTCTTCTTTTGTCTTCCACCATGATTATGAGGTCTCCCCAGCCATGTGGAACTGAGTCCATTAAATCACTTTTTCTTTATAAATTACCCAGTCTTGGGTATGTGTTTATTAGCAACGTGAGAACAGACTAATACAGCACCCCATATACATAGTCACCGGACCTATTACATAGTACAGCTAATAGGAATAGGGATTATTTTAACAATACCTACATTCTCCCAATGGGTGGTTGATGGACCATATTAAATAATAATACTTGGAATCCAATTTCAGTTCTAGATTGTAAACACATTCAGGGAGACTAGTACTGTGCCTGTTAGATTTGGAATCCTGAAATCATGGAAGCATGACCTCTAATTTCTACCCCTGTTCAAAATAATATATGGAGCCCAGGCGACATAATAAGACCTCATCTCTAAAAAAACAAACAAACAAAAATTAGCTGGGGCTGTTGGCCCGTGCCTGTAGCCTCAGCTACTTGGGAAGCTGAGGTGGTAGGATCACTTGAACCCGGGAGGTCGAGGCTGCAGTGAGCCATGATCACACCACTGCACTCCAGCCTGGGCAACAGAGCAAGACCCTGTCTCAAAAACAAAACAAAATAATATATGGTATATGGGAAAAGAATGCTTTTGTTGGGAAAGGAAAAAAATGAGATTGTAACCATTCTCATTTTTACCTTAGTTGGCCAGTGCTGTTTTATCCACCAAACATGTTGTTGCCATTGAACAATTACAGCAGAAGTGCAATTTAGGTACAGGTTGTGAATCCAAATCTGTTGGGTGTTCCAAGTTAGGGTGAGATAGGTAGCAGCAAATAAGTTTGCAACCAGACAATATTTGATTTAAATTATACTGCCATTTGGTGCAATATGGAGTTCATAGAGAAGTTACTTTTAGGACAAATATAACACTTAAGATCATGATATGTGACATTATTATAATGTTGATAATAAAAAATTTTGAAAATTGAAACTCAGTTCACCTCAAGTTGTATTTCCAGCAAAAAAATGAATGGCTAGAAGAGCAATTAGATAAATCATCAATTAGTTACAGTTCTAAGTGAAATACACTAAAAAAATCATAAGGTACAAATACAAACAAACAAAAGGGGAGGAAAATTATTAGATTAGTCATAAGACTATCAAAATATAAGTTCAAGGTTTTTTTCTATGATAGATTGTTTCCTTTCTTCATTGTCTTTACCTGAAAGGACCTTTCAGTTTTTCACACTATTATTAATTATTTTTATAGTATGTCTATGTTACAAATGTTATAAATGCTGCAAAAATTGCAAATGTCACTGAAAGAATAGAACTCCAGCCCAAATTAAGTTAGCTCATTGATCTGAACTAATAGCTGTAGCATGTATGTAAGAGTAGTCTTCTGATGACTATTTGTCCAACACATTATTTTCCTATTTCTGATCAGCTGAGGAAGGGCTTTCTATTTTAAAATTTTTTTTTTTTTTTTTTGAGACACAGTTTCGTTCTTGTTGCTCAGGCTGGAGTGCAGTGGCATGATCTTGGCTCACTGCAACCTCCGCCTCCTGGGTTCAAGTGATTCTCCTGCCTCAGCCTCCTGAGTAACTGGGATTACAGATGCCCACCACCACGGCCAGCTAATTTTTGTATTTTTAGGAGTGACGGGATTTCACCACGTTGGCCAGGCTGGTCTTGAACTCCTGACCTAGTGATCCACCCGCCTCTGCCTCCCAAAGTGCTGGGATTACAGGCATGAGCCACCATGCCCGGCCTTGTTTTAAGTTTTTTCGGTCCTAAAGTCCCAAGGTTTATAAAACACATTAAATTGCATATTCTTCCTCCCAACTCCTCAAGGCTCTTCAGCAATATGGTTGACCATGCGACACATCATCGCATCTGAGGAACATCCTAAGCAAATAATTCTAATTGCAATGATCACCTCTTTTCTCCATAACATGAGGAGATATTAGCATGACAGGAGAGCTTCTCGCATTCTGAAAGGAAATACAGGAATTTTCGCATCCTCACTGACAAACCAAATGACAGAACTTCATATAGGAGCGACAAATAGAACAAGGGCACTTAAAAATTCCAATTTGATTCCCCTATGCCCTATAATTCCAAGCAAAGGGGACCTGTCCTCTTCAAATCCTTCAGATATATTATTTAGTTTTCAAAGTCGTCTTTTGGAGAATTTTAACCAAAAGGGAAAGATTGTTAGAAAAAAGAAAATCTGAAAGAAAAATTTTAAAACACAGCCCAAGATGGCTGCAGGCTGGACAAATGGGTACTAATATAAGGCCTACGAACCAAAGCTGAAGTCTCGCCTGCTAGGGTGGAGTCTGTCAAATATTTCAGTGGCATTACTGATTGTAACCTTGCCTATCAGATGAAGCACAAATTCTAGGTAGAATCAATCACCCCTCACCAGACCTTAAGACCCCTATGTATTCCACAACTTTTTACCCTATATATATTAACTGCATATTTCTTTATTTATGCATAATGTCACTAAGCACCAGTCAGAATTGTAAGTGTCACCTTTCCTTCAATGCCCCTGTGGAGACAGGAAGTGACTCCATGTTGGATGTGAATGTGCCATGTTGTGTTCTAATTAGCCCCAGTCCTGCAAATGCCTTCTGATTCTTACTTTATTTACTATCCTTAGTGTAAGAAGATGACAATCTTGATGTCATCACACAAATCATAGGCTATGATGCATGTAACATTCTTGCCTGTTCTGGAGGCTGCCTTTTATTGTCTTGCTGGACACACACGCCCTTTCCCTATGGTACATAAGCCCTGGGTCTGGGGAGTAGCAGTGTGGAGATCTATCTTCTGTCTTGCAGCTAAAATCCCAAGACCACGCTTCTGCCTGTAAGTTCTCCCCCAGTAAAACACTCTAGACCAAACTGAATTTGTTTCCCTCCTTTTCTGGTTTCCAGCTCCTTTGGCATTTGGGGGTCATTTTGGATATAAGGCCCTTTCATGGAACTGCCCCCATCTCCATTTTCTTTCTTTCTTTTTTTTTTTTTTTTGTTTGTTTGTTTGTTTGCTCTGTTTTGAGACAGGGTCTCACGCTGTCACCCAGGCTGGAGTGCAGTGGCATGATTTTGGCTCACTGCAACATCTGCCTCCTGGGTTTTGTTCAGATGGAGTCTGGCTCTGTCACCCAGGCTAGAGTGCAATGGTGCAATATTGGCTCACTGCAACCTCCACCTCCCGGTTCAAGCAATTCTCCTGCCTCAGCCTCCTGAGTAGCTGTGATTACAGGCGTATGCCACCATGCCCGGCTAATTTTTGTATTTTCGTAGGGACGGGGTTTCACCATGTTGGCCAGGCTGGTCTCAAACTCCTGATCTCAGGTGATCTGCCCGCCCCGGCCTCCCAAAGGGCTAGGATTACAGGGGTAAGCCACCGCGTCCAGCCTAAATTTTTAAAATATATATTGAGAGAACTGAAAAGAGGAAGCAGGGATATATAACAGAAACAAGGACCACCCCTCATATGGAAAGTCAATACATGACGTTTGAAGCAAGGGTTGTGAAATCGCATCACAAGCTTGTTACTTGGAACTATTGAGATAAATGCTAGAAGAAATGCCTAACAGAATTTAAAGTATTGGCCTTGGAGGTCAGGAGTCCAGGAGCTGGGAGCTGAGGAGACGCACTCGTGAGTCCATTTTTGATAAACCTCAACTGCGCCACGCATCCTTTAAATTTGAAATTTTTGAAAAGTTAAAGGTTAAAACAAATCAAAAGGGCCTTGCAGAGCTGTGTTCTCACCAGTCCCCATGGCAGCCTCTTGGCAATTCACAGATAGGGCTCCCACTACCCAGGTTAGCTCAGGCCATAAGCCCGGGTGCCTCCTCCTCCTTCTCATGTGGGAGGTTATGTAACCCATCCAAGGTCACAAAGGCAGCGGGTGTCAGTCCACAGTCACGGCTCAGGGCTTCTGCCAGAACAGGGACCTCCTCGGGGTGGGGCATGTGAGTGCCCTTGTGCTGTGACTCAACCCCGTTCCCCGTGTGACTCCACAGGGAGCTCAGAGAAAGTCAGCCCACACACACTTTCACCTGAGGACACCCCAGTGGGGCAGAGCGGGACTTCCCTGTTCCACCCCAAGCAGGACTCATGCCCCAGACTTTCTGGGGCACATTGCTACATATTTCAAAATGAGCGAATAAGTACTTTTGTGAACATGGCTAGTGGGGAAGAAAGGAGATTATTGCCCTCGTTTTGTGGATGAGAAAATTGAAGTTAAAAGAGGGTAATGGGCCGGGTGTGGTGCTCACGCCTGTAATCCTGGTGCTTTGGGAGGCAGAGGCAGGTGGATCACCTGAGCTCAGGAGTTTGAGACCAGCCTGGGCAACATGGTGAAACCCTGTCTCTACTAAAACACAAAAATTAGCTGAGCGTGGTGGCACGCACCTGTAGTCCCAGCTACTTGGGAGGCTGAGACAGGAGAATCACTTGAACCCAGGAGAGAGAGGTTGCTGTGAGCTGAGACTGCACCACTGCACTCCAGCCTGGGTGACAGAGTGAGACTCTGTCTCCAAAAAATAAAACAAAAAAGAGGATAATGATTTGTTCAGGGCACACCACTGATCCCACCCCTGATTTGGATGCAGGCCTGACTCTAGCACCTGGGTTCTTGGGTCACTGAGGTAAAGCACACTGACTCAGGTTTATAAAATGTGGGCCAAATAGCAGCTGAGTCACTGGGTTGCTGTGAAGGTCAAATGAGGTCAGGTAGATATGGGACTCTTGGGAGGGTTGTTGGTACATCACCACTAATGGTGATGATGATGTCAGAGCTGGGAGGGCTGGAGAGATGCCCCAAACCTGGGGTTCAGGTGTAGCCTGTTGAGGCTCCCTTGAGAATCTAATGAAAGCTGATGACCCTCTGTTCTGCAGGCAGCCTCAAGACAGTGTTTTGTACGTTAAGACCCTCCTAGGTGCTCTAACATCTTCCATTTCCACAGATGATAAAATTAAGCCTCTGGCTGATATTTCCTTGGATCTGTTTCCCAGCTCAGGAAGGTGTTCTTGAATTCTGAAGCAGACATCTGGAGCCTGCGACTGAGCAGCTTCCCTGATAGGAAAGGGGAAAGATCTCTAGTTACCTTCCAGGAAGATGAGAGAAGGTGCCTGTCTCCTCCACGACCTAACTGTACACAGCAGGATGCAATTACCTCTAGAACCACTGAGGAAGCAGACAGTAAACTGGACATCCATCTGTCCCAAGGCACAAAAATATTTGCAGGCACCTCCCCTGTCCAGATTCAGACTAGGCCCCTCCACCACACCAGTCCCCACAGCTGGATGGAAGCCTAGAGGTTAGGAAGGAGGAGCGCTGGTTGCTTTCAACACTTCAATGGTGAAACCATGCAGAGAAGCACTTCTCATGTTAATCCATCTCACACACATTCCAAGAGCACCTACTATGTGTAAGGCACACAGTGGGACAAGCAGATGAACAAACAGAATCTCTATGGGAAGTGGTGAGTGATATTCTAGCAGTTTTCATACAGTGCTGCGGGACAGAAAACACACTCTAGCTGGGGGAACTGACCAGGAAGGAACACTGGGGCTTGTTGAAACACATGATATTGGAAGTGACTATATCAAGGTGCCCCAAAGTGAACTCATGACTTTTACAACCAACCTGACCTTTCACCGCCCAGTGAAAGTTGCCATCATCTGATTCAGTCACATGTCACACTTCCCACACTCTCACTCCCCATACACATCTCGGGTCTTGCTGACTTTTCCTCCTCTATGTCTCTGCTGTCCACTTCTCTCCATCTTTAACATCTACTTCAGCAGCTTCTCCTTTCGTCCGCCCTCCAATCCAACTTCCAGTCTGAAATAACCTCATCTAAGAACAGATGTGATCATGGTTAATCCCTTTTGAAAATCTTTCAATGGGCCGGGCACGGTGACTCATGCCTGTAATCCCAGCACTTTTGGAGGACGAGGCGGGCAGATCACCTGAGGTCAGGAATTCAAGACCAGCCTGGCCAACATGGTGAAACCCCGTCCCTACAAAAATACAAAAATTAGCTGGGTGTGTTGGCATGCACTTGTAATCCCAGCTACTCAGGAGGCTGAGGCAGGAGAATCACTTGAGCCCAGGAGGCGGAGGTTGCAGTGAGCCGAGACCATGCCATTGCAATCCAGCCTGGGAGAGTGAGACTCCGTCTCAAAAAACAAACAAACAAACAAACAACAAAAAATATATGTGTATTTCAATGGTACTTCTATTGTTATCTATTTTTTTGTTTGTTTGTTTGTTTTTTTGTCTGAGACAGAGTCTCGCTCTGTCACCAGGCTAGAGTGCAGTGGTGCCATCTCGGCTCACTGCAAGCTCCGCCTCCTGGGTTCAAGCAATTCTCTTGTCTCAGCCTCCCAAGTAGCTGGGACTACAGGCGTGTGCCACCATGCCTGGCTAATTTTTTTTTTTTTTCATTTTGAGTAGAGACGGGGTATCACCATGTTAGCCAGGATGGTCTCGATCTCCTGACCTCGTGATCTGCCAGCCCTGGCCTCCCAAAGTGCTGGGACTACAGGCGTGAGCCACTGCGCCCAGCCTGTTATCTGTTTTAACAAGTCCCAGTCTTCCTTCCAGGTCTGGTTCAAATGGAACTTCTCCCCATTTCCCCAGTAGGGTATGTTCTCTCTCCTGCAGTATTTCATGAGAACATCAAGAACAGGGCTTAGGAGGCCCCGCTTAGTCTGGCCCAGACCTTTTTTCTGCCTCATCTTGCATCGTAGCCCTCCTCATTATCCACCCCTCCGCAGAGCTGCTCTGCTTGTAATAAGTCATATTACCTAGGCTCACTCTCATCTCACCTCTTTGCATACGTTCTTCCCCATCTCCGGCCAAGTCCATTTTTCTTCCCCTCTTTACCTGAATGATTCCTTTCATTATTTTTTTTGGCTGCCCAGACACTCATTCGTAAGAGGTGCTAAAACCTGAGAAAATGAAGTGTTGGAAGGATTGTTTGATAAGCTGCTTGGAATGTCAGTGAGTTCTCTAAGGGGCATGCCTCAATCATAATGGCTGGGAGTTGATTGCCTTCCTAGAAGATTGCGTCTGGGTAAATATTAGGCTCTTGCTTTGCTAGTAATTAGGGTGAGCAAATGTGGGCCACAGCTGAATTGTTTAGGACAGGAAAGAGAAGCCAAGGACTGTCAAAAGAAACCTTCCTTTTTCTAAACCTTCCTCCACATAATGTTGTTCCTCCCCCAAATAAATGTTAAACTAGTTTTAGTTGAAATTGAGAGCAAAACCCACAAACAATAAAAAGGAAGTCAGGAGAGGCAGAAAAAAATGAACAGAACAGAAGAATGTGTCATTAAGAGTTAAATATCATCAGAAAAAGAAGAGGTGTGCATAAAACAAGAACACTATGCTATGGAAAAGCAACAATCAGAGAACAAGAAACAGCTCTTAGAAATTAAAAATGTAGGCCGGGCCCAGTGGCTCACGCCTGTAATCCCAGCACTTTGGGACGCCAAGGCAGGTGGATCACCTGAGACCAGAAGTTCAAGACCAGCCTGGACAACATGGTGAAACTGGTCTCTACTAAAAATACAAAAAATTAGTTGGGCCTGGTGGTGGGCACCTGTAATCTCAGCTACTGAGGCAGAAGAATCGCTTGAACTTGGGAAGCCGAGGTTGCAGTGAGCTGAGATCATACTATTGCATTCTAGCCTGGGTAACAAGAGCGAAACTCTGTCTCAAAAAGAATTAAAAAAAAAAATAAAAGAATAAAAATGTAATAGCTATTTGGTCAGGATAGGGTCAATGCTGTAACAAACCATCACAATCTCAGTGGGTTGTGACTATGAAAGCTCGTTTCTTGTTCCCATCACAGTCCCGTTCTTCCCCAAGTCACAGGAAGGAATTAGCTCCATGTAGTCATTCAGGGACCCAGGCAACTTCCTTCATGAGGTCTTGCCACCTCCTAGGATATTGAAGTACACTGCTTCTAGCCAGCAGATGAAAGAGAGCAGGAGAAGAAAAGAAGATACAGAAAGAAAATAAAAGTTACTGGGCACCATTGGGGAAGTTGGGGCACCAACTTATTTCTCTAAAAATTGTTAATTAAAGGAAAATAATTAAGCATTTTTTATGCCTAACTGCATTTTCTGGTAATTAAATAGCCAAAATGAATGAAGGAAAGCTCTTCTATGCAGAAGAATTTCAGCTACTACATGAAGAAAAAATTAGAAAATTATTATTTTTTAAGCCCCTAAGAAAATAACGGATTCAAGCAATGGTTTTCAATGGATGCCAAAATCACTCAGTGAAAGGTTGATGGAGAACTTTTCAGGGAAGCGTAAGGTTGCCATTGCCTGAACCTTCTTAGCATCATTAAAAGCAAGACCATCAGACATCATATGCCTCCAGGTGTAATGCACTGGAGACTTACAAGGTACCCCACGAAGTATAAAGAAGCAAGTGACTGTATCCCTAGTGTAAAAACTCTACATGAGAATTGACCCAGTTTCTTCAGGAAGTCAATAGCACTGAGAGCAAATATAGGAAGAGGAATTAATTTATGTTAAAAGAGAGTTAGAGGCTGGGCACAGTGGCTCATGCCTGTAATCCCAGCACTTTGGGAGGCTAAGGCAGCCAGATTACTTGAGGTCAGGAGTTTGAGACCAGCCTGGCCAACATGGTGAAACCCTATCTCTATTAAAAATACAAAAATTAGCCGGGTGTGGTGGCTCACACCTGTAGTCCCAGCTACTCAGGAGACTAAGGCACGAGAATCAGTTTAACTGGGGAGATGGAGGTTGCAGTGAGCCAAGATCACACCACTGCACTCCAGTCTGGGTGACAGAGCGAGACTCCATCTCAAATAATAATAATAATTTTTTAAAAGTCAACTAATAAGGTGATGAGTCTGGAAAGGATGGCAAGAAAGCACACTTCATAAATATGAAGGAAAATGAAGAAACCACTTGTAGTATTAGGGTTCTCTAAACGGACAGAACTAATAGGATATATATATCTCTATAAAGGGGAGTTTATTAAGTATTAACTTACATAATCACAAGCTCCCACAATAGGCTATCTGCAAGCTTGAGGAGCAAGGAGAGCCAGTCCGAGTCTCAAAACTGAAGAACTTGGAGTCTGATGTTCAAGGGCAGGAAGCATCCAGCACAGGAGAAAGATGTAGGCTGGGAGGTTAGGCCAGTCTTGCCTTTTCACGTTTTTCTTCCTGCTGTATATTCACTGGCAGCTGATTAGATGGAGCCCACCAGATTAAGGGTGGGTCTACCTTACCCAGCCCACTGACCCAAATGTTAATCTCCTTTGGCAACATCCTCACAGACCCAGGATCAATACTTTGCATCTTTAATCCAATCAAGTTGACACTCAGTATTAACCATGATAAGTCCATCCCTTGTCAACCTGAACCCATACACATCTCCTGAGATCATACGTAATCTTCAAATAAAGACAATAATAAGGTCATAATTATGCCTAAAATAATACAACTATCCTTGGTACAACTGGAAACCCACCAATCCCCAACGCAAATATTATTACATAAAGTTAATAATACTTAAATGTTGATATGAAGTCAGTAAATCTTATGTCACATGATAAAGAAAAAGGAAATAAAATGGATATATTTTCTTAGTACAAGTGTATACATGCACAAACATGTTTTTAGCCAAAGAAGGAGGAAATACTCATGATAGTTACAGTCCTCATTTCTGCAGCTGGTCACATGGTCATACGTCGTATTGATGACTACCTTCTTCTACTACCCATTCTGTATTCCCTTTGCCTTCAGCAAGCACCTCAGCAGGTTGTGGTTTTTTTCCTGGAGTGACCCAAACCTTCATTCTTGAGGGATCTGGGCTATTTGTAGTCCTGCCTGGATTGGGCTATTGTAGTTTCCCATTGACCTTAATCAAAGGGCATGGTAATACTAAGAGATGCTCTAAAGGATGTCCTGTATTCCATGCATACTCTTCCTTACCTCTGTTATGGAGTAGTAGACTGATTTCATCTTGATAGTTCACCTTCCCACTCCATCTCCCTTCTGGCTCCCCCATCTGCTGAGAGCTACTTCCACTCAATAAAAACTTGCACTCAGTCTCTAAGCCCACATGTGATCTGATTCTTCTGGTACACCAAGGCAAAAACCCTGGGATACAGAAAGCCCTTTGTCCTTGTGATAAGGCAGAGGGTCTAATCGAGCTGATTAACACAAGCTGCCTATAGATGGCAAAACTAAAAGAGTGCTCTGTAACACACACCCATGGGGCTTCAGGAGCTGTAAGCATTCACCCCTAGACGCTGCTGTGGGGTTGAAGCCCCACAACCTGCCTATCTGCATGCTCCCCCTAGAGGTTTGAGCAGCAGGATACCAAAGAAGCGAGCCACACCCCCATTGCAGGCCCTGCTGATAAGGGAACTTTTCCCATTTCACTTGTGCTGTGATTCAGTTCCCTGGGTGACTCCACAGGGAGGCTGGAGGAAGAGAGTTCTCCCAGAGGGACCATCCCACACCCACTTCCACCTAAGAACACCCCGAGTGGGGCAGAGCAGGCCCTCCCTGCTCCACCCCAAGCAGGGCTTGTGACCTGGCTTTTCTGGGGTGTGCTCCTGCATACTTCAAGCTCAGCCAACGTGAGATACTCTAACTCGGGTGTAGGGTCAGGTGGGGAGAAATGAATGAGACCGGATCGAGCCAACTCAAGCCTATGCACCGAGTTAAGGGCGTACACACTCACTGGGCAATGGGGCAGGGTATTATTGTCCCCATTTTATGGATGAGGATATTAAAGTTCAAAAGTTTAGATGGCTTGCCCATGGTCTCACAACTGCTGTGGAGTGTGGTAGTGAAGTTCATGGACTCCGCAACCAGACTGCCAACCTTTGAACCTGTTCTGCTGCTGATCTGGGCAAGTACTTGACCTTTCTTTGCTTCCATTTTCCTCCGCCAAATGGTGAGGCGAACACATGCTACTTCGTAGGGTTGTTATGAGGACTGAATAAGCCAATACACATGGAAGGCTGAGGATAACTTTTCCTTTGCAGTCACAACTATGCTGTTTGGTATAAGAGGCCTACCTTTCGGCCTATTTTGGCTTTCAGTACACCTACCTCACTCACTAAGTTTAATATTTCTAGCTTTTGATTTAGAGCAAGAGATGTGTGACGTCTTCACTTAAACATGTAGAGACCATTTTAGGGTTATTGATTGGCCTAATTTTAATATTATTGCGTCTCAGGGAATAGAGAGGCCTGAGGAGAAGGAGAGAGGAGTCGGGGAACCACTGATTGATGTAGTAGTTAGAACACATGCAATATTTCTTAAGTTCTCTGTCTTATATGGGTGCAATTTGTGGCACCCCAAAACAATTACAATAGAAACATCAAAGATGAGTGATCACAGATCACCATAACAGATACAATAGTAATGAAAAAGTTTGGGCCAGGTGTGGTAGTGCACGCCTGTAATCCCAGCACTTTGGGAGGCTGAAATGGGCGGATCACTTGAGGTCAGGAGTTCGAGACCAGCCTGGCCAACATGGCGAAACCCCATCTCTAATAAAAATACAAAAAAAAAAAAAAATTGCCCGGGCATGGTGCCTTGCACCTGTTATCCCAGCTACTTGGGAGGCAAAGACATGAGAATCAGCTGAACCTGGGCAGAAGTTGCGGTGAGCCAAGATTGCACCACTGTACTCCAGCCTGGGTAACAAACCTAGACACTGAAAGGAAAGGAAAGGAAAGGAAAGGAAAGGAAAGGAAAGGAAAGGAAAGGAGGAAGCAAGGAAAAGAAGAAATAGAAAGAAAGAAGGAAAGAAAGAAAGAAAGAAAGGAAGGAAGAAAGAAAGAAAGAAAAGAGTGAGCTTGAAATATTGTAAGAATTACCAAAACATGACACAGAGACACAAAGTGAGCACATGCTTTAGGAAAAAAGGTGTCAGTACACTTGCTCAACATGGGGTTGCCACAAACTTTTGCCACAAACATTCAATTTGTAAAACAAAACAAAACAAAACAAAAACACAAAAAATATCTGCAGGTGCAACAAAGCAAGTGCAATAAAATGAGGGTCGCCTCTACTGTAAATTGCTTTTGTAAAGATGCACAGCTCTACCAAGTGCCACCAACAATGAGCATAGCTTTCCTTCCTCCACTCCTGATCCTGAACACCCCTGCCCAAGGGTTCTTCTTTTTTGCCACTGTGATGAGCAACCAGCTCAAGCCAGCCCAAGTCAGCTCAAATGGCAAAAACTGGTCCAAACTCGCCAAGACCTTTCTTGGCCTCCGAGTCCGTGCTGTATTGGATCCAACCAGATAAAACCAGCTCAAACGGGCCCAAACCCAATCAGCCATGTCAGTCCAAGCTTACATATTCTTCCAACCTTTCCAACTTTTGTCCAAATCTCCTCCTGGCTTCCTGAGAGCCACCACTTGAACAAAAGCACACACTCCCCACAGTACGCAATGTCACTCAGGCCCTGGGCAGCCTAACTCACATGGGCTCTATTCAACACATGCTGCAGTGTCAAAAATCTACTAAAAGATATAGTTGGGTTGTTTTGTTTTGGTTTGGTTTTGCCTTAGCCAAGGTTTTTTTGTTTTTTTGTTTGTTTGTTTTGATTGCACTTTGAACTTGCACTTTTTTATTTTGATTTGCACTTCACTCTGAACAGACTAAAGAAGAAATTTCTTGGTAGGAAAGTGAGGGATCTCAGAGAAAGCAGGCAAAGAATTCAGCCTCAGGAAAGACAGGAAACCAGGAACTGGAAAGCCATCAGGAGTTTCAGGGACACTTCTCTCATTCATGTCTCCATCCTGAAGTGGAAACCGAGGCCCAGGCAGGAGAGCAGCTTGTTCAAGGCCAACAGCCCTTTATGAGCAGAGCCTTGTCAGGGGCATTGGGGCCCTCACTGCGGGGGCCTGGAGATCGGAGGCGGATGCTGGCTGGCTC
This sequence comes from Pongo abelii, assembly GCF_028885655.2. Classification (NCBI taxonomy): domain Eukaryota; kingdom Metazoa; phylum Chordata; class Mammalia; order Primates; family Hominidae; genus Pongo; species Pongo abelii. The sequence goes on from NC_071985.2 coordinate 202,063,756, forward strand.
AGTCTGTGACCAGGGACCTGACTCACCAGGAAGCCCCTAGGTGCCCACTGGCTCCACCACAGGCCCACAGTGACCTGGCCATCCTCCTCAGGACCCTGGAGCCCTGAGAGGTTGTGTGGGATCAGAAGCTATACAGATTAGGGGCTCTCTTTATGATTTAAGGGACAGAATGCAAAATTATTAAAACAGAATTGCTGAGCCCATCCCTGGGTCTTGAAAGGGGCTGGAGAAGAATGAAGATCACTGGGGGTTCAGCCGCATTTGCTTCATGATGAATCTGCCTCTGTCAGAAGCAGCTAGAGGCAAAGCCCGAAGAAGAAGCCCTTGGCAGAGCCGCAAGAGCGACACCGCATTCCTTGCACACTGCTGCCCCATGAAGGCCCAGAGGGCCTTGCTGAGGTCTGAGAGGGGCTGGCCACCAAGGGAACGAGAGACTTGTTGTCAGACAGTCCTCTACTGTCACCAGCTGTGTGATAACAAGCACATCAGTTCAGTTCTGTGAGCCTCTCTTTCGGAAGTGATCATAAAAGCATCCCCTTCCACCTCACAGGTGCTGAGAATGTAAGAGAAGAAGGTCAGCTCTCTCTCTGCTGGTGGGACAAAGGGCCCAGTGGTGGCCTGCAGGCTCAGGGGTGTCTGCTCCCTCTGCCTGGCCTCTATCTGCTCCTGGCACCTGTTCCCATCTCAGAGCGGGGTTGGGGCCAAGCCCTGGGGCCTTGAATGGCAGCGGGAGGCAGACAGAGTCCTGGGCAGAAGGGGGCAGGTCCCCAGTAAGACCCCATTTTCAGGTCAGGGAAGGCCTGAAGGCTGCGGGCCAGGCTGCCAGTCCCACGGACTGGAGTGGGGACTCATAGTGCCTCTTCCAGCCCACCCATGGCTGCCCATGGACCAATTGGCACAGACTTCCTCCCCCATAAAAGGTCCATAAAAGCCCTAGGCTCAGCCAGAGCAGATCAGAGGATGGCCAGAGGATGAGGAGGGCAGAGAGACGATGGCACAACCAGCTGCAGAGAGGAGTACTCTCTGCTGATAGCTGGAGATGATGGGATGACTAGCTGCAGAAAGGAGCTACCTTCTCCACTGAGAGCTACAGAGACAACCTGCTGGCAGGGAGGAGCCACCCTCTCCAAGGCCTCCTCTCCACTGAGAACTGAACACTGGACAGATGACCTGCCTGCAGAGAGGAGCTACACACTGCCAGTCTCTGAGCTGTTGTAACACTAAATAAAACTCTTCTTCATCTTGTTCACTCTTCACTTGTCTGCATACCTCATTCTTCCTGGACACAGGACAAGAACTTGGGCAAAGATGCTGTGGCCACAGATGTTTCCAGCCAAAAAATCGACACCCCAAAGATCCCGTAACACTAGGGCACTTGGACTTTATCCCGCACGTATGGGCTGCCACGAATGGAATTACACAGTGGGAAGCAGGCTCAGGAGAACACGTTGGAAGGGGCTCTGTGGTGGCCAAGTATGGTAGCAAATGCCTGTAATCCCAGCACTTTGGGAGGCCAAGGCAGGCGGATCACCTGAGGTCAGGAGTTCGAGACTAGCCTGGCTAACATGGTGAAACCCTGTCTCTACTAAAAATACAAAAATTAGCCAGGCATGGTAGTGCATGCCTATAGTCCTTGCTACTCAGGAGGCTGAGGCATGAGAATCACTTGAACCCAGGAGGCAGAGGTTGCAGTGAGCCAAGATCATGACATTGCACTCCAGCCTGGGGGATACAGCGAGACTGTCTCCAAAAAAAAGAAAAAAGAAGGAGCTCTGTGGGGTCATGTGGTCAATGGATTAGAGAAAATGAGACCACAGCAGGGAGGCACCAGGCTGTTATGCTGCCTCTGGAGAGAACTAGTGAGGGGCTGGAACCTGACAGTGACCTGGGAGAGAGGGAAGAAGGGAGGGGCTGGGTGCATGAGACATTCTGGGGGTAGAACAGGAGGGATTTCAAAAAAAAAAAAAAGCTGTTGGCACACAGTAGGCTTTCTCTACCACCTCCAGTGTGAATGACTTGGTGGCCCATTGATGAGGGAGGTGATGGAGAAGTTCAAAATGGAGGACAAAGCCCAGATTTCTAGCTGAGGAGTGAGGTACACTCTGGCTAAGCAAAGCAGCTCTTCCACTAGATGGGGGCCCACAGGGGGCTCCCTTTGGCTTGTGTTGAATCTGAGTGATGTGTGGTACATCCTTGGGTTGGTGGTCAAGAGGCTGTGAGATTTTCAGGTCTGGAGTATGGGAGAGAGGTCACAGCTGGAGAGAGAGAACCTGGGAACCACCAGCAGAGGTGAATCCTGGTGCTATGGAAAGTAGACACAGATGACCCCAGGCTGAGAAGTGAGATCCAGCCTCAAGACTTGGAGGCCATAAGGGCCAAAGGGTGAACTGCGACAGGGGGTTGGAGGTTGAAGTCAAATCATGCCTCCACAAAATTTGTGTCCACTGGACAACTGGTGTCCCTATAAGAAGACGAGAGGTCACAGAGACAAAGAGAAAAACGTTGTGAGGCAGAGACTAGAGTTATGCTGCCAGAAGCCAGAAAAGGCCTGTGGCTACTGGAAGATGCAAGAGGCAAGGAAACATTCTTCCCTGGAGCCTTCAGAGGGAGAGTGACCTTGCCAACCCTTGGCTTCAGGCTTCTAACCTCCAAAACCATGACAGAATACATTTCTGTCATTTTTATTTTATTTTATTTTATTTTTAAAAATAAGACAGGGTCTTTCTATGTTGCCTAGGCTGGTCTTAAACTCCTGGGCTCACATGATCCTCCTGTTGGATACAATGAGTTCAAAATTTCTCTTCAAAGAATCAGTATGTCAATATGTTCAGTCTTTGTCCTCCATTTTAAAGTTTAACTTCCCCGTAGTTTCAGTAAACAACATTTCCCCCCAGTTTTAATCAGCAGTTCACATCTGTTCCCCTGGTTACCTGCTCTGCATCCTGACTCATCCCAGTCACCTGCTTTGACCTGAATCACCCCTGGTCACCTGCTCTGACCTAAGTCGCCTTTAGTTACCTGTTCCTAACTGTCCTTCCCACCAAACTACTCACCCCACCACTGGTTGGTTAGACCTGGAGACCTGTGACTTACATACTCAGACTCACTCACCCTCTCCCACCCCCCAGGGGCAAAGAAAACTCACTGGAATGTCTTCCATCTGGATAGAGTTCACATTTCCCAAAGCCTGCTCACACCCCTAAGTATCGTACCCATAATCCGTGCTTCTTACATCCTGAGTGTTTGGGCATAACCAAGACCATTTTGCAGGCGGGAAATTTGATGTTCTGGGATGCCCTCATGAGATGCACCTGATTGGATGGGCTGTTGAGCTCCTCTAACTTCTCTGAGTGGCCTCTGTTACCCCAATCTGCTCTTTGCTTCCCACGTGTCAGGGGAAATTCCTCTTCATCTCCAGGGACTCTGGGATCCCTGAGGACCTGGCTGAGTTGAGTGGTAGCAGAGAGGGTGGGAGAAGCCCTGCTGAAGGGAGGGGAGACACCTTCCTTGGCTGAGCTGGAAGCTGAGAAATCAATGGCTGTACCCTCTATAGCTGCAGGAATGTGGCCTTGGAGTATGACGAGCATCCTCCCTTCTCTCCCCTCCCTCCCCAACCAACTGGTTTACCTGAAACTCAGGAGCTTCCTAGGACTCAGGATTTACAGTGCTAGCACCAGGAATGTTCCAGACAAATCCAGGCAAACTGGTCACCTCATGTCCCCAGGCTCTGCAATCTCTGTTTCTCATCTCCAATCCTGGCCACTCACTGTTCTCTGAGCAGAGGCTCATTCCCATGCCTGAGCCAAGTTGTTCCCACACCTGAGCCACGCTTCCTACCCGCTTTTACCTGCTGATTCTGCTCTGCCTCCAGGTCCCACCATTCTCCCTCCAAGAAGCCACCCACTCCTCCGAATCGATGGCTTCCACCTGAACTGTCCTCAAAGTATGTCCCATGTTCCTCCCTGTGCTGCAGCCAGCTGCGCCTGCCTTTAGCTTTCCACAGGCCTCAGGACTTCTTGAAGACTGGATCTGTGCCTGCCTCAGCTGTCCCCCTAGCACTGGGCACACATCCTGGCTTGGCCTGAGTGGCATACCCTACCAACACTCTATGAAAAGACCCAGGATGCATGGTGGGGTCTCTGTGGACATCTAGACTCCAGGAGGAGAGCCAGCAAGAACAGGGTGGCCGAAGGAAAAGCTGGCCCTAAATGATACATTCATCCCTCTCTTAATCCCAACAACACTACGGGGAAGTTATCATTCTTACCACCATTTTACAAGGAAAACTAGAGTTCAACTAAGTTAGTTAATCTGCCCAAGTTCAAAGCTAGTAGCAGTGGTGCCTAAATTTGAGCCCAGTTCTCCCTTATTCCCGTGACATGCTCTTAACCACTATGATATGTTGATGCATTTTATAGAAACCCTTTCTGGGACAAGGCAAGGACATGAGTAAATAAAAAGTGGGGAGGAGCGGCAGGATGAATTTGAGGATGTAAACTGACACCAGTTAGGTATGAATTGAGCAGGTGTGTGGGCTGCATTATTTAACATAAAAGATCAATAGCCCAATTTTGTAGTCACTCTGAGAAGAAGTAGCTTCTAATGCATCCCCTTCAACCACCGCTCAAGAGAGTGGGAAAGGAGGGATGCAGAGGCAAACGACAAGGAGGGTGGGCAGGGCAGGCCGCTGCTGAGAAAAGTCAGTGTAAGACCTGACCGAAGACACAGGCATGCGGTGGCTCACACCTGTAATGCCAGCACTTTGGGAGGTTGAGGCGGGTGGATTGCTTGAGCTCAGAAGTTGGGGACCAACCTGGGCAACATGGCAAAACTCCATCTCTACCAAAAATATAAAAATTAGCCAGGTGTGGTGGTACAAACCTATAGTCCCAGCTATTCAGGAGGCTGAGGTGGGAGGATCACCTGAGCCCTGAGAGGTCGAGGCTGCAGTGACCCAAGATCATGCCACAGCACTCCAGCCTGGGCGACAGAGTAAGACTCTGTCTCAAAAAGAAAGGAAAGAAAGAGAAAGGGAAGGGAGGAAGGGAGGGAGGAAAGAAAGAAGAGAAAGAAAAAAGAAAAGGAATGGAAAAGAAAGGAAAATGAAAGAAAGAAAAGAAAAAAGAAAAGAGAAAAGGAAAGAACTGACCCAAAATGACAGCAAGATGTTTTTGGAAGGTCCACATAGGATTTCATAGTTACCCAAACCTCTGCCTCCTCCCTGCCATCCCAACTCCCAACAGTTCCCAGGGGCCTACCTACCACAGTGTCTTAAAGCCCTCCAGCCTAGCTGGCTCTGGGTTAAGGCTCTGCCTCCAGAAGGCTCCTGGGGAAAGGGCATGGGTTACAGGGTGGGTGTCAAGGCCTTTGTCTATAGCCCTGAGGCTGCACACACAGCAGCAGAGCTGGGGCCTGGAGGCAGAGCTGGGGCAGTGGGCGTCTGAAGCAGGAGTAGGGCCAGCCAGTGCCTAGAGGGCCTGGGGATCTCTTTGCAATTCTCCACCTCCCTGGGAGAGGGGCCAGAGGCAGATCAGAGTCCAAAGGTCAGATGGACACTTTGACTTCAGTGAGTCAACAGGAGAAGGGAGATTCCCTGGGGCCAGTTCCCACCCCAAGCTCAAATGAGTGTGAGGTTTCCTGCTTTCTCTTCAACCCCAACCCCTAGGCACCCGAGCTGGGGGCCCATTGTGTAGCAGATGGTGGCGGGCAGGAAGCCATTGAAGCTGGAGCTCATGGAGGACATGTAGGCGCCCATGGAGGGGAAGACCAGCCAATCGCCTACATCCAGCTCGGGCAGCCGCACATCCTCCAGGAAGAGCCTGTCAAAGGCATCGCACGTGGGACCATAGAGGGTGCAGGGGAAGAGGGGCGGCTCTGAGCAGAACTCCTGTGTGACATAGGAATGGGGGTCAGAAAAGACAGCAGGCTGGCCTATCCCACCCCCTTATCTGGAAGGCATTGAAAGACCTGGAAGGACACTCCCAGGGGCACACAGGTGTACACTGGCTGGGACCCATCCCTCCATGGCCCCTGCCCAGCCTGGCCAGGTCTGATGTGCCTACAAGTAAGGGCTCAGACTCCTCCTCTGTAAGTGGGGCTGTTGTCTTCAATAGTTGCTATAAGGCAACAGTTGAAAACTCAGTTACCTAGAGGTCAAGCAGGTAACACAAATGAGTGAAATGGGCCAGGTAAGTCTTACAACAAACTGGAAAGTCAATGTCTGTCCAAAGGGGAAAGCCACTGCTGGAAGTCCCGTTCCAGCAGATCACAGTGCCTGACATGCTAGACTAATTTGTTGAATTATTTGTTGCCTTGTTGTTCTGCAGGCCATGTATCATCAGATCTCTCAAATGTTTGAGAGGAGCTAAGAAAATCCAGGCTTTTATGAAATATGTCTAGATTTTTAAATATGGGCAACTAATTGAAAACCATTGTGGGAACCAAACAAACACAAGGTCTCCTACTGGTTCCTCCACATCCAGTACTCACTCCTTCTGATGAGAAGAGAGGCAAATACACACATGAAGACACACACAGAAACACTTCACACACATACGCACTCACACATGCATGCAGACACACATCATATACATGACCAAATGTGTGCACACACCAAAACTTTCACTGGCCGGGAGAAACAGTCAAGATATTTACAAAGCAGTGTGGCCCGGACACCAACCCATCACATTAGGAGACAACTGCCGTAGGCTGGAGGAAGATCCTGTCGGCCCTACAGGGTCAGGTATTGAAGCTTTGTTGCTAGATCATGGGAGGGACTGAGCAGCAAGGGTGTCGGCAGGGAGGCCCCTGGTGGACTTGGGGGAACAGCTCTTTAACCACCAGGGAGAAGGAATGGCTCTTAAGCCACCAGGGAGAAGAACTTCAATATTTTGGAAAACAGCCCATGCCTTTGTGTTCTGGTGATCATCCCTTTGCCTGACAAGGCCCACATATCCAGCTGCTGCACGTGCTCTGACCTGTCGAGCACACGTCCTGTACGTGTCCACGTGTGCTCTATGCAGCAGGCCAGGACCTGCCTCTGGGGTCCAGCACAGCCACTGTTCCCAGTGGGGGAGGCACAAGGCACCTCAAGGTAAGGGACTAGACTCTTGGGGCTGGAGTGGCCCCCTTACCTTCACCACGATGGGAACCCTTGGGACAGGCTGTCGGTGGCAGAGGCGGAAGGAGCCATAGTGGCCGTCATTGAGATAATACATCAGCTTCCGGCTGCCTCCTGGGGAGTGCTCAGTCACTACTCTGACACCCCAGCTCCTGGGACAGAGCCCAACCCTCTGCCCTTCCTCTCCTCCAGGGCCTGGGGACACCTGGACAGTAGCCTCCCCACCCAGTGCCATCCTGGCCCACCCACCGGGCTCCAGCACAGCCTTCTTGGCAATGATGTTGACAGCGGCCGTGCAGACAGACTCCACATAGAAGCGGCCAGGCTCTGCGATGACCTTGACACCACACTCCTCAGGGAAGTCCTGGGCCAGGGCAGCACTGATCACTCTTGCCAACTGGAATGGGGTGGAGGGACAGCAGGAAGAGGTCAACTCATCCAGCACGTGTTGATGTGCCAGCGCCTGTGCCAACGCCTTACCTGCATCAGTCCTTTCATCCCCAAGGCACCCTGCAGTGTAGGCGTTAGAATTATCCCTGTTTACCAAAGAGGAAACAGAAGTTGAGAGACAGGAGGTCACTTGTGTGGGGTTGCTGGCCACCAGGCTCCCTGAGAAGTCCTAAGGTGCAGCAATTTAATCTGATGCACCATAAGAAGGCGAGTGTCTTGTGGACCCAGGGAATGTAAACTCCCAACTGTAACTGTAACTGTATCGGTGATGCTAACAAGAATTCTACATTCTACAGGAAAACATATACACATACAGACACACAGGCACACAGAGAGGCACAGCCCCCAGACACCTTGCTGCAGCTGCAGTGGACACCCTGTGTCACCTCCCCTCAGCCTACCTGAGCTCATCTGCCCTGTGCAAGATGATTTCCAGCCTCCAGTGCCTGCCTCCCTTTGCTTCTCGCTCTGTGGGCTTTCTCCAGCACCCTCGGAAACTAGCTGGAATGTGGGGAAATTAACACCCCCAGACCACAGCCTTCAACCAAAGAGGGACAGGAGTTGGTGAATAAAGGACCAGCCCCATGTCCTCTAGTGGGATGATTCTGAGGTTCTACATTGTCCCCAGGGAGACTGGTGCAGGGGCCCACAGTGGTAACCAGCTCATAGATGAATTCTCTTTTGACTTTTCTCCCTTCTATCTCACTTTTCTGACTTCCTCATTGGCGCTTCCACGGATCATCTCCAAAAAAACTACTTGTATCCAAGTGTTTGTCTCAGAGTCTGCTTTTGGGGGATATCAACGCCAAGACATGCACATACACACATACCCGCCTGTGCACACAGAGCACCGAGACACACCAGAGAGACCTAAACACACAGAGGTACATGCTTGAACACAGACCCCCCACCACACACACATGCCTGGGCACACATGTGGACCTCCCTGAACACCCCCAGCACCCTTGCCAGCTCACCTCCTCAAACTTGGATCCGGAGCCCTCCATTCCGGGGAAGCCTCCTCCAATGTCCAGGCAGCTCATATCATGCCCAGCCCCTGTGGCCCACTTCAAACACGCACCGGCAGTCAGCGATAGCTTGTGTGAAACTCTGGGGTGTCTGGCAGTTGGAGCCCACGTGGAAGCTAGCACAGCCAGTGCGTGTGACACAGTGAGAGATATGTACTGAAACACATGTTCCAAACCCCAAAGCCACACGGACTGTGGATAACCACGACAGAGACAGAGAGGCACAGTCACACATAAGGCACAAAGCCACTGGGGCCAAATGCAGAAACAAACAGCTGGAAACATAACTGATTACACTGGCATAAGTGTGTGCTTTCAGACACCTGCACACTCAGGTCAACGAGGCACCCACGAAGGGGCACTCACCCTGAGTACTCACACCTACACACACTTAGACACACAGTGCCATGGAGCCCATGATCTCAGCACTGCCACGTGGGCTGCTCTTCCCCTCATGGACACTTCACAACAAGACCCCAAACCCCAGGGCCTCAGAGCAGGGAGGCCCTGACTAACCTTCACATCATATCCTGCCCCTTTAGACAGATGGGGTCTCATAGGCCCAGAGAGGGGCCACAGCTTGCCGTGGGCCCCAACTGATTACACTTAGGCCAGTGTAATCAGTTATGTTTCCAGCTATTTGTTTCTGCATTTGGCCCCAGTGGCCTCGTGCCTTATGTGTGACTGTGTTTCTCTGTCTCTGTCACAGTTATCCACAGCAAGGGAAGGACCAGAACCTAGAGCTCCTGGAGTCCTCAGGCGTCACTCACCTGGCTCCGACCACGGCCAACCCCAGGTCCCTGGCAGACGTGAGCAGGTGCCCACATGCTTCCAGGCTGGCCCCGAACTTGGTGCTCAGAGGGAAGGTGCTCTGACTGTCCTGGGTCCTCAGCCGGAGGAGTAGTCTGGAGGAGGGACACCGAGGATAGGGAGGAGGGAGAGAGCACTTAGCCAGTGATGCCAAAGGGCCCTGGGCTTCTTATACTACCCCCACCCGGGCCCAGCTGATCCCCACATCTGGGAGGTTTTCCAATGCCACCAAATCCATGTGGCCATCACACCAGCCCAACACACGTATGTATACATCTACTTTTCACCAGGTACACCTAGAGAAGGGAGGGTAGGAAAATGATAGTATTGGTAAGCACCTACCATGTGCCAGGCAACATGTCCCCATGTTGTAAATGAAGGAACCGAGTGTTAGAAATGTTAAAAGAGACTTGCCCAGGCCGGGCACAGTGGCTCATGCCTGTAATTCCAGAACATTCCGAGGCTGAGGCGGGTGGATCACCTGAGATCCATTCCTGTGGATCACAGGAGTTCGAGACCAGCCTGGCCAACATAGTGAAACCCGAACTCTACTAAAAATACAAAAAATTAGCCAGATGTGGTGGCAGGTGCCTGTATTCCCAGCTACTCCGGAGGCTGAGGCAGGAGAATCACTTGAACCCAGGAGGTGGAGGTTGTGGTGAGCTGAGATTGTGCCACTGCACTCCAGCCTGAGCAACAAGAGAAAAACTCTGTCTCAAAAAAAAAAAGAGACTTGGCTGGGCACGGTGGCTCACACCTGTAATCCCAGTACTTTGGGAGGCCGAGGCAGGTGGATCACAAGGTTAGGAGTTCAAGACTAGCTTGACCAACATGGTGAAGCCCTGTCTCTACTAAATATACAAAAATTAGCCGGGCATGGTGGCACGTGCCAGTAATCCCAGCCACTGAGGAGGCTGAGGCAGGAGAATGGGCGTGAACACGGGAGGCAGAGGTTGCAGTGAGCCGAGATCACGCCACTGTACTCCAGCCCGGGCAACAGAGAGAGACTCCGTCTCAAAAAAAAAAAAAAAAAAAAAAAGAGACTTGCCCAATGCATACATCAGGTAAGCAACAATGCCAGGATTTGAACCTGGGCTGTCTCACTCCAAAGGCAGCTGCCAGACCCTCTTAAAATGGCTGGGCCTTGAGGGTCCTCCCCTTCACTTGTCTCAGATCAGCATTTGTCAGGGGTGTGCTGTGTTGGGTGATTCATTCTTCACTGCTGACCCTCACCCTACCTGCCTGCACCCCTGCTGGTCTCACCTGGTCCTGGGGTGGTGCTGGGCCACCTTGGTGAGCTCCTCCTCGCTGTCGAAGTTCAGGAGCTGCACCCCGTGCTGGGCAGCATACCGGATGGGGGAGGCAGGCTTGCAGGGGCTGGCATAGATGATGCACGAGAGGGCCACACCCAGGCCCAGCACCTGCTCCAGTTCCACCTGGAGTGGCCAAGAGCCAGAGTTGGGGGCTGCCTCACTGCCCCCCCCAACTATGTAGGGACAGAAACACTGTGCATGAGCCAAAGAGGCTGCCCTGATGGAACCCCGGGTTGGGTCTCACTCCCTGCTCCCTCGCTTTCAGGCAGGAGCCCTGGGTGGGGCTGGCCGGGTGCTCATTATGGAGTCCCTGCAGGGCAGGGCAGGGCAGGGCAGGGCTCATAGTCTCAATGTGCCGGGCACTCCAGGTGCTCATAGTCTCAGCTTAGAACCAACCCCCCTCCCATCAATTTCAGCCCCATAGAGAGGAGATGGGCTGGCTTCCTAGAGGCAGCGGGTGCACTTAATCCTGCTTAGTGGAGGGCTTCTCAGAAAGGGAGGAAGGGCTGGTCTGAAGGCAGTGAGTTATCTCAATTGACTGTTAACAGTCAGTTACAGATGAACTCCTTGTTCTACTCTTCTTCCCCACTTCTCACTATTACACTTGACTAGTCTTAAAAAGAAAGGAAGGAAGGAGAGAGGCTCAGCAAAATACTCCCATCCTGAGTTCTCCCTCTTCCCACCCTTGGGCTTCGGCTCTAACCTCCCTCAACACTGCTGAACCCCCTTCTGCTAAGAACCCCTTGGAATGTTTCACCTCCGGTGTAAGAAAAAAATGCCAACTTTGGATCGGTCATCTCTGTCTCTTACCGTATGTTGGCCCATGGGCAAGTGATCCCCCCTAAGGCTGTCTCCTCCTCTATGAAATGCGGATCCCCTGACTACCTTGCAGAGCTGATGGGAGGATCAAGGAGAATGCATGTTAGGTCCCCTGCAGTGTGCTTAGCACATTTCAAGTGCTCCGCGGGACAGGGGACACTTATTCATGACCTTAGCAGCAGCAGCATGGGATTCACCCCCTTCCAGCTGGCCTGGCCTAATCCTCGGCGGGCACAGGCTTATCTGGCTGGCACAGTCAAAGCCGGTGCCCAGGGCGGCCAGGACACGCAGCACCCAAGTGCTACTGTTGCACTTCACTGCATAGAAGGGCGAGACCTGTGGCAGGGCTTGGCAGAAGGCCTGATGGCGGCTGGCCAGCATGTCCAGGTCAGCCAGCATGAAGGGGTCTTGCTGGTCCTACGGGGCAGGGAGACAGGGAGGAAAGGCTGAGGGGGTGGATTATCTCATTTAATCCTCATAACAGCTCTATGAAGTAAAGGCCGCTGTTATCCCCATTTTGCAGATGGGGAAGCAAAGGCTCAAAAAGGTGGTCACTGGCTCAAGGTCCTACAGCAAAAGCATGGCAAAGACAGGGTCTGAACCCAGGTCTCCTAAGTCTAGGGAGACCGCCCTTGACACTGTTCCATTCTGCCTTGTGACATGTGCCATGGTCCTGGGTAGGAGAGAGGAGCCTGCTGGGCTGGAGCAGCTCCAGGCTATTTGTTCTACAGTCATTCAACAGGGTTATCCAGCACCTACTCTGTGCCAGGCTCTAGTCTGGGTACTGGGGAAAGAGCAGTGAAGAAAACAGATCAATCAAATCATCTTTGTGGAGCTTCCATCCAACTGAGCCACAGAGAAAAAGGCGTGGACTCAGGCAGCATGAGCTGATTAATCAACTATCATGAGCCACACAATGTGCTGGGGGAAGGGATGGAGATACTATATAGATCATTCCCATTGCACAGATGCAGTCACTGAGGTGCAGAGAGCTGGAGTGCCTCACCCAAGTTCTTACTGCTGGACAGCAGCACAGTTGACATTCAATCCCAAAAAGAAATGGCTTCAGGGACACCTGTAGGCCAGGATATTTTTGAGATACCTATTTTTTTCTTCTAATTTTCTCTCTTCTTCTTCCCCTCATTGATGCCAGTGTCTGGCTCTATAATGTCCCTGGGGAGAGATGTGGCCAGGCAGGAGGCAGATGTGGCCAGGCAGGAGGCAGCTGGCCTTCTTAGGGAAGCTTAGCCCTTGGGAGAAGAGGATGCCAGGGTACAAGAAGAATGTCATGGTGACACTGATAGAAGGCCCTCCCTGACCAGGAGGAGGGTCCCCTGACTGGCAGGGATGGGGTGGTGAAGATGGTAAGAGAGCTGAGACTTTGTGTCCTAAGGGAGTCTGAGGGGAGGTAGGATGGAGCCCCTGGAAGCCAGCGGGGAAATGGTAAGTCACCGGGTGAGTCTAGAGCAGGCCTTCCCAGCCTTCATGTACAGGCAAATCCCCCAGGATCCTGTCAACTGTGTGCTCCATGCAGTTGGTCTAGGGTGGACAAAGAGTCTGCACCGCCAACAGGTTCTCCAGTGATGGCGACAATCAGATCCAGACGAGACTATGTCCAGAGTCAGCACAGCCCTAAAAACCCAGGGAGCCGGGGAAACCAGGAGGACAGGCAGGCAATCGTCTTTGTAGACCAAAGCTGGAGGACCCCACAGCTTGGCACTGGGTAAAACCCCAAGTGGTGGAAGCAGGCAGGGCAGGAAGAACAAAAGTCAAGCTTTCCCATTAGCTCCAGCACAAGAGAGCCTTGAGAGAGACAGCCTAATGGCGTTACAGAACGGTGAAACACAAAGCCTTATTTCTTGCCACTAAGGAAGACCTGAGGCTCACAACTCCCCGTCTCTCCCCTCCCTCCATACTGAATCAGAAAGCTCCTGGATCCTCCGCAGGACCATCTGCTGGGCAGATTCTTCTGGACCCAGGGCGATGAACTCCTTTGGCCATGGCCTTCCATGGGCTTCCTTCAGGTCCCCGAGGCAGGTGCTCATCCCTGAAACTCCAACTGAGCCCTCTACCAGGCATGGTCCTGGCATCCTGGAAAAGACTTGCTCTCATGACCCAGCCTCCTCCTAGCTCCCAGCTCCCCACTCCCCACAGGCCCTGGGAGCCAGAGCTCCCAAATAAGTTTTTTTTGTGTGTTTTTGTTTGTTTGTTTGTTTTGTTTTTAAGATGGAGTCTTGATCTGTCGCCCAGGCTGGAGTGCAGTGGCGCAATCTTGGCTCACTGCAACCTCCACCTCCCAGGTTCAAGCAATTCTTCTGCCTCAGCCTCCCTAGTAGCTGGGACTACAGGCACCTGCCGCTGCGCCTGGTTAGTTTTTGTATTTTTAGTAGGGACAGGATTTCACCATGTTGGCCAGGCTGGTCTCCAACTCCTGACCTCAAGTGATCTGCCCACCTTGGCCTCCCAAAGTGCTGGGATTACAGGCATGAGCCACCATGCCCAGCCTGGAGGCCAGTATTATAAGTGAGGTAACACAGGAGTGGAAAACCCAAAACCGTATGTTCTCACTTATAAGTGGGAGCTAAGCTATGAATATACAAAGACAAACAGAGTAATGTAATGGATTTCAGTTGTCTGTGTACAAGTACTGCACCTTCTTGAACAAATTTATTCCCAGGCATATGATTCTTACAGGTGCTATTATAAATGAAATCATTGTGTCAGTTTTCTTCTCAGATAGTTCATTGCCATCACAACGGATTGTTTGCTGAAAGTTTGCTGAATTCACTTATTAACTCTGATTTTGTGTGTGTATGTGTGTGTGTGTGTCTGGTGTCTGTGTGCATGTATGTGTGTTTGCATTTGTATGTATGATTTGGGATTTTCTATACACAGGATCACACCATCTGCAAATTGAGATCATTTTGTTTTCTGTTCAAAAATATTTTTTCTCATGTTTATTTTTGAAAGATAATTTGGCCAGGTGTAGAATTGTAGGTGAGAGTTTTTCTTTTTTTAAGTACTTTATTGCAAACTTCTTGTTTGTAAAGTTTCCTATGAGAAATCTAATGCCATCCTTATATTTAGTGCTCTGTATGTAACATGTTCTTTTCCCTTTTATTACTTTTAGGATTTCCTTTTTATCACTGGTTTTGATGGATTTGATTAAGGTGTTCCTTGGTGAAGTTTTCTGCATGTTTCTTGTCCTTAGAATAATCATATTTCTGTAATATTTGAAGTTGATGGTTTCCATGGAGCTTCTAAATCTTTCATCCAGTATGTTTTAAATATCTTTGTCTCTCTTCTCCACTACCTGTCCTTCAAGGATTCCATTTAGCTCTATACTAGGGTGTTTAAAGTTTTTATGCTGATGGTCTTTTTATGTTTTCAAGTCACTTGTTAATGTGTGTTTCATTTATGTTAGTTTCAACTTCTATTCCTTCTAGTTCAATAATCCTCTCATCTGCAATGTTTAATCCAGTGCCTTCTTCCATTTCAGACCGTAAATCATAGTTTTTATCTACAGAATTTGATATTTAAAAAATCTTCAACCTCTCCATTTAATTAAAATACAATTATACTAATTGCTCTAATGTCCTTTTCTTCTATTTCCAATGTGTGTGTCAATTTCAACTAGATTATTAGATTCTTCATTATGTGTCATGTTTTCCTGCTTCTTTGGCTGCTTGATATTCTTTTATTTTTATTTATTTATTTTCGGGGGGATGGAGTTTCACTCTCGTTGCCCAGGCTGGAGTGCAATTGTGTGATCTCAGCTCACTGCAACCTCCCCTCCCAGGTACACAAGTGATTCTCCTGTCTCAGCCTCCCAAGTAGCTCAGATTACAGGCATGCACCACCATGCCCAGCTAATTTTTTTGTGTTTAGTAGAGACGGGGCTTCACCCTGCTAGTCAGGCTGGTCGTGAACTGCTGACCTCAGGTGATCCACCTGGCTGCTTGATATTCTAAGATTTAATGCTGGAGCTTTGGTGTCAATGCTCAAAAGCGCCCAAAGACACCACTCGACCTCAGTGTCTATGCACACCCAAGCTTTTGCAACAGGAGAGGTACAGACAGCAGAGATGAATGTGCTACAACATGCTAGTAGAGGGTACCCCAATTGTGCTTGGGGCTCCCTATGCCTCATAGAAAAATGTGCCTTCCTTAATTTTTCCCATAAGAACCACCCTACTTCAGGCCCTGTCTCTCTGCCCAAACACCAGGACAGCCCTCGGACCAGTCTCAACCACCCAATGGATTGACAAAGGTCCAGATATGATTCAGTGGAGAAGACATTCTCTTGTCAACAAATTGTGTAGAAACAACTGGACATACATATCCCCAAAGGAAAAAGATTCACCTGAACCTCAATACTGACTCAAAAACTAACTCAAAATGGATTATGCAACTAAGTATAAACTATAAAACTAGAAAAAGTATAGCAGAAAATATAAGACAAAATCTTCACAACACAGTTAGGCAAAGTATCCTTTGTTATCAATAAACACAAACCATTAAAGAAAACATTGATAAATTCAACTTATAAAAATTAAAAATTTTTGCTCAACACAAGACAGTATCAAGAGAACAAATACAAGCTGCAGATTGGGAGAAAAACAGGGGAAATGACAAATGTGACAAAGGCCAAGTGTGATAATTACTTGCACGTGTCACTGTGACTGAGCAACAGGGTGCCGGGACATTCGGCCAAATGTGATTCTGGTTGTATTCCAGGGAGTGTTTCGCATATGATTAACATCGGGATGGGCAGAATAAGTAAAGCAGATTGCCCCTCTTAACGGGGGTGGGACTCATGCAATCAATCAAAGGCCAGGAGAGAATTAAGAGGACTAATGGGAAACAAATGCTTTCCTGCGTATCCAGCTTTCCTTCCATCTTGGGTATTTCAGCCTCCATAATCTCAGAAGCAAATTCACATATGTATACATACACATATATATTTCATAGGTATGTGGCTAAGAGTGTATTTTTAAAAGTTCAGCCATGAGATGATTGGTGAAACCAGCCAATGAATAAGGGTGTGTTCTATTATATGACTCGGTCTTCTTTTGTACATGATTGAAGTTCTGCATTTGAAGTAGGAGGATAGGAGACAGCAAGTCCACCTAGGATGATAACAGCTGAATTTCTCAACAGACACTTCAAAGCCCTAGGGGTTAACTTAGAGAGTCAAAAATCCCACCCATAACCCTGCCCCTAAACACCAGGGCTAGGGAACACTGTGGCCCTCAGGTGATTTCCTTTAACTGGGTGTGGGAGGCACACAAGGGCAGAAGGAGCAGGAAACACTATGCAAATCGAGGCCAGGACAGCACGGAGGGCCTGTTCATGACAGAACACAGGTAAAACTCTCCTCAGAAAGGGCATGTGGAAAAACACAGATCATGCCTGAGACCTGATGGATTAGAGCACTGGCTACCGGGGAATTGAAAGGAAGGGGCTTCACCGCGCAGGGGGAGCCAGAGGTGCCAGTCTTGGAAATGCAGAATTGCTGGGAGATGGGGAGGCATGGAAAAAGGAAGCATCCTCTGGGGACTCATAGTGAAAAGAACAAACAAATGAAGTAACTGGCAGAAATTACAGGTCCTGGTGGAACAAAATAGAATCCGACAACGAGAACATACACCATGTATGTCCCGCAAGGAAGACAATATCTCCTAAAAACGCAAGAAAAGTCATTTTGGGCAAGCACCTTATATCCAGTAATGCGGCCCATGTATCAAGACCGTGAGAAAGATTATTAAACATGCTAAACTCAGCGAGACCTGATTCCCTCATGAGGACTCTGTTAAGGATGAGTACCACTCAGCAAGTGATGACTGTGACATTCACTTTTGAACAGCTCATGAGCATTAATATATTTAATTATGGATCTAAACCAAAAACCAAGGTGCGGGCAAGATGACAACCACAGAGTGTCACTGTTGTATGTTTAGGTTCAAATACTATTATGAGAAGTGGCAGGTAAAGGAGGTAGGAAAAAGAAAACATCATGTAATTGACTGTCATATGGAAATATTTGACGTTGGAAGTCATAATTTAAAACATATAAACCAAATATTAGAAGTGTGTCTAGTTCAAAGGGGGGAAAACTATGAAACATTTTTAGTTAATATCAAACATGAGCCATACAACCCTTCCTAAATGCCAGAGGCACACACAGACACACACACACACACTCTCTCAAAGAATATAAATAACTAGAACCAAGAAATGGGGTAAATACATTCTGCTATATATGGTAAACATAGCCTACAAGGTGGAAGAGATTGGAAAATAAACAGGAAAATGGAAATGTTTTTATTAATTCGCATCAGTACCCACCAAAACCAATCAGCATAACAAAAGATTATAACACTGAATGTAAAAAAAGTCCAACAGTCCAGAGTGATAGGCAAAGTTTTTAATTATATAGATTAAAATAACTTTGGACAAAAATTAAAACTCAGGCAGAGAATTTTTTTTTCAAC
Organism: Pongo abelii; assembly: GCF_028885655.2. NCBI lineage: Eukaryota > Metazoa > Chordata > Mammalia > Primates > Hominidae > Pongo > Pongo abelii. The sequence goes on from NC_071985.2 coordinate 202,081,789, forward strand.
AACAGACACTAGCAAAAACAAAGGCCCAGTAAAAATTGAGACAGAAAATTTCCAGTGTAGAAATATGAATGTAATAATAGACACAGGCAGGGATGATTAATAAATGATAAAATGTTTAGAGGATGATCATTGGAATACAGGACATTTATACTTTTAAAAACCACTCTCCCAAATAATTCATTATAAGTAAGGTGTCTCTAAAAGGGATAGATCTCCTAGACCCCTCCTTAACCAAGTAACCAGTCGTGATATCGTGATAATGCTGATGGACAAACTAGACCTTCCCTGCCCACAGATGGGCTGAGGTTGGAAACTCACAGTATTGACTCTGCAGTGTTCTTGACAAAATGTTTAGGCTGAATTTAATCATGAAGACATTTTCAGACAACTTCAGAATGTAGACCATTGAGCCAGACAGCTGACCTGTCCTCTACAAACAAATCCATGTCACCACAATCAATGACAACAACAAAAAGATGAGGAAATATTTGGGGTTCAAAATAACTAAAGAAATGTAGCTACATTATCATTTACTTTTTTTGAACCCAAAATTTCCCTCCTCCTTTTTGTTGTGTGATTTGTGGTGACGTGGACTGTGTGAAGGAGACAGGTCAGTTGTCCTGCTCAGTGTTCTACATTCTGCAGTTGTCTGGTGATTATCTCCTATGAAACTCAGGCTAAGCGTTTTCTGCAAGAACATGGCATTGTTCATATTCTGCACCAGAAGAGTCCCGGGTGACATGTTGTCTCCTGCCAGCGGTTCCTGACTCCTGTTCTTTATAGGATGGAATTGAAAGGAGCAGGGCTAAGGCCTCTCAATGCTGTTTGTCCATCTAGCCGTGGTCTTCCTAAGTATTGATATCAATTGGAGACTGAAGGACTATGGCTTCTCTACTCAAAGGAGCCTAGTGGGATTGCAATTGTCAAGAGCAGTCAGTGGTTCTGAAATACAATCCTCAGCCAAGGATCCCTCCTGTGTCACAGATGGATCAGCTAAAACAAACCAACACTGAAGATACAAAGAATGGGGCTAGGTTCATTGAAACCAGGGTAACACCTTTGGATGAGCTAAACACAAAGATGACACTGACCTTGAGCAGGTATAGAAGCTCAGAGACATGCCTGCAAAATGAAATTCCTGAGGAATTTTGTAGCTACCCAGAGATATCTGATTCAAATTAGAATGTCTGGCAGATCACTCCCGGCATGTGCTACATAGTCATGTGAACGTGTCACACCTAACTTGGGTCCAATGTCTTCAGACTGAGCACAGGTGGCTACTGGCATGGTCTGAGAATAGGAATAGAGCCATGCCCATTTTCCCATGCTATGTCTGGGCTTCCAAAGGGAACTACAGTTTCATTCAAACCTACATGTGCCTATAGGTCCTGCCTGCAGCAATGACATCTCTCAGCTTAGTAAGGGCTGCTTAGTGTGGGAATATGACTCCCATCTGGAAGACCAGGTGGTGCCTTATCACCGTCAAAGTAAAAAACCTATTGTCCACGTCAAGGGCCAAGCTGATTTGTTGTTCGTCAAATGAGTAAAAGGCACTTCTGTAGTGTTGGAATGAGGCATGTAGTTCAAAGTAAGTTGAAGGAGTCAAATAACATCTATCCAGTGAGTCCTGCAAGACTTCAGGCTCTTCTGCTTCCATCAGCACCCCGTCGAGCCTGGAAAAGGAGACAAAACTAAAGAAGCAGCCACGGAAAATCAGACAACACAGAGCCCCAACTAGATTTCAGGGGGAACATAAGGAAGTGGTTAAAAAAGGAAAAGGATAGATCCATTAATGAGGTAAAAAAATTATTGCTTTTATGTTGGGATAGAACAGGGCCAGGTAGAAAACAATGAAAGAGAAAGACAGAGAGAGACAGAGAGAGAGAGAGAGAGACAGAGACAGAGAGAGAGAGAGAAAGTGAGCTCAGTGAATTTGCCAGGTGACACACTGATAAGGGAGTAAAAGGACACTCTGAGTTAGTGCCTTCATGACACACAGCAAACAGTGATCATGAGAAGAGTGAGCGCAATAGTTTTCCATCAAGTGTGCTTAAAATTCCATGCAGTCACCATAAGGGTACAACTTCTGAGTTATGGTCAACCTATGGTACATTAGTAAATGATAAGGGGAGGAAGAAATGGAAACCTAAACGTCTACTGCAATGAAAACCAATAGCAATGTCAGTAGGAGTAATTCAGTCTTCATTGAAAACATGAAATCAAACACAGTGTTTTCCCTGGATCTGTTGTCTCCAGGTGTTAACACAGAATTAAGCGACCACAATTGCTGAAAGTTACCTGGGGCATGGTAGGTTTTGATCTTCTTCCCCTTCTTGGTACTTTTCAATTTCTGCAATAAATTCAGACATGGACAGACACATTAAGCTGATTCCCCTACACACATAACATTCCACTGTCTAATCCTCACACAGGGACCTCAGGCTCCTCAGTATAAGAATAGGACACTGTGAGGGATATATTTCAGGAGGCCTGAGGCTGGTCATGATAGAGATTCCTTGGTTCTTGTCCCAGAAACTAAGGGTAAAATGTCCCTATTCTGGTAGATCATTATCCCGATATCATTTGTCCCAAGTTTGTGCAAATGGTTATGCCATATTTTTCCAATCAATTTAAAGCAAATGCCCTCAAATGATTTCTAGGAGAAAAACTGCAATATTGAGCCCTGTCTCATCAAATACTCAGATTGTTCATGGTTGTGAGGATTTTAGACACTGAAATTAGAATGAGAAAGGAAATCTACAAACCTTTGAGTCAAAATCATATTTCTCTGAATTTGTCCCATCTGCCCAGGTCCAATGCCTTGAGAGTAGAATCCGAGTGCCACAGGCATGGCCTGAGACTAGGAAGAGAGCCATGCTCACTGACCCATCCCATGTCTGGGCTTCCAGGTAGAACTAGAGTTTCATTCAACCTACATGTGCCTATAGGTCCTCAGTGCAGCAATGACATCTCTCAGCTCAGTAACGGCCTCTTGGAGCAGGAATATGATCTCTATATGGAAAACTCAGTGGATCCTTATCACCTTCATAGAAAGGTACTCACCATCCACGTCAAGAGAAAAGCCAATGTGTTCTTCCTCTAATGAGTAAAAGGAACTTCCGTAGGGCTGGCATGAATCAGGCACTTCTAGATAACTGGAAGGAGTCGAATAACATCGATCCAGTGAGTCCTGCAAGTCCTCACGCTCTATTACCTCCAGCAGCTCTCTGCTGAGCCTGGAAAAGTAGAAAAAAGTAAAGAATAAGCCAGGGGAAATCAGACACAACAGAGCCCCAACTAGATTTCATGGGTAGCAAAAGGAAGTGGTTAAAAAAGAAAAAGGATACATCCATTAATGAGGTAACAAATTATTGCCTTCAGTTGGGATGGAATAGGGCCAAATAGAAAAGAATGAAAGAGAAAGACAGACAGAGAGACAGAGAGACAGAGGCAGAGAGAGAGAGAGAGAGCGCTCAGTGAATTGTCCAGGTGACACACTGATGAGGGAGTACAGGACACTCTGAGTTAGTGCCCTCAGGACACACAGTGTACAGTGATCATGAAAAGACTGTGCTCAATAATTTTCCATAAAATGTGCTCAAGTTTCCATGCAGTCACCATGAGGATACAGCTTTTGAAGTATGGTTGACCTACAGTAGGTTAGTAAATGATAAGGGGAGGAAGAAACGGAAACCTAAATATCTACTGCAATGAAAACTAACAGCAATGTGAGTAGGAATAATTCAGCCTTGGTTGAAAAAATGTAATCGATAATGTTGGCCTGCTCTGCTTTCCCTGAACCAGGAGTCTCCAGGTGTCAACACGGAATTAGCTGTTGACAATTGGTCAAACTTACCTGGGGCATGGTGGGCCTTGGTCTTCTTCCTCTTCTTGGTCCTTTTTAATTCCTGCAATAAATTCAGACAGGGACAGACAAAATAAGCCAATTCACCTACACCCATAACAGTCCACTGTCTAATCCCCACACAGGGGCCTCAGGCTCCTCAGCATGAGAACAGGACAATGTGAGAGATATACTTCAGGAGGCCTCAAAGCCAGTCAATAGAGATTCTTTGGTTTGCATCTCAGAACCAAGGGTGAAATGTCCCTATTCTGGTAGACAGTTATCCCAAAATCATTTATCCCAAGTTTGTGCAAACAGTTATGCCTTATTGTTCCCATCAATTCAAAGAAAATGCCCCAGATGATTTCTAGGAGGAAAACTGCAGTATTCAGCCCTGTCTCATCAAATGCCCAGCTCATTCATGGTTACAAGACACTGAAATTAGAATGAAGGAGGAAATCTACAAACCCTTGAGTCCAAATCATTGTTCTGTGATTTTTTTACATCTGCCTGGGTCCAGTGTGCTTAGAGTGGGCTCAGGTTGCCACAGGCATGGCTGGAGACTAGGAATAGAGCCGTGTGCACTGACCCATTTCATGTCTGGGCTTCCAACGGAAACTACAGTTTCATTACAACCTCTATACGCCCACAGGTCCTGCCTGCGGCAATGACATCTCTCGGGTCAGTAAGGGCCACTTGGAACAGGAATATCACCCCTATCTGGAGGACCAGGTGGAGTCTTATCACCTTCATAATAAGGTACTCACTGTCCACGTCAAGAGCCAAGCCAAGGTGTTGTTCCTCCGGTGAGTAAAAGGCACTTCTGTAGGGCTGGCATAAGTCAGGCAGTTCAAGATACCCACAAGGAGTTGAATAAAATCTATCCAGTGAGTCCTGCAAGACTTCAGGCTCTTTCTCATCCAGCAGCTCCCTGCTGAGCCTGGAAAAGTAGGAAAAGTAAAGAATAAGCCAGGGGGGATCAGAAACCACACAGCCCCAGCTAGATTTCATGGGTAACATAAGGAACTGTTTGAAAAGAAAAAGGACAGATCTACTAATGAGGTAAAAAATTATTGCCTCCAGGTTGGGACAGACCAGGGCCAGGTAGAAAAGGATGAAAGAGAAAGACACACACACACACACACACACACACACACACACATTGAGAGAGAGAGAGAGAGCCAGAGAGATAGTGAGCTCAGTGATTTGGCCAGGTGACATACTGATGAGGGAGTCAAAGAACACTCTATATTAGTGCCCTCAGGACACACAATGAAGAGTGATCATGAAAAGAGTGGGCTCAATAATTTTGCATAAAATGTGCTCAAGCTTCCCTGCAGTCACCATGAGAATACAGCTTTTGAGGTATGGTCAAACTTCACTAGGTTAGTAAATGATAAGGATAGGAAGAAATGGAAACCTAAACATTTACTGTAATGAGAACCAAAATCAATGTTAGTAGACATAATTCAGACTTGTCTGACAAGATGAAATCATTACTTTCAGCATGTACTGTTTTCCCCGGACTTGGCGTCTCCAGGTGTCAACATCAAATTAACTGTCCACAATTTCTCAGACTCACCTGGGACCTGTGGCCTCTTGGTCCTCCTTTTTCACTTGATCACACCAATGTCCTGCAAATAAATTCAGACGGGGCCTCTTACATGAAGCAGTTCTTCCTTGCACACAGAAACATTCCTCTGTCCAATCCTAACAGAGGGACATCAGTCTTCTCAGTGTGAGAACAGGAGACTTTGTGAGAAATATACCAGGAGGCCTGAGGTCAAGTGTTGAGAGAACTGACTTGGTTCTTTTCATGAGCCTTGGGCAAAATTCCCCTGTTTTGGAATGTGATCTTCCCAATGTGCTCTGTCCTAGGTTTGCGTACACAAAAGAGCAATGTTTTTCCCAATAGATTTGAGGCAGATCGTTCTAACGCCTTGTAGGAGAGATACTGCAATATTCAGGCTTCTCTCATCAAATACCCAGGATTTGATAGTTTATGAGATTGTGGACACTGAGATTTGATGGAGGGGTGCAATGTACCAGCTCTTGAGTCAAAATGAGACTTGGTTCTACACAGAAGCATCAGCTATTATGGCTTTTGTGGGTGAAAAGCCAGCCATTTATCTAGAAAACATACCAGCAAGATGATGGACAGATGAGCTAAAACAAGCCAACTTAGAAGACACAGAAAATGGGGATAAATTCAGTGAAACCTGGGTCACATCTTCCACGGAGAGGTAGACAAGGGTGACACTGGCCTTGGGCAGGTAAAGAACTGCACAGACATGCTTTGGGAACAAAACTCATAAAGAACTTTGTAGCTGGCAAGAGATATTTAGTTCAGGTGAGCTGATCTGACAGACAACTCCTGGACATGTGCTGCATAGCTTGGTGTGAGTTTGCCACACCTGCCTTGAATTCAATGTCCTGACAGTCGGTCCAGGGTGGCACAGGCATGGACTGAGACTAGGAAGAGAGCAAAGCTCACTGACCCACCCCACGCCTGTGCTTCAGACTCGATTCCAGAGTGATTGAAATCTACATTGATATATAGGTTCCACCCACAGTGATGGAAACTCTCAGCCCAACCAGGGGGGCAAGGCCCAAAGATTATGGGGTCTACTTGGGACATGAGCTGGAGCTTTATCACCTTCACAATGGAGTACTCACTGCCTATGTCAAGAGCCAAGCCGACTTGCTGTTCCTCTACTGAGTGAAAGGTGCTCCTGTCAGACTGGTATGAGGCAGACATGTCAGGAGGAATTGAGAGAGTCGAATAACCTTCATCCCAGGACTCCTGGGGGGCTTCCTCCTCTTCAGACTCCTGCAGATTCCTGATGAGCCAGGCAGGACAGGGATAACAGAAGATATAACCAACAGAGATTAGACAACAAAACCTTCCAGATGATCTGATAGGAGACAGAATGGAGTGCTCACAGAAACCAAAGGCATTTTTCCTTCAAGAGAAATAAAACTATCCTTCTAAATGCAGGCTGGAGGGTGACTGTTCAGAACAAAAATGGGCAGCACATGCTCAGTACATTTGCCACAGATCAGCCAATGCAGGGCACCCAGACTCTCCCTGTAAACTACCATCATGACTTGCAGCACAGAGAACTAACAAAGGACTTCAACTACTTCGTATAAATTGGGTTGAATTTTACATGCAGCATTCAAGTGAACAGAGCTCTTGAGGCAGTGCAGACACAGATCTTGTGGATTAGGTGTCCCCTTTTTACAATATTTTGATATAATACGTTTATTTTTTCAATTTCTTTGCTTGCACAAATACTAACAAACATACTAACAAACAATAAGCAGAAAGCATACATACATTCTCTCTCTGGATTTAAACACATGGGAGAGAACAGGTGACACCAAGAAATCCCTGTTTGAAGGTCTGGAGTGGACCTCCAGCAAACTCCACCAGACCTGCAGCTGAGGGACCTCACTGTTAAAAGGAAAACTAACAAACAGAAAGGAATCAATGTCAACAAAAGGACACCCACACCAAAACCCCATCTGTAGGTCACTAGCATCAAAGACCAAAGGTAGATAAAACCACAAAGATGTGGAGAAATTGGAGCAGAAAAGCTGAAAATTCTAAAAACCAGAGCGCCCCTTCTCCTCCAAAGGATCACAGCTCCTCACCAGCAATGGAACAAAGCAGGATGGAGAATAACTTTGACGAGCTGACAGAAGTAGGCTTCAGAAGTCGGTAATAACAAACCTCTCCGAGCTAAAGGAGGATGTGCAAACCCATCGCAAGGAAGATAAAAATCTTGAAAAAAGATTGGATGAATGGCTAACTGAATAAACAATGTAGAGAAGAACTTAAATGACCTGATGGAGCTGAAAACCATGGCATGAGAACTATGTGACACATGCACAAGCTTCAGTAGCCAATTCGATCAGGTGGAAGAAAGGGTATTAGTGATTGAAGATCAGATTAATGAAATGAAGTGAGAAGAGCAGTTTAGAGAAAAAAGAGTAAAAAGAAATGAACAAAGCCTCCAATAAATATGGGACTATGTGAAAAGACCAAATCTACATTTGATTGGTGTACCTGAAAGTGACAGGGAGAATGGAATCAAGCTGGAAAACACTCTTCAGGATATTATCCAGGAGAACTTCCCCAACCTAGCAAGGCAGGCCAACATTCAAATTCAGGAAATACAGAGAACACCACAAAGATACTCCTCGAGAAGAGCAACTCCAAGACACGTAATTGTCAGATTCGCCAAGGTTGAAGGAAGGAAAAAATGTTAAGGGCAGCCAGAGAGAAAGGTCAAGTTACCCACTAAGGCAAGCCCACCAGACTAACAGTGGATCTCTCTGCAGAAACCCTACAAGCCAGAAGAGAGAGGGAGCCAATATTCAACATTCTTAAAGAAAAGAATTTTCAACCCAGATTTTCATATCCAGCCAAACTAAGCTTCATAAGTGAAGGAGAAGTAAAATCCTTTACAGACAAGCAAATGCTGAGAGATTTTGTCACCACCAGGCCTGCCTTACAAGAGCTCCTGAAGGAAGCACTAAACATGGAAAGGAACAACCAGTACCAGCCAGCCACTGCAAAAACATGCCAAATTGTAAAGACCATCGATGCTAGGAAGAAAGTGCATCAACTAACAGGCAAAATAACCAGCTCACATCATCATGACAGGATCAAATTCACACATAACAATAGTAACCTTAAATGTAAATGGGCTAAATGCCCCAGTTAAAAGACACAGACTGGCAAATTGGATAAGGAGTCAAGACCCATCAGTGTGCTGTATTCAGGAGACCCATCTCACGTGCAGAGACACACATAGGCTCAAAATAAAGGGATGGAGGAAGATCTACCAAGCAAATGGAAAGCAAAAAAAAAAAAAAAAGCAGGGGTTGCAATCCTAGTCTCTGATAAACCAGACTTTAAACCAAGAAAGATCAAAAGAGACAAAGAAGGCCATTACATAATGGTAAAGGGATCAATTCAACATGAAAAGCTAACTATCCTAAATGTATATGTATCCAATACAGGAGCACCCAGGTTCATAAAGCAAGTCCTGAGAGACCTAAATAGAGACTTAGACTCCCACACAATAATCATGGGAGACTTTAACACCCCACTGTCAATATTAGACAGATCAATGAGACAGAATGTTCACAAGGACATCCAGGACTTGAACTCAGCTCTGCACCAAGCAGACCTAATAGACTTCTACAGAACTCTCCACCCAAATCAACAGAATATACACTCTTCTCAGCATCACATCACACTTATTCCAAAATTGACCACATGGTTGGAACTAAAGCACTCCTCAGCAAATGTAAAAGAACAGAAATCACAACAAACTGTCTCTCAGACCACAGTGCAATCAAATTAGAGCTCAGGATTAAGAAACTCACTCAAAACCGCACAACTACATGGAAACTGAACAACCTGCTCCTGAATGGCTACTGGGTAAATAACGAAATGAAGGCAGAAATAAAGATGTTCTTTGAAACCAATGAGAACAAAGACACAACATACCAGAATCTCTGGGACACATTTAAAGCAGTGTGGAGAGGGAAATTTCTAGCACTAAATGCCCACAAGAGAAAGGAAAGATCTAATATCAACGCCTTAACATCACAATTAAAAGAACTAGAGAAGCAAGAGCAAACAAATTCAAAAGCTAGCAGAAGGCAAGAAATAACTAAGATCAGAGCAGAACTGAAGGAGATAGAGACACAAAAAACCCTTCAAAAAAATCAGTGAATCCAGGAGCTGGTTTTTTGAAAAGATCAACAAGAAATCCCTGTTTGGCTAATTCACCTGGCTCATCTGATTGCAAGTTCCTATCTTGAGAGGACTACAAAATTAAAACCAACACCAGGGCCACAAATAATGTATAACATTGTTAATAAGGACAACTTGTAGAAAAAGTTCTATTCATTGCTTCCTCATTTTCTCTAAATCTACAATCTCCAGCTGCCACTATTGAATTAACAGCCCACAATTCCACAGCATTACCTGGGAGACACTGGCCCTTTTTCTTCCTCTTCCTCATGATCACTTTCATTTTCTGTAAATAAATTCACAGAAGCAGGTCACATTAAGCAATTCACACTTCATGTATAACCAAATCAGTGTCCAGTCATAGCACAAGGACATAACTGTTCTCAGTGCAAGAATATGGATTCTGACAGGAGTATTCTAGGGTGCCCTAGATTAAGTCTGGTGAGAAGTAGATGACCCTGCTTTCCAGACCCACAGGCCAAAACTTCCCTCTACATGTAGACCATAATGACATATTCATTATGGTCTACGCAAAGTTAAACAAAATTTTCCCCCCAAAATCACCAACAATTGGTCAAACAATTTTCTAGGAGTGTTGTTGCAATACTGACTTATATCACCAGGTAACATGGACATTAAATGTTTAGAGGGATCTACACATGAAACTCGACTGATAGATAAATTCTAACAACTCTTGCATTAAAAAGAATCTGTGATGTGGGAGGTCAAGGCAGGTGAATCATTTGAGGTCATGAGTTCAAGAACAGCCTGGCCAACATGGGGGAACCCCGTCTCTACTAAAAATACAAAAATTAGCCAGATGTGGTGCTGAGCACCTGTGGTACCAGTGACTCAGAAGGCTGAGGCAGGAGAATCACTTGAACCCGGCAGGTGGAAGTTGCAGCAAGCCAAAATGGAGAGACTGCACTCCAGCCTGGGTGACAGAGCAAGACTCCATCACAAAAAAAAAAAAAAAGAGGGAGAATCTATGATGCTACAAAGAAGCATTGGATCAGCCATTGCATTGATGGGGTGGAGAACCAGGGTCCAGCCTTGCTTTATGGAACTATATCAGCAAAGTAAAAGAGAAAAGTTTCTGTCCTGATTTCAAGGTGACTGTGCAGCTAACTAAGCTGACTTAAAGGAGATCAAGATTAAAGCTGAGAACCGTGAAGCCTGGGGAACAATATTTCCAAACACAAAGGCAAGGCTGCCAGTCTCCTTAAAAAGGCAGAGAAACTCCATGGACATTGTTCAGGGACAGATGACTTAATCACAGGTGACAAGAGATACTGAATTGAAGCTACCAGGCCTCATGGATACTTCCTGTGTACCTCCTGCACTCAGGTGACTAAGAGATTGTCACACTTGTCTGGGGTCCAGTAACTTGACACTGCGGACTGGGAGACAAAGGTATGACATAAGCTGAGAAGGACAGAAAACCTCCCTGATATCTCTGTTTGGAATCCCATCATAGATTTTATTAAAACCAATTTGTGTGTATAGAGCCAGTCTTCAGAGTTTATCTTCCTCAGCATAGGAAAAGGTGTGAGACAAAGGAAAATAGAGGCTACCTGGGAGAAGGTTTAGAGCATCCTGCCATTCATCATCAGAGGATGAGTCAATGAGAGTTGAGTCGACTTGGTCTTCCTCAAATGTGATTTTGCTGTTCACGTGAGGCTGGCTGGACTCACAAGGGCCGTGGCTATTTGAACAAGTGACGGCACATTCCTCCAGTGAGTCCTCAGGGACTTCCTTTTCTCCAGCCTTCTGCACCTCCCTGATGAGCCAGGTGGGAGAGAGATGACAGAACATTAAACACAGAGGGATTGGACCCCAGGGAGTCCTAGCTGGTTTTGACAGGAGGCATTAAGAGAGTGGTCCCAGAAAGCAAACAGGAACAGTGGTTCCCTTTAAGAGGGAACAGGCAATCCTCTTCTCTCTGCAACAGAGCATGGCTGCCATGGGAGCCCGAGAGGAAGAGAGCAACTGGTGTTCATTGCACTGGACAGATAGGAGCCGAGGAGAATGAAGACTCAGCTATCCCTGTACGGTACAGACATGACACCCGCCATACACAGAGAAACACACCAGCTGCCACACCCTGTGTCCAAGCTGGGTTGAGTTTCACATACTGTGGCCAAGGGAATGCAGGCTTTCGGCCCATCGTAGATGCCAGACAGGGTGTGCCTCCTAGACCTTTTTCATATGTTACCACCCATTACTTGCTCCCGATTATTCAGTGTTACCTGGGGACACATAATTCCTGTACTTTCTCAGCCTCCTCAACTTTAACATCTTCATCCTCATCTTCGTCATTTTCTGTAAATACAGAGGTGTTCGTTCAGATGCTTCCCACTTCACACTCTGCAAGCACAGTCAGCCCAATGTGCACACAGACAGGAACATCTAGGCATGGGTCACTGTTCAACCGAAAGCTCTCATGTTTTATCTTTAACAAAATGCCCTGGCATGGTTTCCTGATCCATCAGGCAACGCATTTCTGATCTGGAGGGCCACCATCAAGATGTGGCCAAATATTGAAAAGACCTTTTGCTCCCCATGTGATGGAGACTTCTACAGCCTCTCTCTGGACTTTGGCAGCTGTCTCCTCCACCCCGCTACAGGTCTGATTCCCAGGCACAGGCTTGATGTCCTGTCACAGTTCACATTTGAAACCTAATTCTTTCTCTTAGGAGAGGACAAACTTGTCCTACAGTCCTCTATGCATCAGGAGACTTCACAGGCCCTCCATGTGGCTTCTGTCCTGTTATTCATGGACATTCCCTCCATGGGGAGTGCTCCAGTCTCAAGCACTTTCTACCACCAAATGCCCCCACATCAAGTGCCTTCTCCAACACCACACGGCGAGGGGCTTTATCTCATTTTGAAAAGCAGTCATAAGTGTTCCCACATTTGGATGCTTCAGACCCTTGCAAGGGACAATTTGCCTGCCTTTGCAGATGGAGACAGAGAAACTCAGGAAGGATAAATCACTCACTCACCGACAGTTACTAAGAACATTGCCAAAGAGACAGCCTAGGAACCCGCCTTCTGAGTCCAGAGCTCTTTTCACTCTAACAAGCACCCTCCTGTCACAGCCTCCTTCCTGTCCTTTAAAACTAGAAACGTGCTGCTTCTTGCTCCAAAGACCACCTTCCATCAAGGAAGGAGGGACATTTGCAATACTGTGACCTCCAACCCCATGGGTTTCCCATCTCTGTTCTTACCCAGGAAGTCCTGGTCATATCATGGCCACATATGTTTAGTGGAAAAAAACACCACCGATACAACTGTCATTGTGAAAGTATGGAGGTCTGGAGTCTCTCATAAGCCTGGGGTTTTGGGTCATCAGGGCCTATGGCCACCTTACCTGGGCTGAGCTTTTGGATGAGGTGCTGTGCCAGCCTACATCCCTCAGCCAGCTGTTCTCGGAGGTCCCGCCCCTGGGAGTTGTCCGACTCATCCGGAGGGAGGAGGGCCTGGAGATGCTGACTCAGTGAGCGGGAGGCATCTCTCCCTTCCCGTAACTTCTCCCTTAACTGGGTCAGCTCTCGTTCCTGAGAGTGAACCAGGACTTTATATTGCCTAAGGTGAGATAGTAGAGAAAATTTAACAGTGGAAAGGGATGAGTGATCAGTTCTAATATTGCGACACAGATTTCTGAGACAATGTCCTCAAGGAGACCTCCAAGCAGAAGGTCAGCACCTGTGTAAAGAAATGTCTGTGGCCAAGAGAAAGAACAAAAGATGGTTCACAGGCTTCCTCTGTATGAGAGAGGGCTCCTGGAAGACCCTCCACGATGTTCCATTCATCTTTCTCTTCTGTCAACAAAAGTAGGTGTCTTCCTAATTCAGTTTCAAAAAGACATCCATCCTTTCAGTTCCTCACTCTGGCCATGGACATTTCCATGTGAATATACACATAGTGCATCTTGGAGCGACTGGATGCAAAGCCATGGACAGAAATGAGGCCAGGTGCAGATGGGGCCAATTGAAAAGACGAAAGAAAAGAATGACAGGCTCGAGAAGGCAACACTGATGGAGTGAAAGGATGAGAAGCCGCAGTCAGTCAGGAGGTGATTCTGACTAAGGGTGAGTGGGGTGGTGATGGCACATCATTTTGGGTATGCTGAATGCTGCTGGGTGGTTCCCACTCCTTCGGTTAATTTTGTGTTATGCGCATTTCACCTCAACAATTACTTGTTTGAAAAACAGAAAATAAGGCTCTGAGAAACAACTGCAACCCATAACTTATTATTAGCCTTGTTCTCTGCTTGATAAATCTTTGTGTGTCATGAGCCTGCCATGGCAATTCCTGCCCTTCCCCTGGCCCAGCTGAGCTCTGATTTCTCCCCACCGAGCTGCTGTACTTCAGAGATTTACACAGCTGCCACCTGCCTGACCCCACGGGGCCCCCTCACCTGAGCTCCTCAGCTTGCCCGAGCTGCTCTGCAAGCTCCTCTTCCTTGAACAGCCGCTCATCCCTCAGCATAGATTTGATGAGGTCTTTGCAGTCTTCATACGCTGAGAAAAGACACACACGCCTGCCTCAGTGAAAGGCTGGACATGCTGCTCTGGTCACTGCCTACAGAGCAGGAGCCAGGTCCATCCCAAGGACAAAACTATCCCCAGTACCAGGCTCTAGGCAGGGATTTCCACATCTTTACTCTTCAGTCTCCAGACTTTCTGGCATCTTATCCTCCAAAATTTAGAGACGAAGAAAGAGAAACTCAAGGCACATCAAGGAAGTGGACAAGATGATTCAACCACAACGAAGTGGAGTCAGAATTCACAGCCCCTGAGGTCTGACTGAATGCCCGGCCACTTTCCCAAGCCTTGCAGCCTCTCCTCTAAAACACTGCACTGGGGCATGAAGTAGTGATTTCTCCCACAGTCGGGAAGGCCCCTCGGACTATGGGACTGATGGTTTCCCTTTTACTGGCAATTTCAAGGACAAATATGTCAAAGATCTTAAACATCTTTGATGTTTAAATCATATCTTCAGATGTGATTTTAAAAATCACATCTGAAGCATAAAGTATGAGACATCAGACCATAAGGCCATGAAGGAAATCTGCCCAAATACTAATAAGGTTTGTGTTAATTTAGAAACAGTAGAATGAAGAACTAATAGATAGTGTTTACTCTGTGCCAATAAACGTTCTAGGAGATGGACAAGAAATAGCTCATGTAATTCACTGTAGCAATTTACAGAGGTAGGTATTTCTCTAGTACCCTATGTACAGATGAGGAAACTGAGGGACAGACAAGACAAGCAACTTGGATGGAGCCCAGGAGACAGGCCCAGCGTCCCTGCTCTGCACACTGCACTGCTACTTCCACACTCGGGCGTGATCTTTCTTCCTCTTTAAGAACAAGAGCCTGTGCCCCAGGAAGCAGGACTTCCCTCTCACCAGGGTACTCTCTGCTTTTCTTTTGATGAGTCTTGCCCTGTCGCCCAGGCTGGAGTGCAATGGCATGTTCTTGGCTCACTGCAACCTCTGCCTCCTGGGTGCAAAGGATTCTCCTGCCTCAGCCTCCCGAGTAGCTGGGATTACAGGCGCCCGCCACCACGCCCAGCTAATGTTTGTATTTTTAGTAGAGATGGGGTTTCTCCATGTTGCCCAGGCTGGTCTCAAACTCCTGACCTCATGATCCACCCGCCTCAGCCTCCCAAAGTGCTGGGATTACAGGAGTGAGCCACCATGCACAGCCCCTACTCCCTGCTCTTGATGCTGTCACTTATAGATACCACAGGTTCTATTAGGAGCAGACTCCTCTTGAAGCTCAGAGTGGGTACTGTGTGTATCACCAAGTTTCCCTCAGGGTCCCTAGAACAGAGCTTTGCCTATTGGGCCTCAACAGAAGCTTGAACAGAATAAGGGTTCACTAGTCCCAGACATTTAGTACAACAGACTAGATGTTATTTGTCTGCCAGATCTTATATGGTACAGAGAGGATTCTTGAAAACACGATTTAGCCTCTTGGAGAAAACGGGTCATTCTGTGCCTGTGTCCCAAATGAATAACTGCGATTTTAACTCTAGGCGCACCCCCACCTGACTGCAAACATGGAAAGTTGCTAAATACTTTGGTACCTCTGACTTCCAAATTTAACAAAATGTGAAAATGCCCATTTCTATTTTCCTAGAAGTATGGGAAGGTTGAAATTATTTTTGATGGAGAGAGCATTTAGTTTCTCAGAGAGAAGACAGGACATCATTCATCACTTTTGTGATGGTGAGCCTAGAGAACTTACCGTAATTATTCTGCCGGTTGGCCAGGAAGTAGGCCAGTTGAGTTACAAGAAATTTCTGTTTGAGGTTTCTGAACTGCTGTTTGTTCTCTGCCAGCTGGGGGCGGGATTTCTTGTTGATTTCTAGAATGTTCATCTCTGCCTTCTCACTGGACCAAGGGCCGGTAGATATCACCACGCTGACGTTTGCGGCAGAAGAGGTGGAGCCAGGGACTGGGGAGAAGACACCCAAACACACGATGGGTTAAAAACTGATGAAATCAAATAGGTTTAATCAGGACTGAGGGATGTCAGTAATTGAAATTCTTAACTTACTGTTGAGAAAAATGTGATCAGTCCCCACAGCACTTTAGGATCCTTAACGACAAAAACAATGTTCGAGGTGCCTGAGCTCAGAGCTGAAGGCATTGCCAATAGCTCAGTCTCCGACAAGAGTGAGGAAGATTGTGGCCAGTGTGCCAGGTAACGGTCTGCAGTTGCAATAACAGAATTATAAGGTGGGGGTGTCATGGAATCTTAGGAGCCCTGCATTCCAATTGCCTAGGCTTTGCTGAAACACAGGTACCCTGGTCTCACCTGAGGGTCACCACCAATGGGGATCATTCCTCCAAAATTCAC
Organism: Pongo abelii; assembly: GCF_028885655.2. Taxonomy (NCBI): domain Eukaryota; kingdom Metazoa; phylum Chordata; class Mammalia; order Primates; family Hominidae; genus Pongo; species Pongo abelii. Next base: position 202,098,281 of record NC_071985.2, read on the forward strand.
CCTCAGTATTCATGTACCCTTGTGACAATGCTACAGACCCATCTCTTTCCCAATATGTCTAAGCACATTCCTCACTGTTTATCGCCTGTCTGTACAACATCATCCAGGCAGAACCGGTTTCCCAAAAGGTTATATTTTCTTAATGGTGGTCATGAAGTCACCCCACCGGCTCTAAATTAAAACAGATCTTAAGGCTTTTCCACAAGTGTAAGATATCAAACTTTTAGCCTGCCATGATTTCCTCTGGGTCTTCTGCAGTTTTGTCTGTATCCACTAGAAAGTGAATGAATAATTCATTTGTAAAAAATGTTGTCTTTCCTGTGTCAGTATTCTTCTTGCTGCTTCCCATTGTTATGTTGATTTCTTTTTTCTTACTGGGGCACCATCTTTGCTTTTCATTACACTCTAGACCAGTTTGACATCCCTATGTCCAGAGCTCTTCGTCTATGTGGGTTGATTTGTTTCTTAATGTCACTGAGTGCTACATTTTATACTTGTCACTCGTGGATGTCATTCTAGTGTCACAAGAGCTCTTTTCAAGGTATCAAGTGATCAAAATCATTTATATAGAGATCTCCTGAAAACACGTGTGACCATCTATCTTGGGAAGTTTCATAAACCTGATGCTATTTTGTTGTTTCCATTTTGTTTTCCCATATACTGAAAAGAACAGGGCCATGAGCAGTTCTTATGGAATATGGTTTGATATCTATTTCATTGGGTTGGACTAACACCATTGATTTTTGGTTTCATTCCACTAACAGAACATGGTAAGATCAAGGTTATGGTCATGGTTAGTTGGTGATCCTCAGTGTTGCAGTAGAAGGTGAGTTTGAGATGAGAGGAATGAGTAGGAAAGAGTGATCCCCTGAACCACCTCCTCACTTTCTCAGCTTTCATCCCCATCTAGGTTTTGTGAGCCTGGAACTTGGGAAACTGTTCTGTATCCCAGGTCTCCTACGATTGGTTGCTGGACTTGCCTGAGTTGAGGGTGCAGTGAGTGTGATCCTGGGCTGCCCAGCATTCATGTGGAAGTGAAGGAAGGAGGACTGGATCAATCCCATTTCAAAGCGTGTCTCTCTGCAGCCCGCGCTGTCCTCCAATGACACTGTAAGGATACTGCTTTGAGACGTATCAACAGCTTTAAGTAAATGTATTTTCTGGCATCTGGGAGACCTGACATTCTGTGTCATAATGAAAATCTGTCATGTTTCTTTATTTTAAAAATGATAAAACTGCAGGTTCACAGAGTTACATGGCTTACTTGAGGTCACACAGGGATGAGTTTTCAGCACTGCCAATAAAAGCAATCACAGTAATTATTCAGTAATTATTCATAGGACCCATATAATTCAGTAAATATTCACATAATTATTTACTAGTTCTTCATTGACCAATTCGTACAAGGCATTTTGCTCAAAACTGTGCTCATATTTGGACATTGTATCTTCATCATAATCCCGTGGTAATGCTATTATCCATAAGTAACAAGTAAGAAACCTGAAGAAGAGGGATAGCAAATCATCTATTTGGACATATTTCCATCTTTTTTGGTTTTTGTGATGCTGGAAGAATGACCAGAATGAGTCATAGGAAGAGTATACATTCCTGTAGTATTTTCCAGGACAGAGGTGTGACCTCCTAGAGTACTGGGACCAAAATTCCCAAGTGTCTGCAACCTTGCTTTAACAGTGTGGGAAATAACCTCTATCACCTGGAATTCCCCTGGAACTCTGGAATATACAAGAGAAGTATGAGACTTGGGTCTTCCCTTGGCTGTGTTTAATTCACTCTTCTATGGAATACCACTGATTCTCACTAAGACTTTGGCCTTTTCATAACCACAGTGTGCATTTTATGGAGAAGATTTTACAGTTTGCTCTATTTAGAAAGAATAAATATGAGCAATGGTTTAGGTTTTATGCCCTGGACTTAATATTTTTCTGATTCCTGTTTTGAGATTAAATTCTCATGTAAATAGAAAAATACTTATTATTTCTCATAAGGCCAAGTTTGTTATTAGTTTGAGTTTTTGAAGATGAAGTATAAACTTTTGATTTTATCTTTGTCTGTCCCCGTCAGCACCACTCGTTGTCTCTCAGTATGACCTGGACTTGCCCCTGCACTTACCCTCATCCTGCTGAACCATCTCCATGCACTGTCCAATTCCATCAGTGATTTGGGCTCCTCCCAAGGCTCCCTGAAAAGGGCACAGGGATCAGGACGTTAGGCACATTCCAGACACAAAGGCAACCCATACTGTAGAGTGGGCAGCTGTGTTTCCACTTCCCTAATATTCCAGTGATGTCCTAAAACTGAAAGGAACACTTTCCCTTTTTAGGGGTCTGTTCTTCATGTCTCAGTGCCTCTGATCTAGTGAACACAACTGTCCTGAAAGTGAAAGAACTTGCTAAATTTCTAGTTTCTTGTTAGGTGGCTAAAATAGATTTATAAGACTTCCTTACTTACCCATGACTAATGAAGTTTGAATTCTTAGCAGTACGATTCTTTTTCTTGTAAGGTGAGCAGCTTAGGAAAGATTGGCCATCTTGCTGTGCAAAAAGAGGCAAACTTAATTTCTACTCAAAGCATGCTTGAATTTGAAATTAGGGCTTCCACTCTTCCGAAGTTGGAGTGTCACTGCATCAGGCATGTGTCCCAAAGGGCTCGTGTCTCTGCTATACTCAAAGTTTAAATGGAGCCCAGCAAGCCAGATCTCCTTTACTTCTAGGTTCCCTCAACAGTTTCTCCTCTGCTTTAGAGACTGCATTGAAAATATTCTTGTTCTGCTGTTGTGTTTTGGCTGTGGAATGATGTGATGCAGCTCAGTGGGTCCTACCCCCAAGTTGATCGAAGTAAGCAACAGCTGGGAAAGTCAGTGCAAATACAAGTTCATTGTTCTCCTTGCAGGGATTCCGATTCAGAGGGCTCAGGTGGGGTCTGGAATGTGTTTGTTAACATGACTCAGATGTGCAGTCAATTTGGGGACCCACTGACAGCATTGACCTTACAGTTTATGGGATGATTCTTTCTGTTTTGCTGATGAAGAAACTGAGGCACAGAGAGTCTGTAACTTGCCCAAGTTCCCCTTGCTGTAAGTCCTGGAGCCAGATATCAGGTGGACCAGCCTCTTCCCATCCCCTTCCCACATTTTCCAATTCAGCTGGGTCAGTTCTTTCCAAGTATGTATTTCTCTCCCCTACACCTCATTTCTGAAAAAAGGAAAACTTCTGGAATTTAACTTCTTTCATCTAACACATTTCCTCACAACATGCAGCCAGCATCATATTTTGGCCACTTACTATTAAAGTGAGATGCTTTTTTTTGTTTTGAGACAGGGTCTTATTCTGTCACCTAGGCTGGAGTGCACTGGTGATTATAGATCACAGCAACCTTGAACTTCTGGGCTCAAGCGATCCTCCTGCCTCAGCTTTCCAAGTAGTTGGAACTCTAGGCACACATCACCATTTCTGGCTAATTTTTTATTTTTCATAGAGACAAGGTCTTACTATGTTGCTCAGGCTGGTTTCGAACTTCTGGCCTCAAGCGATCCTCCCACCTAGGCCTCCAAAAGTGCTGGTATTACAGGAGTTAGCTACTGAACCTGGCCCTGAAATGCTTTTTTTTTTCTTTCTTTTTTTTAAGGAAAATACAGGACATGGAGATGTGGAAAGACACCTTGCTTTATTACTGCTGTTATTATTATTATTTCTACAGTATAATTTATATATCACAAAATTCACCATTTTTAAGCATACATTTCAGTGTCTTTTACCATAATCCAAAACTTTCGCAACAATCACCACTACCTAATTCCAGAATATTTTCATAATGCCAAAAAGCATGCCTGTACTATGGGCAGTCACTCTCCAATTCCCCCCTTCTTGCGCTCTCTGACAACCACTAATCTACTTTCTCTATATATTGATGTACTTGTTCTGGGCACTTCCTCTATATGGAATAACAAAGCGTGGTATTTTCTATCTGCTTCTTAGAATATTGTTCTCAAGTTTCATCCTTTTTAGCCTGCATCAGTACTTCAACTTTTTATGGCCAAATAATATTCCACTATATGGTTGTACCACGTTTTGTTTATTCATCAACTGATGGTGGTTTAAGATGTTTCCACTTTTTAACTATTATGAATAATGCTGCTGTGAACAGCTTTGTACAAGTTTTTGAGTGAACACCTGTTTTTCGTTTTCTTGGTTATAAACCTAGGAGTGCAATTGCTGCATCATATGTCACTTTATGTTTAACTTTTCTTTATGTTTAACTTTTTGAGGAACTCACACACTGTTTACCAACTTCAGTAGCTATGCCATTTTAGATTCCCAATAGTAATATATGAGAATTCCATATTCTCCATCACTTTTGAAACATGTGTTGTCTTTATTTTTTTCTTAAGTCATACTGGTGGGTGTGAAGTGGCATCTCATTCTGGTTTAAATTTACATTTTCCTACTGATGAAAAACATTGAACATCTTTGCATGTGCTTCTTGGCCATTTGTGTGTTTCCTTTAGAGAAACCTCTACTCACAGCTTTTTTCCCATTGTTAAATGTGGTTGTCATTTATTGCTCAGTTATATGAATTCCTTATATACTCTAGGTACTAGACCTGTGTCAAATATATAATTTGGAAATAGTTCTCCCATTATGTGGATTATCTTTTCACTTCCTTGATGGTGTCCTTTGAAGCATATAAGTTTTTTATTTTAATGAAGTCCATTTATCTATCTATTTTTTGGTTGTTTGTGCCTACTTTAAAAATGTCTAATCCAAAGTCACAAAGATTTGTACCTATGTTTCCTTCAAGACATCGTCTTTTGAATGAGAACTTTCCTGGGTTTTAGAGGAGGGTGGACATTGTTTATTTACGCCTCCTGTCCATTACCAATTTTTCTCCTGATTGTTATTCATATGCTCACCACCCCTCCATGGAGTATCCATGGCCTGTAACAGAGCTCTGGGGACTGATATCCTTCCACTGACTTTGGTGCTGGTGAGAGCCCTGGTCATGTGATTCAGCTTGGCCTTAACCCGACCCAGTTGCACATATTCCTGAGGCCCTTTAGAGTTGAAGTTGAGACCTCTGTGAGAACGCTTGCCAGTCCATGCTGTTCTAAGGCTGGAGCAAACTTCCTCTGTCTATTCCAGACAGAGGGGACTGCAGGGGTTGGACTCACTCAAGATATTTCTGGTGTTAGAAAGACCTGTTTCAGGGTTTGGGGAAGATTGCTCAATATGAACTAGGTCCTCTCTAATTATTTTTACTGTATGTGTGACTTCTTTCTAGAAACAAAGAAGAATATTTATGTTAGAACATTTTGTCTATTCTTTGTCAATTGTTGTTTATCTACAATTTTAACATGGATAAAGGAGAGTTCAGTGTAAATATATTCTTAACAGCTAATTATGGCTCATGTCCACTGCCATGTGATCATATTTAAATCTATCAACTATCCTGTTACTTAGGTATTATCCTGTTCCTGATGAGAAAACAAACTCAGAAAGATTGCAAAATTTCCCTAGGTCATAAAACTAGTGAGGAGAGGAATAAGAATTAGAAACCAATTCCTTTTGGCCTTCAAAGCTAACCTTGTACCATTAGATCAAACTGATTCACATACTTTTGCTGGAATTAGTCTCAGAGTTGTGGTTCTCGCTTGGTTTTTCCAAGGAAACAGTGTGCCACTTTAATATCATTTCAAACTTTGAAATTTAAAACTATTTTTATTATACTTTTTTTGTCTTTGTTCTATTCCATTGCTTTTGGTTTCTTCTCAACGGATCCCTCTTATTTCTAGGCTAAATATTTGTTACCTACTTTCTGTCAATTTTCAATTTTTGAGTGTTTGTTATTGCTCTCTTTGTTGTATGCTAACAGTTCTTCACTGAGGTAAAATTTGCATAGAGTATACTGCAAAAAACCTAAAGGTACAGATTAATAAATTTTAATATAATTATACATTGTATAATAACACCCAGTTAAAGACAGAGAACATTTTCCCCCATGCCACAAAATTCTGATGTGGTTCTTGCCAGTCAATACTCATCCCCCAAATGAAGAATATATTCTGAATGTTGTCACTGCATTAGCCCCTTTGTGTTGCTGGAAAGGAATACCAGAGGCTGGGTAATTTATAAAGAAAAGAGGTGCCTTTTGCTCATAGTTCTGCAGGCTGCACAAGAAGCATGGCACCCACATCTGCTCCTAATGAGGGCCTGAGGCCGCTTCCACTTGCAGCAGAAAGTGAAAAGGAACCAGGGTGTGCAGAGATCATATGGTGAGAGAGGAAGCAAAAGAGAGCAAGTAAAGGTGAGAGGCACTTTTTAATAACCAGCTCCTACAGGAACCAAGAGAGTGAGAATTCATTCACTACCTTCTCCCAGGGTGGGGATTAATCTATTCATGAGGGATCCACTCCCATGACCCAAACACCTCCCATTTACCCCCACCTCCGACACTGGGGACCACATTTAAACTTGCGATTTGGAGGGGACCAATATTTAAACTTAGCAGCCACCATAGATTCATTTTGCTTGATCATGTGCTTCATAAAAATGGAATCATTTTGGCTGGGCCTGGTGGCTCATGCCTGTAATCCCAAGACCTTGCAAGGCTGAGGCAGGCATATCACCTGAGGTCAGGAGTTCAAGACCAGCCTGGCCAGCATGGTAAAACCTTGCCTCTACTGAAAATACAAAAAATTAGCCAGGTGTGGTGGCAGGTGCCTGTAATCCCAGCTACTTGACAGGCTGAGGCAGGGAAAATTTTTGGAACCCGGGAGGCAGAGCCGAAATCGTGCCACTGCACTCCAGCCTGGGGGACAGAGTGAGACTCCTTCTCAAAAAAACAAAAAAATGGAATCATTTAGTACTTTCTCTTGTTTTGACTTCTCCTACTCAGGTGCTTATATAGGCCACTGATTTGTTTGATTGTGTTTTTCCCTTGTTTCATTTTGTTTTGGCCAAGTAATATCCTAGTGATTCTATATTATTACACAATTTGATATCCATTTTTCTGATGGGAGACAGGTTTACTTGTTGGCTACTGTGCATAAGTAACTATGAATATTCTCATACAATTATTTCTGTGAAGGTACATACTTATTTTCCTGGGTATCTATAGCTACGGATGGAGTTGCTTGGTGAATGGGAAGAAAATGGACACAGAGTTTTGCAAAGTCATCGTATTATTTTACATTTCTAAGAAAGATGTAGGCCATTTCCAGTTGCCCTACATTCCCACACACTTAATATTTTCAGTCTTTTAAATTATAGCCATTCTACTAGGTGGGTAGTGATATCCTATTTTGGTTTTCTCAAGCCTAATGTTCAGTAAGATATGTTCTTATGGAAAATATCTTCTCAAAATTTTATGTTCATTGATATACTGGTGTGTTTGTCATTTTCTTTGTAATCTATAGGGGTTCTTTATATATTTTTATATATTTTGAATGCATCCATTTATATATACATATTTTTTGCTATATTATATAGCAAATAATTATTTTCTATTCCTGGTCTACAGATAGCTTTTAAGTTGTTAAACAACAACATAATAAGCAGAAGGTTTTTAAAAATGAAGTGCAATTCGCTTGATTTCTTATTGTGGTGAATGTTACAGTATCTAGTCTAAGAAACATTTTCTTATGTCAAGTTCAGGGAATTATTTCGTATTTTTCCTTTACAAGGCTTCTAATTTTAACTTTCACATCTTAAGTTAATTTCAATGAATGATGGAGAGTGGTTAATATTAACTTTTTAAAACAACAAATATTATTTCACTCAAAATCATTTTACTTAAAAGTCTTTCATTTCCCCAATGAAGGGCATTGGTGTCTTTGTTTTTAAAACATTTAGAAGTGGCGGCGTGAGCATGTTCTCACTCATGGATGGGAATTGAACAACGAGAACACTTGGACACAGGGCAGGGAACATCACACACCACAGCCTGTCCTGGGGTGGGGGGCTGGGGGAGGGAAAGCATTAGCAGAAATACTGAATGTAAATGACGAGTTAATGGGTGCAGCAAAGCAACATGGCACATGTACACCTATGTAACAAATCTGCACGTTGTGCACATGTACCCTAGAACTTAAAGTATAATAAATATATATATATGGCGGTGCGAGGGCCGCTGCAGAGCCTTGGTGAGGAGGGCAGCCCCTGCCCGCAGCTCTCCGTCTCCCCTGCCCGCCAACCCAGGCGGCCCCAGCAGCAGCGACCAGGGGAGCCCTGGCAGCCGCGCAACGGCCGGGTGGACGCCTCTATCTACAGCCTCGTGGCGGATGGGACCTGTCAGGTTCGCGGTCATCGTGGGCAACAAGGACTCACCCTCCCTCTGGGAAAACCTTCGTGAACATCACGCCAGCTAAGGTTGGTGTCCTGGTTGGCAAAGACTGGTCAAGATTTTTGTGAATGGGCTGACACTGCGGGGCCAGAAATGTACTGTGTCCCGAACTCACTGCTGCAGGATGGGGAATTGACTGTAGATCTTCAAACGAAGAGCATCGGTGGAGCCCCCACCTTCAATGTCACTGTCACCATGACTACCAAGACCCTAGGCCTGCTGATGGGCAAAGAAGCTGTCCATGGCAGTTTCATCAACAAGAAATGTTATGAAATGGCCTTCCACCTTCAGCGTTGCCAGTACTGACCTCCTTTGTTCCTTCCCCTCAGCTGTTCCCCACAGCTTTGCCCCCCTTTCCTTCTCATACACGCATATGCCATTTTAATTTTGGGGGCCATTACCCCACACCCCTATTGCTGCCAAAACCACATGGGCTGGGGGCCAGGGATAGATGGACAGACACCTTCCCCTACTCATAGCCCTCCTGTGTGTGCTTGGAAAACTTTTTTGAGGGATTTTTTATGAATAAAAAAGATTCTACTAAAACAACTAAATAACTATACATATGTGGTCATATTGTTTGAATCTGTATTCTTGTACTTTGATATATTTATGAATACTTACACCAGTACTACTGTTTTTAAATTACTGTAGCTTTAAAATCAGGTTTGAAGTCTAGCAGAGTAAGTCCTTCAACTTACTGCTTCTTCAAGCCCGACTTGACTATTCTAGGTTCTTGGATTTTCAAATACATTTGGAAATTAGCTTTTACATTTCTCTAAAATCTCCTGCTAGAAATATTAATCAGAATTCTGTTGAGGTAATATGTTAACAAAATTGAACCTTCAAATCAATGAACATGATACATATTTCTCTATTTAGTCTTCTTTAATTTTTCTCACCAATTGCTTTTAGGGGCCTTGTACCTGCTTCATTGTATGTATTCTTAAGCATGTAATGATTCTGACTATTAATCTCTATTGTGTATTGAATTTCATTTTCTAGCTGCTAACTGCTAGTATGGAGAAATTAAGATGATGAAATCAATGCTATAAAGGCATCATTTAGGTGCAACAGGCTGCACCACTTTAAAATGTGTAATTCAATGCATGTTTACAAATGTATACACTAATGGAACTACTGCCACAACCAAGATAGAGGAATTTCCTATGCCCCAAAATTTCTTGTACCCCTTTGCAGTTCACTAGTCTTTCAGCCCTCAGCCTTAAGGAGCTGCTGTCACTTCAGATCCGTTTCCATTTTCAACCATTTTCTATAAACAAAATTATACCCTATTCTTTTGTGTCTGCCTTCTTTCATGCATCAACATAATTTTAAAATCCATCCATATGAGTATTTGCATCAACGGTTAATGCCTTGTAATTGCTGAGTAGTATTCCTTTGTGTGGCTATACCATGTTTGTTTATACTTTCACTTGTTATTGGACATTTCTATCATTCCACGTTTGGGCTATTATGAAGAAACTATCATGAGCACCCATATGTGGCAGGCCAGGTCTCACTAACACAGGCCTCCCTAACAACTGTTTCAGTACTGACTGAGTGGTCCAGTTAAATATTAAGAGGGGGAAAAAAAAGCCCGTGCCCTTATTACAAAGGCTGGAATGCAACCAAAGCCCACCAAGAGTTTTGCCTAGGCTTTTCCTGGGCCTTAAAGCATGACAAAATAATGAAGGCATTCTTAGCAGGAGTCATTTAGTATTAAACAAGTTTTATTGGGGGTCTGAAGAAACTCCCCAGGCCTCCACAAACAAGTTTATTGGAGGTCTGAAGGAACTCCCCATACCTCTGTGATTTAGCGGGAGACAAGATAAGGGTGCCCAACACCTAGACCCATTTAGATTAAGTGAATTTACTGAGGCTCCAGAGGAAGGTCTTCAGGACTCAGACCTTAGTTATAGATTAGAAGAAGTTAATCACTTATGTATTTAGATGAATGCACACTTCCACATACACACATAGCTTAGAAGGTACATAAGCTCAGGAAAACTTTGTAATTTTGAGTTGGTCTGGTGATAATTTCCCGGCCTTTTCCCTGTAACCAGTTGCAGAAGTAAAAACTCTCTTCCTCCCCAGTTCATCTGCATCTCGTTACTGGGCCACAAGAAATAGCAGCCCACCCCTCAGTCTGGTCTGGAAATACACATATAGGTCATGTGCAGACATAGTGTGTAAATTCCTAGGAATGGAATGACTGTCCGTCTGATTTGTATATGTTTAACCTTTAAGAAACTGTTAGATTTTCAAACAAGTCCTACCATTTTTCATTCCTACAAGTATAAGACTTCTAAGTGCTTTGTATCCTCACCAACGTGCTATTTTCGGCCTTTTTAATTTTAGCCATTCTCTTGGATATGTACTGGTATCACATTGTTGTATTGATTGATCTCCCTGATGACTAAACAGTAGGGCATCTTTTCCGATGCTAATTGACCATTCATGTATCTTCTTTTCTGAAGTATCAAGTCTTTTGAGAAATTGTTTCATTGTGCTGTTTATCTTATCAGACACTATATATATATATACGTACACACTCTAAAAAAACCCTTTGTTGGACGTAAATATGATATCTCCTATATTGTGGTTTCTTTTTATGTTCTCTTAATGTTCCCTGTTTGGAGATAACGATAGATAATCTTCAAAAAGGTGAATATACACACCCACACCCACACCCACGCACACATATATATATATACACACCCACACACACAGGTGAGCCACCGCACCCAGTCTGTTGAATTTATTTATAAGCACAACATGTATTTAGATGTTACTTGAAATGAAATTGTATTTTTATTTCATTTTCTAAAATCTCAGAATTCACCACTGTATAATTCATCCATGTATCAAAAACAAAACAAAACAAAACAAAACAAAAAAACACTTGTACACCAAAAGCTAATTTTTTTAAAAAAAGCAGCGATATGGGGTCAGCCGTTTTAGATTTCTCTCGGTGTTTTAATTTTGCAAAGGCAGTTTCAGGAGTCAGATCTCCGGTGTTCCTGGGCTTCAGGTAAATCCCTATGGGAAGAGCAGAGTCCAGCCCAGATCTTAAGGGATAGGGGAAGTACTTCCCTAGCTGTCCCCTCTAAACCTCGGCCACCCTGGACTGCTCAGCCCAAATCTCCCAGCCAGAAAAATATACCTTCCTAGGTCTGCCCGCAGGACAGGTGCACAGAGAGGAGTCCAACCCCTGTTATAAGCAAATGCCGGCAATGATGAGAAGTGGAGGGAACCTAGAAACTTCCCATCCACTCTTTCCGCTCTGCAAATGGAAAGCCGTGGGACCCAGAGGTCTCCAGATCATTCAGCAAACCAGGAGTGAAACTGGGAGTAGGACCAAGGCCTCAGACTCCAACAGGGAGCTTGTTCCACTGCCTCAGATCACCAGTTGCTGTCTCCTGGGGTCGTGTCTCTTGCCCTCCACTGCAGATTTAAGGGGTATAATTTTAAGCAGTCCTCCTATTTTTCGAATGTCTTGTTCGTTATTGAAGTTATGAATGATGGATCTGGAGCATATAAATAACATGGCTTTAAAGAAAGTGTGGGTGCAGATGTGTAGAAATGCTAGATGTGGTTGGTTGATGCCAATTGTGACTACTATAAGTCCTAGTTGGCTCGAAGTAGAGAAGGCTACGATTTTTTTGATGTCGTTTTGTGTAAGAGCACAGACTGCTGTAAATAGGGTAGTGGTGGCGCCTAGGCATAGTGTGAGGGTTTGGATTGGTGGGTTGAAGCATCTCAATGGAAGTGTCTTCGAATGGAAGTGGGAGCCTGTGTGCATCACTCAGGGTCTAGTCATCTCCCCACCCTCTCCCCACCCTCCCTCTCCACGTGGACTGCTGAGGTCTCAACCTGAGCTCTTCTGGCCCTCCCAGGCTGAAGCCACCACCTTGGGGCAGCCCCACCTCAGGGATCAGTTGTAATCTCCTGCAGGCTTACACCCTACCTCTGTGCTGTGACCCAGAACCTCCTCTGCCTGTTCCAGTGAAGGACAATCAACAGGGAGTGGGCTGCTCTCCAGGTTTTTGTCTGCTAGCCATGCCCAGGGCAGGAGGTGGGGAGGAGGGCAGAGATGGCAGGGCTGTGAACCCCAAATACCTGAGACAGATCTCAGTCAATGTAGAAAGTTTATTTTGTCAAGCTTAAGGATGCACCCATCACACAGCCTCAGGAGGTCCTGACGTGTGCCTAAGGTGGTCGGGATACAGCTTGCTTTGATTCATAGGGAGCCAGGAGACATCAATCAATATGTGTAAGATGTACATTGGTTCAGTCTTGCAATGTGGGACAGCTTGAAGGCGGCAGGGGTGCTTCCAGGTCATAAGAGACAAAAGGTTGATAAGAGATGAAAGATTGCATTGAGTCCTTGATCAGCCTTCCACTAAATTGTGAATACACAATTTAGTCTGACTCAGTGAATCTGCATTTTTACATAAACAATAGGGCAGAGGAAACAATCAGATATGCATTTGTCTCAGGTGAGCAGAAGGATGACTTTCTATCCGCACCTCTGAAGATCAGCTATTAGTTTACATTGCCAGGGTGAAATTCAACAGAACTGTTTTAGGATAAAGACCTTGAGGCCCACAACAAATTTTCTTGTGGGCAGTTTGTGAGGGAGGTATGTAGCTATCTTATTTAGGAATAAAATGGGAGGTGGGTTTGCCTGACATATTTCCCAGCCTGATATTTCCCTTGGCTTAGTGATTTGGGGATCCCGAGGCTTTATTTTCCTTTCAAAGGGCCCAAGTCTTCCTCTGCCTGGGGCAGCAGAGATAGGGGTCTTTCCCCAGAAACGAACCTGCTCTGAGACCTTGGACCAGCTGTTCTTCCTTTCTCCTGGCCTGCCTCTCGCTCACTGGCCCTCTATGGCCCTTTCACCTTGGTATAGCAGAGGGCTTAATCCCAAGGGCTCGACATCAGCCTGGTTTACCACTTACCAAGACTGGTGTGCCACTCGCAACGAATTTGCAATGGACAAGTTAGTTGACTACTCTGAACCTCATTTTTTTTCATCTGGAAAATGGGGCCTTAAGGCCAGTTATGAAGATTAAGATATAAAAAGAAAATATATACAAACTGCCTCACTGTCACTGCTGCTGTTTGTGTCTGTGTTTCTATCCATAGGAACTTTCCCTGCCAGATTGTGTTGGTCCCTCTGCTTAAAACAGGGACCAAATCTGCATTGCTGGGTCCCCAGTCCCTAGGATAAGACTTGGGCCGGGGCGTGGTGACTCACACCTGTAATCTCAACACTTCGGGAGGCCAAGGTGGGTGGATAGATTGAGCCCAGTGGTTGGAGACCAGCCTGGGCAACATGGCAAAACCCTGTCTCTACAAAAAAATACAAAAATTAGCCGGCTGTGGTGGCACACACCTGTGGTCCCAGCTACTTGGGAGACTGAGCAGGAGGATGGCTTGAGCCCAGGAGGTTGGGGCTTCAGCGAGCTGTGATCATGCCACTTCACTCCAGCACTCCAGCCTGGGCAATAGATACCCTGTCTCAAAAAAAAAAAAAAAAAAAAGACTTGGCATAGAATTCAGTAAATATTTGTAGGATAAATTAATAAGTGGATGTCACAGCTAACATATGAGATCTGGGATTTAGATCAACTCCTATCTGACTTCACATCCTGTAGGTATCCTGAACAGAAACATCAATGGGGCAGAATTGAGGGCCCAGAAGCAGAGCTGATAGCAAAAACTAGAACATATCACCAATCACCAAAGAAGGTGAAGGGGACACAGAAGCAGTGCTGGGACAATAGGTAAACAGTTTGGAAAGTAAAGTCTGTTTGGAACCTCATTTCTCAATAGCATAAAAGTGAAATGGTCTAAAAAGTTAAATAAATAAACATATATGTGATCATATGATTCCATTTATATAAAATATCCAGAATATACAAATCCACAGAGATAGAGAGTAGATTTGTGGTTGCCTATGGCTGGGGAAAGGGGAGAGAGGAATGGGCAGGGCCTGCTAATGGGGACAGGGTTTCCTTTTGTGGTGGTGAAAATATTCTGCAATTAGATAGAGATGATGGCTGCTCAGCTTGGCAAACATGCTAAAAACCACTGAATTGTATGCTTTGAAAGGTCAAATTTTATGGCATATGAATCATATCTCAACAAAGTTGTTTAAAAAAACAGATCGTGTGCTCGCTTCAGCAGCACATATACTAAAATTGGAATGATACAGAGAAGATTAGCACGGCCCCTGTGCAAGGATGACATGCAAATTCGTGAAGTGTTCCATATTTTTAATGATCAAGTGGGCTTCATCCCTCGGATGCAAAGCTGGTTCAACATACACAAATCAATAAACGTAATCCAGCATATAAACAGAACCAAAGACAAAAACCACATGATTATCTCAATAGATGCAGAAAAGGCCTTTGACAAAATTCAACAGCCTTTCATGCTAAAACTCTCAATAGATTAGGTATTGATGGGACATATCTCAAAATAATGAGCTATTTATGACAAACCCACAGCCAATATCATACTGAATGGGCAAAAACTGGAAGCATTCCCTTTGAAAACTGGCATAAGACAGGGATGCCCTGTCTCACCACTCCTATTCAACATAGTGTTGGAAGTTCTGGCCAGGGCAATCAGGCAGGAGGAAGAAGTAAACGGTATTCAATTAGGAAAAGAGGAAGTCAAATTGTCCTTGTTTGCAGATGACATGATTGTATATTCAGAAAACTCAATCGTCTCAGCCCAAAATCTCCTTAAGCTGATAAGCAACTTCAGCAAAGTCTCAGGATACAAAATCAATGTGCAAAAATCACAAGCATTCTTATACACCAATAACAGACAAACAGAGAGCCAAATCATGAGTGAACTCCCATTTACAATTGCTTCAAAGAGAATAAAATACCTAGGAATCCGACTTACAAGGGATGCGAAGGAACTCTTCAAGGAGAACTACAAACCACTGCTCCATGAAATAAAAGAGGATACAAACAAGTGGAAGAACATTCCATGTTCATGGATAGGAAGAATCAATATAATGAAAATGGCCATACTGCCCAAGGTAATTTATAGATTCAATGCCACCCCCATCAAGCTACCAATGACTTTCTTCACAGAATTGGAAAAAACTACTTTAAAGTTCATATGGAATCAAAAAAGAGCCCACATTGCCAAGACAATCCTAAGCCAAAAGAACAAAGCTGGAGGCATCACACTACCCGACTTCAAACTATGCTACAAGGCTACAGTAACCAAAACAGCATGGTACTGGTATCAAAACAGAGATATAGACCAATGGAACAGAACAGAGCCCTCAGAAATAATACCACACATCTACAACTATCTGATCTTTGACAAACCTGACAAAAACAAGAAATTGGGAAACGATTCCCTATTTAATAAATGGTGCTGGGAAAACTGGCTAGCCATATGTAGAAAGCTGAAACTGGATCCCTTCCTTACACCTTATACAAAAATTAATTCAAGATGGATTAAAGACATAAATGTTAGACCTAAAACCATAAAAACCCTAGAAGAAAACCTAGGCAATACCATTCAGGACATAGGCATGGGCAAGGACTTCATGTCTAAAACACCAAAAGCAATGGCCTCAAAAGTCAAAATTGACAAATGGGATCTAATTAAACTAAGAGCTTCTGCACAGCAAAAGAAACTACCATCAGAGTGAACAGGCAACCTACAGAATGGGAGAAAATTTTTGCAATCTACTTATCTGACAAAGGGCTAATATCCAGAATCTACAAAGAACTCAAACAAATTTACAAGAAAAAAAACAACCCCATCAAAAAGTGGGCAAAGGATATGAACAGACACTTCTCAAAAGAAGACATTTATGCAGCCAACAGACACATGAAAAAATGCTCATCATCACTGGCCATCAGAGAAATGCAAATCAAAACCACAATGAGATACCACCTCACACCAGTTAGAATGGTGATCATTAAAACGTCGGGAAACAACAGGTGCTGGAGAGGATGTGGAGAAATAGGAACACTTTTACACTGTTGGTGGGACTGTAAACTAGTTCAACCATTGTAGAAGACAGTGTGGCAATTCCTCAAGGATCTAGAACTAGAAATACCATTTGACCCAGCCATCCCATTACTGGGTATATACCCAAAGGATTATAAATCATGCTGCTATAAAGACACATGCACACGTATGTTTATTGTGGCACTATTCACAATAGCAAAGACTTGGAACCAACCCAAATGTCCATCAATGATAGACTGGATTAAGAAAATGTGGCACATATACACCATGGAATACTATGCAGCCATAAAAAAAGGATGAGTTCATGTCCTTTCTAGGGATATGGATGAAGCTGGAAACCATCATTCTCAGCAAACTATTGCAAGGACAAAAAAACCAAACACTGCATGTTCTCACTCATAGGTGGGAATTGAACAATGAGAACACTTGGACACAGGAAGGGGGAACATCACACACCGGAGCCTGGTGTGGGGTTGGGGGAGGTGGGAGGGAAAGCATTAGGAGATATACCTAATGTAAATGACAAGTTAATGGGTGCAGCACACCAACATGGCACATGTAAACATATGTAACAAACCTGCACGTTGTGCACATGTACCCTAAAACTTAAAGTATAATAATTAAAAAAAAATAAAATAAAAAACCAAACCAAAACAAAACCAAAAACAGATTGCACAATCTTTGTATCCATCCAGGGGTGTCCAGGATCACCAGTTATTCTCTTATTAAAAAGTTAAATATACATATTGATATAAAAATATATAATATATGTTATATATTGATATAAAAATATATAATATATGTTATATATTGATATAAAAATATATTATATGTTATATATTGATATAAAAATATATAATATATGTTATATATTGATATAAAATATATAATATATATTATATATTTAAAAATATAATATATATTATATGTAAAAATATATAATATATATTGTATGTAAAAATATATAATATATATTATATATAAAAATATATAATATATATTATATATAAAAATATATTTTATATATATATTATATATATATATATTTTTTTTTTGAGACAGAGTCTCACTCGGTCTCCCAGGCTGGAGTGCAATGGCATGATCTCGGCTCACTGCAATCTCTGCCTCCTGGGTTCAAGCGATTCTCCTGCCTCAGCCTCCCGAGTACCTGGGATTACAGGGACCTGCCACCACACCCAGCTAATTTTTTGTATTTTAGAAGAGATGGGGTTTCACCGTGTTGCCCAGGCTGATCTTGAACTCCTGAGCTCAGGCAATCCACCTGCCTCGGCCTCCCAAAGTGCTAGGATTCCAGGCCTCCCAAAGTGCTAGGATATAAAAAATCAGCCGGGTGCAGTGGCACATGCCTGTAATCCCAGCACCTTGGGAGGCCGAGGAGGGCAGATCACTTGAGGCCAGGAGTTTGAGACCAACCTGGCCAACATGGCGAAATCCTGTCTCTACTAAAAATACAAAAAATTAGCCAGGCATGGTGGCGCACGCCTGTAGTCCCAGCTACTTGAGGAGCTAAGGCAGGAGAATCGCTTGAATCCAGGGAACAGAGGTTGCAGTGAGCAGAGATCACACCACTGCATAGCCTGGGTGGCAGAGCGAGACTGTCTGAAAAAAAAAAAAAAAGAATTGACTAAAGTATCTTTAAAAGAATTACTTTCTAAGTTTGGATGTGACAAAAGAGATCACACTTGTGAAAGATCATCAGGTCTGGTGGCACCTGATTTATAACTTGTATATATTCATAAATATAAAACTCAGCTCTTCCTGGGAGTTAGAACACCTGGGGATTAACTAAAAGGATAGTGCGGCCTGAATAAGTCACTCAGGTTTTGGTTCCCTTGACTATAAAACCTTAATAAGTAATTTAATGCAGTGATTGTGTTCTTCTTCTGTATCCCAGCTTCTAATAAAATTATGTCACCTTTCCTGATCTTCCATTTCCTCATCTGAAAAGTGGAATTAGTATGTTAGTATTTGATACCAGCATTGTTTTGAGGATTAAATAAGAGAATCTAAGTAAAGATCTTAGCTTAAACCCTGTTAGTTGAAATCCCTGGGGTTAGAGGACTGTTCCTGGCCTCACCTGCCTGATACACACGTTAGCAGAAAGTTCTTAGCAAATGGCTCTGACAGCTCTGTCTTTCTCAGAGGGCTGTGACCAGCCTGTGCAGAGCTCTGGTGGGTAAATAGTTTTCAGCTCAGTCTGCCTGATTATATTCTCATTTCTTCTGGAACATCACTACAAACAAAGTAACAAGTTTGATCCTGTGAACTAAGCATGGAGTTGGAATTCAAGGGTGACTAGCTAACAATGGGAGTTAGACCCTTTAGATCCTGGGATGGCCATGTGAATAAAGTAAAAAATACTTCAGTTTTTCTTTATGCTATTAAAAGTCTTCTTTGTGTGCAATATCTGAAGCTTCACCTTAAGGGAGATATTTCACATAAACAAGATGCCAATATTATTTTGCCTTAAATGTATAAAATCTATCATCTGTTTTGTAGCAAGGATCAGAAGAAAAATAAACCAGGTCCAACATTTCTATGACTCCCATGTTGGATTAATGAATATGGAATCTTTATAAATTATGCATTGCATAATTTCACTATTTCTTATCATCCTCATAACAACCCCATGAAGCACTAATCATCATCTCCATTTTACAGATGAAAAATCAGAGGCTTACAGATGTTTAAAATGAAGAATTTCATGGTTGTCAGTAAGTGGCAGAGCCAGGATTCAAACATGGTTCTGTCTGATTCCAGACCCCAGGCTTCTTCCACCAGTGCTTAACTCATTGAATAGTATTCACAACTGTTGGGAACAGGCCCCCCAAAATCTGGCCATAAACTGGCCCCAAAACTGGCCATAAACAAAATCTCTGCAGCACTGTGACATGTTCATGATGGCCATGACGCCCATGCTGGAAAGTTGTGGGTTTACCAGAATGAAGGCAAGGAACACCTGGCCCACCCAGGGCAGAAAACTGCTTAAAGGCGTTCTTAAACCACAAACAATAGCATGAGTGATCTGTGCCTTAAGGACATGCTCCTGCTGCAGATAACTAGCCCAACCCATCCCTTTATTTCACCTATTCCTTTGTTTCCCATAAGGGATACTTTTAGTTAATCTAATATCTATAGAAACAATGCTAATGACTGGCTTGCTGTTAATAAATACATGGGTAAATCTCTGTTCGAGGCTCTCAGCTCTGAAGGCTGTGAGACTCCCTGATTTCCCACTTCACACCTCTATATTTCTGTGTGTGTGTCTTTAATTCCTCTAGAGCCACTGGGTTAGGGTCTCCCCGACCGAGCTGGTCTCAGCACACAACAACATTGAGAAGTGACTATTATTATGTCTGCTTAACAGAGGCATCTGTAAGGTCAGAGAGGGGCAAGACCTCATCCAAATCAAATTACTACCAGAACTGACAAAAGTCATCTCAAAAGTAACCTTAGATCTGGGTCTGATGCAGGCCAAACCTAACAGTCAATCTCAAGAGAACAGATGGCATCTGTCCCTGCCAGTCTACCCTTCCTACCATATACCCACCACTTACTGCATCCCTCTCTGTTCCAAACCTCTGCAGTCATGCGTCCTTCTTTCAGAAACCCTTTCCCTCCAGCCTAGCCAGCTGCTATTCTCTCCAGTTTTCAATTCAAATGGCACTATGTGCTCATCATGAGTGCTGCCCATCAGCTGTTTCCAAGTCTCCTCTTGAGCACGGGATAAAATTATACTTCCCCACTGAGGCCATCAGTGCAAGTTAAGTTATACTGCAGTAACAAATAATCCCCAAATCATAGGAGCTTATAACTACAAAGATTTCTTTCTCACTCATGCAGTGTTCCCATGTGGGTCAGTTTTGCTCTGTTCCGTCATCTCCAGGACTCAGGCTAAGGGAGCACTCAGTCCCTCATGGCACATTTCTACTTGAAGACCAGTAGCCAAAGCAAGTCATGTGGCTAGGCCAGATGTTAATGAGGAAAGAATTATAATCCTTCCACAGGTGGGGACATCAAACATTCTGGCAATAATAAGGTCTATTATACTCCTTACCCTTGAAATGGGATATGGCCATGTGGCTTGCTTTGGCTAATGAAATGTGAGTAAAGTGATGTTACCGCCAGTAGGAAGCTTTAAGAGCCAGTGTCAATTCACCATGCACTCTGTCCCTTTGCAGAAGTAGTCAGCAGCCAGTGGCTACTCTATCAGCCCAGTTCCTAGGGCAGGGAAAGCATAGAGCAGGGCCCCCGGCTCTCTTCCTTCATAGGGATATAGTTTGAGGCAATCACAGCCTTATTAGTTTAAGTACTGAAATGTGAGGGTTGTTTGTTACTGCAGCATCAGTTAACCCATTCAGCTCAATACATGCCTCCTTTGGAAAAGTTCACTTTACTTACAGGGAACAGTGGGAGGTGATCAGAACTAGACCCACTAGCTAGGTGTGGTGGTGCACACCTGTAATCCCAGCTACTCTGGAGGATGAGGCAGGAGAATTGCTTGAACCTGGGAGGTGGAGATTGCAGTGAGCCAAGATCACACCACTACACTCCAGCCTGGGAAACAGAGCGAGACTCCATCTCGAAAAAAATAAATAAATAAAATAACTGGACCCAGGCATTGGTCAGTCAGGAAGCTTCCTGGAGCACTGAGTTTTAAGGAGGATTAAAATATCATAGGATGGGGAAAATCTTTAGGACATTATTCTGGGCAAAAATTTCTTGAGCAATACCCCACAAGCACAGGCAACCAAAGCAAAAATGGGCAAATGGGATAACAAGTTAAAAAGCTTCTGCACAGCAAAGGATACAATCAGCAAAGTGAAGAGACAACCCACAGAATGGGAAAAAATATTTGCAAACTATCCATCTGACAAGAGATTCATAACCAGAATATATAAGGATCTCAAACAACTCTATAGGAAAAAAAATCAAATAGTCCAGTCAAAAAGGGCAAAAGATCTGAATAGACATTTCTCAAAAGATGACATACAAATGGCAAACAGACATATGAAAAAATGCTCAACGTCTTTAGTCATCAGAGAAATGCAAATCAAAACTACAATGAGATATCCTCTTACCCCAGTTAAAATGGCTTATATCCAAAAGACAGGCAATAACAAATGCTGACAAGGATGTAGAGAAAAGAGAACCCTGGTACACTGTTGGTGGGAGTGTAAATTAGTGCAACTACTATGAAGAACAGTTTGGAGATTCCTCAGAAAACTAAAAATCGAGCTATCACATGATCCAGCAATCCTACTGCAGGATATATACCCAAAAGAAAGGAAATCAGTATATGGTAGAGATATCTGCACTCCCATGTTTATTGCAGCATTGTTCACAACAGCCAAGATTTGGAAACAACCTAAGTGTCCATCAACAGATGAAAGGAAAAAGAAAATGTGGTACATATGCACAATGGAGACTATTCAGCCGTAAAAAAGAATGAGATCCTGTCATTTGCAACAACATAGATGGAACTGAAGATCATTATGTTAAGTGAAATAAGCTAGGCACAGAAAGACAAACTCCTCATGTTCTCACTTATTTGTGAGATCTAAACAAAAATAAAAAACAATTGAACTCACGAACATAGAGAGTAAAACGATGGTTACCAGAGGCTGACAAGGGTAATGGAGGGCTGGCGGGGGAGGTGGGTATGGTTGATGGATATAAAAAAAATAGTTAGACAAACAACCCCATCAAAAAGTGGGCAAAGGATGTGAACAGACACTTCTCAAAAGAAGACATCTATGCGGCCAAGAAACATGAAAAAAAGCTCAACACCACTGATCATTAGAGAAATGCAAATCAAAACGACAATGAGATACCATCTCATGCCAGTCAGAATGGCAATTATTAAAAAGTCAAGAAACAACAGATGCTAGTGAGGCTGTGGAGAAATAGGAATGCTTGTACCCTGTTGGTGGGAATTTAAGTTAGTTCAACCATTGTGGGAGATGAATGAGGAGCAAAGTCACATCTTACATGGCAGCAGGCAAGACAGTGTGTGCAGGGGAACCCCCCTTTATGAAACCGTCAGATCTCATGAGACTTATTTACTATCATGAGAACAGCATAGGAAAGACCCGCCCCCATGATTCAATTACCTCCCACTGGATCCCTCCCATGACACGTGGGAATTATGGGATCTACAATTCAAGATGACATTTGGGTGGGGACACAGCCAAACCATATCATAAAGGAAACATTGAAAAGTCACTTGGAGGCAGAGGGGGTCCCTTGAGGGCCTACTTGAGTGACGGCAATGCAGGCTTTCTCACTCTACTAAATGGGATTGCAAGGGTGGGAAGGAGCCGGACTGTTCTGAACAGGGGAGGAAGGGCTTCCAGGAACCCCAGAGAAGGCAGAGAACAAGAGCACCTAGTGTCACAAATAGTCTCCATGCACTAGATATGTAGAGAACAATGATAAAAGGAAAAAATAAAGACAAAGATCTGCTTCCAAAGTTTTCTCTAAAAGTTTCCTTCAGTTCTAGCCCCATTGAGGGGCTGAAAATACCCATCTAGCTTTCTTTATCTCAATCCCACTATTTGAACTACTTGAACCTCATGTTTATAAATTTCCTTTTAATAATGCCATTATTTATTCTTTTGTTATAAGTCATTTCAGGGGTGAACTCTAGTCTTCTAGAGGCTTCAGAAACACACAGTATGCATCACCTCAGTGTTATAAAGCCCTACCCACCTCAAACCACTCAAGAATGTCAGAGAAGAGCTTTCTTGCAATGGGTGTGCTGCCAGAACACAGGTATCATGAAAACCACTCCTAAAAGTCAAAATGGGAAAGGAAAAAGATTCATGTCAACATTGTCATCACTGGACACATAGATTCAGGCAAGTCCACCACTACTGGCCATCTGGTCTCCAAATGTGGTGGAGTTGATAAAAGAATGGTAGAAAAACTTGTGTCTTCTTTTGGTCACAGAGGAGGCTGCTGAGATGGGAAAAGTCTCCGTAAAGTAAGCCTGGGTCTTGGACACACTGAAAGCTCAGCAAGAGTGTGATGTCACCATCTCCCCGTGGAAAGTTGAGACCAGTGAGTACTACATGACTACCATTGATGCCCCAAGACACAGAGACTTTATCAAAAATGTCATTACAGGCACATCTTAGGCTGACTGTGCTGTCCTCATTGTTGCTGCTGGTGTTGGTGAATTTGAAGCTGGTGTCTCCAAGAATGAGCAGACTCATGAGTGTGCCCTTCTAACTTACACCCTGGGTGTGAAACAACTAATTGTTGGTGTTAAAATGGATTCCACTGAGCCACCCTACAGCCAGAAAAGACACAAGGAAGTCATTAAGAAAATCAGCACTCACATTAAGAAAACTGACTACAACCTCTATCTCCTGACTAGTAGCATTTGTGCCAATTTCTGTTTGGAATGGTGACAGCATGCTGGTGCCAAGGGTTCACATGCCTGGGTTAAAGGGATGGAAAGTCACCCATAATGATGGCAATGACAGTGGAACCATGCTGCCTGAAGCTCTGAATTATGTCCTGCCACCAGCTCGTCCAACTGACAAGTCCTTGTGTCTGCCTCTCCAGGATGTCTACAACATTGGTGATATTGGTACCGTCCCTATGGGCTGAGCAGAGACTGGTGTTCTCAAGCCCAGCACAGTAGTCACTTTTGCTCCAGTCAACGTTACAACTGAAGGAAAGTCTGTTGAAATGCATCATGAGGCTTTGAGTGAAGCTCTTCCTGGGGACAATGTGGGCTTCAATGTCAAGAATGTGTCTGTCAAAGATGTTCGTTGTGGCAATGTTGCTGGTGACAGCATAAATGACCCACCTGTGGAAGCAGTTGACTTCACTGCTCGGGTGATTATCCTGAACCACCCAGGCCATATCAGTACTGATTGTGGCCCTGTGCTGAATTGTCAGACAGCTCACATTGCTTGTAAGTTTGCTGGGCTGAAGAAAAAGACTGATTGCTGTTCTGGTAAGAAGCTGGAAGATTTAAACTCTTAAAATCAGGTGATGCTTCCACCATGGATATGGTTTCTTGCAACCCCATGTGTGTTGAGAGCTTTTCTGACCAGCTCCCCTGAGTCCTTTTGCTGTTTGTTGGTTTCATCAAAGCAGTGGACAAGAAGGGTGATGGAGCTAGCAAGATCGCCAAGCCTGCCCAGAAAGCTTGGAAGACTAAATAAACATTATCCCTAGTACCTGCCACCCCAGTCTTAATCAGTCATGGAAGAACTGTCTAGAACTGTTTGTTTCAATTGGCCATTTAAGTTTAATAGTAAAAGACTGGTTAATGATAATAATGCATCATAAAAGATTCAGAAGGAAAGGAGAATATTTTATGAATCATTTTTGTTTTGTTTTCGTGTGGCAATTTTCAGTAATCAGATTTTTTGTTTTTGGTTTTGGTTTTGGTTTTGGTTCTGTTTTTTTTTTGTTTTTGTTTTTGTTTTTGTTTTTGAGACACAGTTTCACTCTGTTGCCCAGGCTGGAGTACAGTGGCACCATCTTGGCTCACTGCAACCTCCACCTCCTGGGTTCAAGCAATTCTCCCACCTCAGCCTCTGAGTACCTGGAATTACAGGCATGCCACTGCACTTGGCAAGTCATTAGTTTTCAAAATTAGTAATTTTTAATGGAAACAACTTGACCAAAAATCTGTCACAGAATTTTGAGATCCATCAAGACAAAGTTTAATGAGAAAACTGTGTCTTCTTTTGGTCAACACTGAAACTTTTATAGAAGTGCTTAGGCAAACGACTTCATAATTTATTTCTGGTGTTGAACAGCTGTGAAACCTTATGAGAATATAATTCTGAGTTACCATTTTATTTCTGGGTTAATTTGAGGGTGTCTTCCCCACCTATTTTTTTTTTTTTTTTGAAATGGAATCTTGCTCTGTCATCCAGGCTGGAGAGCAGTGGTGTGATCTCGGCTCACTGCAACCTCTGCCCCCAAGGTTCAATCCATTCTCCTCCCTCAGGCTCCCGAGTGGATTACAGGTGCACGCCAACATGCCCGGCTAATTTTTGTATTTTTAGTAGAGACAGGGTTTCACCATATTGGCCAAGCTGGTCTCAAACTCCTGACCTCAGGTGATCCACCCACCTCGACTTCCCAAAGTGCTAGGATTACAGGCGTGAGCCACCATGCCCAGCCTCCACCTATTTCTAAGCAGGAGGAATCTTGCTTCAGGTACCTAGTGAAAAGCTATGCGAGGGCTCTGTTGAATTGTGTATTAGTTAATTCTTACATTGCTATAAAGATAGTACTCTGAGACTGGGCAATTTATAAACAAAGGAGGTTTAATTGACTCACAGTTCTGCATGGCTGAGAAGGCCTCAGGAAACTTACAATCATGGTAGAAGGGGAAGCAGGCACCTTCTTTATAAGATGGCAGGAGAGAGTCTGAGCAGACAGGGAAGAGCCCCTTATGAAACCATCAGATCTCGTGCAAACTCACTCACTATCATGAGAACAGCACGGGGGAAACTGCCTCCATGATCCAATCACCTCCCTCCCTCGACACATGGGGATTACAATTCAAGATGAGATTTGGGTGGGAACACAGAGCCAAGCCATATTAGATTGCAACACTGTTGGTTAGTTTAGAAATGCAGCATGCTTTTGTTTACCTGTGATTTACTTTAGAAGACCAAATCCTATGATACTAAAGGCCATGTGTTACATATGAAATTTCATGTATTTACATCAATATTGAGTAAATTTGTTGAAATCTCAAAAAAAGGAAATGACAGAAAAGATAGCCAATATTCAAAATTATTTTAAAAATATTGTTATAATGTGGTTAAATTATAACATAACACATATCGCATTGATTTATGTAATATGATATCAAATTCCACCTTGAAAACTTATGTGACACTCTTTCTATAGTTTGTCATTTTCACAATACTATTTGGATGTTATTTAAACATACAATTTTAAACTCTCCTAGAACCCGTCTCCCTTTATTTTTCAAGATTTCCACATTCTCTAATAACAATTGTCCTTAGTGTTTTCATTGAAGCGTCTCTCATTTTATTTTAGTTTTTGGTGTTGACCTGCCAGCTCTAGCCCTTCAAGGAAAAACCTTTTCTGAAGAACTGCGTAGCACAACTCTTACAATACAAATGTGTGATTTTAAAACACTTGCATTTCTAATAACATGAATTATTTGGAGTCGTTTTGCATTGTCCTACTCGGGAACCCCCGCCCAGGGCACACGGAGGCGCCACATTCAGCTTTGCCAAGGAGTAGTCATGTTTCAAGGTGAAGTTCATTGCCACCCATGAAGTATTTATTCTTGCCAAGGCTGTTCTGCTTAAATCAAATCAAGCTTACAGACATTTATCTCAGTTTATAGAAGATATGGGAGATGAAGGAACATCAAGTGGAGATAATTAGACCAATTCAGAAAGTGGGATGTTACGCAGTTTAACCCTCCCAGCCTCGTGGAAACAAGCAGAAGGGAAAACCATTCAAGAGAATTCAGACACATAACAATTAACTACAATGTGTGGTTAGTGATTAGAGCATAGTTTGAAAACATCAGCTATACAAGACATTTGGGGGGAAATTGAGGAAACTTACATTGGAATTCACATGACATTAGGGAATTGCTGTTACTTTTTTAGGTGGGATAGTAACCATGCGGTTATGTAGGACAGTGTCTTTTTTTTTTTAAAGAGATGCTTGCTGAAATAGTTAGAGGTTATGTGACAGGATGTCCTTACTCTGAAATGTTCTTTTTATTTATTTATTTGAGACGGAGTTCCCCCCGCCGCCCCCACCCCCTTCACCCAGGCTGGAGTGTAACGGCGCGATCTCAGCCCACTGCAACCTCCGCCTTCCGGGTTCAAGCGATTCTCCTGCTTCATCCTCCAGAGTGGCTGGGATTACAGGTGCCCACTACCACACCCAGCTAATTTTTAGTAGAGACGGGGTTGTGCCATGTTGGCGAGGCTGGTCTCAAACTCCTGACCTCACGTGATCCACCCGCCTCAGCCTCCCAAAGTGCTGGAATTACAGGCATGAGCCACTACGCCCAAAAAAATTCACACCAGGTGCGGTGGCTCACACCTGTGATCCCAGCACTTTGGCAGGCTGAGGTGGGCTGATCATGAGGTCAGGAGATCGAGACCATCCTGGCTAACACGGTGAAACCCCGTCTCTACTAAAAATACAAAAAATTAGCCAGGCATGGTGGCGGGCACCTGTAGTCCCAGCTACTCGGGAAGCTGAGGAAGGAGAATGGCATGAACCCAGGAGGCAGAGCTTGCAGTGAGCCGAGATGGTGCCACTGCACTGCAGCCTGGGTGACAGAGCAAGACTCCTTCCCAAAAAAAAAATCTGTTGATGGGTGGTGGTGATGGGTGCACAACAACATGAATGTACTTAATACCACCTAGTAATATACTCAAAAAGGGTTAAAATGGTAAATTTTATATTATGTATATTTTACCACAATAAAAAACAAAATACTCGTCCACTTGGGGCTGCTGAACAGAGACAAGATCTTACTGAGGACAGCCTACCAGTGACTTGCTGCCTCTGCCTGCGGGACTCTTGGGTTCTTCTTCCCCAACACCAGCCTCAGCTGTTGGTGGCAGCAGAAAGGGGTTGGGGGAGCCCCCTTCCCCATGGATCAAGCCCATCATGCCATCAAGAATCTGAGTTTGGTGGCTTCCCACCCCATGGTTCAAAATCTCTTAGGATCCCAGATCCAGCAAATCTAATGTTGCAAATGTTTTGGGGTCACCCAAATAGGGACTGACTCTCCCTCATTACCAGACCTTACTTTGTTTTCAGTTCCAATTAACCAGAAATCATGAGGCACTTAGAGCCTTTTATTCCCTACTAATTACAATGCAAACTGCTACCCACATTTTCTTGCTTTTGTCTGAGGGTGGGATCCGTCAGTTATCAGAGCTGATGTGTAGTCAGTCTGTTTGGCAATAGGAGACAACAGGGATTCATTACCCACCACCCACAGCCAACCCCCTACACTGCAGCAACCAGGAACCTGGGGAAGATGAGAGTATGGTCACCCCCTGTTCATTGTTTCACTCAGGGTAGAAATTCAGGGCCTATGGGGACATTGCAAATTCCTTTAACCTGAACAGCAATGCTGATGTGCAAGTTCCTAGAAAGCAGCGTGGACATTAACAGAACATTAAGCAAGCATGATGACTAAACCAAAGGGAGTTGATGCAGAGCATTTCAACACCACATAATTAATTACCCAGCAGAAAGATATTTCAGCAAAGGGCCTGGAGACCACATGATTCTACTTCCTCATCATAGATCTGCAACTGACTTCACAGATGGTGTGCAGCAGTCGTTGCATGAGGTGCTTAAGAATAATCACAAGGTTTTAATTCCATCTGCTTCCCCTGGGGAGAGAAATTCTTACTTGACAGTGAAGCTGAGGGAAGAGAGAGACCCTCTCATATTGTTTTATACTCAGTACCTGTTTTAAGAAAAAACAACAAGGAAGTAAAACCAAAGACAGGCAGCCTGGTGCCAGGCCCAAAACCAGGCCTGGGCCTGCCTGGCCTAAACCCAGTAGTTAAAAATCAACTCATAACTTAGAAACCGATGTCATTCATAGATTCTAGACATTGTATAGAAGAACATTGTGAAACTCCCTGCCCTGTTCTGTTTTTCTCTGACCACCAGTGCATGCAGCCCCTGTCACCTACCGCCTGCTTGCTCAAATCAATCACGACACTTTCATGTGAAATCTTTAGTGTTGTGAGCCCTTAAAAGGGACAGAAATTGTGCACTCGGGGAGCTCAGATTTTAAGGCAGTAGCTTGCCAATGCTCCCAGCTGAATAAAGCTCTTCCTTCTACAACTGTCTGAGAGGTTTTACCTGCGGCTCATCCTGCTACAAAGCCACACAGTACAAGGCAGTCTAGATTATCTTCCCCATTTGCTTCTGACAATGTGAAGGTTGACACTGAGTCTGCCATTCTCCAGGGCAAATATCTTTAGTTCCTTTCACAGATGGGTTGACCGAGGTCCAGAGATTGTGGGTTGTGCCCAAGATCACAAGCTCAAATTCATGTGTGATGGACAGCAGAGCAAGGGTTGCCTTGGAATCTGATGAACACCCTGTGGCTAATCCCAACTGGGGTGAGGGAATCTCCCCACACTCAGTACCCAGTCCTGATTAGGGTTAGAGCAGCATTAGTGGTCCTATGGGCAGGAGTCCTTCCTTTCTCCCTTATTCCCCACAGGAAAAAATTTTAATTGATAAGTATCATTGCCATGCATGCATTCGTATTTCTACCACCTATGTATGTATCCATAGACAATATAAAGTATTATTTTGCGTGTTTTAAAAAATTTAAAATAAATGGTATCATATCATATCATTTTGCAACCTGCTTTTTTTTTCAGTCTTTAGTGTGTTTTAAGTTTATCCTTATTGGTTCATGTAACTCTACTTAAATTATTTCAAATACTATAAAGTAGTCCACTGTTTGAATAAACCTCAGGTTATCTATCCATTTTTTTTGTACATATATGTATTATATAGTGAATTCTTACAATAACATAAGCTAGAGAAAAGAAAATGTTATTAAGAAAATCACAAGGAAGAGAATATATATTTACTGTTTATTAAGAGGAAGTGGGGTCATCATAAATGCCTTCATCCTCATTGTGTTCATGCTGAGTAGGCTGAGGAGGAGGAGGAAGAGGGAGAAAGAGAGAAGGGTTGGTATTTTCATATCAGGGGTAGCAGAGGCAGCAGAAAAGTAACATATAAGTGAACCAACAGAGTTCAAACACAAACCCGTGTTGTTCAAAGGTCAATTTTTCTTCTTTTCTTGTATAATTTATTGGGTGCAGTGTTCTAAAGATGTATTTTAGCTATAGTTGGTTTATAGTGTAGTTTAAGTTTTCTATTTCATTGTTGGTCTTCTGCCAAGATATTGTATTCATTATTGAAAGTATTCAACTACTATTGTTGAATTGCCTAGTTCTCCCTTCGTTTGTCAGTTTTTACTTCATGTATTTTTGGGCTCTGTTGTTAAGTGCATATATGTCTATGATTGTTATATCTTCCTGACACATTGACCCTTTTATGATTATAAAATGTCTGTCTTTAGTAACATTTTTTTGTTTTCAAGTCTATTCTGTAATATTAGTAGAGCAACACCAGCTTTCTTGTGATTTCTGTTTGCATGATACATTTCTCCGTTCTTTTACTTTCTTCTTCTTCTTCTTCTTCTCCTCTTCCTTCTCCTCTTCCTCCTCCTCCTCTTCGTCTTCTTCTCCTTCTTCCTCTTCCTCTTCTCCTCCTCTTCCTCCATCATCATCACTGTCGTCATTTCACTATATCACCCAGGCTGGTCTCAAACTCCTGGGCTCAAGGAATTCTCCTGCCTTGGCCTCTGGAGTAGCTGGGACTGCAAGTGCACACCACTGCACCTGGCTCAAATTACCCATCCTTAATTGAGCACTGATTAGGTTTTTGGACTTTTTGCTATTACGAACAGAGATGCAATGTCTCCTTGTGCACATGGGTGAGTTTTGTCCCCAATAAACATCTATTAGTGGAATTGCTGAATCATAGATGGGCTCATCTTAAAATTTCCCAGATATTGCCACATTTCCTTTCAAAATAATAGCCCCAGATAGTTATGAATTCCTGTTTTCCCAGGAATCTTGTCAGCACAAAATGTCATTAGCCTTACTAATTTTTTATTTTATTTTATTTTATTTTAAATAGAGATGGGGTTTCACCATATTGGCCAGGCTGGTCTCAAACTCCTGACCTCATGATCTGCCTGCCTCAGCCTCCCAAAGTGCTGGGATTACAGGTGTGAGCCACCACATCCTACTAGCCTTACTAATTTTTAAGTTTTCTTGCTGAGACCAGCTCAGTCTGGGAGACCCTAACTCAGTGGTGCTAGAGGAATTAAAGACACACACACAGAAATATAGAGGTGTGAAGTGGGAAATCAGGGGTCTCACAGCCTTCAGAGCTGACAGCCCCGAACAGAGATTTACCTACGTATTTATTAATAGCAAGTCAGTCATTAGCATTGTTTCTATAGATATTAAATTAACTAAAAATATCCCTTATGGGAAACAAAGGGATGGGCCAAAATAAAGGGATGGGTTGGGCTAGTTAACTGCAGCAGGAGCATGTCCTTAAGGCACAGATAGCTCATGCTATTGTTTGTGGCTTAAGAATGCCTTTAAGCAGTTTTCCGCCCTGGGTGGGCCGGGTGTTCCTTGCCCTCATTCTGGTAAGCCCACCACCTTCCAGCGTGGGCTTCATGGCCATCATGAGCATATCACAGTGCTGCAGAGATTTTGTTTATGGCCAGTTTTGGTACCAGTTTATGGCCAGATTTTGGGGGGCTTGCTCCCAACAGTTTCTATTTCCCTGCTTTTCTATATGTCATTCATTGTTGAAAATGTCACTCAAATTTCTCTATTGTTACCTGTTTTGTCTGTTTGATATCATTTACTGAGAGACACACATCTAAATTTCTCAAATTGTAGATTTATTTATTTCTCTTTGTGCATCTGTCAATTTTTGCTCTGTATAATTTATAACCAGGGTAAGTGGAAGTTCACGTGGATAAAGCAAAATTCATGAACTCATGGATGCCCAGAGATCACAGAGAAGGCTGTATGACTAGGGACATAAACTTTCCTGGTTTGCTCAAGACAGATGGGTTTCCCAGGATGTGGAACTTTCAATGGTAAAATAAGGGAAGTACAAATGACCAATTCTAACATTTTCATGAATGACCCACAGAAGTGGAGTGTGGGGGAGGAATCCTGCTTTGGGGCCTCCCCAGCATCTAACCTCTATGTCGTCTTTTCTTCTCATACCAGAATTTTCCAGCCATTAGAAGTTGGGTAACACTGATCTCACCTTTGGGTGGGCTGGTGATGAATGACATATTCTTGACCTGCAGACCACTGGCAGAATTCAAGAGGGTACATGAACTA
This sequence comes from Pongo abelii, assembly GCF_028885655.2. Lineage (NCBI taxonomy): Eukaryota > Metazoa > Chordata > Mammalia > Primates > Hominidae > Pongo > Pongo abelii. The sequence goes on from NC_071985.2 coordinate 202,130,650, forward strand.
ATATAAGAAAGTAATTGTATCTTTATTTTCACCAGGGTCCCACTGAAATTTGTCATTTTCTTTGATTATGAATACAAGAAGCATCCACAGTCACATTAACAATACATGTGTGTTTTTGACCCAGAGGAAATCATGGATATTCATATTACATGACAGTTGTTCCAGACATCTCAAAAGTAAGGTAATTATTACATTTGCTGCTGCATACAGGTGATCAAAGTCTTTTCATCTGATGCCCCTGCAATGTTGCTAGCCAATATCAGACAACTCTTTGCCATGGGACAATGATGTCTCACATTCTCACACTGGTGACCCAGACACATTAATTGCTTTCTAGGATCCCCTATTCACATTAGTTTATCAATCAGTGGAAGGAGGTGAGTCAAAGAGCACTTCACAGTTTAACACTCTTATTAAAGCGTAGCAACCACCCTCCCTGATATGTCATTTGAAAATCAAATTAAAACTTTGACTTGCCCATATTTATAGTATACTGTCTTATTATGTATTAATTCAAAAATGTATATTACTCTATTGGAAGTTTGTTTATTCATATTCTGGTAGCTATATTTTAATATACTTTGTTTCCTCTGTGATTTTTTTCTGAGACAGAGTCTCTCTCTGTTACCCAGGTTGGAGAGCAGTGGCGCAATCTCTGTCACTGCAACCTCCACCTCCTGAGTTCAAGTGATTCTCCTGCCTAAGCCTCCCGAGTAGCTGGGACTACAGGTGTGTGCCATCATGCTTGGCTAATTTTTGTATTTTGGGTAGAGACAAGGTTTTGCCATGTTGGCCAGGCTGGTCTTGAACTCCTGGCCTCAACTGATTCACCCACCTTGGCCTCCCAAAGTGCTGGGATTACAGGCATGAGCCACCATACCCAGCCTCCTCTGTGATTTTATACATTTTACTTTGTGCATCTAAACACATTCTGAGGCCTGGTGTGGTGGCTTATGCCTGTCATCCCAATACTTTAAGAGGCCAAGATGGGAGGATCACTTGAGGCCAGAGGTTCAAGACCAGCCTGGGCAATATAGTGAGAACCTATCTCTAATAATAATAATAATAATAATAAATTTTTATTTACTTTAATTCAAAAATAAAAACACTCTGAGAAGGGATCCTTTGGCTTCCCCAGGTGGCCAGAGGCCTATGGCACTGAAAAGATGAAGAACCACTGGCTTGTTCCATCCCCCAGCTAGTTTTATTTTTATTATTTTTATTTTATTATTTATTATTTTATTCTGTTTTTATATTTCATAGTGTTTTTCACCTTTTAATACACTATATAGTCTACATTTAAAAATTATCTGTGCATCTCTACTAGAAAATGAAATCAATGGAAACAGAAATTTTGGTCTGTTTTGTTCGCTGCCATACCTCAGACATGGGAAAATGATATGTCAGCATTTAAGAAGCACTTGGTTTTCAAGAACATCATGGCGGACGGCAGGCAGGACCAGATTGCAGCTCCCACTTGGACAGACAGAACAGTGTGTGGAGACCCGCATCATGAACTTTTGGTCCAGAACTACTGCAGGAATAAACCAGAAAAGCTGAGATAACCCACAGACCCTCTGAAGGAAGCAGATTGCTCCCACAGGACCCAGGAGACACTTCAAATACTGTGAGTGCACAAGCTGTGGAAGTGGGAACAGGGGATCATCTGGCCCGAACACACACCCTCACTGGAGAACCTGAAGGTCTAGATCACTGGAGAAGATTCTGATCTTACCCAGGGCTAAGTCAACTTGGAAAGTCCAGCAAAATACAGGGGTAAAGGAAGCAGTGGAAAAGCCCTGTGGGCTCTCTGGGTCTCCTGGGAAGCCATTTCTGCATTATCTCATGGGGTCCATGGAGAGGGCTGCCAGAGGTACTAGGAAAAGACCACAGGAAGAAGGAAACCGTCAGCTGAACTTTGTAGCAATTCCAACCAAATGCAAAGTCTCCTGGCCAGAACTTGGGGGAGGACATGAATCCAGTGGGCAGACTGCACAGGTTGGGGAGGACTGAAAGCCCTGTTTGCTTTCGCAGCTGGGAAGCTGGTAGCCTGGGGCAAATTCTCAGCGCTGCTTGCCCACTGCCTGGAAACAGACTCAGTGCCGCTAGGGGTGGAGCATGGTGTGAGTGAGACTGGCCTTTTGGGTTCTGTGGGAGCTGAGTAAGGCCTGTGACTGCTGGCTTTCCCCCACTTCCCTGACAACCTGCAAGACACAGCAGAGGCAGCCATAATCCTCCTGGGAACATAACTGCATTGACCTGGGAACCATACTCCCATCCCCCACAGCAGCTATAGCAAGACTCATCCAAGGAGAGTCTGAGCCCACACATGCCTAGCCCTGCTCCTACCTGATGGTCCTTCCATACCCACCCTGGAGTTAAAGACAAAGGGCATATACTCTTGGGAGTTCTAGGGCCCTGCCCACCACCTGATCCTCCCTATACTACCACATCTGATGCTCTCTTGAAAGTACCACCTCCTGGCAGGAGACCAAACAGCACAAAAATAGTGCATTAAACAACCAAAACTAAGGAAACTCACAGAGTCCATTTCACCCCCTGCCACCTCCACTGGAGCAGGTGTTGGTATCCACAGCTGAGAGAACTGCAGATGGTTCACATCACAGGACTCTGTGCAGACAACCCCCAGTACCAGCCTGGAGCCTGGTAGACCTGCTGGGTGGCTAGATCCAAAAGAGAGATAACAGTCACTACATCTCAGCTCTCAGGAAGCCACATCCCTAGGAAAAGGGGGAGTACTATATTTAGGGAACACCCCATGGGACAAAAGAATCTGAACAGCAGCCTTGAGCCCCAGATCTTCCCTCTAACATAGCCTACTCAAATGAGAAGGAACCAGAAAAACAACTCTGATAACATGACAAAGCGAAGTTCTTTAACACCCCCCAAAAAATAACACTTGCTCACCAGCAATGGATCCAAACCAAGAAGAAATCTCTGATTTACCTGAAAAAGAATTCAGAAGGTCAGTTACTAAGCTAACCAAGGAGGCACCAGAGAAAGGTGAAGTCCAATTTAAGGAAATCAAAAAAATGATACAAGAAACAAGGGGAGAAATCTTCAGTGAAATAGATAGCATAAAGAAAAAACAATCAAAACTTCAGGAAATAATAAATGTAGTTAGAGAATGCAAAATGTTCTGGAAAGTCTCAGGGATAGAATCAAACAAGCAGAAGAAAGAACTTCAGAGCTCAAAGACAAGGTTTTCAGATTAACCCAATCCAACAAAGACAAAGAAAAAAGAATAAGAAAAAATAAACAAGGCCTCTGAGAGTTTGGGGTTGTGTTAAACAACCAAACCTGAGAATAATTGGCATTCCTGAGGAAGAAGAGAAATCTAAAAGTTTGAAAAACATATTTGGGGGAATAATCGAGGAAACCCCCAGTCTTGCTACAGACCTAGATATCCAAATACAAGAAGCTCAAAGAACACCTGGGAAATTAATCACAAAAAGATCATCGCCTAGGCACATTATCATCAGGTTATCTAAAGTCAAGACAAAGGAAAGAATCTTAAGGGCTGTGAGGCAAAAGCACCAGGTAACCTATAAAGGAAAACCTAACAAATTAACAGCAGATTTCTCAGCAGAAACCCTACAATCCCTATAAGGGATTGAGGGCCTATATTCAGCCTCTTAAACAAAATAATTATTGGTCAAGGATTTTGTATCTAGCAAAACTAAGCTTTATACATAAAAGAAAGATACAGTCTTTTTCAGACAAACAAATGCTGAGAGAATTCACCACGACCAAGCCAGCATTACAAGAACTGCTAAAAGGAGCTCTAATTCTTGAAATAAATCCTGGAAACACATCAAAATAGAACTTTTTTACAGCATAAATCTCACAGGACCTATAAAACAAAAATACAACTTAAAAAAAGTGTACAGGCAACAAATAGCAGGATGAATGGAATAGTGCCTCACCTCACAATACTAACATTGAATGTAAATGTCCTAAATGCTCCACTTAAAAGATACAGAATTGCAGAATGGGTAAGAATTCACCAGTCAACTATCTGCTGCCTTCAAGAGACTCCCCTAACACATAAGGACTCACATAAACTTAAGTTAAAGGGGTGGAAAAGACATTCCATGTAAATGGACATGAAAAGGGAGCAGGAGTAGCTATTCTTTTATCAGACCAAACAAACTTTAAGACAACCGCGATTTAAAAAGACACAGAGGGACATTATATAATGATAAAATGTCTTGTCCAACAGGAAAATATTACAATCCTAAATATGCATGCACCTAACACTGGAGGTTCCAAATTTATAAAATAATTACTGCTATACCTAAGAAATCAGACTGACAGCAACACGATAATAGTAGGGGACTTCAATACTCCACTGACAGCACTAGATAGGTCACCAAGACAGAAAGTCAACAAAGAAACAATGGATTTAAATTATACCCTGGAACAAATGGACTTAACAAATATTTACAGAACATTCTACCCAACAACCACAGAATATACATTCTATTCATCAGTGCATGGAACTTTCTCCAAATAGACCCTATGACAGGCCACAAAACAAGTCTGAATAAATTTAAGAAAATTGAAATTATATCAAGTGCTCTCTCAGACCACAGTAGAATAAAACTAGAAACCAACTCCAAAAGAAACCTTCAAAACCATGCAAATACATGGAAATTAAATAACCTGCTCCTGAATAATCATTGAGTCAACAATGATATCAAAATGGAAATTTAAAAATTCTTCAAACTGAACAATAACAGTGACACAACCTATCAACACCTCTGGGATACAGCAAAGGCGGTTGATATGGTTTGGCTGTGACCCCACCCAAATCTCAACTTGAATTTTATCTCCCAGAATTCTCACATGTTTTGGGAGGGACCCAGGATGAGGTAATCGAATCATGGGGGCCAGTCTTTCCTGTGCTATTCTTGTGATAGCAAATAAATCTCACAAGATCTGATGGGTTTATCAGGGGCTCCTGCGTTTGCTTCTTCCTTGTTTTTCTCTTGCCACTGCCATGTAAGAAGTGCCTTTCACCTCCCAAGGCCTCCCCAGCCATGTGGAACTGTATAAGTCCAATTAAACCTCTTTTTGTTACCAGTTTCAGGTGTGTCCTTTTTTTTTTTTTTTTCCTCGAGGCAGAGTCTTGCTCCATCCCTCAGGCTGGAGTGCAATGGCAAAATCTCGGCTTACTGCAACCTCTGCCTCCTGCATTCAAGTGATTCTCCTGCCTCAGTCTCCTGAGTAGCTGGGATTACAGGTGCATGCCACAACGCCTAGCTAATTTTTTGTATTTTTAGTAGAGACAGGGCTTCACCATGTTGGCCAGGCTGGTCTCAAACTCCTGACCTCATGATCCACCTGCTTTGGCCTCCCAAAGTGCTGGGATTACAGGCACAAGCCATCGCACCTGGCTCAGGTGTGTCTTTATCAGCAGCATGAAAACAAACTTATACAGTAAATTGGTACCAGTAGAGTGGGTGTTGTTGAAAAGATACCTGAAAATGGGGAAGCAGCTTTGGAACTGGGTAACAGGCAGATGTTGGAACAGTTTTGAGAGCTCAGAAGACAGAAAAATGTGGGAAAGTTTGGAACTTCCTAGAGACTTGTTGAATGACTTTGCCCAAAATGCTGACAGTGATATGGACAATAAAATCCAGGCTGAGATTGTCTCAGATGAAAAATTTGTTGGGAACTGGAGTAAATGTGACGTTACTAAGTTTTAGTGAAAAGTCCAGTGGTATTTTGCCCCTGCTTTAGAGATTTTTGGAACTTTGAACTTGAGAAAGATGACTTAGGGTATCTGGCAGAAGAAACTTATAAGCAGCAAAGCATTCAAGAGGTGACTTGGGTACTGTTAAAGGCATTCAGTTTTATAAGGGAAGCAGAGCATAGAAGTTTGGAAATTTTGCAGCCTGACTATGCAATAGAAAAGAAAAATCCATTTTCTGGGGAGAAATTCAAGCCAGCTGCAGATATTTGCATAAGTAACAAGAAGCACAATGTTAATCCCTAAGACCATGGGGAAAATGTCTCCAGGCCATGTCAGAGATGGCCCCTCCCATCACAGGCCCAGAGGCCCAGGAAGAAAAAGTGGTTTCATGGGACAGGCCCAGGGTCCCCATGCTGTGTGAAGCATGGGGACTTGGTGCCTTTTGTCCTACCCACTCCAGCCATGGCTGAAAGGGCCCAATGTAGAGCTTGGGCTGTGGCTTCAGAGGGTGGAAGCCCCCCAAGTCTTGGCAGCTTCCATGTGGTGTTGAGCCTGTGGATACACAGAAGTCAAGAATTGAGGTTTGGAAACCTCTGCCTAGATTTCAGAAGATGTATGGAAATGCCTGGATGCCCAGGCACAAGTTTGCAGCAGGGGCAGGGCCCTCATGGAGAACATCTACTAGGGTAGTGCCAAAGGGAAATGTGGGGTCAGAGCCCCCACACAGAGTTCCTACTGGGACACTGCCTAGTGGAGCTGTGAGAAGAGGGCCACTGTCCTCCAGACCCCAGAATGGTACATCCACCAACAGCTTACACTATGTGCCTGGAAAAGCTGCAGACACTCAATGCTAGCCCATGAAAGCAGCTGGGAGGGAGGTTGTAACTTACAAAGCCACAGGGGTGGAGCTGCGCAAGATGATGGGAACCCATCTTTTGCATCACTATGACCTGGATGTGAGACCTGAAGTCAAAGGAGATCATTTTGGAGCTTTAAAATTTGACTGGCCCACTGGATTTCAGATTTGCATGGGCCCTGTAACCCCTTTGTTTTGGCCAATTTCTCCCATTTAGAACAGTTATATTTACCCAATACCTATACCCACATTGTATCTAGGAAGTGACTAGCTTGTTTTTTATTTTACAGGTTCATAGGCAGAAGGCACTTGCCTTGTCTCAGATAAGACTTTGGACCATGGACTTTTGGGTTAATGCTGAAACGAGCTAAGGCTTTGGGGGACTGTTGGGAAGGCATGATTGGTTTTGAAATGTGAGGACATGAGATTTGGAGGGGCCAGAAGCAGAATGATATGGTTTGGCTGTGACCCTACCCAAATCTAAACTTGAATTGCATCTCCCAGAATTCTCATGTTTTGGGAGGGACCCTGGGGGGAGGTAATCAAATCACGGGGGCTGGTCTTTCCTGTGCTATTCTCATGAAAGTGAATAAGTCTCACGCGATCTGATGGGTTTATCAGGGGTTTCCACTTTTGCTTCTTCCTCATTTTTTCTCTTACCGTCACCATGTAAGAAGTGATTTTTGCCACCCCCCGTGATTCTGAGGCCTCCCCAGCCATGTGGAACTGTGTAAGTCCAATTAAACCTCTCTTTATTTCCAGTTTCAGGTGTGTCTTTATCAGCAGCATGAAAACAAACTAATACAGCAGTGCTAAGAGAAAAGTTCATAGCCCTAAATGCCTACATCAAAAAGCCTGAAAGAGCACAAATAGACAATCTAGGGTCACACCTCAAGGAACTAGAGAAACAAGAACAAACCAAATCCAAATCCAGCAGAAGAAAGGAAATAACCAAGATCAGAGCAGAACTAAATGAAATTTAAATAACAACTGCAAAATACAAAAGATAAAACAAAAACTGGTTCTTTGAAAAGATAAATAAAATTGATAGACCATGAGCAAGATTAACCAAGAAAAGAAGAGAAAAATCCAAATAAGCTCAATTAGAAACAAAACAGGAGGTATTACAACCGACACCACAGAAATACAAAAACTCATTCAAGGCTACTATGAACACCTTTACACACATAAACTAGAAAACCTAGCAGAGATGCATAAATTCCTGGAAAGATACAACCCTCCTGGCTTAAATCAGGAAGAACTAGATACTCTTGTTAAAGATCGTGAACTCCAAGTTTCTTTTCAAAGAATCAGTATGTCAGTATGTTCAGCTCTCTTATTCTTTATTCTCCATTTTAAAGTCTAACTTCCTGGTTCTATTGCCCTGCTTGCCTCTAGTTTCAGTAAACAAGTTTCCTGCCAGTTCTAATCAGTAGTTCACATCTGTTCCCCTGGTCAACTGCTTTGTCCTGAGTCACCCCTGGTCACCTGCTCCATCTTGAATCACCCCTGTCACCTGCTCTGACCTGAATCATCCTGAGTCACCTGTTCTGTAACCACCCCTCCCACCAAACTTCTTACCCCATCACTCCAGCTCGTACCCCTGCTCTCTTTAAAATAGCCCATCGGAATTAGCTTAGACTGTGCAGTCCAATCCTAGCCAATAGGGGAATGACACAACAGCAGGGGCTACCTGCATCAGGAATAAGAACTGCTTCCCTTCCCTTGTTCAGGTGTGCTTTCACCATTACTCCATCCATGAGTTGCACCCTTCTATAGAAGTAAAAATTGCCTTGCTGAGAAAATTAAATTTATCTTCAAGTGCTATTTCTCTGCAGCACCAAGGAACAGGCATTTGTTTCTAACAATCTCGTGGCCCATATGGGGAGCTATTCTCCTCTAGGGGTGGCCTCTATTCCTCTCTCGAGAGGAGGCATGCCCTGCTGCCTTGTTGCAGTGGCCTCAAGAGTAAGGAATCGAGACTCACCTGGTGTGACAAATAAACCTGGACTCAGCAATGTTGAAAGAAATCAGCCAGCGACCTAGGGGAAAGGATCCTCACACACCACAGTGACCAGGCAACTCTGTGCACAGACCAAGGAAGGAAACACCCGGGAGCCAGCAAAGTATTTCCTTGGTGGTCGGGACAGACCAGTGTAAGAAAAGCCACAGGGGGTGGTGGTATTCCTTGATCGGGACATTTCAAGGTAAGAAAAGCCACGAGGGAGGTGGGGCAGTGAAGTATTCCCTGGTTGGGGTATATCTTGGAGGTTAAAAAGAGGCAAGACATTTCTAGCAAGGGAAATTGAGACTCACACCAAAAATGGGAAATACCCCAAGTAAGGTAAGGGATAAAAAGGATAAACTAGCAATGATAATATTCCCCCTAATAATCCCCTCAGCCTAATGATAAAATATTAGAAGGATAATGAAAGGACCAAAAACAAGAAAAAGCAGCTGCTCTCCCAGACCCTTCTCCTATCCCTGTTGTCCCTCTCCTTATAATTCTGCCTCTTGGGAATGTTCCCAAGAGCCCACTCATGACCAGCCTGAGTACCCTTCCCTAAAAGGACTTCACACGAGATAGAGCAATGTAAAAAGGATATTCAGATCTTCCCTTTTCCCTCTTCTCAGGGGAAGAAAGAGGCATGATCCATAGAGCTGCAATGGGATCCTAGGAACTATGAACACTCTTCCCCCTGCTCCCGGCCAAAACGTTCCTACAGCAGATCAAAAATTTCCCACCCAAGACCCCTGGTGGGACAATAACAATGCAGCCTACCAAGAAAATATGCAAGACCTTAGGGAATTGATAATAAAGGGGATTAAAGAATCAGTACCCCAAACCCAGAATCTTACCCAAACATTTGATATACAGCAAGGGAAAGATTAAGGGCCTATAGAATTTTTAGACAGATTAAAGGAACAAATGAGAAAACATACTGGTCTAGGTCTCGAGGATCCCCTTGGACAGGGAATGTTAAAACTTCATGTTGTCACTAACAGTCGGCCAAATATTAACAAGAAATTACAAAATATAGGGAACTAGAAAGATAACCCTATAGAAGAGCTTCTAAGAGAAGCCCAAAAAGTATATGTAAGAAGAGATGAAGAAAAACAAAAGCAGAGGGCAAAAATTTTATGTCCACCATACAACAAAGTACCCAGGGGGCAAGAACCTATAAAGAACTTAGACCCCCACTCTCCAGGCAACATAAAGGGTACAAAAGAGTAAAGCTAGGAGACTCAAAGGTAGAGAAAAAAATCTTAGAGGTGAGAGAAAGACTGACAGAGGGGACAGAGGAAGTCAGAGAGAGAGAGAGAGAAAGAGACAGAGGAAGTCAGAGAGAGAGAGAGAGATAGGGAGAGGAAAAGGGAGAGAAAGAGGACAAAACAAATGTTTCAAATTAAAAATAGGTCACTTAAAAAGAGAATGTCCCAAGTGGGAAAAAGAATAAAGTCATATGTAAAAGCAAATCAGCTAATATTAACTTTCTGCTAATTCTGGAAGCAGGGACAAATCTATAAGGAAGAGATTTAATGCTAAAAATAGGGTTAGGCCTCAAAATCAATCATAGAAAATTCCTCCTTTCCCTAAACTTACCACCACAGCAAAAGATGGGAACTGAGGAAAGTTACAGATTCCTCCAATTCATGTTAAATTAAAAAAAAAAAAACACTATTAAAAACACCTGGGGAAGTAGTAAAGAGAAAGCAATGTACCCTATTTCTTTGAAAACTAGGGTAAATTTAAAACCTATAATTGATAATTGAAGGTCGTCTTGGTGATGGGCTTCTTAAACCCTGTGTGTCTCCCTATAACACTCCAATATCGCCTATAAAGAAGCCAGATGGGGGCCGGGCACTGTGGCTCACACCTGTAATCCCAGCACTTTTGGAGGCCAAGGCACGTGGATCATGAGGTCAGGAGATTGAGACCATCCTGGCTAACACAGTGAAACCCCGTCTCTACTAAAAATACAAAAAATGAGCCGGGCGTGGTGGCAGGTGCCTGTGGTCCCAGCTACTCGGGAGGCTGAAGCAGGAGAATGGCGTGAACCTGGGAAGTGGAGCTTGCAGTGAGCTGAGATCACACCACTGCACTCCAGCCTGGGTGATAGAGTGAGACTGTCTCAAAAAAAAAAAGAAGCCAGACGTGTCATACCAGTTAGTGCAAGACCTTGGAGCTATTAATCAAATAATCCAAACTACCCACCCTGTTGTTCCCAATCCTTATACTATTACAGTCACCAGTGGTTTACAGTGATAGATTTAAAAGATGCCTTCTGGGCCTGTCCATTAGCAGAGACAGCTGGGACCTATTTGCCTTTGAATAAGAAGACCCTCACTCTGGTTGAAAATAGCAATACTGATAGACAGTCTTACCCCAAAGGTTTACGGAGTCTCCAAATTTATTTAGTCAAATATTAGAACAAGTCACTTAATTAGCAAAGGTAAACAGAAAATTGAGCTTGAACGGATTGAAGGCATAATATCCTTCCCTCTGCTGGAGACTAAACAAGAACTTAAAACATTTTAGGATTAGTTGGGTACTGTCATCTATGGATAGACTCTTATGCCCTAAAAACACAACCCTTATACAAAAAGCTCATGCAAGATGGGCCAAACCCCCTCATTTGGCAATTACCAGGAATCCAACAGGTGGAAAGGTTAAAACATCTATTAGTGGCCAGCACGGTGGCTCATGCCTGGAATCCCAGCACTTTTGGAGGCCGAGGCGGGCAGATCATGAGGTCAGGAGATTGAGATCATCCTGTCTAACATGATGAAACCCCGTCTCTACTAAAAATACAAAAAATTAGCCGGGCATGGTGGCGGGCACCTGTAGTCCCAGCTACTCAGGAGGCTGAGGCAGGAGAATGGTGTGAACCCAGGAGGCAGAGCTTGCAGTGAGCCAAGATCACGCCACTGCACTCCAACCTGTGTGACAGAGCAAGACTCTGTCTCAAAAACAAAACAAAACAAAACAAAACAAAAACATCTATTAGTAACTGCCCCCCCCAGCTTTACCCTCCTTAAGCAGCCATTCCATCTTTTTGTCAGTGTAAACAAGGGCATAACCTTAGAAATACTCAAAAGCACAGAGGCCACTGACAACCTGTACCCTTCCTATGAAAAATCCTTAACCCAGTAACCTGTGGATGGCCCAAATGCATTCAGTCTGTAGCGGCAACTGCTTTGCTAACAGAATAAAGTAGAAAACTAACTTTTAGAGGAAACCTCATTGTGAGCACACCTCACCAGGTCAGAACTATCCTAAGTCAAAAAGCAAAAATGCAGCTTACTGACTCAAGAATCTTAACGTATGAGGCTATTCTGTAAGAAAAAAATGATTTAACGTTAACTACTGATAATTTGTTTAACCCAGCAGGTTTCCTAACAGGGGATCTAAATCTTAATTAATTACCATACAAAGGTCTGATCAGACCTAGGAGAAACTCCCTTCAGGTCGGGACGACACTTATTTATAGATTGTTCCTCCCAGGTAATTGAGGGAAAAAGACACAATGGGTATTCAGTAATTAACAGAGAAACTCTTGTAGAAATAGAGTTAAGAAAATTGCCTAATAATTGGTCTGCTCAAATGTGTGAGCTGTTTGCACTCAGCCAAGCCTTAAAGTACTTACAGAACCAGGAAGGGCCATCTATACTGATTCTAAGTATGCCTTTGGAGTGACTCATACATTTGGAAACAGTTGGACTGAACGAGGTCTTATTAATAGCAAAGGTGAAGACCTGGTCCACAAGGAATTAATCACCCAAGTATTAAATAACCTTAAGTTGTCAAAAGAAATAGCTATTGTCCATGTCCCTGGAAACCAGAAAAGGCTTTCTTTAATTAAAATCCCAAACTTACAAGATTTTCCACAAAAGTAAAGTTTGCTGTTAGAAGTAAATGCTTATTTCTCAGTGCCGCAAGGAAAAACCAGCATTCAGACAAAAAAAAAATTCTCAGCAAGGCAATTTTACTTTCTGCAGAAAGGGTGCTTCTCATCAGCAATGTCACCATGAAAGCACACTGAACAAAGAAAGGCAGGAATATTTATCCCTTATTGGGTCCTTACTGCTGTGTCCTGTCTCCACTGGTTGGAGCTGGACCTCACAGTCTAAGCTAAACCTGATTGGCTAACAACTTAAAACTTTCCTAAATAGGTAAAGGCAATGGAGAACAAAAAAAAAAAAAAAAAAGAGAGAGAGAGAAGGAGAGAGAGAGGAAGTTGCTTGTAAAGGACTTAGAAAAGTAATAACATTTCCAAATAGGAAAGGGGCATAGGCTGTGAGCTGGGACATGCCTGAGTATGTCCAGAATAAATATCTTGGTTAAAGTACAAGGACATAGAATGTACTTATTCCCTTGTATCTAACATCCACATAGGATAGGGCTTAACAAAGAGTTATTAGCAAAAAGCAAGAAGGCTTTGAAGGAAGTCAGTCTTTAAAAGAAACTATTATTTCTAACATTTATTATTTATTATTTAACAAAAAGGGAAACTTTGAAGAGGAACTTTTTGCTTTCCACAATTTCCCCCTCTTGATTTTATAGTTTTTCCTCTTCAAACTTTCTTAATATGTCTTGGCTTAGTTGTTCTGCCTGAGTCTCTAAAAAAAAAAAAAGCTTCTCTGAATAAGGTGGAGTAGAGTTAAGGGAAGCTTTAGTAAGAGCCATTTTTATTAACCTTTGCACCAACTCTCAGATGCATGGTATAACCCAACACCCAAAAAGAAGGAGTATACTTATTACAGTTGCTAAAGAGGTAAGAATTGAGGCTACGGTCTCTTTCCATTGGCCAAACCACCCTTCTAGCCATTTTGAAACAGGGTTATTAATTCCAGAATTTTTAGCTAGTTCTTCAGGTAAAGCAGTAAGGCCTTTGTAGGGCTGTTGTTATGCTTCCATTGGGAGCAGTGTTGTTTGGGATGAAGGTACAACATTGGATTTTAATTATAACACAACTACCACATTTTTCAACTAATATCATATTCAAAGCCATTCTGTTTTCCCAGGCCATTTGGCTAGTGGACCCTAACTGTTCCACTATTCCTTTGACAGCATCTTTAGTGTAATTAATAAACCGTTGTTGATTATAAAAAATATAGTTTATCCAATCTTTGTTTTTATTAACTGTTATCCATGGGAGGATAGATTCAAATGCTGCAGCTATTTGGAATCCCTAGCTTTATATTCATCTGGTACACCCTGTGGAATGCTGATTGCATCTAAATAGACATGGGGGTTGAAAGACCAGTAAGGGGCTTCTCTTGTTTTACGATGTCATGTTTTTTCTTTTTCTGGTTGATGAAATGTCAGGGTAAAAGGGACAGCCAATTGAACTAGAGCACAAGTACCACTCCAGTTATTTGGCAGAGTGTCCAGTAAAGGTCCTCCACAATACCACCATACATCTGCTCCGGGATGAATAAGGATGGACTGATGGGTCAGCTCTTGGAAGTGCCTGACCTCACTGCATCCTGTTAGGTCTCCAAGGAACACCAAATTTTCTCCTTGTCATTGGAGACATGAGGTAAAGTTGCTCTTGGAAGATAGAGGCTGGATGTCCTGCGAGGGCTGACCCGCAGAATGCTGCACTTCAGGAAATAGCAGAGAGACATTTTGGCACAGTTCATTATCCCAGGCTGTAGGATTTTGAAAAAGAGCTACCATGCAGTCCATGTCTTGTCGATTAGAGGGCCATGTGGGTGGAAAGAGGACAACCTGGGCCTCTGGCCTACCATGTGTACGAGCGTAACAATCGCTTTTATTTAAAGTGGAGATGGACTATTTAATCCATTCTAGCCAGGCATTTACATCCTGATACCCTGTCTCAATTGCTATGGTTTGCCTTAGGTTTTCTACTTTTACTACGGAGACTTTTGTTTTGTCATTGTGTCTGGGAGGAGTGATTGATAGAGGTTGAAGGAACAATAAAGCGTATTTCAAAAATTCCTTTACTATCTTTCCTAAAATGTCAGCTCCCATACCATAAATATGACTTAATGAAGGGGAAGAGTTTTCAGATGTTGCAATAGTAATAGTAAGCTGTATAGGATTACATTGGTTATATTGACAGCTAGAAGGAGTAATTCTTTTGGTGAAATGAATATATGGTTTTAAGGACTGATACAGACCCGTGGAAGCAGTCCATCTTAGACCTTCAGTGTTCCATAGGACATTAGACCAAGAAGAACATAGAGATTCTGTTTTAGAGGGACAAGAGTCTGATTCCCACCAATTAATACAACTACTATTATCTGGATTACTAGTATCCTTACAGGAACTCAATATGTCTTCCCAATCTGAGGAAGTCCAAGAGGGACAGAGACATTTTTCTGAAGTAGTAAGCTGTCTTTGGTTATGTAAATTTCCACAGGGTATAACTAAACAGGCATCAAAAGTAATAACTTGAGGTGAATTAGATCTAGTTACATTAATAATAAGATGGGGAGTAGTTAAAGGGAAGAAAACAAAAATAAAAGATAGACAGATTAAGCTTTTCTTAACTTTAATTTGGTAGGGCTTGAGCCTGGAACAATGGCCCACGATTCCGAAGGTGATGACATTTTCTTGACTTGGGTGTGATGTGTTCATCCTTTTTCTGCTGTGCAAATGGCAGTCTCAGTGGTTAGCAGCACGAGGTAGGGTCCTTCCCAGGCTGGCTCGAGTTTTCCTTCTTTCCATCCTTTGATGGTCCCCAGGCTGGTGCTGGTGTACTGGAAATTCTAGGGCTGGTGCCTGTGCTAGAAGACCTCTGGTTTTAAGAGAAGAAAAGGTAGAGGAGAGACCAAATATATAATTTCTGAGAAATTGATCCTTTGATTCAAATGTGGGGACATGAGCAGTGGAATGTAAGTAAGGCAACCCATATAACATTTCATAAGGGGACAGGCCAACATCTTTCCAAAGGGTGGTTCTAATCCTTAATAAAGCAATAGGAAAGCATTCAGCCTATGGCAACCGAGTCTCTAGGACTAA
Organism: Pongo abelii; assembly: GCF_028885655.2. Classification (NCBI taxonomy): domain Eukaryota; kingdom Metazoa; phylum Chordata; class Mammalia; order Primates; family Hominidae; genus Pongo; species Pongo abelii. The sequence continues at coordinate 202,146,217 of NC_071985.2, forward strand.
TTTAGTTAGGTGGCTTTTAAGGGTTTCCTTTATCCTTTCCACTTTCTCTGAGGAGGATGGGTGCCAAGGAATGTGATATTCCCACTGTATGTCTAGTACTTGAGCCAACTTTTTAATGATATGTGCAGTAGAATGGGTTCCATTGTCTGAATCAATGTTTTCTATTAGTCCGAACCTGGGTGTAATATGTTCAATTATTGCTTTAACTACGTTACTAGCAGTTGCACTTGGAAAAGGGATAGCCTCTACCCAATGGGTGAAATGATCTACTATTACCAATAAATACTTTAGCTGACCAGTTGGGGGCATTTCAGTGTAATCAGCTTGGACATTTTGAAATGGTCTTAGTGCTGGATTTCTTCCTCCAAGTGGTAATTTTCTTAGGGCTTATTTGTCTTCTTACAAATTAGACAACTGTCTGTAGCTTGTTTTGCTAAAGCATAAATCTCAATATACCCATAAACCCTGAGAACTGCATCACACATAGCTTGGGGCCCCAGTGAGTTCTTTGATGTAGTTGAGATAAAACCTCCCTCAAAAGAGGCTTAGATAATATTTCTCTCTGGTCTGGGAGTATCTATTTCCCTTCTGAATTCCTATTTGAGCTCCTATTTTTACTAATTTTTCCTTCTCAGTATGACAGAAAATAGGAACTACAGTGGGAGAAGGAAGACAAGGAGTTAAGTGAAAGATGGGTGTCTCAGAGGAAACAGCAGCTTGCTTGGCTGTTTGATCCATAAGAGTATTTTCTCAACTTTCAAAATAAAAGTTGTGTTGGTGTCCTGGAACGTGGACAATGTCTATTTCCTCTGGTAATTGAAGATTATTCAGGACACAATTAATGTTTCATGAGCAAGATCTTGACCTTTACTATTAATAAGGCCCCGTTCTGCCCAAATTTTTCCAAATGTGTGAGACACCCCAAAAGCATACTTAGAGTCAGTATAGATGGTTCCTACCTGGTTCTATAAGTATTTTAGGGCCTGGCTAAGTGCAAATAGCTCACAGGCTTGGGGAGACCAACTATTGGGTTATCTTCCTGATTCTACTTCTTTGAGAGTTTCCCCATCGATTACTGCATACCCATCATGTCATTTTCCCTCAATTACTTGGGAGGAACCATCTATAAATAAAGCTGCCCTGTCTTAAAGGGGGTTTCTACTAAATCTGGGCTGACTTTCGTATAGTCAATTAAATCTAGACGTAGGTGTTCCCTTTTTAGCAGTGGGTTCCCTGTCAAGAAACCCACTGGGTTAAGTAAATTGTCTGTAGTTAAGGGTAAATCATCTTTTTCTAATAGGATAGCTTCATATTTTAAAATTCTGGAGTCAGTGAGCCATCTTCCTGCTTTTGGCTTAGGAGAGCTTGACTTGTTGAGGTGTACTCACTGTCAGATATCCTCCAAAAGTTAATTTCCTACTTTCTTCAACCAATATCACCATGGCCGCAACGGATTGAATACACTGAGGCCATCTGCAGGTGACTGGATCTAGAACTTTTGACAGGAAGGCCACTGGCTGTCGGCAGCCCCCATGTTCTTGGGTAAGCACCTCTAGAGCCACTCCATTATCTACGTTAACAAAAAGATGAAATGGTTTTTCTAGAGAGGGTAGGTCCAGGACAGGAGCAGTTAGTTATGAGTCTTTCCTTTTACTCCCCATTCTGATCAACCTCTTCAGAAGTCCATATGAAGGGATCAGGTTCTCCTTTAGTTAGCTTCTCATATGGAAGTTTACTTTTTAATGCATATGAGTCAATCCATAAATGGCAGTATCCAACTAACCCTAGAAATTTCCTGAGTTCTTGCTTGGTTTGAGGCAAGGGCAAAGACACAATTCCTTTGACCCATTTGGGTCCTATACTTCCTTTGTCTGCATTTATTAAATGGCCTAAGTATTTAACTTCAGGTTCTACATATTGAAGCTTTCCCCTTGAGACCCACACCCTTCAAACTGTAAGTGGTTAAGAACATGTGTAGAAAACCCAGCTACCTTCTCTATGTCTTCTCCAGATATAAGAATATCATCCACATATTGGAGCAAACGTAGCTGCTTTGGGACAACAACTTTTTCTAATACTTGCTCTAAGATTTGACCAAAAAGATTGAGTGAATCTGTAAATCCCTGGGGTAAAACTGTCCATCTATACTGTTGTTTCCATCTTGAATGGGGACCTTCCCATTCAAAAGTAAATATATCCTGGCTGTCTTCAGCCAAGGTATCTGCCCAGAACGCATCCTTTAAGTCTATTACTGTGAACCACTGATAACCGTGTGAAATTTTACTAAGAATGGTGTAAGGGTTGGGTACAACAGAATGAGTGGTCTGGACTATTTGATTGATGGCTGTGAGGTCCTGCACTAGTTGGTATGACCCATTTGATTTTTTGACTGGTAAAATTGGAGTGTTGTATGAGGACATACAAGGTTCAAGTAGTCCATCTTTAATAAGACTCTCAATTACAGGCTTTAACCCTATCCTTCTTCTAAAGGGATAGGGTATTGCTTTCTTCTCACTACCTCCCCTGGAGTCCTTAACCTGATATGTATTGGAGGAATTCATAGCTTTCCTTGGTTTCCTTCCCTTGACCAGACATCAAGATGAATGGACTTCTCATCTGCTGTGGTAAGCAAATTTAAGGAAGTTAGAAAACCTTTGGGCCAACTTGCAGACCTATACCTAGTTTTAACATTAAATCTCTCCCTAACAGATTGGTTCCTGCTTCAGGAATTAATAAAAGTTGAATACAAGTTGACTGATCTTGGTATTTTGCTTCTGTATTTTCTAAAACTTTCTCCTTAAATTCTTCTCCTTTTACCCCAGAAACTAGCAATTCCTCTGTAGAACAAGTTAAATCAGCTGGTGGAAAACAAACAGACAAGCGAGCAGCTCCTGAGTCAATTAAAAAGGTGATTAATCCATGTTTGGGTCTCACTTCTAAATGTATCAAGGGCTCCTGGTGGGACTCGAAATAGAAAAGACAGAGCCTCTGACCCCCCTATTCCTTTTCAAAGGTAGTCATGAGTGGAAGAGCTTCTTCTGCTTTTTCTAATTCCAGACATTACCTATTAAAATGGTCTGGTCTTCCACATTTATAACATCTGTCTTGTCCTTCCTCTCTCCCAAGCCCAGGGCCCCTTTGTCTTTCCTCCTTACCTTCACATCCACAGCCCTTACAGCACTTACTTTGACCTTTTCCCTTAATGTACTGACCTTGCCTTCTTTCTCTTTGCATTCCTGAGTTCCCTGACTTTCTTCTTTCACCTTCTCTAGAAAACTTTGCAGGTGTGGGTCTAAACTTAGCCCCTGGTATCATTTGTCCTGGTGAACTCTGCCAAAAGATTTTTGCTTTCTGTCTCTGCCTTTCTTCATCTCTACTTACATATACTTTTTGGGCTTCTCCCAAAAGCTCTTCTACTGACCGATTCTTCCAATTTTCCAGTTTTTGCAATTTTCTTGCAATATCTGGCCAACTGTTAATAATAAAATGCAACTTTAACAATCCTTGCCCAAGGGGGCTTTCTGGGTCTAAACCAGCATATTTTCTCATCTGTTCCCTCAGTCTGTCTAGAAACTTCATAGGCCCTTCATCTTTTTCTTGCTGTATATCAAAATCCTTAAAGAGGTTTTGAGGTCGGGACACTGATTCCCGAATTCCTCTATCATTTCCCTTAAATCTCTCATGTTATCCCTGTGGGCTGCAATACTGTTATCCCACTGCAGGTCTTGGCTGGAAATTTTGGTCTGCTGCCAGAACATTTTGGCCCAGAGGATGGTCACACTCCCAGACCACCACAGCAGCTCTGCGGATTATGTTCTGTCCTTCCCCTGAAAAGAGGATACCTAGGATGGATATTAATTCAGCCCAGGTATGTAACTGCGGGCCTAAAAACTGATCAATTTGATCTGTCACTCCATAAGGATCATCTAATAATGGCTTGAGTTCTTTTTTTTAGACTTCGGACTTCGAACCAGTTAAGGGAGCATTTACAAAGCAAATTGCCCCCCCCCCCTTTTGGTACCTCCCTTAAAAGAAAGAACTTTGAAGATGAATCCTTAGAAGTGGGGAGGGGGAAAGGAAGACTCTGAATATCCTTTCTACATTGTTCTATTTCCCGTTGAAGTCTTTTCTTTAAAGAAGGATATTCAGACTGACAACACTTGGGTCCCTGGGACAATAACTTCCATGAGTCCGGGTTGTATGGGGGAGGAATAACCTGAGTATGAGGATCCAGAGGAGAGTCTGGAACTGGGTTTGGGATGGGGTTTGGGGTGGTGGCAATTGCTTGAGGAGGGAGTGGTGGGTTTTTGAGAAATGAGGGAAGGTGGTCTAGAGGGTCCCACTTACTCATGGATGTCTTAGAAGTAGAAACTTTGTTCTCAGATGAGACAGCCTCTGAGTCCTTTTTACCTTCTAGTTCCTTTCCATCTATTCTTAGCAGGTAGAGAAGAATGGCCCCTGCCACCAGCACAGAGCATAGTCTATTTCTTCTTGTGAGAGAGGACTCTTGTCATTAACATACATTATTAGGAGTTGACAAACCCAGTCCTCATCCAACCCAAACTTTGGCCAGAAAACTGTGGGCTTGAGGATTGGCTCTTTAGTCCAAATAAAGCAGCAGTACTTCATCATTTGCTGCTTTCCCTTGAGTTTAGTCCTCTCATTGTCTTTCCAATACTTTAACATAAGCCCTAAAGGACTATTGGTGGGGGGGGGGATTTGACCATCTGCGTTCTTTCCCATCCCCGTTTTACTAGAAACATTCCCCATACTGAGTACCAGTTAGACTCAACCTCTTGACCCAGAAGTTTCTTGCTTATCCCATTTTCCAGAGGCTTGCTTAAAACAACATCACGTGTGGCCGGGTGCAGTGGCTCACACCTGTAATCCCAGCACTTTGGGAAGCCAAGGCGGGTGGACCACGAGGTCAGGAGATCAAGACCATCCTGGCTAACATGGTGAAACCCCTTCTCTACTAAAAATACAAAAAATTAGCCAGGCATGGTGGCCGGCACCTATAGTCCCAGCTACTCGGGAGGCTGAGGCAGGAGAATGGCATGAACCCAGGAGGCAGAGCTTGCAGTGAGTGGAGATCACACCACTGCACTCCAGCCTGGGAGACAGAACAAGACTCCATCTCAAAAAACAACAACAACAACAACAAAATACAATAACAACAAACAAACAACCTCATGTGCTTGAGGTTTTTCATCCTTCTTTTCCCAGGGAGGATTCTAACTATTCCCCCCCACCTTCTGGAGGTCTCTTTCACTCTTTTCCTTTTGTTTTGCCCTCTCTTGCCTCTAAGCCATATGAAATGATTACAGAATTTGCAGAGAGGACCCACTCACACCATACTCATGCATGCACACTCACACTCAACCTCCAGAATTTTGACCACCAAGGAAATACTTTGTCACCCCCTTGTGATGTTTCTTACCTTGGTCTCTGCACAGAATTACCTGGTCACCGCAGTGTTGCAAGCCCTTCTTTCCCCGTGTTGCTAAGAGCCTGGGTTTATTCCTTGCAAAGGGTGGGTTTTGATCTCCAGCCCTTAAGGCCACCACAACAAGGCAGTGGGGTATGCCTCCCTGAGGGGGTGACCAAAGACCCCTTCCCAAAGGAGAATGGGAATCCCAGAGGAGCCTCCAGAATTGTTAGAAGTAAATGCTTATTCCTCAGTGCCACAAGGAAAAACTAGCATTCAGACAAAAGGTTTTCTCAGCAAGGCAATTTTACTTTCTGCAGAAAGGGTGCTACTCGTCAGCAATCTTGCCATGAGAGCACATTGAACAAACAAAGCAGGAATATTTATCGCTTACACATTGGATCCTTACTGCTGTGTCCTATCTCCATTGGTTGGAGTCTAAGTCTAAGCTAAATCTGATTGGCTAACAGTCACAGTCTAAGCTAAATCTGATTGGCTAACAACTTAAAACTTTCCCAAATAGGTAAAGGCAGTGAAGAACAAAAGGAAAAGAGGAAGTTGCTTGCAAAAGGACTTAGAGAAGTAATAACATTTCCAAATAAGAAAGGGGCATAGGCTGTGAACTGGGACATGCCAATATCTTGGTTAAAGTACAAGGACATAGGATGTACTTATTCCCTTATATGTAACATCTACATAGGAGAGGGCTTAATAAAGAGTTACTAGCAAAAAGCAAGAAGGCTTTTGAAGGAAGTTAGTCTTTAAAAGAAACTATTATTTCTAATATTTATTATTTATTCTTTAACAAGAAGGGAAACTTTGAAGAGGAACTTTTTAGTTTCCACATTTGCTCAAAGTTAGCAGTGTAACATGTATTATCCTAACTTCTAATCTTGTGGCCTTAGGCAGTCTAGTCCACAGACATGAAGGAAGTTTGCTTTGGAGAAAAATGGTTATCATCTCTGACATTTAAAAAAGGAGAATTTATATAAAAAGAATCTTGTATGGTAAATTCTTGTCCTAAAATAAATTAACTGGTTGTTTAAAGAAAGGGATGTTTACAACAAGTCAGAAAGTTGAGGCATGTTGAAGATTATCTGTGAAAGTTGTGAAAAATGTTATAAAGGGGAATTTATGCAAGAAATGTTGTATAATTTAAAAGTAATTAGGCCTCCTGAATGTAAAACTATTGAAGAAACAGTTTATGTGCAAGGTGGGTAAGGAAAGTAAAATATACTTTTGGTAAAAGGAGTATAAGAAAGCATAATAATGTGGATTTTTACCTACACCAAAAAATTAAAAAATGTGTTTTGAAGGTTTAAGCAAGTTTTGAAATGTTAATTGTAAAGGAAATTCTGTGTGTAAACATATTGGCTAAAGTTAAGGGGGTATCATCCAGTTTTTCTGTTAACTGGACATTAAAATAAAAGCACAACAGGTTTTTCTTAAAGCACTAATCTGCTCTTTAATAAAAATTATAAAGGGTTAAAAAGAGTATAAAAATTTTACCTTATGGTCAGACATTAAAACTGGATAAATAATGTCTATAAGATTTTATTAAAATTGAGTTTAACATTAATAGCACACTAATATAAAGGTAAAATTTAGCTTATCTAGTATAAAATCATACAGGAAGCATTGTCAAATATAAAATGGTGTTTGGCTTTCTTTGGTTTAAAAACAAATAAAAATGGTGCTAAAGAAAATTCAGAAGGAAAATGGATATTGCTAGACCAGAGAGAAATATTATCCAAACCCCTTATGAGGGAAATCTTGTCCCAACTACATCAAGAGACCCATTGGGGGCCCCAAGCCATGTGTAACACAGTCCTTGGAGTTTATAAGTGCATAGAAATGTATACCCTGGCCAAACAGGTTACAGACAATTGCTTGGTAAAAGATTACCCCTTGGGGGAAGGAGTCCAGGCTTAAGCCCATTCCAAAGTCAAATTGATTACACAGAGATGCCTCCAGTTGGTCGTCTAAAGTATTTATTAGTAATAGTAGATCACCTTACTCACTGGGTAGAAGCTATTCCCTTTTCAAGTACAAATACTAATAATATAATCAAGGCATTAGTTAAAAATATCATACCCAGGTTTAGATTAATAGAAAACAGTGGTTCAGATAATAGGACTCATTTCACAGCACATGTCACTAAGAAATTAGCCTGGATACTGGATATAACATGGGGATATCATACTCCCTGGCACCCACCTTCATCAGGGAAAGTAGGAAGTTATATTACCCTGTTAAGAGTCCGAACTGCTCCCCAAAAAGACAGGCCTATCTCCTCATGAGATGCTCTATGGATTGCCTTATCTACATTCTACTACTGATCTCTCTATATTTAAAACAAAAGAACAATTTCTCAGAAATTATATACTTGGTTTATCTTCTACTTTCCCTTGCCTCAGAACTAAAGGTCTTTTAGCACAGGTGCCACCCCTAGAGTTTCCAGCACACCAACATCAGCCTGGGGACCATGTCCCTGTCAAAAGTTGGAGAAAAGGAAAAATTCGAACCAGCCTGGGAAGGATCTTACCTAGTGCTCCTAACTATTGAAACTGCAGTCCAGACAGCAGAAAAAGGGTGGACCCCTCACACTCGAGTCAAGAAAGCGCCGCCCCCTCCAGGGTCATGGACCATAGTCCCAGAGGAAAACCCTACTAAACTAAAGCTAAGAAAAATTTAACTCTCTTTCATCTATTCTATTACTTCTTTCCTCGTTCTACTGCTGACCACCTAGTTATTAATGTAACCAAGTCAATATTGCCTCAAAATATTACATTTGATGCTTGCTTTGTTATACGCTGTGGAGACTTATCAAGTCAGAAGCAACTCTCCACTTCAGAAAAGTATCTTTATCCTCCCTAGCTCTCCTCAGACTGGAAATATGTTAACTGGGATAGGTTAGTTTGAGAAGAGTTTGACGAAGATTCCAGTATAAACTGGGAATCTTGTCCTTCTAGAACAGAGCTTCTCTGCTGAAGTTGGTCCAGTGCTCTATAAAATACTAAAGAGCAAGGATGGACTGCTCCAACTAGTACTTGCAGTTTCTTAAAACCATATGTTCATTTTACTAAAGGAGTTACCCCTCCACATTGTCAGCTGAACCAATGGAATCCAGTACAGATGACCATCGCTGCTCCCCAGAGTTCTTCCCCTTCATTAAGCCGTTTCTATGGTATAGGGGCAGAAGTCTCAGGGAATAACCCCCATAGGATCCTTTGAAATGCGCTTCATTGCCTCCTCACCTCCTGCACCCCCTTCTCCCTCTCTTAAGTTCTCTGCTAACCAAACCTTCTCTTGTTATATACCCAATGATAAAACCAAAGTAGTTGTAGAGGTTAAAGATTTAAAACAAACTATAGCAATTGACACAGGGTATCAGGACATAAATGCTTGGCTTGAATGGATTAAATATTCTGTTCTCATGCTGAACAAAAGCGACGTTAGACTTGTGCGACAGGCAGGCCAGAGACCCAGATTGTCCCCTTTCCACTTGGGTGGTCCTCTCACTGACCGGGCATGAGCTGTATGGTAGCTCTCTTCCAAAACCCCACAGCCTGGGGTGATGAGTGATGCAAGACTCTTTCACTGCTATTCCCTGAGGTTAAGAGCCCTGCAGGTCAGCCCCTGAGGGCCATCTGGCCTCCAGCCCCTGGTGTTTACTTCACCTCCTGCCTTTCATGGCAGAGGAAAAAGTTAGCATTCATTGGAGACTTAACAGGGTGCAGTGAAACCAAACCTTTTCAAGAGCTTACCCATCAGTCTGCCCTTGTTCATCCCCGAGCAGATGCGTAGTGGTATTGCAGGGGACTATTGCTGGGTACTCTGCCAAGTAATTAGAACAGCACTCATGCTCTAGTCCAATTGGCCATCCTTTTCACCCTAGCATTCTGTCAACACGATTGAAAAAAAAAAGAAAATCATAAAAGGAGTGCCTCACATGCGTCCTTTGACCCCCATGTTTACATAAATGCTATTGGAGTTCCACCAGGAGTACCAGATAAATTTAAAGCCTGAAATCAAATAGCTGCAGGATGTAAGCCAATATTTTGGTGGGTAACAATTAATAAAAACGTAGATTGGATAAATTACATTTATTACAACCAACAGCAGTTTATTATAAACTACACTAGAGATGCTATTAAAGAAATAGCTGAGCAATTAGGGGCTACTAGCCAAATGGCTTGGGAAAATAGAATAGCCTTAGACACAATGTTAGCAGAAAAAGGAGAAGTGTGCATCATGATTAAAACTCAATGTTGTACCTTCATCCCAAACAATATCACTCCTGATGGAAGTATAACAAAGGCATTGCAAAGTCTAATTGCTCTATCTAATGAGTTAGCCAAAAACTCAGGAGTAAATGACCCCTTCACAGGGTGGCTAGAAAAATGATTTGGTAAATGGAAAGGAATTATAGCCTCAATTCTTACTTCTCTTGCAGCTGTAGTAGTATAGTCATTCTTTTCGGGTGTTGTGTCATACCATGCATCCGTAGGCTGGTGCAGAGGCTCATAAAGGCAGCACTTACTAAAAGCTCCCTTAATTCTCCTCCACCTTATTCAGAGAAGCTTTTTCTTTTAGAGAATCAAGCAGAACAACTAAGCCAAGACATGTTAAAGAAGTTTGAAGAGAAATAACTGTAAAATTTCAAGATGGGGGATTGTTAAAGATAGTGAACTCCAAGTTTCTTTTCAAAGAATCAGTATGTTAGTATGTTCAGCTCATTTATTCTTTATTCTCCATTTTAAAGTCTAGCTTCCTGGTTCTCTTGCCCCCCCTTGCCTCTAGTTTCAGTAAAAAACTTTCCTGCCAGTTCTAATCAGCAGTTCACATCTGTTCCCCTGGTCACCTGCTTTGACCTGAGTCACCCCGGCCACCTGCTCCATCCTGAGTCACCCCTGTTACCTGCTCTGACCTGAATCATCCTGAGTCACCTGTTCTGTAACCGCCCTTCCTGCCAAACTACTCACACTGCCACTCTGGCTCATACCCCTGCTCTCTTTAAAATAGCCCATTGGAATTAGCTTAGACTGTGCAGTCCAATCCTAGCTAATAGGAGAATGACACAACAGCAGGGGTTACCTGCATCAAGAATAAGAACCACTTCCCTTCTCTTGTTTAGGCATGCTTTCACCATTACTCCATCTGTGAGTCACACCCTTCTGTAGAAGTAAAAATTGCCTTGCTGAGAAAATTAATGTTCAAGTGCTATTTCTTTGTGGCATCGAGGAACAAGCATTTGTTTCTAACACCCTGAACAGACCAAAAACAAGCAACAGGATTTAAATGGTAATAAAAAGTTACCTAAAAAAAAGTCCAGGATCAGACAGATTCACAGATGAATTCTACCAGACTTTCAAAGAAGAATTGGTACCAATCCTATTGACACTGTTCCACAAGATAAAGAAAGAGGGAATCCTACCTAAATCATTCTATGAAGCCAGTATTACCCTAATACTAAAACCAGGGAAGGACATAACCAAAAAAGAAAACTACAGACCAATATCCCTGATGAACATAGATGCATAAATCCTTAATGAAATACTAGCTAACCAAATCCAACAACATATCAAAAAGATAATCCACCATGATCAAGTGGGTTTCATATCAGGGATGCAGGGATGGTTTAAAATACGCAAGTCAATAAATGTAATACACCACATAAACAGAATTTAAAACAAAACTCACATGATCATCTCAATAGATGCAGAAAAAGCATTTGACAAAATTCAGTCTCCCTTTATGATTAAAACCCTCAGCAAAATCAGCATATAAGAGACATACCTCAATGTAATAAAAGCCATCTATGACAAACCCACAGCCAACATAATACTGAATGGGGAAAAGTTTAAAGCATTCCTTCTGAGAACTGGAACAAGACAAAGATGCCCACTCTCACCGCTGTTCTATTTAACATAGTACTGGAAGTGCTAACCAGATCAATCAGACAAGAGAAAGAAACAAAGGGCATCCAAATTGGTAAAGAGGAAGTCAAACTGTCCCTGTTTCCTGATGATATGATTATATACCTAGAAAACCCTAAAGACTCCTCCAAAAAGCTCCTAGATAAATGAATTCAGCAAAGTTTCGGGTTACAAAATCAATGTACACAAATCAGTAGCTCTCCTATACACCAACAGCAACTAAGCTGAGAATCAAATCAATAACTCAACCCCTTTTACAACAGCTGAAAAAAAACTCAGGAATATACCTAACCAAGGAGGTGAAAGGCCTCTATAAGGAAAATTACAAAACACTACTGGAAGAAATCATAGATGACACAAACAAATGGAAACACATCCCATGTTCATGGATGGGTAGAATCAATATTGTGAAAATGACCACACTGCCAAAAACAATATACAAACTCAATGCAATTTCCATCAAAATACCACCATCATTCTTCACAGAACTAGAAAAAATAATTTTAAAATTCATATGGAACCAAAATTCATTTATAGCCAAAGCAAGACTAAGCAAAAAGAACAAATCTGGAGGCATCACATTACCTGATTTTAAACTATTCTATAAGGCCATAGTCACTAAAACAGCATGGTACTCGTATAAAAATAGGCACTTAGACAATAGAACAGAATAGAGAACCCAGAAATAAACCCAAATACTTACAGCCAACTGATCTTCAACAAAGCAAACAAAAGCAAAAAGTGAGGAAAGGACCCTCTCTTCAACAAATGATGCTGGGATAATTGGCAAGCCACATGTAGGAGAATGAAACTGGATCCTTGTCTCTCACCTTGTACAAAAATCAACTCAAGATGGATCAAGGAGTTAAATCTAAAATATGAAATTATGAAAATTTTAGAACATCAGAAAAATCTTTGTAGATATTGGCTTAGGCAAGGATTTAATGACCAAGAACCCAAAAGCAAATGCTATAAAAACAATGATAAATAGGTTGGACTTAATTAAACTAAAGAGCTTTAGAACAGCAAGAGGAACAATCAACAGAGTAAACAGACAACCCACAGAGTGAGAGAAAATCTTTACAATCTGTACATCTGACAAAGGACTGATACCCAGAATCCACAACAAACTCAAACAAATTAGCAAGAAAAAAACCAAACAATCCCATCAAAAAGTGGGCTAAGGACATGAATAGACAATTCTCAAAAGAAGATATACAAATGGCCAACAAACACATGAAAAAATGCTCAACAACACTAATGATCAGGGAAATGCAAATCAAAACCGCAATGCAATACCACCTTACTTCTGCAAGAATGGCCATAATAAAAAAATAACAGATGTTGGTGTGGTTGCAGTGAAAAGTAAACACTTCTACGTTGCTGATGGTAATGGAAACTAGTACAACCTCTATAGAAAACAGTGTGGAGATTTCTTAAAGAACTAAAAGTAGAACTACCATTTGATCCAGCAATCCCACAACTGGGTATCTACCCAGAGGAAAAGAAATCATTCTATGAAACAGATAACTTGCACACGCATGTTTAAAGCAGCACAGTTGCAAAAATGTGGAACCTACCCAAATGCCCACCAACCAATGAGTGGATAAAGAAACTGTGGTATATATATATGATGGAATACTACTCAGCCATATAGGAATGAATTAATGGCATTCACAGCAACCTGGATGGGATTGGAGACTATTATTCTAAGTGAAGTAACTCAGGAATGGAAAACCAAACATCGTGTGTTCTCACTCATAAGTGGGAGCTAAGCTATGAGGATGCAAAGGCAGAAAAATGACACAAGGACTTTGGGGACTCAGTGGGAAAGTGTAGGAAGTGCGTGAGGGATAAAAGACTACAAATTAAATTCAGTGTATACTGGGTGACACTGTCAAACAGCTTAATCAAGTCTCATCTGATGCCAGACCTACCTCTGACCTTCTTAGTCATATGAATTAATAAATTTTCTTTATTTTTTAAAGCAGTTTGAATTGGGCTTTGTGTTGGCTATACTTCAAAGCATCCTAAATGATACACGAGGTCATGAGCCAAAACACATGTTTAATCAATCCATACAACAAACATTTAATCAGCACCTACACTACACCAAGTCATTAGACAGACTCAAAGGTTAATAGAGGCCAGATGCAGTAGCTCATGCCTGTAATCCCAGCACTTTGGGAGGCCAAAGTGGGTAGATCACTTGAGGTCAAGAGTTACAGACCAGCCTGGCCAACATGGTGAAACTCTGTCTCTACTAAAAATGCAAAAATTAGCCAGGCGGGGTGGTGCACACCTGTAGTCCCAGCTACTTAGGAGGCTGAGGCAGGAGAATTGCTTGAACCTGGGAAGTGGAGGTTGCAGTGAGCCAAGATGCCAAGATCGTGCCACTGCACTCCAGCCTGGGTGACACAGAGAGACTCTGTCTTAAAAAAAAAAAAAAAAAAAAGAAGGTTAATAGAACTCTGCCCTCCTGGAACCCACTCCATCCAGTAAGAAAGACAGAAAAGAACATAATATCACCATACTTTGTGTGGTGTGATGTGATGTGATGGATACATTGGGTCAGCACCTTCTTCCAGCATGCTATGCCAGGATCCCTGGCAGCCAGGACTCTGGCAATTAAGACTCAGCCAATCAGATTCACTGACACAAGATGCAGAAAACGGAAGGAAGGTGAAGGCCATCTTCCTGTTACTTTTGCCATTTCTGCTAACAACACAGTTGTGGAGACATCTGGTTTTTCTGTCGTACAGTTGGTAAAGATGTGTTTTTCCTAGCTTAGTGGACATCAAGAATAAGACATGAACACGCATTTATTCTGCTGCCAAGGACTGTGGCAGGCGTGGTGTGACGGTGTGGCACATCAGTAGCAGCCTCCTGATAATGGCGGCTACCTAGTGGTAGCTGTGATGCATTCTGGAGCCGGTGGCTTTCTGATTACAGCGGTTTTCTTGATGGCCTAGTCCTGGGAGTTGTTCATGCAACTTCAACTCAAAGTCTGTTTCTTCAGCCTTTGGTGAAGTCTTTATTATTTAAACCAGTTTGAATTGAGCTTTCTGTTGGCTATACTTCAAAGCATCCTAAATGATACACAAAGCCATGAGCCAAAACACATGTTTAATCATTTAACACCCTAATAAACTCCTTTCTACCTAAACCAGCTAATGTGGATCATGTTGTATGACACCACCATTTAACCTTCCAAAGCCACACCATTGGATAAACTGTTGACACTCCCTTTCACCAGCTTACCTCCACTCATTTCCAATCCATCACCAACCCCTGTTGATTTCACCTCCATCCTCTTCCTCCACCACCACTACCCTCATCCAGGCCACCACCATCTCCTCTTGGATTGCCAGTATTCTCCTACACATTCCCCTGGATCCACTCCACCACCAATCCATCGTCCACAATGCATCCAGAGTGAGCATTTCTGAAAGAAAATCTGAGGCTTGTTGAAAACCCTCCAATAACCAAAACAGAGAGCCCGGACACAGTAATGCATATACAACCACCTGATTGATGACAGTTCTCCTGTGGGAGGGAAGGGATTGTCTTTTCCATAAGTAGTGCTGGGCCGATATGGAAAAATATGAACTTTGATTTCTACTTCACACTATAACAAGAAGTAATGAGATAGATCATAATCATATCCCTAAACGTAAAAAGCAAAACAATAAAGATTCCAGAAGAAAAAATAAAATAATATCTGACCTTGGAGGGAAGCAAAATTTTCTTAATAAGGGCAAAATAAGTATCATAAAAGAAAAGATTTAGGCCAGGTGCGGTGGCTCACGCCTGTAATCCCAATGCTTTGGAAGGCCAAGGCGGGAAGATCACCTGCGGTCAGGAGTTCAAGATCAGCCTGGCCAACATGGTGAAACCCCGACTCTAGTACAAATATAAAATTTAGGTGGGCGTGGTGGCATATGCCTGTAATCTCAGCTACTCGGGAGGCTGAGGCAAGAGAATTGCTTGAACCTGGGAGGCGGAGGTTTCAGTGAGCCGAGATCGCGCCATTGCACTCCAGCCTGGGCAACAAGAGCGAAACTCCATCTCAAAAAAAATAATAATAATAATAAATAATTTTAAAAACTAAAGAAAATATTTAAAAATTAGACTTCTTTGAAATTAAGAATCACTGTTCATCAGAAGACAACATAAAGAGGGTGAAAAGATAAGACAGAGACTATGAGAAGATATTTGCAAAATATATATCCACCAAGGATTCACTTCCCACATAACTGCTACAAATCAGCAGGGAAAAAACCTCCCAATTTAAAAATGGGCTAAAGAGTTAAATAGGCACTTTACACACAACAAAAAAGGATATTCAGTCCAATAAGCACATGAAACAGTGTCCAACGCCGGTGGTCATGAAGGAGATGCAAATTAAAATCACAAGATACTTCCATACCCCTGCTTTGGACCTCAGCTCACCCCTTCCGGAGTGCGTGACATTGGCAGTCTTTCTATCATGGCCCTTGACACATTTACAGTGTACACATGTTTGTGTGGCTACTGGATTTACGTCCATCTCCTCCACCAGATCTCAGCCCCCAAATGGCAAGCGTGACAGCTGCTGCTGATCCTTGTGTAAACAAGGCCTGCTATGGAATAGGTGTGTGACACACAGCTAGTGGATGAATGAATGAAGGAAGGAATGAAGAAATGAAAAAGGCACCATCATTGCCATTTTACAGGTCGGGAAACTGAGTCTCCTTTGTTTGAGAAATTTGTCCAAAGTCCCATTACTCGCCTGTGGTTACTAATGCACTTCAGGGTTCAGATCCTACTAGGGAGCAGATGAGTTGTCCTGCCTTGGTTATTGAAAGTTCTAAAGACTCTCAGTGGGGGAGGCATCTTATTCAGACGTTCCTAGGTGATCTGAACAGAAAAGCCTTATAAGTACAGTAAGATGAGGGTGTGGCTCAGGCTGATCTGTCCTAGGCACAAGCCAAGTTAAGATTTTGTTGTTTGGTCCAATTCAGGAAGAGACCTGCCTAGTGGACATTCTGGTTTTCTGCTCAGGGGAGAGTTAGGATGAAGGAGGTCACAGTGTCCTCCTTTGCACCTCTCTGAGCAGCCAGTGGCATGGTGTAGCCTGATTTCCATGTGAGACATCCACACATTCAAAAACACAATTTTAGATACCACTCCTAGGTATATACCCAAGAGACATGAAAACAGCTGTTCAAATAAAAACCTGTGCATGCATGTGTACAGCAGCATTTTTCATAACAGTTAAAAAGTGAAACAACCCAATAATTTATCAAAGGATGATGAATGAACAAACAAAATGTGGATATTCACACAATGAAATATTATGCAGCCATAGAAAGGAATGAAGTAGGCTGGGCGCAGTGGCTTATGCCTGTAATCCTAGCACTTTGGGAGGCTGAGGCAGGCGGATCGTGAGGTCAGAGATCGGGGCCATCCTGGCTAACAAGGTGAAACCCCGTCTCTACTGAAAATACAAAAAAAAAAAAAAAAAAAAAAAAAATTAGCCGGGTGTGGCGGCAGGTGCCTGTAGTCCCAGCTACTCGGGAGGCTGAGGTGGGAGAATGGTGTGAACCTGGGAGGCAGAGCTTGCAGTGAGCCGAGATCACACCACTGCTCTCCAGCCTGGGCAACAGAGCAAGACTCTGTCTCAAAAAAAAAAAATTAAAAAAAAAAAAAGAAAGGAATGAAGTAGTGCAATATGGATGAACCTTAAAAACATTATGCTAAGTGAAAGAAGTCAGACACAAAAAAGGTCACAGAGTGTATGATTCCATTCATATACAATATCCAGAATAGACAAACCCACAGAAACAGGAAGCAGATTAGTAGTTGCAAAGGCTGAGGGGAGGGGGAACGGGGAGTGATTGCTTCATGGATATGAGGTTTCCTTCTGGGGTGAGGAGAATGTTTTGGAACTGGATAGAGGCGATGGCTGCTTAACATTGTGAATGTACTCAATACCACTGAATTGTATCTTTAAAATGGTAAATTTTGTATGTGAGGGGAACCCTGGCTCTAACTCAGAACCCCCTGCAGCATGGAGCAAAGGCACAGAAAAGTGGGGTGAATGGATATTGAATGTCAGCCCGTTGAATGCATTGCTGTGTGCAAGTATGCTCATGTCCGTGTGTGTACACATGCTATGTGCACGTGTGTGCATATGTGTATGCATGCATGTGTGTGTGAATCTGTGTGTGTATGTGTGTGTGTGTGTGTGTGTGGTGGGAGGGCACTTGGGCCAGTAATAGGCCATTGAGACCAGAGGGAAAGAGGCATTCTCAAAGAGACCACCACAGACTCTTCTTCTGTGAGGACCTGGACCAGAGCTCCTAAGAGCCATTGGGCCAAGACAGGAAACAGACGTTAGCTGTCAAATTGCCTAAAACTACCCCTTATTTTACTAATGAGAAAAGCCAGGCCAGAAGAGTTCTACCCCTTGCCCAGGGCCACACTGCAAGTCAGTGGCACTGACTTAAACCCCAGCCAGGTCTCCAGGATTAGGGTCCATGTTTTCCACTTGAGGTGTGACTAGGGTCCTAGGTTTTACCCGGCTTGGGGGGGGGGGGTCCTCCCACTTTGGGCACCCAGCCCTGAAGACACCCAACAGTGCCAGGCCTCCACCACCCTCTGGCTGCTCAGCAGATCCTGGATCCTGGTGGTTCGGGGGCATGTTCCAATGTACTTCAACAACAGCAACATTTACAGATGTCTGCTCTCTGCCAGTCCCCAGGGAGTGGAAGGTGACAGAATGCAGCAGTTATGATTCCTCCCCCCATTTGAGCAATCTCTAGGCTTGTGGGGGCATTAGGTAAACAATCTCATCAGAGTCAAGAGGCCAACAAGGAGGCAAAGGCCCCTGAGAGGGCATCTCGACTGCTATCAAAGAGGAAACTGAGTCTCAGAAGACCCCTGACCTGGCTGAGGCCACCCAACCCAGATGCAGCTGAGCCTAGAATTTGAACCTGATAACCTACAGGTCACATTTGGCAGGCTTCCAAATCCAGGGGAAGGTCTTGTGATTCATGGCAATACCCTGTCCCTGAATAAAGAATCTTATCACAAGTCCCTCAAATCTTACGTGACTTCCTCCAACTGTTGACATGCTGATTAATATGTAACCTACTGACATGGAAAAGGACACTGATTTGTGTCTGAATCACGAAGTTTACTGCCTTACATATAGAGCATTTTCATCCGTGTGATATGACCTGTGGTCAATCATTGTAACCTCTGTATCGTGCCCTCCAATGAGAAAGGGCAAATCTGAAATGAGGAACCCCCTGCCCCTTTTCCTAAACTTTCCTATAAAAGCAATCCTGCTTGTTACAGACTTGGGAAGATGCCTAATTGTGTTGGTGTGTCTTCCAGGTCAATCTTCACATTTGGTTTCTGACAAACTTTTACCAAATTACTTCTGCCTCAACAGCCTTAATTTCGGTCAACAAACCCAATATATTTGAGTCCAAACCCATGCTTTTAGAATATAGAAGGTAGCAGAGCAGAGAGTGTGGACTTAGGTGTCACCTAGACTTGTGTCCAAATCCTAGGCTCAGCACCTTATTGGCTGTGTGCCTTGGGTGACACTTCTCCTTGCCTTAGTTTTCTCATACATGAAATAGAACCATGAATATGTCTACTTCAGCGGGTGGGTGGGAGAGTTAGTTGAGATAACACATGGAAGTGGTTGAGCCACTGTCTGGCACATAGCAAGTGCTCAGTAAGTATGAACCATTTACCTTATGCCCTCAACCCGCCAGCCCCAGACTTTTCAGACAGTAAGAGAGGGTAGAGGCCAGGTGGCTCCTCTGGGATCTTCCAAGGGGCACAAGTCCCTCTTCCAGGCTGACCTTATGTACAGGAAAGACTTTAAGCTTGCCAAAAAGAGGTCTGGCCTTTGTCCTTGGTAAGTAATCTCTGTTTGTCTGGGGATCTTGGGCTAGCCAGATAGCAACAGTTTGATGTAGAGTGGGAAGACCAACCACATGATTTAGGGTAGGAGCTCTGGGTCACACTATCTCAGTTGACCTGGAGACTGAAATCAACCACATGGGCAATCAATCAATGATGCCTGCGTAATGGAGGCCCAATAAAAACTCTGAACTCCAGAGCTCAGGAGAGCCTCCATGGTTGACAATACTCCATGCACATCATCATACATGGATGCTGGGAAGTAATGCATCCTGGCTTCAGGGAGAGAGGACAGTGGGAACTCTGCATCTGATACTTCCCTAGACTCTGTTCTATGCACGTCTTGCCATAACTGATCTTAATCTTTATCCTTTCCCTGTAATAAACCATAACTCTGAGCCCAATAACTTTCAGTGGATTCTGTGAGTCCTTCTAGTGAATAATAAAATTTAAGGATGGTTTGGAAATTCCTGGACTTGCAATTGGTGTCAGAAGTGAGGGTGGGCCTGGCCAACATGGTGAAACCCCGTCTCTATTAAAGATACTAAAAATTAGCCTAATATTAGCTGGGTGTGGTGGTGGGCACCTGTAATCCCAGCTACTCGGGAGGCTGAGGCAGGAGAATCACTTGGAAACAGAAGGTGGAGGTTGCAGTGAGCCCAGATCGCACCACTGCACTCCAGCCTGGGCAACAGGGCAAGACTCCGTCTCAAAAAAAAAGAAGTGAGGGTGGTTGGCTGGGCATGGTGGCTTATGCCCATAATCCTAGCATTTTGGAAGGCCAAGGTGGGTGGATTGCTTGAGCCCAGGAGTCGGGGATCAGCCTGGGCAACATGGCAGATCCCATCTGGGCAACATCTCTAGCTAAAAAAAAAGGAGGAGAAGAAGAAGTGAGGGTGATCTTGTGGACTGTGTTCCCTCTCAGCTATAGTTGGCCAAACGCTCACACCCTGGCATGTTAAACAAATAAGAAAGTGACTGGGTTGTCCAGAACAGCTCATGGTCAAAGAAAATGTATCCAAACCCTGCACGGAGTGCTTTAAGTGCAGGGTGTCTCTATGTCTCTCCAGCAAGTCTGTGGGGTAGGAGCTCATCATCCCTTTTTACAGACAAGGAAGCTGGGGCTCAAAGAGGTGAGGTAAGGGGAGGAGCCGGATGTGAGCCCGGGCCTGCCTGACTCCACACTCAGGATCTGACCACCATATGGTACTGCCCTCTCCCAAGGGCCCTTCTACACTCACAAGCTAAGATGTCACTAGTCTGGGACCTCTTGAGAAGTCAGATGGAGAAAGGCTGAGCCTTTTCAGAGCAGGGTGGTATCAGGCCTCTTTGGTGACCCCATGACAACATCTTCATCACTCTCAACAGCCCTGATCACAGTACTTGGCCCTGCATCAGGGCGTGCAAACACAAATGTCTTCACGGGCCAGACAGGTCCCTTAAAGGATGAAACACCAGGTGAACACTGAGGAGGAGCAGTGGGAAGTGGGGCGGATGGAGAAGGTGCTCCGTGGCCAGGTATCACAGTCTGTGTTGAGTTCTTGTTCGATTTTTTTTTTTTCAGAAGCAGAGTCTGTTGTCCAGGCTGGAGTGCAGTGGCACAATCATAGCTCACTGCGGCCTTGAACTCCTGGGCTCAAGCGACCCTCCCACCTCAGCCTTTCGAGTAGCTGGGACTACAGGCACACGCCACCATGCCCAGCTAATTTTGGCATTTTTTGGTAGAGGTGGGGTTTTGCTATGTTGCCCAGGCTGGTCTCAAGCCCCTGGCCTCAAACAATCCTCCCATCTTGGCCTCCACAAGTGTGGGGATTACAGGCGTGAGCCACCGCACCCTGCCTGTTCTTGTTTTTTTATACACAGTGAGGGCCAAACCAGACATGCCTTTGGGGCCCAGCCTGTGACCTCTGAACCACATAACCCTGCCCTTCTCCCTTCTGCAGCTTCACCCCAAACCGCAGAGCTCCAGCCCCTACCCTTCGCACAGCCGCTGTCCTCTCCCTGCAGAGCCTCTACAGGTGCTGTTCCCTGCCTGCACTCTCCCCAGCCTCTGTGCCCCTCTGGGTTCTCACCATTTCTGCAAGTCTCAGCTTCACAGTCATTTCTCAGAATTGTCCTCTGACCCTGCACACCTCAGTAAATAGAGCTCAGGCCTCTTGACCCAGCCCAGGGCTCCTCCTCTCCCACCTCCTTTATAAACTCACCACTCCTGCCCCCAGGCCTTCCCATGGCTGCTGCAGAATCAACTAATGTTCATTCAGATGGTCAGCCAATCAAGGAAGCTGGCGCTTGCTGAATAACTTCTCTTTATCAGGCTCTGTTCTAGGCACTGGGAAACTATAAACAACAAAGATAGATTCTCATCCTCATTGACCACATGAGGAGTCAGAGAATATAAATAGATACATGATTACAGCCAGTAACAAAGGCCATGCAGACCTGGGCAACATAGTGAAACCTCATCTGTACTAAAAATAAAAATAAAAAAATTAGCTGGGCATGGTGGTGTGTGCCTGTAGTCCTAGCTACTCAGGAGACCAAGGCAAGAGGATCGCTTGAGCCTGGGAGGTTGAGGCTGCAATGAGCTATGATACCACCACTGCACTCCAGCCTGGGTGACAGGAGGATTCTATCTCAAAACAAGAAGGAAAAAAGGCTATG
Source organism: Pongo abelii (assembly GCF_028885655.2). Taxonomy (NCBI): domain Eukaryota; kingdom Metazoa; phylum Chordata; class Mammalia; order Primates; family Hominidae; genus Pongo; species Pongo abelii. The sequence continues at coordinate 202,168,168 of NC_071985.2, forward strand.
CAGAGAATATGGAATGGGCTAATTAGACTAGGGGTCAGGGTCTCCATCTCTGTCTTCTGTTTCGAATTACTTTCTCTGTACACTAGCAGGCTTGCTATAGGGATTAAAGCTCCTTGCTCCAAGTGGGGGCACACGGAACTGTTCCATAAACAATGGCTCCTGTTATCATTTTCCCCCCACATCCTGCCATCTGTCATTCACAGCCACCTCCAGAGGGGCAAAAGGCAGGTGTCCCTGGAGGGAAAGGAAAGACTAAGGTGACCTCATCAGTCAGCCTAGCCTTCTCTCTTAGTACCTAAGGACTGATAGCCGGGGAAAGGAAGGGACTATATCTTCTTTGGCCCCCACTCTCCCCAGCATGGTGCTAGGCCCTTTACAGATGTGCTCTCACTGACACAGGCAGCATGCCATGGGGTGGATGCTACTACAATCTCCATTCTGCAGATGGAGAAACTGAGGCCCAGAGAGTCCCTAGAAGCTGGGGGGCAAAGCTGAGAGATGAGAACGTAGAGGATCTTGGCTCTGAAGCCCATGTTCTTCCTGGAGCCCAGCAAGCTCCTAGAATCACCACAGCCGCAGATGGTAGCAATAACAAAACAGAACTACAAAACACTGAAGGCAGCATAGGTGCCCATCAATTGAGGATTAGTTACATAAATGATGGAATATTCATTCCATAGAATCCTATGCTGCTGCTTGAAAAAAGTCAAGTAGATAAATGCTTTTCATACTCCTGTACTGTTTAAATGGGGCTTTATTTAAAAACCATAAACTTGCAGCCAGGTGCGGTGGTTCACACCTGTAATCCCAACGCTTTGGGAGGCCGAGGTGGGCAGATCACTTGAGGTCAGGAGTTTGAGACCAGCCTGGCCAACATGGCAAAACCCTGTCTCTACTAAAAATACAAAAAGTAGCCGGGCATTGTGGCCCATGCCTGTAATCCCAGCTACTCGGGAGGCTGAGGCATAAGAATCACTTGCACCTGGGATGCAGAGGATGCAGTGAGCCAAGATCGCACCATTGCACTCCAGCCTGGGCAAGAGTGAGACTCTGTCTCAAAAAAGAAAAAGTAAAAACAAACAAACCATAAACTTGCATTATATCTAAAATTATTTTAAAGTGGATATGAGGCCTGGCGCAGTGGCTCATGACTGTAATCCCAGCACTTTGGGAGGCTGATGTGAGTGGATCACCTGAGGTCAGGAGTTTGAGACCAGCCTGACTAACATGGTGAAACCCGGTCTCTACCAAAGAAAAATAATAATAATACAAAAGTTAGCCAGGCATGATGGCATGCGCCTGTAGTCCCGGCTACTCGGGGGGCTGAGGCATAAGAATCGCTTGAACCTGGGAGGCAGAGGTTGCAGTGAGTGGAGATCGCACCACTGCACTCCAGCCTGGGCAACAGAGCGAGAGCCTGTCTAAAAATAAAATAAAATTAAAAATAAATAAATAAAGTGGATATGACACTCAATTCACAGGTGTGCAAGAAACAGCATCATTCATTTGCTTTATATCAACGTTTTCTCTCCCTTTTTTTGGAAACAGTCTCACTGTGACGCCCAGGCTAGAGTGCAGTGGCACAATCTTGGCCCACTGCAGCTTCGACCTCCTGGGCTCAAAGGACCCTCCCACCTCAGCCTCCCAAGTAGCTGGGACTACAGATGCATGCCACTACACTTGGCTAATTTTTTTGTGTTTAATAGAGATGAAGTCTCGCTATGTTGCCCAGACTGGTCTCAAGCTCTTGGGCTCAACTGATCCTCCTGCCCCTGCCTCCCAAAGTGCTGGCATTACTGGCGTGAGCCACTGCACCTGGCCCATTTGCTTTGCATCAACTTTCTATCCAAATTTTCCATCCCACCATGCTGGTGGGAAATTCAACCTCAGCCCATTCATCATTCTCTCTGACACACACACATCCCTCACTAGGACAGAGCAGAAGTCCTGGGGTCACCTGTGGGAAGAACCCAGCACCATTGGACACCAATCCACACTGGTTACTGCCAAAATACCCACTGTCCCAGCCCACCAGGGCGCACTGCAGGGCTGGGCTGGAGACTATGCTTCTCTCTCTCAAGGTCTCCAGCTGTGCTTCACTCTCTCCTCTCCCTCCAGGAAGCCCCTGTGCTGCCTCCATCACTGCCCCGTCCCTCACTACCCAGGAGCTCCTCAGTGAACCCAGGCTTTTGGAAACCAAAGTCAGGAGAGGAGTTATATTTTGCAGGTAACTCTCTCCTGCTTGCTGCGCCCCCACAAACTTCCTCCAAAAGGGGGAAGAAGGCCCAAAACCTTCAAAAAACTATCTTGTCATAATTTATCCTACTGGTAAACACATATGTATATTATACAAACATATATAATACATGTTTATAAATATACACATTGATATGGGGAGGTTGTGCACACAGAGTACACTATTGGCAGCCAATGTCCCTGAGTAATGGAGACAGGTTTCTCCTGTTTGTTATTTTTATTTTCACTAAAATGAATGACCATCTCACAAGTCATATCAGTTAGCAACACATTCAGTTGCAAGGAACGTAATACTCAACTAACAGGGCTTACATGTATTGGAGTTTGTTTTCCTCCTCACATAACAGGCATCTGGAGTCAAGGACAGCAGAGATGATGTAATGACTTAAAGATGCATCAAAGACCCAGAGTCTTCCTTTTTTTTTTCGAGACAGGATCTGGCTCTGTTGCCCAGGCTGGAGTGCAGTGGCACAATCACAGCTCACTGCAGCCTCGACCTGCCAGGCTCAAGCGATCCTCCCACCTCAGCCTCCTAAGTAGTTGGAACTACAGGCACATGCCACCATGCCTGGCTAATTTTTTTTTTTTTTTTTTTGAGACAGAGTCTCACTCTGTCGCCCAGGCTAGAGTGCAGTGGCACAATCTCGGCTCACTGCAAGTTCCGCCTCCCAGGTTCACGCCATTCTCCTGCCTCAGCCTCCCAAGAAGCTGGGACTACAGGCGCCCGCCACCATGCCCAGCTAATATTTTGTATTTTTAGTAGAGACGGGGTTTCACCATGTTAGCCAGGATGGTCTCGATCTCCTGACCTCGTGATCCGCCTGCCTCGGCCTCCCAAAGTGCTGGGATTACAAGTGTTTTGTTTCTTTTTTGTTTGTTTGTTTGTTTTTGAGATGGAGTCTTGCTCTGTCGCCAGGCTGGAGTGCAGTAGCACAATCTCGGATCATTACAAACTCCGCCTCCTGGTTTCAAGCGATTTTCCTACTTCAGCCTCCTGAGTAGCTGGGATTACAGGTGCGCACGACCACAGCCAGCTAATTTTTGTATTTTTAGTAGAGATGGGGTTTCACCATGTTGGTCAGGCTGGTTTCAAACTCCTGACCTCGTGATCCACCCACCTCGGCCTCCCAAAGTGCTGGGATTACAGGCGTGAGCCACCGCGCCCAGCCTAAATTTTTAATTTTTTGTAGAGATGGGGGTCTCACTGTTGTCCAGGCTGGTCTTGAATTCCTGAACTCCTGAACTCAAGTGATCCTCCTGCCTCTGCCCCCAAAGTGTTGGGGTTACAGGCATGGGGTTACAGGGGAAGGAGGTTCAGGCTGCTCTGAAGGTTACAGGCATGAGCCACCGCGCCCAGCCAACTTCCTATTTTTCCGAACACCATCTTCTCTAGGTTGGTTTCTCATCCTCAGACTTGTTGCCTCATTGTCCCAAGACAGCTGCTGCAGCCCCAGGCACTGTGGTTGTGTCCAAAGAGGAGACGGAAGAAGCAGTGCTGTGTAATACGAAAGCAAAAACTTCTGGAAATATCCATGAACATTTCCACTTAGATCTAATTAGCCTGAAGGCTTCTAACTCTGAGGGAAGCTGCAAAGTGACCACCTGGCTTTTCCAGCCTCGGTGATGGAGGCAGAAAAGGGCACGGGGGTTGGGAATGGCAGGCTCCTCGCATGCACCACACTGCCTCTGTTCCTGACATGATCTATAAGCTTTGCACTCACTCTGCCCAGATACTTATTCCACAGCCTGGGTCCAAAGATGCGCCAGGACTGGTATTTCTGCAGTGACAGCAGCCCAGTCCCGGGGACTGCGGCACAGTGTCCAGGGGCACAGCATGGGCCCTCAGGGCTGAGGGCAGCATTTTCTCCATTACCAGTCCAGCAGGGAAGTCCAATGTGTCAGGGGCTGGCAGACAAAAAGAGTGGGATCCTACGGGCCTCTCCCACCTATTGACAAAGGAGGGGAGGTGACCAAGGAGAGTAAAGGAAAGAGAAGTGACAGAGAGGATGATGGAGAAGAGGAGGTGACTGAGAAAGAGAAGGTGATGGAGAACAGGAGGCGGAGGAAAGATGAGGGTGAGGGAGGAGAAGGGAAGACAGGAGGATATATGGAAACCACAATGCTAGGCAGCAGGAGACAAGGGAGCACCCAGCAGACAGGCTAAGTGGACGTCCTGGGTCCTGGGTGGGCAGCTGGTCAGGCCTGACATCGACCAGCAGGTTCATGAGCATAGCCAATGCCTGGAGGGAAGAACAGGGGCTGAGGAGACACAGGGGGAAGCCCTACCTGTGGGATTAGAGGTGGCTTCCCAAAGGTGGTGACCTCCACACTGGGGACCTGCAGCTCCCTAGCCAGGCATTCCAGCTCCTCGGCCTGGCCCCTGACCCTTCCCAGCCAGTCCCGCTCCAGCCCAGCCCAGCAAAGAACTCGTGCTCAGTACATTTGTTGAATGAATAATTTAAAACCTATAGAGCAACAAGGCTACAAAAGCTGGACAAAATTGCCCACTTAGGCTGGGTGCGGTGGCTCATGCCTGTAATCCTAGCACTCTGGGAGGCCGAGGCAGGTGCATCTCCTGAGGTCAAGAGTTTGAGACCAGCCTGGCCAACATGGTGAACCCCTGTCTCTACTAAAAATACCAAAAAAACAAAAAAATATATATATAGCTGGGCGTGGAGGTGCATCCCTGTAATCCCAGCTACCCAGGAGGCTGAGGCAGGAGAATCACTGAAACCTGGGAGGCCGAGGTTGCAGTGAGCTGAGATCATGCCACTGCACTCCAGCCTGGGTGACAGAGTGAGACTCAGTCTCAAAAAAAGAAAAAAAAATTGCCCACTTGCACAAATGCAAAGAAAATGTTATCAAGAGCACAACATGGGCTTTTTCTCCCAAGGGTGAAATAAGAAAAGCAGCAAAATCTGTGGTTAGGGGAAGGAGGTTCAGGCTGCTCTGAAGACAGGGGTCTCAGATGAAAGGCACCAGGGACAAGAGCATCTGCAAGATCCATCCCAGCGGCGAGAGAAGCCCTCCTCGGCCCCTGCCCCAGCAGGCCCCGACTCCCTCTGCCCTGAGCCTTGGCACCTGCCCCCAGCTGCTGCACTCCCCTCTATCTCATCTAGGGAAACCTTTCTAAAATGGCAATCTTAAAATGACATGCCCCTGCTGTGTTCGAAATCATGTAGGGCCTTTCCATGGTCAGCCCACACCTTCACTTCTCCCCTGCTCTAAAACCCTCCATGGTTCCCCACTACCAGCAAGATTAGGTCTGGTCTCCCCACCATGACTCTCAAGGGCCTGTGTGATTTGGTCTGGCCCATGTCTCCAAGCTCATACTAACCTCGCCACCCCACCCCTCTCTGTGCCCTGGCCATCTTGGCTTCTCCCTGGTCCTTGAACCCCACACCCTCCAGCTCCTGTGTTGTCCCCCCGCCTTCAGCGCTGTGGCTCCTCTTGGCCCAGCTGACTCCTACACATCCTCCAGAGGCCTGTCCTGCCTCCTCGGTGACCCCACAGGTCCCTGTGCAGCCCCGCCAGTCACTCACCCCAGAACCCAGGAGAGCCTTAGAGACAGGCTGTGTCCCCAGCACCCATCCCCAGCACCTTCATACCTATTTTTTATCCCCACAAATGGAAGGGATGAATGGCCTACAGTCCATCATCGTAACAAGACCAGGCCTTGGGGCCCTAGCCAGAAGCCTGTCAGTCTCCCTCACATCTCTCTGCCCTTGTGAGATGGGGGCTGATGTTATTTCTCAAGAACTTGCTGTGCCAGGCAGGTTGCATGGGCTGCTTCCTCTGATCCTCACAACGGCCTAGGAGGGGGTGGCATTGTTCCCATTGAATGAATGAGGAACCAGGGCCCAGAGAAGACAAGGACCCATCCGATGCCGGACAGCAGCCCCACGGCTTCCGTGGTACAGAGGGATCTGGGCCAGCCTGGCTGACTCAAGAGCACATGCTCCTCCCCACAGCACCCTGAGGCCTGGGGCTTGACTGGTCAGGGCAGGTACCAAGGGTGGCAACAATTCCAGGCAGGTCAGAAGTGGGTGGGACCTTGAGACAGGCCCTGGTGAGAGGGGACCTGAAGACCACCTTCTGGTCCCGTCATCTCCCCCTCCTCCCCACCGTGACTCTCTCTCACTGCCCTCCCTCGGATGGTCGGGCAGCCTTCTGCTGGCCCCACTGCCTCTAGGGTCTCCTTTTCTGACCACCAAACACACCCCACTTTCCCAAAACCCTGGTCTTCCCCTCCTTCCTCATTGGCCCCCTCCCCTCAGGTGCTCCATGACCCAGAAGACAGAGCCCAGGCCATTCTGTCTGCCTTTGAGGCTCCTCCTGGTCTGGCCCTGATGTCCCAGACTCCTCAGCCCTAACATTCTATTCCCAAACCCCACACTGGCCCCCATGCAGTGGGGCTCCGTGCTGAGGGTGAGGGGCACAGAACATGGTACACGCACTGGCTTGTTTATTAGAAAAAGTCTTAGAGACTCAGTAAGGCACGAAGTCCAGGAAGGGGGCAGGGTCCCCTGGGGGATGTGACCAGGAACACCAGGGCCTCAGTGCCAGATGCCCCACTGTGGTGGGAGTTCCCCGCTCTCTCCAGCAGCCCCACTCCCTTGGAGCCTGAGGACAAGGGAGCCCTTTCATCCGAGATGCTGAGTATGGGCAACAGGGCGGAGGGGAAGGAAGAGGCAGCTCCACTGTGTGGGTGTGGCGGGGGGATGGGGCTCTGCAGGAGCCTGATGCTCCTCGGACCCTGAAGGCACTAAGACTAGAGGGCCCGGCTCAGGGGCAGGTCCTGGAGCTGGGGCAGGGGTGGGGGCTCAGCCTGGCTGATTGGTGTGGGGAGGGGGCAGGTTGGCTGTCACTGAGCCGAGAGGCACCAAGTGGCAGGAGGCACCAGGTGGCAGGCTGTGAGGCTGCCTCAGCTGAAGTCGCGGTTGCGCAGGAGGAGTGGGGCTACGAGGGTCCACAGGTAGAGGAGCAGCCCTGCCCAGCTGGCACAGATCTTCACCCACACGGCGGTCCACGTGCTGATCATCTTCCGGGTCTCGCCGGGTCTGGAACACACCATCTTCCCCATGAGCCCGGTGCCCAGTCTGGTGACTTCCATCTTGGCCCCTGGCCTTATGACCCAGTTGTGACCCCTGACTTCAACTCTGGCTCTTACCCTGTAACTCCAGTCCGTCTCTGACATTTTTAACACCCGGCCTTGTGACCGTGGACATAGCTCCTGACCTCGATTCCCATCTTGAGCCCAGTGTTAGTCCATGAGGTCATGACCTGACTCCTGGTCTCCAACCTAGTGATCCTAATTCTGGGACCTCAATCCTAGCCTCTGAACGTGGGACCCTGGAGCTCCTGACCTTAGTCCTGACTGCTACCCTTGATTCTGACCTTTGATCCTGTAACTTAGGGGTGGCCCCTGACCTTATTACTGTCATTTAGCTCCTTGACCTTGCCACTTCAGTCCTGGCTTTATGGCCTTCTACTCTCAATTTTAACTTTAACCAAATGACCAAATTTGTGACACTAAATGACCACAATCTCAGCCCCAGACCTCATGACTTCTATCCTTGACCTTGTAACTTTGGTTCTGAACTCCTCACCCTGATCCTAACCCTCCAACCATGAAGCCCAAATCTGACCCCATGACCCCTGATTTGTAAACACCGCCTGCCCTGTATAGGCCCAGCCCCAGCTGCTGTGCCTTCCCCGGTTCAGCCTCCTAGTGAAGGTGCGGGAGCTGAGCAGATGAAGGCACTGGTGGGGAAACTGTAGCAGGGTGGGCAGGCTCTATGGAGGGTCCTTGATACACACCCCCACTCCCAAGCCTTAAACAGACATCAGGAAAACCCAGTGAGGGGCCGCAGGAGAGATGTGTGGACCTGCACTCTGCACCCCCGGGCTCTGTCCATGCCCCACCGGCTACGCACTTGTACCAGTTGGTGAGCGTCATCATGACGTGCAGTGAGGCCAGCACCAGGCAGAAGTGGAAGAAGGAGTAGCTGTAGGTGACGCCGTCCTGCTCGTTGTCAAAGGCCCGGCCCTCACAGGCCGCCACCTGCTGCTGCTGCTGCTGTGTGGCGTCTAGCATAGGTGGGCACTTCTCGGTCTGCATCAGGCTGTTCACCTGCCGGTGGTCTGAGGAGCGCAGACTGCAGGGGAGGGAGGAAGGTGGGCAAATACATAGCCCCAGCATTGGTCATAACACTGGACACAAATGGTCCCAGAGCCTCAGAGGCTAGTAACCCGGTTACTGGGCCTGGGAGTTAACAAACTGCTTTGCCTCTCAACTCTACCCCTACCCCCACTCCCATTTTCTGTGTGACCTTGAGCAAAACACTTAACCTCTCTGAGCCTCTGATTCCTTGTCTGTAAAATAAGAGCTAATCGTACCTCCTCTAGAGGGCTGCTGGGGGGACTAGATGGAATAATGATGTAAGGTCTCTAGCATAGTGCTTGGCACAGAATATAAATTCAATCAACAGTCACTATTGTTAGGATCGTTCCTTTGCCATTTCCATAAACACGTATCAAGTACCTAATACTATAAAGCACCATACCAGGTACTACATCCGTTAAGAATGTTAATAATTAATCATGCTCATTTGCCATTAATTTTAAGTTTCCATTTTATTAGTGTCAGGTGGTTTTACCAATGGCCTCCCTTTCCTTCATGCTTACACTAAAAAAAGAACAACAGTAATGATTGTATGTCATGCTTTTCTGTGATGAGCCTTGATGTTTTTAACAGAATTTGATAGTTTGAGACATAAAAATTTTTGAAAAACCAACTCGCGTTTCCAAACAAAAGTGAAAAGAAGGAGAGCTGGATTCCAGCCCCGCCACCCCAGCAAATTGAGAAATCACCCCTTGCTGTGAGTCGGTGGGTCCCTATCCACCCTCTCCACCCTCTCCACTCTCTCCACCCTCTCCACCCGCTCCACCCTCTCCACCCTCTCCACCCTGTCCACTGTAACCACTCTATCCACCCTATTCACCCTAACCACCCTATCCACCCTATCTACCAAATACCGTATGGGTATCATGCATGGGAGCCCAGATTGGGTGGTCCCGGCCCTCATGGGTTGCATATGCTTCTTTGCTGCCTGTGCTGTAAGAACCATGCTAAGAACAGACCTGTGCCCCTGGGTGCTCAGCAGTGCATGTGCCAGGGAGCTGTGGGTGTGGAAGCAGCAGGAAAAACAGCTGTGCCAGGTCGGGGAGGGGAAGGGACAGAGAACCAGGGGCAGGGAAAGAGTTCCAAGCTCCTCGGCCGCCAGCCACCTGTGCTCAAGGCCTCCTCCCTGGCTCTCAGTTTCCCTATCTGTAAAATGAAGGTAATCAGGCCAGGAGCGGTGCATTCCTGTAATCCAAACACTTTGGCAGGCTGAGGTAGGAGGATTGCTTGGGCCAGGAGTTCAAGGTCATCCTGGGCAACATAGTGTCTCTACAAAAAAAAAAAAATGTTTTTTTAAGTAGCCAGGGATGCTGGTATGCACCTGTAGTCTCAGTGACTCAGGAGGCTGAGGTGGGAGGATCACTTGAGCCCAGGAGTTTAAGGCTACAGTGAGCTGTGATTGTGCCATTGCACTCCAGCCTGGGTGACAGAGGAAGACCCTGTCTCAAAAAAGAAAAGGGAGAGGAGCGGGGAGGGGAAGGGAGGGGACGGGAGAGGAGAGGACACAGAGGTAATTCAAGCCTTTCCAGCTTGAAAAGGAATCAAATGTGACAAAGAAGACAGATGTTTATGAACTGTACAGAACTGACTTGGAGAACATGTTTTGAAAAAGGCCAAAACAGAAGAAAATGTGAAAAAGCCTTAAAATGTTCTAGCCCAGGGGCCTGGAGGCAGGGGTGCTGTTGGAACTGGGGTGGATGGATGGGGGAGATCAGAGGAGCAGAGCCAAGATTCCCTCTAGAGTTAAGGGCAGATGGAAAGTGGTGCTTGGAGAAATGCAGGGCCACAGGGAGGCAAACTCAGGGTCTGCCTGATCCGGTGTAAACAATAATTAAACCTAATCTTATGATCTAGTGACTCATAAGAACAGCCACCACCCACGGCTACCTAGTTGTGCAAATGTTCACAATATTATGTTCATACTAATATACAAATGTTTACAATATTATGCAAATGTTCACAATAATATGCAACACTTAATTTGGCAAACTCCCAGGCTCAAGCAATCCTCCCACCTCAGCCTCCTCAGTCACTGGGACTAGAAGGTGCACACCACCATGCCTGACTAATTACAAAACCTTTTTTTTTTTAGAGACACCATGTTGCCCAGGCTGGCCTTGAACTCCTGGGACCAAGCAATCCTCCTGCTTCAGTCTGGCAAAGTGTTTGGATTACAAATAACTTACTACTTGCCAAGTTCCTTTCTGAGTGTTTTTGTTTTGTTTTGTTAATTTTTAAAAAGAGACAGGGTCTTACTATGTTGCCCAGGCTGGTCTCAATCTCCTGGGCCCAAGAGATCCTCCCACCTTGGCCTCCCAAAGTGCTGGGGATTACAGGTGTGAGCCACCACACCTGGCCCCTTTCTAAGTGTTTTACACATACTGATTCATCTATAGCCCTTCAACAATCCAGTGAGGAAGGTACTATTTTTATCTCTATTTTACAGACAAGGAAATGGAGGCCTAGAGAGGTTAAGTGACTTGCCCAGGATCACATAGCTAGTAAGTGGCAATGCCAGGCTCAAATGCAGGCAGTCTGGCTGCAGAGTCCACACGGATAAGCACCTACTAAGATGCCCCTTTGAAAAGAGCCGCTATGTGACCTTCAGCATGAGCTGCCTTCTCGCAGGGGAGAGAGTGGCGTCACAGCCACATCCACTACAATGGAGGTTGTCATCCTCTTCTTACTGAGGAGGAAACAGGAGCTCAGAAAGGTTAAGCCACTTACTCCAAGCCACACAGCAGGCGAGAAACAGACCCTGGACCCACTGACCCCAGTCCATGCTCTTTCCCTGACCCCACAGCTGTCTGCACCCAACTGAACTGGCCCAGTATGCAGGAAAGGGCCGTGAGCCAGGAGGCAAGGTCACGCCTGCCTCTGTTGCCCACTCATGCCATGCCCTCTGAGGGACTCAGTTTCCCCTCCCGCACAATGCAAGAGCTGGACACATTGAAGGTGAAAAGCGCGTTCCAGCTTGGTATCCTGGCTCCCACACCCTCCCCTCCCTCTGGCTCAGGGCCCCTAATCATGATCCTTCCCCAGAATCCAGACCTGGCCATACCTGATGAAGAGGGTGCACAGGAGGAAGATGATGAGGCCCACAATGCTCGGGGCATCCCACCACTGGGTCTCATAGCCCTCGGGGCCTGCCACGACTGTCTCGTTGCCCAGCTGGGTTGGCAAGTGGGGGTTGCATTTCTGTTCTGCAGATGGGAGCACAATCACCCTCAGCCCATGCAGGCCAGGCCTAGGTAGCCAAGCGGCCCTGAGGATGGCTAGAGAGCCACCCCTAACAGACAGATACACAGCCAACCACTCAAGTCCCAGCAACAGAGCGCTCAGCAGTCACAAGGGCAGAGAGACAACTCAGGAACAGACGGGGCCCTCCCATCTCATGGGAGGACTGAGTCTCAGAATGGGCTGGAGCAGGGGTGTCCCTGTCACCTGTGAGGCTCCCCAGCCCCACAGTAGACTGATACTGACCCAGGAACGAGGCCAGGCCTCCTTGAGCCTGGCCCATACTTACCAGGGACACTGGATAGGGCTGACCAGGTGACAAACATGGTGTAGAGGGTGATGACTGAGGCCTGCAGCAGACCCGAGTTGGGCTGGGCGTCCTGGCAAGAGCCATTCACTGGTAAGACCCCTGCCAGACCAGAGACACCCCACCCCACCCAGCCCACTCACACCAGCCAAGGGACCTCAGAAACTCCCACCCACCTAGGATACCCCATCACACCCCACTTAGGGAAAACACCAACCAGGCCACCTACCACCCACCTCACTAACCAAAGGCTGATTCCTAATTCTTCTTTCTCTTAACACCCCTCAGATTACTTGCCCTCCTCCCCTGCTGAAACCCCATCTCATCACACTGAATTCCTTCATCTCCACCTGGCCCGCTGACCCCTCCTCCCTGCTCTCTGTCTGGAGAGCCTGCCCAGCCTTTCCCACAGCAAGGCCTTTGCCCTCACTGTGCCCTCCCTCTGACATGTTCCTTCCCAGCATCTCCGCACAGGCAGCCCCTCTTCAGTATTCAGACAGGACTCCCGCGGGAGCCCTAGGAACCTGACTACGGCAGCCCTGCGCCTGCCAGCCACCTACCTTTCAGCCCACACTCTCTCTCATGTTCCACATTGCACATATTACCCAAAATCTCCTCATTGGGCCTAGTCCCCTGTTGCCTGTCCTTCCCCACCCCTCACCACACATGCACGTAAAAACATGAACCTAAACTCTGTGATTAAGAGCACAGGCAGCTAGGCATGGCGGCTGATGCCTGTAATCCCAGCGCTTTGGGAGGCTGAGGCGGGCAGATGGTTTGAAGTCAGAAGTTCAAGACCAGTCTGGCCAACATGGCAAGACCCTGTCTCTACTAAAAATACAAAAATTAGCTGGGTGTGGTGGTGGGTGCCTGTAATCCCAGCTACTCGGGAGGCTGAGGCAGGAGAATTGCTTGAACCTGGGAGGTGAAGGTTGGTTGCAGTAAGCCGAGGTCACACCACTGCACTCCAGCCTAAGTGACAGAGTAAGATTCTGTCTCAAAAAAACAAAAACAAAAAAAATTTTAGGCTGGGTGTGGTGGCTTATGCCTGTAATTCCAGCACTTCGGGAGCCTGAGGTGAGCAGATCACTGGTTACTTGGGAGGCTGAAGCACAAGAATCGCTTGAACCCAGGAGGCAGAGCTTGCAGTGAGCCGAGATTACACCACTGCACTCCAGCCTGGGCAACAGAGCCAGACCCTGTCTCATAAAAAAAAAAAAAAGAAAAGAAAAGAAAGAAAGAAAAAAGAAAACCAGAGCACAGACTCTGGAGCCAGCCTGCTTGGGTTTGAATCCCAGCTCCCCATGTGACCTTGGCTAGGCCTCTTCTCTAAGCCTTCGTTTCCTCATCTATAAAGTGAGGATGAGGATGGTGTGAGGATCAAATAACATGTCTGAGGCCACTAACTACTGGCTATCATCATTACTCCTCCTCCCCTTCCTCACAGCCATATCCCCAACATCTAGAAGAGGGCTTGGTACACAGGAAGTGCTCAAGAGGTATTTGCTGGATAAATACTGATTGCTGTGTGACCTGGGACACAGACATCACCTTCTCTGGGCTTCAACTTTTCTTACTGGGATATGAGGCTCTGACCAGAAGGCAGGTTCCCAGCCTTTCTGCTAAAGACCCCTGAAGACTACCTAAGCCCCCTGAAGCCGCTGGTATGCTGAGATCTCAAACCGCAAAGCACCACTGGACTCACAAGGGGCTCCAGCGGTACTTTCTGAAGAACAAGCAGTTCCTCTGGGAGCTCCTGCCCATTATTCCAGATGGTCTTGATTGGAGATGTGAAACTGCACCTTCCTACACTACTTCCAGAGGTGTCTAGGAATCACCACTCACGGACTCCCCCTAATGTTCTACTGATTTGCATAAAAACAAAATGACAACAATAATAACTATAATAATACCTAATGTCTGAGGGAAATCTACAGGCCAGGCATGGAGTGTTTACAAATAGGATCTCAATCCTGAGAATAACTCCAATAGTAGGTCTTATTATCTCCATTTAATATTTGAGAGGCAGAGAGAGGTTAGGGCACCTCCTAAAGACACCCAGCATGAAGTCGTGAGAGCCTGACTATAACCTGGGGAGGCTGACCTGGAAGCCCACGCACTCGGGCTGAGCCTCTGTGATGACAGCCCTAGCCCCAGGACCCAGGTTCCTACAAGAAGTCCCACCCACTAAGGGGCCGGGCCTCAGGCCGGGGAGGGACAGGCAGGCTCACCTGGACCTTGGGCAGGACAGCAGCGATGGACACGCAGACACAGAAGGTGAGGTTGAGGCTGATGAAGACCTTGCCCTCGTGGCAGCCGCTGGGCTCAGTGTAGTAGATGAACATCAGCGCCACGGCCGCGATCGACAGCAAGTAGAAGAGGAGAGTGAAGAAGAGGAGGCCTGGGCCAGAGGGATAGTGAGAGGCTAGGCAGGGGAGGGGCAGGAGGAATAGGGACCCCTAATCCTTCGAGGGACCCTGTTGGCAGCTCTCCCCCTCTCCAGCTCTCAGTTTCCCCACTTGAAGAATGACGTCACTGCCTTTTACCAACACCTCTGTGAGTCATTGCCCCACCCTGAGCTAACATGATTCACTTGCTACCTTGTAATAAGGGAACTGTAACAATAAATACAATGAACTCAAAACAGTCTTGCAAAAACTGAACGAGGTACGGGCTGTTGACCTGCCCTCCCTGTCTGAGAGAGACCGGCAAGTTTAGGGAGGTGTGGAAACCAAACAGCACCCAGGTGAGCCTTTCTCCTCGTTGTGTTCAGAACTGAAAGAACCTGGGACTCACCCTGCTACTGGGGTTTCAGGGACCAGGTGTCACTTGAAGTTCAGCCTGGGCACCACCAAAAGGGCTTCACACACTACTGGCTGTGTGTGGCCCACCCTGCAGGAACCCCCAAACAAGACCCCTCCAAGGCCTCTCCAGGTCAGCTCTCCTCGGATCCCCCGGAAGTCACCCCAGGATCAGCTGGCACCCCCCCATCTCCCTGAGACAACTGGAATCTTGCCCCAAGGCAGTGGCTGCTAGAGATGCCCCCCAGTTTTATCTAGCTTCAGGGACCCTCGATTTCTCAGGCAGCCCCAGCCCTGCCCAGGCTCGAGTCCCCACACGGAGGCAGGGTGGCAGCACTGACCTGCGTACCAGGCGCGGGAATCGCACTCCTCGGCCTTGCCCAGCCACCGCTGGTTCCAGGAGTGCGCAAAGTCGATGAGCAGCACCAGCTGGATGAGGATAAAGAGGAAGGAGCCCACGACGCCAAAGTAGAACCAGACTGGGTGGGGAGAGGGGAGTGAGGCGAGGAGGGTCCCTCTCTCGCATCTACTCGTTCAACAAGCGTTTTCTGCTATGCCCTGGACCGGGGACACTGAGAAGAACAGAGTCCCTGCCCTCAGGGAGCCCCTAGCTACGCACAGAGGGCAGGATATGGGTTGGGGCAAGGCAGCTCCCCCTACCCCTGGGTTGCACAAAGGCCATGTGGCCAAGCACCACAGTGCTGTCTCACGGGTGGGGAGCGAGGACCCAGCCAGCAGCCTGGGGTCTGTGCGCCCCAGCAAAGAGCAGCCCCACCACATTCCTCCAACCTGCTGCCCCGCCTCCCTCCCCACAGCCCCCCATGCCTCCTGCCAAGTCCGCTTACTGTTGGTGAAGGAGCCGTCAGGGATGTAGAAGGCACCCACGGTGAGGCCCACCAGGATCAGGAACTTAAAGAACCAAAACCTATGGAAGGGGTGGGGGAATGGACAAGGAAGTTGAGTGCAGGCAGGGAAACTGGAAGCCAGACTGCGCCTGGCCCCAGAGCCCCCACCCACAAAAAGCAGGTGCTGGGAGGGGTGAGGGTGGGCTTTCTGGTGGTCTGATGGGCACAGGAAGTCTCTCCTGGCCCTGGAAAAAACCCTAAGGGGCAGGAGGAAGGACCAAGCAGTGGTGAGGGTGGTCACCCAGGTCCAGCCCCAGCTGTGTCACTGAAGTGCTGCGGGGCCTGAGGCTTGCTGCCACCCTTTCTGAGCCTTACTCTTCATCTGAGAAATGGATATAACTCAGAGCTGTTCTCCATGCTGTGCCCTCCCACGGCTCCTGAGTCTGAAGGTAGGATCTGCAGATCCCTGGACAGGCAGAGGAGTGGGCAAGGCACTGGGGGGAAGGTCCCAGGGTGCAGGCAGGGACCCCTCTCTCACCCGTTCTGGATGGCAGCCCGGGGGTCCCGGCTGCTGCTCACACAGAGCATGAGCAGGGTGAAAAAGAAGAAGAAGGCCGCTGTGGCGAAGCACATGCGGTAGACAGCGCGGTAGCCAAGCAGGGAGCCACAGTCGATGTGGCCCTGCAGGACGGTGGGGATCCCGGCCCCCTCCTCACACACCCAGGGCAGCTGTGGAGACAGACAGAGCAGCATCAAAGCCCCACCCGACACAGAACGCTGGCAGCTCCCTTTATAAACCAGAGCCCTGGTCTCCCAAGGCCGGCCAGGAAGGCTCTCCCAGCAGGGGCTGGACCAGGCAGGGAAGGGAGCCCCCCACCTCTGTCTCCACTGCCTCCACCTCCATTTCTAGCCCTCTCTGGGGCTGAAGCCCTGGGAGGGAGCTCCCCAGTTACATCTTGTTATTGTTTATTTCCCACAGCCTCAGTAACTATTGCACTGTCTAAAGCAGGGGTTCCCAAAGTGTTCTCCACCCACCACCTACATCAGAACCACCTGAGATGCTTGGGAAAACAGAGATTCCGTGGCCCCTCTCCCATGCAATAGAGCCTCAAGGTGGGGTCTGAGGATCTGCATTTCTACAAACTCCCCAGGGAATCTCATCTTTATACACACTACAATGTGCATAAGGCACCTACAGTGATGCCCACGTCCTCCTGGGTCTGTGCTAGGCTGTAAAACACTGAGATGAAGGGAAGAGTTAGGAGCCCCAACCTGAGCTTAAGCACTAAGAGGGAGAAGAGCATCCCCCAGGCCAGTGTCCAGGGGAGCAATAATGATTAATAAGATTTTCCAAGGAGACTGTGGCCTAAGAGAAAGAAGAATCCCCCCAAGAGGCTCAAGCCCTCCTCCTCTCATTTCCAACCTCAGATCATCAGTGCACCCAAACACCCTGCCTCCTCTTCTGGATGAGCTGTGACCCCAAGCCTGGGCCCTCTATCCTGGAGCCACTGAGGCCCCTCACTGGAGGCCGCCCTGCCTCCCCTGGGGCACTCACCTTGTAGAGCTGACTCTCCACGCCCGGGCTTAGCATAATGATGGACACCAGCACCCCCAAGAAGAGGAAGAATGTGAAGATGAGGCGGCTCACGGTGGAGTTGCGGCTGGCGGGGCAGCAGCTGCACAGGATGCAGGGGGCAGAGCCGCAGAGGCAGGACGCCTGCAGGACAGCATTGTCACTCTCCCCTCTCCCCTTGACCGCCCAAGCGCACACCTCTCACCACCTGCCCAGAGGTCGGCTCATCTGTGCTGCGCTAGGCAGGAGCACACTGTTCCCCAGACACCAGCCCATTGAACTTTCAGGTCCGAGAGGGAGGCTGGGTCATATAGGACTACAGAGCCAGTAACCATAGAACCCAGATTCATACCTGGGTCTATCTCAAGTGATACTGTGGCTTGAAAGCGAGAGCCAGCCGAGGTCACACTGTTTCTTTCTTACAGAGAGGGAGAGTAGTTTAAAAAAAAAATCACAAGGCCAGCTGTCACCGATTACCTTTGTGACCTTATACAACTCACTCAATTTCTCTGTACCTCAGTGTCCTCTTCTGTAACATAGTGGTATGTACTCCTCACAAAGCAGTTGTGAGAATGAAATAGAAATTCCAAATTGTAGCCCCCTTGGGCTCCCTTTCCCCTTGCCCGCTTAATTTTTCCCCGCGGGACTTCCTGCTGTCAGCGAGGCTTTATGTTTTGTCGGCCTCCGCTTTCCAGCAGGGCAGGAATTTTTGCGTTTTGTTCATTGTGGTATTCCTAGAAATTGGAACAGTGCCTGTCACACAGCAGGAGCTTACAGGCTATCTGTTGAAGGAATACGAAGTGTTTGGCATAGTACCAGTCACATGTTAAGACCTCAAAAAACAGCAAGTGCATAATAAACATCAGTTGGATGAACGGAATGATTTTCGGCTCTGATGCTATACCAGCACTAGACAGCAGGTGGCGGTCTAACCCTTTCCCTCTCCAGGGTCCTCTGCCCTAGTTGCGGTCAGCCCTTCCTCTGGGCTGGCTGAAATCATTCAGGGGCTGGTGATGACACACTATGCCACACCTGAAAAGGAGACTCACCCTCCTGGGAGCCCAGTCCACAGCCCAGCCTTTAAGGAAACAGGCCCCACATCCAGATACCTCTGGTAAACTTTATCTTCCCCCAAACAGCCCCTACTCCTCACCCAGGGATTTAAGAGCCTGGAGATAGGCCTCGACTTCCTGGAGCTTACACAAGCAGGAAAAACACTAAACAAATCATGACTCACATCGTGACGAGCGCTAAGAAGGACACGTACCCACTGCCAGAAGAGTGCTAATGCGGCCTAGGTTTGATTGAGGGTGGCATGTCAGGGAAGCCCTCCTTGAAGAAGTGACTTTTAAGCTGAGAGCAGGCCAGGTGCGGTGACTCACACCTGTAATCCCAGCATTTTAGGAGGCCAAGGCAGGAGGATCGCTTGAGTCCAGGAGTTGGAGAATAGCCTGGACAGCATAGCGAGACCATATCTTTTAAAAAGAAGGGTTTTCTTCTTTTTTTTTTTTTTTTTTTGAGATAGGGTCTTGCCCTGTCACCCAGGCTGAAGTGCAGTGGCGTAATCTCAGCTCACTACAACCTCTGCCTCCTGGGCTCAAGCCATCCTCCCACCTCAGCCTCCTGAGTAGCTGGGACTACAAGCACCCACCACCATGCCTGGTTAATTTTTGTATTTTTTGTAGAGACGGAGTTTCACATGTTGCCCAGCCTGGTCTCAAACTCCTGGGCTCAAGCAATCCACCAGCCTCAGCCTCCCAAAGTGCTGGGATTACAGGCGTGAGCCACTGCACCTGGCCTTTTAAAAAGAAATATTTTAAAATAAAATAATAAGCTGAGAGCAGAGGGATGAGGAGACACTGCTAGACCAAAGGGAGGAAAGAAAGTTCCAGACAGGTGGCTCTGTGGGGGGTAGGGGCTGGGCATTTGAGGAATTTAAGAAGGCCCTCGTGGCCAAAGCTTGGTGGGCAGACTAGTCAGCGGTGAGTATGAGGTCAGACAGGCTGGCAAGGCCAGACCACATAGGCACCAGCAGTCAGGAACAGGACCCTGGTTTTCATCCTAAGAGCAGTGGGCACCCACTCGAGGGGCTGGAGCCAAGGGTCAGGAATTGAAAGATGAGCTTTGAAGAGAGCAGGCTGGCAGGGGCCCCTTGCTCCTCAGAGACCTTCGCTCTTCTTTCTGGACTGATCACAACGCACACAGCACACCCTGCTGGGGGGTATCTGCCTCCCCTCTTACTCTCCCCCAGACTAGAAATGCTCCTTGCCTATCTCTCATTCACACAGATGCTAAACAAAATGCTTTGGCAACAAAACTATTCCTCATGGTCTAAATCAAAACAGTCCACCTGTCCAGCAACTTCTAGTTACATCTTGCAGCTGCCACCCCAAGACCTGCCTCCTATCCATGGCTGTCCTTGGTGGGTGAGAGGATAAGAAAAGCCTGAAAAATGTTTTAGAGGCCATAAAGCAGTGGTCCCAAACCTTTCTGGCACCAAGAGCCAATTTCAGGGAAGACACTTTTTCCACAGATGGCAGCAGGGGTGCTGGCAGGGGGCAGATATGGTTTTGGGATGAAACTGTTCCACCTCTGATCATCAGGCATTAGATTCTCATAAGGAGCATGCAACTTAGATCCCTCACATGCACAGTTCACAATAGGGTTCACACTCGTATGAGAATCTAATGCTGCTGCTGATCTGACAGGAGGCGGAGCTCAGGCGGTAATGCTTGTTCACCTGCTGTTTACGTCCTGCTGTGTGGCCCAGTTCTTAACAGGCCATGGATAGATACTGGTCCATGGCCCAGGGGTTGGGGACCCCTGCTATAAAGAACATTCTGGGTATCAGTTAGAGCAGCTTATTAGTCCCATTTTACAGACGTGGAAATTGAGACCAGAGGGACTAAGAGACTTACCAGAGGTCACACAGCAAGTTGATAACAGCACTGAGATTCAAGTAGTATTAGTGACAGCTACCATTTATGAAGGGTTACTCAGTCCCAGGCACTGTGATAAGCACTTTATCTACATTAAGCTTCACTGATGCTATGAATTGTGTGGTAACTTTCCATTTTCAAATGGGAAAACTGGGACAGAGAGGTGGCATGACCAAGGTCACACAGCAAGTAAGCTGAGGAGCTGGGATGCAAATTCAGATCTGTGTGCACCAAGGGCCAGGCTCTGCCTACAGGACTACACTAGTTCCCAGCTTGCTAATTCACTGATAGTCACCTCATTTAATTTAAATACATCCCAGTGATTAAAAAACAAACAAACAAACAAAAAACCCAAGACCAGAAAACCAAGGGAGGTCAGTGGGTACTGATCTCAGGAGCCAGGTGCCTGGGTGCCCTGTCAGGTCCTGACGCTGGCTGGTTACCATTTAATTTCAATTTGAAACATCTGAGACACAAGAAAGCTGTTTCGCTTTCAGAGAGCTTGGCCTTTCAGTTCGCTCCGGTTCTTAAAGATCAAAATCCAGGTGTTCCTGATGCCTGAAACCTCAGGATTTCCACGGGCCTGATCAGCAGCCAGAGAGACCAGGTCAAAGAGAAAAACACACACTGCTTCCAGAGGATCCTTGGAAATGTTTATCCACCTTGGTCCATTCACCCCCACCCCAGAATGGCTCCTACAAGAACCTCTTCCATTTGACCAAAATGTCATTTTATATATATTTAAATCTCTTCCTACAGAAATGCCAGACCACTGGAGTAAGGGCAGATGTGTGCACATATATACAAACACACGGAAATTCATTGTGGCACTGATCGTAATAGAAAAATAATGGGGGAAAAAATTTTTTTTGAGACAGGGTCTCGTTCTGTCACCCAAGCTAGAGTGCAATGGTACCATCTCAGCTCACCGCAACCTCCACCTCCGGGGCTCAAGCAATCCTCCCACCTCAGCCTCCTGAGTAGCTGGGACCACAGGCACCAGCCACAATGCCCAGCTAATTCTTGTTTTTGGTTTCTTGGTTTTTGTTTCAAGAAAGGGTCTGGCTCTGTCACCCAGGCTGGAGTGCAGTGGTGTGATCTCAGCTCACTGAAGCCTCAACCTCCTGGGCTCAAGTGATCCTCCTACCTCAGCCTCCCAAGTAGCTGGGACCACAGGCATGCACCACCACACCCAGCTAATTTTTGTATTTTTTGGTAGAGACAGGGTTTTCTCATGTTGGCCAGGCTGGTCTTGAACTCCTGGGCTCAAGGGATCCTCCCACCTTGGCATCCCAAAGTGCTGGGATTATAGGCATGAGCCACCATGCCTGGCCATTAGGGGAAAATTGAAAATAACAAAACGCCCATCAATACATCATGGTACTCCATAAAATGGATTTCTCTGCTGAATGGGGCAAATATGTAGGTAACACTTAACTTGGGTACATTTCATTGTATATAAATAATACTTCAGTTAAGTTAAATTTACAAATATAAAAAAGATTTTTATATAAAGAAAAAACTTAAATACGCTTTAGGTTTTGTGGGCCTATTGGAGTCTCAAGAAACTACAAATAACCTAAATGTCTAACACCTGGGGACAGCCGTGGCCCTTTCACTCCATGGAATGCTACAGAGCCAGAAAGATGAATTACCTGGCTACAGAGCAACAAGGAATAATGCTCGTGATGCAGTGTAAAAGGAAGACAGACTAGAAAGCTGTTCCCACACTACGATTACAACCACTCCCCTCTTCCTGCAGATGCACTCAAGGGCAGCAACAGAAAAGCCCCAGAACACTTACAGTGGCTGAATCTTAGTACCAGCCCAGGTTCTCAGAATGGAGAACTCAGAATTTAAGAAGCCCCGGGCCTTAGAGTCTTACATCTGCAAGGTTCCTTGGCATTCAACCAATCCATTCTCTTTCCAATGAAGAAACACCCAGAAAGCATCTGGCCATCCTCTGCTGCTTGCACACTACCAATGACAAGGAACTCACTACCTCTCAAGGCAAGGCAGATAGCTCTGCAGCCGTGAGTGGTTTGGCATTATGTGAACAGGCCGTCACTGAGTCATTCACATTGTCTCCTGGTTGTCCTCAGAGCCAGGGACAGAAGTTCTTAGAACCACTCGTAGGGTGTTTGGTGGGTAGGGGAGGCAGCTGAGAGCTGGATGAATTTTTCTATTTAAAACAAACTGGCCATCTGGGCGTGGTGGTTCATGCCTGTAATCCCAGCACTTTGAGAAGCCGACACAGGCAGATTACTTGAGATCAGGAGTTTGAGACCATCCTGCCAACATGGTGAAACCCCGTCTCTACTAAAAATACAAAAACTAGCCAGGCATGGTGGCAGGCACTTGTAATCCCAGCTACTCAGGAGGTTGAGGCAGCAGACTCGCTTGAACCCGGGAGGCAGAAGTTGCAGTGAGCTGAATCGCGCCATTGCACTCCAGCCTGGGTGACAGAGCATGAGTTTGTCTCAAAAAACAATAAAATAAAATAAAACAAAGTGGCCCTCCACTTCTGGATATATATCCAAAAGAAATGAAGCAGGGACTCACATATTTACACACCCATGTTCATAGCAGAATTATTCACAGTAGCCATAAGGTCAAAACAAGCTAAATGTCCATTGGTGGATGAGATGAATGGATAAACAAAATGTGGTATATCCATATCCATACAATAGAATATTATTCGTTCTTAAAAAGGAATGAGGCCAGGCACGGAGGCTCATGCCTGTAATCCCTGCACTTTGGGAGGCCAAGGCGGGCGGATCACCTGAGGTCAAGAGTTCGAGACCAGCCTGGCCAACATGGTGAAACCCTATCTCTACTAAAAATACAAAAAAATTAGCCGGGCATGGTGGTGTATGCCTGTAGTCCCAGCTACTTGGGAGGCTGAGGCAAGAGAATTGCTTGAACCCGGGAGGTGGAAGTTGCAATGAGCTGAGATGCCATTGCACTCCAGCCTGGGCAACAGAGCAGGACTCCATCTCAAAAAAAAAAAAAAAAAAAAAAAAGAATGAAATTTTGACACATGCTATAACATGGATGAACCCTCAGGGCATTATACTAAGTGAAATAAGCCAGACATCAATCAACAAATATTGTATGACTCCACTTAGATGGAGAGAGTAGCCAAACTCATAGAGAAAAGCAGTGAATTGGTGGTTACGAGGGGCTGGGGAGTTACTGTTTAGTGGGAGTTTCGGTCTGGGAAGATGAAAAAGTTCTGGAGAAGGATGGTGGTGATGGTTGCATAACAGTGTCAATGTACTTAATGCTACACTTAAAAATTGTTAAAATGGTACATTTTATGTTATGCATCTTTTACCTCAATTTTTTTAAAAGGGAGGGGGCAGGGAGTTTTCAAAGAAGAGCAGGAAGAGGGGAGAAGGGTATTCCCAGCAAACAGAATGACACGTGCAGAGCTACAGGGACACTGTATTTTCAGGGCAGCTGAAAGGGTGAGAAAAGCTGCAGAGGTCATGGAAGTGGTGGCCAATGTCCCTGTACGCCATGCCAGGGAGTCTGGACTTCACCCTGAAAGCAATGGGGAATGATTGCGAAAGAAGAGGAATGACAGCAGATTTGCATTTTAGAAATATCACTTTGATCACAAAAAGACAGGTCAGGGGGTGGTGTGTGGTATCTTTGGGGGAAGGCAGGAGAGTCAGGGGCTGTTGTCAGTAATCTAGATGAGGGCTGACAGTAAGAAGATGTTCTAGAGTTACTGTGTGCCTTAGCTGGCACTACTCCTTCTGACAATGCCATTCATTTGGGATTAATTTTTATTAGGGTTGTATTTATTAGATCTCCATTTTAATATACATGTCTTCTAAAATAAATTACAGGCTGGGTGTGGTGGCTCATGCCTGTAATCCCAGCACTTTGGGAGGCCGAGGCTGGTGGATAACTTGAGATCAGGAGTTCGAGACCAGCCTGGCCAACATGGTGAAACCCGGTCTCTATTAAAAACACAAAAATTAGCCAGGCGTAGTGGCGCACGCCTGTAATCCCAGCTACTCAGGAGGCTGAGGCAGGAGAATCACCTGAACCTGGAGGCAGAGGTTGCAGTGAGCCAGAATGGTGCCACTGCACTCCAGCCTGGACAACAGAGCAAGACTTCATCTCAAAAAAATAAAGTAAAATAAAATAAAATAACATACAAACTCCTTGAAGACTAAAATAAAAGGTTAAAAGAGTAAATTTTTTAACATATATTTCGTCACAATTTAAAAAATGCAAAACTGGCCCAGGCAAGCATGCACCTTGCCGCCTTCATGAACAACTCCGTAACTGGCTGAGCCGCCCCAGGGCTAGTCAAAACACAGCAGAGAAGAGGTCAGCCGGAAATGTCCCAAGGTGCACTTACTTCCCCCATGCAGCGCCAAGAATGCAGGTCCTAATGCTGGCTCTGCCACAGCTTGTAATCTGACCTCAGGCAAGTCTCCCCTCCCCTCCACGGGACTCAGTTTCCTCATCTGTGAAATGGTCTCCTGGGGCAGGAGAGTACAGTGGCTCCGAGCCCAGGCTCTATAGTTAGGCAGCCCTGGGTCTCACTGGCTTCAGCACTTCCTTGCATGTAGTCTTGAGTCATGTACTACTGTGGGGTGTTGATGGACCAGCCACTGCACACCAGCTTGGTGCTAAATATGCAGCTGTGCTAACCTCAGTCCCATTTAATCTTCACAACAGGCTAAGGGGCAGACACCATTGTTTTCTCCACTTTACAGACAAGGGAATGGGCAAAGTGACTGCCCACAGTCACAGAGATGCGAAGAGGCAAAGCTAGGATCCGAGTCCAGTGGTCTGACCCAAAGGCCTTTCACACTCCCTAGGATGTACAAGACCCTCCTGAAATCTTTGCAGACAGCCGAGTCATCATGTGCCGGCGGCTTGCCTGGTGGCCGCATCCCCTGTGGACCCATCTTACCTCCCCATCCAAAGCAGGACCCACCTTCAGCCCATTTCACCTTCAGCCCAGTTCCAATGCTGAGAAGCACAATCAGCAGATGAATCACACCCGGCAGGGTACAAAAATCTTCCCCACTGACCCATGCATGCAAAAAAATCCCTCCTGAAGTTGCCCAGAAACCCCACATGGAACTTCACTCCTGTGCAGCAACTCTTCACTGCAACAGGATGGTACCGGTGTCCAGTAGTGCCCAACCACACCACTTAATGTTGTGTGGCTGTGGAGAAGTCACCTTCACTCTCTGAGCCAGTTTCCTGATCTGTGAAATGGGAACAATATTAACTGCCCCAGTGGGGTCTTTGTGAGGATTAAATGGAAGGAGATATATATATACACACACACACATACTGCTCACTACTGTATGGGGCCTAGGCCACTCCTGGACAGCTGCACGCCGCGAGTGTTGGGATAGTTATCTGAAAATGGGCTAACGATTTCATAGGGTGGAGGAGGTGGGGAGAGCCAATGAGACGGCATGGTGAGGGGCTTGGAACAGTACCTGGCTCAGTAAATGTCAGAGGCCAGAACCTCAGTAAATGTCGGAGGCCAGAACCCCAAGGGGATGGCACTGAAGGGAGGGCTGGGTCCCTTGCTGATATTACTCACTAAGTTATCTCCCAATTCTTCCCTGGACCAGCCCTGTGCCTCAGGCAGCCAGAAGGTGGGGAAGGGAGGGAAGGTGTGGGCAGAAGCCTGGACCAGGAATCAGATGTTGATCCCAGCTACGCAGTTCTCCATCCTTTCCCTGTGCAACGTTAGGCAAGTCAGCTATCTTCTCCGGGCCGCAGTCTTATCTGTAAACAGACGGTTTGAGCAGGCCTATCTGCTCTCAGCATTGTAGAATGCTGTGACTCAGAGACCAGCACTTGACTTTGCATTGTCTCCAAATGGAATTCTCCACCCACCTTTCCTTGATGTTAGCAATAATTCCCACAGGGAGCACTCACGATGTGCCAGGAGCTGTGCCTCATCTCTCAACAGCATTGTGAGAAAGACCCTGTTATTGTCAACTGCCAGATGGGGTGACCAAGGCACACAGGGCTGGCAGGCTGCCCCTCAACATCTCCACCCCCAGGCCAGCCCAGCAGGGCCTGTGCCTCACCAGGTGCAACCGATGGAAATCAGGTCCACTGTGGAAGCTCTGCCTCCCTCACCAGGAAGCAAACCCTTGTTGGCAGAGACCTGGCCCAAACCTTGCATTCTTTGGGCTGGGAGGGATTTCAGGCACCAGCTTGATTCCTCCTCCTGCACACGCACATGCACACGCACACACACACACGAAAAATGGAGGCCTAGTGAGGCGAGAGGCTCTCTTGCCTCTCTGTGCTGTCTATGCTGATCTCATTCTCAGAAAATGGCTGTGAAGTAAATCTCTAGACCCCCAGCTCTCCCCTACACCCCCTCCTCTCTCTCTCTCTCTCTCACACACACACACACACACACATACCCACACCCACACACACCCGTCAGGGACAAAGGAAAGCGAGTCCCGAGATTCAGCAGCCGCTGGAGCCCCTTCTCCCTCTCAGGGCCTCTTTGTGTGGGGCCAGAGGGGGAGGGGGCTGCCTGAATGAACCTCAGATTTAATGAGGGGAAGAGGGAAGGAGAGGGGGGCTGGGGAAAGGGAAGGGAGAACGGGCCTCCCAGCCAGGGTCTTGCTGGAGCCCCTCCCCTCTGCAGCTGCAGCTACAGAACAGAGGTTGGCCTCCCCCCAGGTCCCGAACCCGCGACCGCGCACTCCCCGCGCACACCCGAACCTCCCTCGATTCCTGCTCCCCCAACCCAGAGTTCCGCCCGGTGGTCCGTGACGACCCGCACCCGCCTCACTCGAGGGCAGCTAAGAAAGTCCGGGGCTCCCTCCCCTCCCATCCCAGTCTCCGCGCTGGGGCCCAGATGGTCCGGGGCGAGCTGGGGAAGTGCCTGGGAGGCAGCGCGAGCCAGACTGAGGACGGTAACGGGACCGCAGAGAGACTGAGGGATGGACGGGCAGACGGACAGAAGACAGCAGACGGACAAAGTCGGACGAACGACGGACAGAGACAGGAACCAGACAAATATGAACGGACAGGCGGAGCCCGAGCGACAGGAACAGGCGGACTGGCAGGCGGCCAGAGGGGTAAGGCAAGGCACTCGCCAGGAGGGACGGGGCCCGGCCGACCCACACACAACCAGGGCGTCCGGGACGGGGACAGAGGCCACCCCGAGGACCGCCCCAAGTGGGGCGACGAGGGCCCACAGAGCTGCCCCGATCCCGGGATCCAGGCTCAGTCTCTCCAGGTCCCAGGAAGGCGCCCGCCGAGGGCACTCCCCTCCTGCCCGCGGAAACCCGAGCCGGGACCGCAGCTGCCCGGCGCCTGCCGGCCAGGACTGAGCAGGGCGACGTGTGCAGCAGGATCCGGGTGCCGAGTGAAGGTCCGGGAGGGCGAGCAGGAGGGGCACCGGCCCAGAAAGACAAGTTTGCAGGAAGGAAAAAGAAGAAACTACTCGGAGCAGAACAGAAGAAAGTGAGGGCCCGCAGCAGGAACGGGCGGCGCGCGCGGGCGGGCGCCGGGGTCGGGACTCACGCAGCTGAGCAGGGAGCAGGCTCCCAGGCAGGCCCCCATGGCGGCGGCTCCGGGCTCCGGGCGCCCGGCGCTGGGCGCTGGGCGCGGACCTCGGGATCCGGGTGCCGGGCCTGGCCCCTCCCCGGCCCCGGCCCCGGCCCCGCCCCGGCCCCGCCCCGCCTACCGAAGCCGCTCGACGCTTTCCGGCGGCGCTCGGGGCCTCCCCAGACTCACCTGGGGCAGGTGCGCCGGGAGGGACCCTGGGGGAATGGGGTGGTCGGGGATTCCCGCGGCCACGCGGGCTGCGCAACCTGACCCAACCCTGGCCCGGGCTCGCATCCTGCTCCAAAGTGAGCGTTCGGAAATCGACCTCGGTTTGAGCCCGTGTGACCTCAGGACACTGTCACCCTTGGGAACAGAAGCCAAGAGGTGGTCACCGCTGACTCCTCAGTGCTTGGCGCAGGGCCTCTGCTCAATACGTAGATGCTGAGGTTGAATGCTGAATGACTGGATAAAGAAACTTCGGTAAGTCACTGCAACTCTCTGAGCCTCAGTTTCCCGGTCTGTAAAGTGAGGATACATACCTCACAGGGTGGTTACAACACATGGTAGGTGCTTGACAAATGTAAGCCCCCATCGTCACTGTTTTCTTCTTCCTTTTTAAGAGACAGGGTCTTGCTCTGTCACCCAGGCTGGAGTGCAGTGGTGCAAACATAGCTCACTGCAGCCTCGACCTCCTGGGCTCAAGTGATCCTCCTGCTTCAGGCTCCTGAGTAGCTGGGACTACAGGTGCATGCCACCATGCCCACCTACTGCTTCTTCTAAGACCCCAGCCTCTCACTCTAAACCCATCCTCCCTTCTCTCCATCTGTTCTTCAAACTCCGCTGACTCCCAACAGCCTGCTGGGAGCTACACACTTCCTACAGCCACCCCTGCTTGATGGCTTATCACTCCCTAGGGATGCCCAAACTGGTCCCTAGCTAAGGAGGTCAGAAGGCGGGGAGGGGTGGCCACATTCCTGACAGATGGCTCTCCAGGGGTAGGTGTGAGAGACCCAGAAGTAGGGCTCTGTAATTAGTCTCCCTTCACACTTAGCCCTGTCCTCAGCCACCTCTGGACAAGATAATGTTAGGGAAAGAAGTCTCTGTGCCTCGAAGCTGGCCCCAGGGCCAAAGAGCTGGTTGACTGCATCCTTGGGTGATTCACTGGGCGCCAGGCTTAGCCATTAATTGCACCAGGACTGTTCCACAAACACACCCTACACTTTCCCTCCTCCACACTTTTGCCCCACAATGCCTTCCTCTTTTTTTTTTTTTTTTTTTTTTGAGACAGTGTCTCACTCTGTCACCCAGGCTGGAACACAGTAGCCCAATCACTCACTGCAGCTTCAACCTCCTGGACCCAAGTTATCCTCCCACCTCAGCCTCCCAAGTAGCTGGGACCACCAGTGTGTACTACCACACCCGGCTAATTTTTTAAAAATTTCGTGTAGAGATGAGGTCTCCTTATGTTGCCTAGGCTGGTCTCGAACTCCTGGGCTTAAGCAATCCTCCTGCCTTGGCCTCCCAAAGTGCTGGTATTACAGATGTGAGGCACTGCACCTGGCAGATGCCCTCCTCTTGAAGGTCCTTCTCCTTATCCCTCTTTCTCCCCTTTGAAGCTTGCTCACATGCCATACCTCTCAGTGAAGAGAGCCACCACCATCACCCCCAACCCACTACCTGGCTCCATTAGGAATGAACATCCTCCCGATTCCCCCAAGCCTCCAAACAATATGGGCCTCCCTTATGGCCTCACAAACAACCTGAGCACATGCCCAACTTTCCCCCATGGTACCATTTGAGCCCCACAACAACCCTGAGAAGTCGATTAATTCCCCCACCCACTCCAGTTTACAGATGAGGAAACCAAGGAACAAAGAAGTAGTGACATGCTAAATGTAAACCAAGCATTGAATAAACGTTGACTGTGATCACTGTGGTTGTTGTTACTGTTGCTGAAGGCCACACGGCTCAGAAGAAGCAGAGCTGGAAGGCCACCTGGCCTGGCTTTCACCCTGATGTCCTACTGCTTCCCTTGAAAAAGTAGACGTGACAATATCTAGTCTTCCTATTTTTCTGTCCAGTAATATTTCAGTCCTTCCCTAACCCGAGGCCTTTAGGGAACTGTGAGCCACCCAAGAACAGTCTGCTCTCTGGCCACCCCTCTCCTACCCACAGCACAGTACAGGGCCTGGCACACAGTCAGGCAGTGAATGCTTGCTGGATGAATGTCTGACATTTTACCATCCTTTAAGTCCACTTTCCTCCTTCTGCTGTGACTGACAGTCTGATCCAAAAACAGCCCCTACACAGTCATCTTCTGCACAGAAATCCTTTAGACTGAAATGCCACCAAGCAGTCTCAAGTGAGCCCTCCTCACATGCTCCCGTCCCAGGGTCAGCTCCCTTGGACACTTCTGCTCCAAGAGCTGAACTTTTCACCCCCAACCCCTCCCTATCCATGACCTAGAACAGTAGAAAGCACCCAAGACCAAGAGGAACAACCCCTGGGATTCTTGTTCTGCCACAGATGACCATGCCTCATGCCATCCTTGGGGGGCCACTTCACCCCACAAGGGGTGTCCGTCCATCCCCTGCCCTGAAATAGGGAGGGTTATTCTGTTTAACCTCACAGAGCAAGTGTGAGCATCTGCGAAAACATTCTCAGAAATAAGCAGTTATTTGCAAGGAACAAGGGATTAAGATGACTGTAGGTGTAAAGGGACAACCACTCTGGCTTCAGGCTAAAATTTTCCAGAGCAAGGTAAAATGCTGCCACTGTCCTGGCCTCCTGCCTGCCCAAGACCAAGGCCGGCTGGGCTATCACATGCCCGGCATGGAGGGCATAACTCACTGTGTGGCTGGGTCCCGGTGACTCCTCCTCTCTCAGCCTCATGCTTCTCATCTGTAAAATAAAGATAAGTTTTTTACCCCAGCTCTCTGAGCAGACTACTGAGGAGATGAAATGAGGACATAGATAAAGAGCTTCATTTCTTGGTGTCCCGGCCAGCCCGTCAGCCTTTACTCCCAGATTTGAACCTCCTGCATGGGGCCAGAGTAGCTCTGTCTCTTGAACCCCCAAAAGCACAGTCACAGTCAGCAGCTATGTGATACTGGCAAGTCACCCAACCACTCTGAGCCTCACTGGAGGGTTGGAATTCAGGATTCAGCTTCTCCACCCAATGCTATGTAAACCATGTCCCTTGAAATAAACATGTAGGGGTCATTTGGTCCATTGCCCTGTGCCCATCCCTCAACCCAGACAGATGCTCAACTCCAGTTCCCAAAGGAAGCAGGCTCTGACTTCTTGGACCACCCACCCCAAGCTTCTCTAATCTGATCTCAATGGGCCTGAGTTTTCAAATCTGCAACACAGGAACAAACTCCTGCCCTGACCCCAGTGCACCCAATCCATTCTCACCCCATCCCCACTTACCATCCTCCCATCCATGAGGACTCAGATGTGTGCCGGCTTTGAGCCTCCTATCCCTCGGGCTTCGCTGTCTGTACTGGCCTCTATTTCCTGCTTCTGACCCATTTACAGAGCAGGGCTGAGGCCATCCCTTATGAATATGCATATAGGATAATGAGAGCTTGGGATTGGGGGAGCATCTAGGGAGAGGTATTCACATAGGCACCATCCACTCTGCTCTCCCCATAAACACCCCCCAACCAAGGCTGTCCTTCCTCACAAAGCATGCATGGGATTTCGGAGCAAAGGCTAAAGTAACAATAATCATATTCACAGCAAGCATTTTTAAGAGCTTACAACATGCCAGGTACTCTGCTGAGATTATCTCCTTTAAGATGCATTTAAGGTAGGAACTATTGCCCCCATTTAGCAAATAAGGAAATTGATGCTCCAAGAAGTTAGGTAACTTGTACATAAATCATATGGGGAACGTGCACAGTGATCATGTGCAGAGCCAGGGTGGAACCCAGGTTTTCTCAGGAGAATGGAATTCCAAAGCTGGTGCTCTAAACCCCTGCTGCCCAGATATTCAGGGCCAAGCCAGGAGCCCTGAGCGGTCATGGGGCCACATCTGGATCTCACGTGCCAGCAGATGAGCCCACAGTGGTCTTAGGTGATTTTGTGAAAGGACCCAGGTCCTGGCAGGGACTCTATCTGGAAAGTATGGAGACAGGCAGACACGATGCGTGTTCACACGCGTGCAGGCACACAGTGATGCAAGCTTGAGCATGCACACACACACAGGGTGTTCTGCGTGCATGGATGTAACTGTGTGGGGTGGAGGTACCCCTGTGGCTGCCCAGTGTATGTGCCTCTGTGCTGCTCTGGTGACTTTTTTCCAATCAACACTTAGAGAGAGCCACAGTGGGCCAGGAGCTGGGAATGCAGTGTGGGTAGGGCAGACACAGTCCCAGCCTGCGTGGAGTGGATGGTCTGTGGGATTTGCTTCCCATACTCAGTAATACTCTGGAAGGAATCCACTTCCTTTGTGGGAAGCGACTAGGGGTTGAGAGAGAAGATGGGTAAGAGTGGAAAAGGTAGGACATCTGAGGTAGGTAGCTCAAAGGAGCCTCTGGCACTTGCCAGAAATGTGTGGAGGAGAGAGCCAGGGCCTGGCACCGGCTCCACGAGAGTCACAGGTCTGAGGATTCCCAAAGGTCTCCAGTTGCTTTCCTTACAGATGTCCAGGGTCTTCTGTGAGTGCACATGTGGGCAGTGTGTGTGTGTTGGGGAGGGGGGGAGTGTTTAGGTATATGTGCACAGATGAGCATGTGTGGTTATGTGAATATGTGCATGGAATGTACACGTATAAATGTGGGGACATGGGTAAGTCATATATGGTGTGTACACATGTGGGGTTTACATGTAGAGGTAGGGGTGTGCTTGTGTGTGTGGCAGGGCATGTTACTGCAAAGGAGAGAAGAGAGTGCCATTTGGCCCAGGCCTCACATTCAGAAGTCTCAAAAATGCATCCAAAAATGAGATGGAATGAAAGGAGGGAGGGAGGGAGGGATGGCTAGGTAGATGGATAGGCAGAAGGCTGGCTGCGCAGAGAGATGGACAGAGGGTTGGACAGAGGAATGGATATGTGATAAAGCAGATACTGCAAAATGTTCATTGTAGCCCCCAGGTGCTGAGTATATGGGTGCTCACTGTACCATTCTTTCAACCCTTCTGGATGCTTGATACTTTTCATAATACAACGAGCACACAAAGTGGGCTGGATGTCTAGCCCCAGATAATCATGGATGAGATGGGAAGAACAGAATGCTCTTCATGCCATTTGAAACTTACATCCCATCACTGGACCACACAGCAATGTGAAATCACATTTTTTATAATTCTTGTGATGATCTTGTGTCTCTCAGTTGCATTGCATTGGATGTGTGTGGGTGCATGTGTGTGTTAAAAAACATTAATTTGTTAAATAAAAACATACCACAATTGTGAACATCCTATTTAGGACTTTCTTCATTTTTAAATTAGCAGGAGCCTTAAAAGACAGAAGTGGTCTGGCTCAGCCGGGCGCGGTGGCTCGCGCCTGTAATCCCAGCACTTCGGGAGGCCAAGGCGGGCAGATCACCTGAGGTCGGGAGTTTGAGACCAGCCTGACCAACATGGAGAAACCCCACCTCTACTAAAAAATACAAAATTAGCCGGGCATGGTGGCGCATGCCTGTAATCCCAGCTACTCGGGAGGCTGAGGCAGGAGAATCACTTGAACCCGGGAGGTGGAGGCTGCAGTGAGCTGAGATCAGACCATTGTACTCCAGCCTGGGCAACAAGAGCGAAACTCCATCCTAAAAAAAAAAAAAAAAAAAAGAAGAAGTGGCCTGGCTCTTTCCGTCTGTGAGCCCCTACTATGCAGGCTGTGTGTGTGTGGGTTTGCATGTATGTGCACATGTCAGGGATGTGAGCACACGTAGGTGGGTCAGGCTGACACCCATGTGAATGCCCACACAGAGAGTTCAGCCTCATCCAAGCCCCGCTGGGGTCAGCACCACTCTGAGGTGAGGAGGACGTCTTAGGACCGAGGAAGGGCAGCCACCAGCCCCAGGGCAGCATAGGCGACCAGGAACTCTGTCATCTGAGGCTTGGACACGCTCAGGCCAAGCGGCGTCCTCCGGCCAGCAGCGAGAGTGTGGGAGGCTGTTTCCTGAAGGAGGATGGGGCAAAGGCAGGATGTCCACAGCCCTCCTGGGCCCAGTGGCTCCTTTCTTCCTCCCCATACATTTATATCTCCTGTCGGGACCATTCATCCTCCCCTGCTCCGTGCCCGTGGGCCGAAGTGGTCAATACCCCGTCATTGGACAGATGGCGAAATGGAGGCCTGGAGAGAATGCAGCCACTCAGGCCACACAACAAGTCAGCCCAGAGCCAGCCTGAGATCCAGCCTGGGTTCTAATCTCCGCCCCTACTGCCTGCCATCTCCACATCTCCCTCCTTCAGTCATTTGTCCACCAGCCAAGGCCTGCAGGGGTCCTACAGAATGGGCTCCAGACCCAGCAGACCCAGCAGGAGAGGCCCCAGAGTGCCCTCCTGCCTAGGGAGGTCACATACAAAATCCAGGAAGACAGGTAGGCACCAGAAACAGCAGGTGTCTGAGAGGCAGGGCCTGGCTCAGCCACCAACCCTGTTAGAATGACCCTAGACAGCTCCCTGCCCCTTTCTGGGCCTCAGTTTCTCCATCTGTAAAATAAATGGGTTGAGGCCGGGAGCGGTGGCTCACACCTGAAATCCCAGCACTTTGGAAGGCCTAGGTAGGCAGATCACTTGAGCTCAGAAGTTCGAGACCAGCCTGGGCAACATGGCAAGACCCCCAGCTCTACTAAAAATACAAAGAAATAGCCAGGCATGGTGGTGCACACCTGTGGTCCCGGCTACTCGGGAGGGTGAGGTGGGAGGATCGCTTGAGCCTGGGGAGTAGAGGTTGCAGTGAGACAAGATTGCACCACTGCACTCCAGCCTGGGCATAGAGTGAGACCCTATCTCAAAAAAAAAAATACATAAATTAAAATAAATAGGTTGAACTATTAACAGTGGCTTTCAAATAATGTTTTGAAGCAGAATCCCTAAGTAGCTACAAGAGGAGTTCTCCTGGCCCATGTGGGGAAGGCAGGTGGATTTTGGCCCCTCGCCCACTCTCCACTAAGAAGCTGGCCAAAGAATGTCCCACTGAATCACAGAAGCAGTGGACAAGAAACCAGCCTTCAGCACATAACCAGGGCCCAATTCCAGCTGGGCCATTTACCAACTGCATAGACCTAGGCAAGGCTCTCCAAGCCTCAGCTTGCTCATCTGTAAAATGGGGGCAATGATACCAACCTCCTACAGCTGTGTGACAATTAACTGAGATAATTCATGCCCAGTGTTTGGTATGCAGTGAACATATTAAAACTTGAAGCAACAGTGACTGTTACTACTAGTTAGCCCTCAGATGAGAACCAACATGAATTTGCTGGCTTCACCATGAGTTGTATCTCTTGTGCCAGACCCCAAAGCCAGTGCATTTTGGCAGCTGCTATCCCAAATTCCTCAGCTCCACCTACCTCTGCAGCTGCTCCAGAACAGCTGGGCATGCAGGGGCTGCTGCAAGGCCAGGCGTGGGCCCTGGGGAGGGCAAGCGCAGGGCCCCTGTAATCAGGCCAGGCCTCACAGCAAGGCCCGTTTCATCTGGACAACCAAGCCCCTGGCAGGCCATCATTAACTTCCCCACCCTTGCTCAGCACCCAACCCTGACCCAGCTGCTGAAGCCTCAGAGAGAAGGCAATAGGCGTTTAGCCAAAGCCTTTCATTCCTAGGATCCCTCCCCAGGGTCTCCCAGGACCCCTGGGCTCAGGGAAGATTCTGGTGACATAAGCAGGAAGGAAAGTCTTTCTGAAGCCAGGACCTCCACTTACCCTACAGGCAGCAGTCCACCCTGAGGAACAACGGAGACCCGGCATTGAGACTCCTACAACCTCAAAGTTGAAGAAAGCTCTAAAGCCATCTCATGTACATACATACAATACAATAGTATTCAGCCTTAAAAAGACAGGAAATTCTGACACATGCTGCAACATGGCTGAACTTTGAGGATGTTATGCTAAGTAAATAAGCCAGACACAAAAGGACAAAAATTGTATGATTTCACTTATACAAGGTACCCAGAGTACTCTAATTTGTAGAGACAGAACGTACAATGGTAGTTGCCAGGGACTGGGAAGAGAGCAGAATGGAGAGTTATTAAAAAATACAAGATGGGCCGGGTACGGTGGTTCATGCCTGTAATCCCAGCTACTCAGGAGGCTGAGGCAGGAGAATTGCTTGAACCCGAGAGGCAGAGGTTGCAGTGAATTGAGATCTCGCCATTGCACTCCAGCCTGGGCAACAAGAGTGAAACTCCGTCTCAAAAAAAAAAAAAAAAAAAGATGAAAGACAAGTGTTGGCTGGGTGCAGTGGCTCATGCCTATAATCCCAGCACTTTGGGAGGCTGAGGCAGGAGGACTGTTTGAGCCCAGGAGTTCAAGACCAGCCTGGACAACATGGCGAGGCCTCCATTTCTACAAAACATTTAAATTTTTCTTTTTTTTTTTTTGAGACGGAGTTTCGCTCTTGTCGCCCAGGCTGGAGTGCAATGGCACGATCTCGGCTCACTGCAACCTCCACCTCCCAGGTTCAAGCGATTCTCCTGCCTCAGCTTCCTGAGTAGCTGGGATTACAAGCACCCGCCATCATGCCTGGTCAATTTTTGTAATTTTAGTAAAGACAGGGTTTCACCATGTTGGCCAGGCTGGTCTCGAACTCCTGACCTGAGGTAATCTGCCCGCCTCAGCCTCCCAAAGTGCTGGGATTACAGGCATGAGCCACCACACCCAGCCTCATAAAAAGTAATTCTTTTACTTTTTGCAAGTGTTTATACTTTTTACAAGTGTTGGTGAGGATGTAGAGAAAAGAGAACACTTGTACACTTCTGGTGGGAATGTAAACTGGTGCAACCACAGTATGGAGGTTCCTGAAAAACTAAAAATAGAACTACCACACGATCCAGCAATCCCACTTTTGGTTATGTATCCAAAAGCAATGAAATCAGTAAGTGAAAGAGATATCTACACTCCCATGTTCACTGCAGTATTATCCACAATAGCCAAGATATGGAAACAATCTAACTGTCCATCACCGAATGAATGGATAAAGAAATTGTGATGGCTAGGCACAGTGGCTCACGCCTGTAATCCCAGCACTCTGGGAGGCCAAGGCAGGTGGATCACCTCAGATCAGAAGTTCAAGACCAGCCTGGCCAACATGGTGAAACCCTGTCTCTACTAAAAACACAAAAATTAGCCAGGCATGGTGGCAGGTATCTGTAATCCCAGCTACTTGGGAGGCTGAGACAGAAGGACTGCTTGAACCTGGGAAGTGGAGGTTGCAGTGAGCCAAGACCGTACCATTGCACTCTAGCCTGGGGAACAAGAGCAAAACTCTATCTCAAACAAACAACAACAACAAAAAAATTGTGATATATACACAACAGAATACTATACAGCCTTTAAAAAGAAGGACATCCTGTCATTTTCGACAACATAGACGAACCTGGAGAACATTATGTTAAGTGAAGTAAGCCAGGCACAGAAAGATTAATACTGCATGATCTCACTTACGTGAAATTTTAAAAGTTGGACTCATGGAAGCAGAGAGCACAACAGTGGTTAACAGAGGCTGGGGCCAGGCCCAGGAGAAGCGGGATTGAGGAGATGTTGGTCAACGGATACAAAATTGCAGTTAGACAGGAGGAATACATTCAAGAGATTTATTGTACAACATAGTCACTATAGTTATTAACAATGTATTGTATACTTCAAAATCACTAAGTAAATTTTAATTGTTCTCATTGCAAAAAAAATTAGTATGTGAGGTAATGCATACTTAGCCCAATTAGCCATTCCACAACATATATATATTTATTTATTTATTTATTTATTATTTTTTGACAGGGTCTTACTCTGTCACGTAGGCTAGAGTGCAGTGGTGTGATCCCAGCTCACTTCAACCTCCACCTCCCGGGCTCAAGCCATCCTCCCATCTCAGCCTCCCGAGTAACTGGGACTACAGGTGTGCACCACCACATCTAGATAATTTTTGTGTTTTTTGTAGAGAGAGGGTCGCATCGTGTTGCCCAGGTTGGTCTCGAACTCCTGGGCTCATGTGATCTGCCCACCTCAGCCTCACAAAGTGCTGGGATTACAGGCATGTGCCGCCGTGCCTGGCCAATATATACATATTTCAAAACATTATATTGCACGCTATAAATGTATAAATTTGTATTTTTCAATTAAATTTTTAAAGTTCTCTGATTTGAATAATAAAGAGACAAACACACACATCTAGTGCCTTCTCTCAGTTAACAGATGGAAAAACTGAGGCCAAGACAGAAGAAGGGACTTACCAGAGTACACACAATGGGTGTGTGTTGAGAGGCATTCTCTGGCTTCCTGCTTCTTCCTAAACAAGCCCTCACCCCCACTCCCTAGTCTGCCCTACTGCTGGAACAGCCCCCTAACTACAAGCTTCCAGCTGGTTCTTCAGCACATCTGGAATTTCATCAGTCTTTTAAAAAAATAACTTTGCTCCTTTACTCTAGGTTTCATTTCCTCCAATTATAAAATCCTACCTGTCCCACGATAGCAGGGATCTTATCTGCCTGGTTCACCACAGGATCTCAACTCCCAGAGTTGCATCTGGCAGGGCATCGCAGAGGCTGAATAAAAAATGAAAAATGAATTTTAGGCTGGGTGCGGTGGCTCATGCCTGTAATCCCAGCACTTTGGGAGGCTGAAG
Organism: Pongo abelii; assembly: GCF_028885655.2. NCBI lineage: Eukaryota > Metazoa > Chordata > Mammalia > Primates > Hominidae > Pongo > Pongo abelii. Next base: position 202,206,664 of record NC_071985.2, read on the forward strand.
TGGGTGAATCACTTGAGGTCAGGAGTTCCAGACAAGCCTGGCCAACATGGTGAAACCCTGCCTCTACTAAAAATGGAAAAATTAGCCGGGCATGGTGGCGCACACCTATAATCCCAGCTCCTTGAGAAGCTGAGGTGGGAGAATCGCTTGAACCCAGGAGGTGGAGGTTGCAGTGAGCTGAGATCACGCCATTGCACTCCAGCCTGGGCAACAAAGTGAGACTGCATCTCAAAAAACAAAACAAAAAAAAAGAATTTAAAAATTCAAAAGAATTCACCAATGGATTCCCACCTTCGACATACTTTATGTCCCATTCTCATCTATTCTAATGCTTAAATGCTTTTTTAAAATTAATTTAAAAAAATTTTTTGAGACAGAATCTTGCTCCGTCACCCAGGTCAGAGTACAGTGACGTGATCTAGGCTTACTGCAACCTCCATCTCCCGGGGTTCAAGCGATTCTCCTGCCTCAGCCGCCTGAGTAGCTGGGATTACAGGCATGCACCACCACCTCAAACTACTTTTTGTATTTTTAGTAGAGACGGGGGTTTCACCATCTTGGCAAGGCTGGTGTTGAACTGCTGACCTCAAGTGATCCACCCACCTCGGCCTCCCAACATGCTGGGATTACAGGTGAAAGCCACCACGCCTGACCACTTAAACACTGTTAAACAACCTGGACTCACACTACCTACATAATTTTGTGTCCCATCTTTTTCACATAACATTCCATCATGAGCATTTTTCCTTGCCATTAAAATATTTTCTTAACAGCACTGAGATGGCCCCATACTCGCTGTCAGTGGATGTCCTCCACCCAGAAGCCGCCTTCTCAGCCAGACTTCTGGGACCACTCAAGATGGGGCAAAAGAGAACAATGTACTGCTGGATTCCAGCACACAGTCCCCCTCAACAAACATCTACAGAACATCTGATGTGCCAGGCACAATTCTAGGCCCCGGGAGGACAGCAGTGAATCAAATAGACAAAAGCCTTTGCTTTCATAGAGCTTGCACTCTAATGGGGAGTGAATGAATGAATGAACCAACGAAACTACTTCCTGTGGTTGGACGTTGAAGTCAGTGCTCCTTAAACGTTCCCTCTGCAGTAGCACTAGTGAACTGCAAGCAGAAAATCCCTTTAAAGTCTTATATATTATTATTAATATGAATGTAAAGTCTGCATTCTATGTGGGGTGGCCAACTCATCCTGCTTTGCCTGGGACCTTTCTGGTTTGGGTACTGAAAGTCTCATGTCCTGGAAAAACTTTCTTTTTGAAACGAAGTTTCATTCTTGTTGACCAGCCTGGGAGGCAGAGGTTGCAGTGAGCCGAGATCGCGCCATTGCACTCCAGCCTGGGCTCACTGCAACCTCTGCCTCCTGGGTTCAGGTGATTCTCCTGCCTCAGCCTCCTGAGTAGCTGGGACTGCAGGCATGCACCACCACGCCCAGCTAATTTTGTATTTTTAGTAGAGACGGGATTTCACCATGTTGGCCTCTGCCTCCCGGGTTCAGGTGATTCTCCTGCCTCAGCCTCCCAACTAGCTGGGACTGCAGGCATGCACTACCATGCCTGGCTAATTTTATATTTTTAGTAGAGATAGGGTTTTGCCATGTTGGTCTTGAACCCCTGACCTCAGGTGATCCGGTCGCCTCGGCATCCCAAAATGCTGGGATTACAATACGCATGAGCCATTGCGCCCAGCCCCTGGGAAAACTTTTTGTACGGGCCAACTAGAACAATTGGTCACTCTAATTCTATGCCATATCATATCCATTAAAAAAAAACTTTATTGAAATATATTTCACATACCATAAAATCCACCTGTGTTAAGAAACCATTCAGTGGTTTTTAGTACATTCACAAGGTTGTGCAATCACCACCACTAATTCCAGAACATTTTCATCACCTCAGAAGGAAACCCCATGCTCGTTTAGCAGTCACCCCTCATTCACACTTCTCCTAGGTCCCAGCAACCACTCATCTACTTCCTGTCTCCATGGATTTGCCTATTCTAGCCATTTCTTTTATGACTGTCTTCTTTCACTTAACATAATGTTTGCAAGGCTCATCCATGTTGTAGCAGGTATCACTGTATCAGTGCCTCATTCTTTTTACTTGCCAAACAAGATTCCATTGTACAAATATAAACCATACTTTGTTTATCCACTCATCAATTGTTAGATGTTTAGGTTGCTTCCACTTTTTGACTCTTATGAATAATGCTGCTATGAACATTCATATGCAAGTTTTTATATGAACATATGTTTTCATTTCTCTTGGGTATATGCGTGGAGTTGAATTACTGGGTCATATGGTAGCTCAATGTTTAACTTTTTGAGGAACTGCCAAACGGTTTTCCAAAGTGACCACATCATTTTACTTCTTACTAGCAATGTAAGAGGGCTTCAATTTCTCCACATCCTTAGCTATACTTGTTATCATCTGTCTTTTTTATTTTAGTCATCCTAGTGGTGTGACCTGCTATATTGGTTTAATATAAAGTTTTTGTTCTAAATTAGTCACTATCAAGTAAAACCAACCCCCTTTGAATGTGCACCGTGTCTACCATATTGCTTAGAGCACCCTAACACACGACTCAGTACCTCTGAGGGCAAAGGTGCCAGCCTGAAGCATGTGAGTTAAAGCCATTTGTAATGTTTTTATATTATAAATGACACTGTGATAACCAGCCTTGTACAGATTTGTGCACCTCTATTATTTTTTTTCCTTAGGAAAAATGCATAGGGATGGAACAATTTGGTTAAGGGATACACATTGAAAATGTAAACATGTGGCACAAAATTTCAAAGGGTATACAGAGAAAAGTAAAGTTTCTTTCTTCCCCTGCCCTCAGGTCCCCTCCCCAGAAACAACCACAGGCACCAATTTCTTAAGTATCCTTCCCAAAATATCTTAGGGTGCACATTTTTGAGGTTTTCCAAACAAATTGCCACCAGAAATTTGCACTCATTGATAGACCCACTGCTAGTGGGAAAGTTTTCTTTTCACCATTTTGCCTACATTGTTCTTTTTATTTTTCTTTTGAGACAAAGTCTCGCTCTTGTTCCCCGGGCTGGAGTATAGTGGCCTGATCTCAGCTCACTGCAACCTCCGCCTCCCAGGTTCAAGTGATTCTCCTGCTTCGGCCTGCCGAGTAGCTGGGATTGCAGGCACACACCACCATGCCCAGCTAATTTTTATATTTTTAGTAGAGACAGAGTTTCACCATGTTGAACAGGCTGGTCTTGAACTCCTGACCTCAAGTGATCCACCCACCTTGGCCTCCCAGAGTGCTGGAATTACAGGCGTGAGCCACAGCACCTGGCCTTGCCTACATTGTTCTTTTTTGTCTTTTTGCCACATTAATCTTTAATTTTTTTAAATTGCTAATGAAGTTGAACTTCTTTCCATTGTATTTGTTGTATTAGTCATATATATTATTATTTGTCTTTTTTATATGTTTATTATTTGTATTTCATATCTGGTGCCAGAATGATATTTAAAAAAAAATCTGGCCGGGCACAGTGGCTCACATGTGTAATCCCAGCACTCTGGGAGGCCGAGGAGAGTGGATCACTTGAGGTCAGAAGTTTGAAACCAGCCTGGCTGGTTTCATGGTGAAACCCCATCTCTACTAAAAATACAAAAATTAGCCGGGCATGGTGGCACATGATTGTAGTCCCAGCTACTCAGGAGGCTGAGGCAGGAGAATTGCTTGAACCCTGGAGGTGGAGGTTGCAGTGAGCCTAAATCGCGCCACTCTACTCCAGTCTGGGCAACAGAGGGGAACTCTGTCTCAAAAATAAATAAATAAATTTTTTTAAAAAAATCTAATAATGCTCTTGGTTAAAAATTATTAGATTTTTTTTAAAAAATCTAATAATGCTTCCCCACTGCCTGGGAATAAAGACCCAGCTCCCTAACGGGTCCACAAAGTCCCACATAGCCTGACTCCAGCTGCTCCTGGCCCTTTTGTTTGGACAACTTGCAGTTTCCAGAAACAGCCATGTGGCTTCTCTCCTCCTGGCCCTGGCAGTTATAGACATCACCTCCTCTCTGATGACTTTCAGGCTCACCTCCATCACACATCTCTCATGAAATCACTTGCTTACAGGGCCAGCTTGTATGGCCAGCTTGTATGGGTGTAAGACCTCTGCAGAGGGACCCTACGGTTAAGAAGGGCCCCTGGACTGGTTTGATGCTCTGCTGTCACTGTTTTGAAATTCATAGTACATTTTGGACAAGGTGCTCTGCATTTTCATCTGCACTGGGACCTCCTGGTCCCATGTAGCAGGTCCTGCTGGTTTACCTTGTGCTTCTCACAGAGGATGAGACACCCCTTGACCTCAGGGTCAGTCCCACCCCCTCTTGCATCCCCAGTGCCTGGCAGGAACCAAATGAATGCCTAAATTTTATGAATGAAATGAATGAATGGATGAAAACAAAGAAAGAATGATGGCATGAATTAAAGGAAGGAGTCTGTTATTCTTTGAAGAGTAAGGTAGATGGAATTGTCAATGTAAACAAAAGTCAAAAAGGCATTCCAAGTAGAGGGAATGAACCCGTGGGCAAGAATTCACTGTGGGCAGGGCTAGGAGGCCCTGGGATTGTGGTTGTACCAGCCTCAGTGGAACCGCCAGAATCTGGAGGAAGTGGGAGGGGTAGGGCCATGGCTGATCTCTGGAAGGAGCTGTTTCCCTGACCGCAGTCAGGGAGAAAGCCCTGGAATCTAGAAGAGGAAGTTCTAATTAGTGCCCTCAAAGGGACTTCTCCTGTCACTGGGGGTAGCAAGCAGTGAGGCCAGGAAGTTGAGGGGGGTCAACGGGACGGCTTGACTCAGGGTTGGGGCATCAAATCTTGGTGATCTTAATGACCCCAATTAAAGTGCCTTTGCACTACCTGGCCTCTGACTCACGGGTCAACACCTCCTGCCCACCCTGCATTTAGTTTAAAGGGTTTCTCTGGGCCCTAGGCCCTCCCTTGGCATCCTCCCCAACATTCCAGAAAGTGGATGGTCATCAGGGTCCCAGGACCAGTGGGAGATTAGAGGCAGCCCCTCAATGGATGCCCTAGCCACCCATGGAGACAGAAAGATAATGACATCTTGGGGTTTATGGGCATAGGGCTCGGCCTTGCCCGAGCAAGGGAAGAAGCCCAATGGCTGCAAACCCCTTAAAGGGTTTTATATGGCCAACCGGGGTCCATCCACCTTTCCCCTCACCTCCTTCCACTCTCTCCTCTTCATTCCTGCCCTCCTAGCCATAGAGGCTTCCTTTCCAGCTCTTGACCACATCAAGTTCATTCTTGTCTCAGCCTTTGCACTTGCTGTAGTAATTTTACTGCTTGCAACACTCATCCCCCAGATCTAGGCATGGCTGCTTCTCATTAGGCAGGTCTCAGCTAGAAGACCACTTCCTCCCTGAGGAAATCAACCCTTCTGCACCCCATGTCCTTGCTTAATTTTCAGACTGTCTGAATTGGAATCCTACCTCTATTAGCGACTAGCTTGGGCAAGATACAGAGCCTCCCTGTGTCTCTGTTTCCTCGCCTATGCAATGAAGATAACAGAAGCATTTATATCATTATGCTGTTGAAAGCAGTAAATGAGTTGACACAGGGCCCGGCACATAGTAGGGCTCCATGCATATTAAGCATTATGACAATCACTGTCTGCCCCCTGGAGGTCACTTTGGGAGAAGAGACTGTCTCAGCCTGCACAGAGCTGTTACCCCAGGGCCTAAAACAGTGCTACATAAAAGGCACTCCAGAAACAGGTATCTAAATCATTGATTCATCTGTTTCTCTCTGGGTATTTTCCCTTTTGCTATTCTCCCTCTCCCAATTCAAGCAGATTGTTGGTTAGGCAGACAAGAGGCTTCCGAGGCTGGCAGGGGAGGCAAGATGGAGTGAATGGTAAGTGCAGAGACACCTCTGGCTCTGCAGATGGTGGCCAGAGCCCAGTGACCAAATGACCCCGAGCAGCACTGTGAACTCAACTCCGCAGAACAATTCTTGCCTTGCTAGTAATGCCCAGAAGAAGCAGAGAGAGAGAGATGTCAGCCCCAGAAGGGCCACTCAGAGCAAAAAGGACAATGGGTGTTGCAAGGTGACCCATTTAGAAAACATGCCTGGGAACACACATGGACCTACCAAGCCTTAGCTGCACATACATTTATCTCCCATCCCAGCTTAGACACAGCTCCGGATTGAAGAGAAAGAAAGTTCTACTTCTTATACCCCTAAGTCAATCACACCTGGCGCTCAAATAAAAAGTTCCCTTATGACCCCTCACTGAGAGCCTCTCAGAGCCTCAGTTCTGCCAGTGTAAGGTGAAGGCAGTTCCATCTCTCCTACAATGCTTGTGCAGGTTTCAATCATGATAAAACGTTCCTAAGGGCCAGACGAGGTGGCTTACACCTGTAATTCCAGCACTTCGAGAGGACGAGATGGGAGGATCGCTTGAGCCCAGGAGTTGGAGACCAGCCTGGGCAACAAAGTAAAACCCTGCCTCTACAAAACAATAAAAAATTAGCCATGGTGGAGCCGCATGTGGTCCCAGCTACATGGAGGCTGAGGCAGGAGGATTGCTTGAGGCCAGGAAGTGGAGGCTGCAGTGAGCCACGATCGCGATACTGCACTTCAGCCTGGGATACAGAGCAAGACCCTGTCTCAAAAAGAAAAGTTCCCAAGGACTTGCTGTGCTACCTCTTTTAATCCTCTCAACAACCCTGTGAGATAAGAACTATGATCTCTGCTTTAAAATAAGGAAACCGAGGCACAAAGTGATTGTGTAACGAGGTGAGTTTGAGTAGCTGGTCCAAGACTGAAGTTCAGGTCTAACCCCAGCCCCCGCCACCCTTCCTCTCTACGCAGAAAAAGAAGGTAATCAGAGGGTGTGACAATGTTTGGTAAACGGCAAAGACTTGTGCTGATACGGGGTGACAGAAGGCGGGGCGGGCGCGGTGACTCACGCCTGTAATCCCAGCACTTTGGGAGGCCGAGATAGGCGGATCACCTGAGGTCAGGAGTTCAAGACCAGCCTGGCCAACATGTTGAAACCCCGTCTCTACTAAAAATACAAAAATTAGCTGGGCTTGGTGGCGGGCGCCTGTAATCCCAGGTACTCTCGGGAGGCTGAGGCAGAAGAATGGCTTGGACCCGGGAGGCAGAAGAATGGCTTGGACCCGGGAGGCAGAAGAATGGCTTGGACCCGGGAGGCAGAGGTTGCAGTGAGCCGAGGTCGCGCCACTACACTCCAGCCTGGGTGACACAGCGAGACTCCGTCTCAAAAAAAAAAAAAAAAAAAAAAAGAAGAAGAAGAAGAAGAAGGCGGGGCAAGGAGCGGCCCTGGACAGAGAGGGAATGAGGCATGTGTCGCTCAGCACCAGCCACTGTCCAGTGGAGGTGCAATGCCATGCCAGACAGAGCTGTGGCTCTGCACAGCCTGGCCCAGGAGGGCCTTCGCTTACCCCGGTTGACAGGGAAAGAAGCAGCAGCCCGGCCCCCGGAAGAGGGGGAGGGACGCGCTTAGACGCCGGGAGAGTGCACCTGACTGGTGTCAGGAGGTCCGCGTCAAGTGCCAGCTCTGTCTCTAGTTCTCAGGGTGACCTCCGGCTAGTTCCTTTCCTCTCGGGACGCCTGTTTTCCCGCCTGGCTCAAGTGCGGATGAATCAGGGCTGGGAGGCTCCGGGAGCCCGCGCGCTCTCCTAGCTCGGCTCCGTAGTGCCCCCCGGTGGACAAACTGGTGCGTGCCGACCTCAGCTCCGAGAGGAACACCTGCAGGAATCGCCCCTTCAGTCTTCACGCCTGGCCCTGGGTGCACGGAGGAGGCGCGCACATGCCTCATTTCCAGGGCCCAAGAGGAAGGTGAAGGTTCCGAGGAGATCTGGGTAGGCGAGGAGAATCCCCAGGCTCTGGCTCTGACGCTTGTTTGCTGTGTGAATTTGCGCTCACCTTCCTCTCTCTGGGCCGGCTTCCCTATCCCTAAGAAAGGAGTTAATAGGATGAGTCCTGACCTGGGAGCCATAAGACTTGGTTTTCAATGTTAATGAGCTTAAGCAAGTCCCTGCCCTACCCTGGGCCTCAGTTTCCCCATCTTCACAAGTTGAAGGCACCAAATGGCCTCAGGACCCTTCTGGCTCTGATATTCAGTAGTCTAAATGGGAACGATGTGTTTGGGAGAACTAAGAGGCGGTGCAAGTGACCCCAAGAAGAGTTTCTTGAGGTCTGGGAGATGATTTTGACTGGGTCAAAAAGTATTAATATTTATAATTATAAATATTATATCATGGGGCCTCTTTTGTTGACAATGCCCCGTGGGATGCCTTTGGCTGGGGACAAGTCCATCAGTGTATAAGAGCTGCTCACACCAGCTAGCAAGAGCAAATTGCTAAAGTTTCAGGCATTTTGCAAGCGGGCTGTTGAACAGTCATTGTTAAAAATTAAACTGTATACTGGGCACAGCAGCTCACACCAGTAATCCCAGCACTTTGGGAGGCTGAGGTGAGAGGAGGATCACTTGAGGCCAGGAGTTCCAGATCAGCCTGGGCAAAATAGTGAGACTTCCATCTCTATTAAAAAATCATAATACCAGGCTAGGCAACATAGTGAGACCCTGTCTCTACAAAAAATTTTAAACATTAACGGGGTGCGGTGGCGCATGCCTATATTCTCAGCTACTCAAGAGGCTGAGGTGGGAGGATTGCTTGAGCCCAGGAGGTCAAGGCTGCAGTGAGCTGTCATCATGCCACTGCACTCCAGCCTGGATGACAGAGTGAGACCCTGTCCCCAAAAAAGATATACCATCATAATAAAAATTTTAAAATTAAATTGTATACTTTTATAATTAAATAAATTATATTAAAACAAAGATATTAAAAATCATCACTTCCTAATTATTTTACTATATTTCACTATTATCTATTCTCTTGAGTTTACCTACATCTATTTTTTTTCATTTTTATTTATTTATTTATTTTTGAGACAGAGTCTTGCTATTGCCTGAGTGGCACCATCTCAGGTCACTACATGGAGCTGAGTGGTACCATCTCAGCTCACTACAACCTCTGCCTCCCAGGTTCAAGCAATTCCCCTACCTCAGCCTCCCAAGTAGCTGGGATTACAGGCGCACACCACCATGCTGGGCTAATTTTTGTATTTTTAGTAGAGACAGGGTTTCACCATGTTGGCCAGGCTGGTCTCGAACTCCTGACCTCAAGTGATCCACCCACCTCGGCCTCCTAAAGTGCTGGGATTACAGGCGTGAGCCCCCGCACCCGGCCCTACATCTGTTGTTATCTGTGTAGCAGAATTATGACATAATGATGTGCTTCTGCACATCTCATCCTAACTCTTGGCTCCATAACGTCACGGCAGCAGCTTGAATCAGCCGAGTGGGGGTATTTACACCACAGAAATTGGTAAACAGTATATGGGGGCCAGGGGAAATTTTCCCTTTTGCCCTCTGAAGGTTCATGGAAAAATCAACTCACAAAAAGCAGAAAATTGGAGACAAAGCATACAAAAGTTATTATTAACATGTACGTGGGAGCCTTCAGCATGAAGACCTGAAGAAAAACAGAAAACTATTCATTTTTATGCTTAGGTTCAACAAAGTATGGACAGCCATGTAGAAATATGACTGGATGAAAAGGCTATGATCAAATGCTAATAGACTGAGTGAGGAAGCCCAGCAAGGACTTCTGCCTAGGTTCTTCCTGGCCTCTCTGAGCGTACATTCCTTCCTTCTGAATATGGGGCAGGACCCACTCTGGTATGAGGATCTTATGACCTAGAGTCAAGGTAGGTAAGATAACTTCTTTTCACACAGAAAGGTGGAGGAAAATCCAGAGTAATTCTTTTAGGTTTTACGGTGGCTTCGGGGGAAAAGGGGTTTGTTTTCCATGAACTGTCTTGGGGAAAAGGGATGCTAGCCTTGGGGAAGAGAGATTCTAGTTTCTATGGCTAGCCTCAGGGGAGAATGGGACAGAAAGACAAGAGGACAGGAGAAGGTCAAAGAAAAACTTTTGCTTCTGAGGCCTTCATTTTGGGGTATTGTTGTCTGAGTCCTGATAGGTACAAATAAGGAACTGATTTGTTGTTTTGTTGACTTTCAAGACTAAAGAAAGTGATATACAAAATGTTAAAAGTGCAAATTAAACTTTATAGTTTGTCAAGTCTGGTGCTAAAGCTGAAAGAAGTTTCTGTTTAATGAATATATCTGTAGAAGGGTGAAAAATATTACAACAGTAGGTTGGGTGCAGTGGCTCACGCCTGTAATCCCAGCATTTTGGGAGGACGAGGCGGGTGGATCACTTGAGGTCAGGAGTTCGAGAGCAGCCTGGCCAAGGTGGTGAAACCCTGTCTCTACTAAAAATACAAAAAAAATTAGCTGGGGGTGGTGACGCACGCCTATAATCCCAGCTACTCGGGAGGCTGAGGCATGAGAATCACTTGAACCTGGGAGGTGGAGGTTGCAGTGAGCCAAGATCAAGCCATTGCTGCCTGGGTGACAGAGCGAGAGTCCGTCTCAAAAAAAAAAAAGAAAAATATTTTAATAGTAGATCCTGTAGCACGTTTAACGACAATAAATTTATTAGGAAAATAATTAGCAGATTGGTATGCAATTCAATTTCAAATTTTGGTTGAATTGCAACCATAGGTTGGCTACAGATATGAGTTCAGCAAAAAATTAACGAAAGCATTCTGCGAGAATCAATTGGCTGTATGGAATTTACTATCAAGTGTTTGTATATGGACCAGCATGGTGCCTCCCATCCATAATGCTAGTGCTTTGGAGACCCATGAGAGAGGTTTGCTTGGGGTCAGGAGTTTGAGGACAGCCTGGGCAACATAGCAAGACCTTGTCTAAAAAACTAAACAAAACAAAACAAACAAACAAACAAAAAAACTGTTTAAATGATCTGGGTGTCATGGTATGAGCCTATAATCCCAGCAGTCAAGAGGCTGAGGCAGGAGGATCACTTGAGGCCAGTAGCTCAAGGCTGCAGTGAGCCATGATCGCCCTACTGCATACCAGCCTGGGTGACAGGGTGAGACCCTGTCTCAAAAAAAAAAAAAAAAAGGAGTTTGCATATTGTGTCATTTGTAAGTTAAGCTGTGTGCTACACAGCCTTTATTTATTTTTTTGAGACAGAGTCTCACTCTGTTACCCAGGCTGGAATGCAGTGGCGTGATCTCAGCTCGTTGCAACCTCCATCTCCCGGGTTCAAGAGATTCTCCTGCCTCAGCTTCCTGAGTAGCTGGGATTACAGGTGTGTGCCATAATGCCTAGCTAATTTTTGTTTTTTTAGTAGAGACTGGGTTTTATCATGTTGGCCAGGCTGGTCTCGAACTCCTGATCTCAAGCCATCTGCCCGCCTTGGCCTCCCAAAGAAAGGGCTAGGATTACAGGCATAGGCCACTGTGCCCGGCCTACACAGCCTTTATATCAGTAAAATTTATAATAAATATATGTCCATATATAACCTATATATTTGGATTTTTGAGAAACATTCTCTTTGATGTTTTCTAATTCAAGTGCCTTAAATAAGGCCCTTTGACTACAAGGAACAGAAACTGTCTCAGGCTAACGGAAAGAAAAAGCAGGCATTATCGTAAGGATTAGGGGAGCAATTGTGGCCCCTTGTGGAGCTGGATGGCTTCTGGAGCTCAGCACTTTCCCCCTTCACTGCCTCATTCTCCTCTACTCCTGTGGATAGCTTTCTGCTTCTTTTCTTCTGTGTAAACGGCAGTGAATGTGAAGGTGGCTGCTTTACAGTTCTCAAGATTACCTGTTCTTAGTTCAGGGGCCAGTCCCAGCCAGTGGAATGCAGATTCCCAAGCCCCAGACAAAGGACCTGATTGGCCTACCTGGATCAGGTAGGCATTCCTGGATCAGTCAGTTGCTTCTGAGGCCTTCATTTTGGAGTATCCCCTCCGGGAAGCTGGAGGGGCAGGAGTCAAAGCATACAAACACGGCCTTAGGGGCCATACCTAGTGGGGAGCGGCAACTCTCAGAGAAGGAGGGTGGGGCTCCCGAAGGTTTGTAATATTGAGCTAAGTCATAAATGAGGCCCGCTGCATGCCCAGAACACACTGGCAGAGCAGGTTTCCTTGCATTCCCACCATTGAGAAAGCCCTCTATCTAGGCTGGGTAACCAGCCGCCGTGTGGACTGTCCATTATCTGACAGTGTACGCTATCAGTGAAAATGCCTTTATTACATATTTGACAATTTTGTCTGTAAAAAGGTAAAAAGGACTATGTCTCTCATGCAGACATCTTCCAAATATTGTGACTGTAGTGAAAGAAAATCATCTCTGTTCCTCCAGCCAAGTGACCATCCTGGGGACTCCTGGAACTGACCATGGACCCCAGTCAAAAAGACGCTGCATCATAATCATCTTTTTTCATCATTTCACAGAGGACCTGAGCTCCTCAGGGGCAGGCCCTGGAACCACTGGGTTCACAGTGCCTGACATGCCCAGTACAGTCACATCAACAACTGGCAGAGCATGCTGTCTGCAGCAGGTTAAAATCCCGGCTTCCTCTCCTATTAGCTGTGATCTTGCTCAAGTGACTTAACTTTTCTGTGCCTCAGCTTCCTTACCTATAAAATGGGGATAAAAAAATATTACCTACTTCAGGGCCGGGCATGATGGTTCACGCCTGTGATCCCAGCACTTTGGGAAGCCGAGGACGGTGGATCGCCTGAGGTCAGGAGTTTGAGACCAGCCTGGCCAACACAGTGAAACCCTGTCTCTACTAAAAATACAGAAAATTAGCTGGGCGTGGTGGCAGGCACCTGTAATTCCAGCTACTCTGGAGGCTGAGGCAGGAGAATTGCTTGAACCTGAGAGGCAGAAGTTGCGGTGAGCCGAGATCCCGCCACTGCACTCCAGCCTGGGCAACAAGAGCAAACTCTGTCTCAAAAAAAAAAAAAAAAAAAAAAAAAAATTACCTACTTCATAGGGTTGTGGGATTAAATGAGTTAGTATTTATAAAGTGTTGGAACAGTGCCTGGCACATGGTAAATGTTCAAAAAGTGTTAGGTTTTTGGTTTTTGGTTTTTTTTTTTTTTGAGACAGAGTTTCGCTCTTATTGCCCAGGCTGGAGTGCAATGGCGTGATTTCGGCTCACTGCAACCTCCCTGCCTCCCGAGTTCAAGCGATTCTCCTGCCTCAGCCTCCTGAGTAGCTGGGATTACAGGCATGCGCCACCACTCCCAGCTAATTTTTGTATTTTTAGTAGAGACGGGGTTTCACCATGTTCATCAGGCTGGTCTTGAATTCCTGACCTCAGGTGATCTGCCCACCTCGGCCTCCCAAAGTGTTGGGATTACAGGTGTGAGCCACCGTGCCCAGCCAGGTATTATTATTGGCATCTTATCCCCAGCTGGGTCCCTGCAGGCTGGCTGCAGAGTGGGTGGAAGAGCTGGCATTGCCCTCTCCTCTATCGTCCACGGCCAGCCCAGCAGGTAGGCTAGTGTGCGTTTGGGGGAGGGACTGTGTGGAGCAAGAGGGTGGAGGAGACCCTGGCAGCCCGAGGGAGGGGTGAGTGTAATGGCCCTGTGCCCTGGTGGGATGCCTGGACCCACCCAGCTGGGAGGAACTCTGGCTCTAGGTGAGGCTCTGTGGTACTGGGGCTGATGTGACTCTATGTGTCTGGGGTGGAGAGGTGGGTGTGCCCTCAGTGGTGATGGGTCTAGGGGTGTGAATGTTTGTCCCTGGGTGAGCATGTCTCTCTAGCAGGATGGTGTCTGTGGGACTGTGAGTCCCCAAGGGAATGGCTGGAATGTGTTAGGAGCAGAGCTAGCATCATTGGTGTGAAACCAACCTGTGCAGTCACACAGAGCCCTCAGAAGGGCCCTGCTCTTGGTTTAATGATCTGCTGTCATCATCTTGAAATTCTTTTTTTTTTCTTTTTTTTTTTTTTGAGACGGAGTCTTGCTCTGTAGCCCAGGCTGGAGTGCAGTGGCATGATCTCGGTTCACTGCAAGCTCCGCCTCCCGGGTTCAAGCGATTCTCCTGCCTCAGCCTCCTGAGTAGCTAGGATTACAGGTGCACCGCTATGCCTGGCTAATCTGTATATTTTTAGTAGAGACAGGGTTTCTCCATGTTGGCCAGGCTGGTCTTGAACTCCTGACCTCAAGTGATCCACCTACCTTGGCCTCCCAAAGTGCTAGGATTACAGGCGTGGGCCACTGCCCCCGGCCTTATCTTGAAATTCTTAATAATTGTTGAACAAGGGCTCACATTTTCACTTTGCACTGGATCCTGCCAATTTGGTAGCCAGTTCTGTGTAGGCGCTGTGTGTGTATGGTCCACCATGGGCCAGGTGCAGGCCTCTGCCCCAGTCTCTGATGCCAGGTATGTGGTGAGGATATGTGGGTGAGGTTGTCTGCATGGATGTGTCTGGGGGTGTGGGTGAGGTCGTCTGTGTGGATGTGTCTGGGGGTGTGGATGGTGAGGTCATCTGTGTGGATGTGTCTAGGGGTGTGGATGGTGAGGTCATCCGTGTGGATGTGTCTAGGGGTGTGGATGGTGAGATCATCTGTGTGGATGTGTCTGGGGATGTGGATGGTGAGGTTGTCCGTGTGGATGTGTCTGGGGGTGTGGGTGATGTCATCTGTGTGGATGTGTCTGGGGGTGTGGATGGTGAGGTCGTCCGTGTGGATGTGTCTCGGGGTGTGGGTGATGTCATCTGTGTGGATGTGTCTGGGGGTGTGGATGGTGAGGTCGTCCACGTGGATGCGTCTGGGGGTGTGGATGGTGAGGTCGTCCGTGTGGATGTGTCTGGGGGTGTGGATGGTGTGGTCGTCCGTGTGGATGTGTCTGGGGGTGTGGATGGTGAGGTCGTCTGTGTGGATGTGTCTGGGGGTGTGGATGGTGAGGTCGTCTGGGGATGTGTCTGGGGGTGTGGATGGTGTGGTCGTCTGTGGGGATGTGTCTGGGGGTGTGGATGGTGAGGTCGTCTGTGGGGATGTGTCTGGGGGTGTGGATGTTGTGGTCGTCTGTGTGGATGTGTCTGGGGGTGTGGATGGTGTGGTCGTCTGT
This sequence comes from Pongo abelii, assembly GCF_028885655.2. Taxonomy (NCBI): domain Eukaryota; kingdom Metazoa; phylum Chordata; class Mammalia; order Primates; family Hominidae; genus Pongo; species Pongo abelii. The sequence continues at coordinate 202,221,722 of NC_071985.2, forward strand.
GGGGATGTGTCTGGGGGTGTGGATGGTGTGGTCGTCTGTGGGGATGTGTCTGGGGGTGTGGATGGTGTGGTCGTCTGTGTGGATGTGTCTGGGTATGTGCATGTCTGGGATGTCTCTTCTGGACTTGAGAACCAGAAAACCATCGTCTCTGAAGGGGTTCCAGAAATATTAGAGAAACCTTACCTCACCCCAACCCCAGACACAGGGGAAAGCTCTGTGCTCAGTTCCTCCCTGCACATCCTAGCCCAATCTCATGCCCCTACACCTGGACCTCTTTGTCACTGCAAAATCCCAACCCCCTTTTCTGCTGCTCCTGTTCGACTGCACCGCTATCCTGTCCTTGTGGAAAAGATGAGATGGTTAACTGGAGACTTCTCAGATTAACAAGTCCTGAGCAGAGTGCAGGACAAGCAGAGAGAAAAAAGGAAAGGGAACACAAGCCAGCTGAGCTCCCATTGTGTTATCTGTTTCCGCACCTCGCAGGGATGTGGAGGGGCCATCTCCCTGCTCCCCAGACAAGGCTACTCCCTGTACCTTCCATCAGAGCTTCCTGTGAGGAGAAGCTGGAATAGATGGTCAGCAGTCCCAGTTTTCATCGTGTCTCTGTCCACAACCCATTCTGGGACCCTCGACAACTGGTCTCCCCACATCCAGCCTGTTTCCCCATCTATAAACCAAAAAAGTTGGAGGTTCCTTCAGCACTCCCACCTGACTCTTGGTTTTCTACACTACCTCTGACAACCACTCCTGGCTCTGCACAATGAGACCATGACCCTCACCTGGGCCAGCTGCAGGCCTCTGCCCCAGTCTCTGATGCCAGGTGCAGTCACTGACTCCTGGGTCTGGGAGCATCTAGTCCCATTAGACAGATGGAGAAAGTGTGGCCCCAGGAGGGGACAACACGCACTAACTTAGTGGCAGGGCCCAGGTTCAACCAAGTCTTCCTACCAAACCTCCCTCCAAGGCTCAGCTGCTGCAGCCACCATCACTGGCTCTGAACTATAAGCAAGATGCTCTCTCGGGAAACTCAGCACCCACAACACAATCTCTGCCCCCATCCCCACTCCTATCATTCTGCCAGTCACAAATGAAAGGGCATTCATCCCTCATTGTACTGATGGAGAAACTGAGATCCAGAGAGATGCAGTGGCTACTCTAGATCACTTAGCCAGGAGCCTCCTGGCTCCAATCTCGTGGTCCCCCCGAAACACATTTCTTCTCTTCCCAACCCCCTACTAAAGACCCCAATCCCTGCTAAGCATCCAGAGTCTCTGGAATCTGAGGGCTCTCTCTGGGCCCCTCCCCCAGCCCAAGGGACCCAGGGCGAGACCACTGTGTCTGTGTGGGGTGGGGCTGGGGTGAGTGGTGCTATTTCCCAGAGATTGAAAGACAACCTCAAGAGGGGTACTGCTTGCTCTTTGCAAGTTGACTGGCCCCCCATTCCCACCCAGGCTGCAGAAAGGACATGTGGAGGTAGTGGGGATGGGATAGCAGGCAGGGGTGGGATAGCCAGGCCTGCTTGAGGCCCAGAGAGCACAGCTTCCATTCTTTAAACTGGCCTCCGCAGATCCCCCAGGACCATATAAGTGGGTTCCAACACCCTTCCTGGCTTCCACCGGTGAAGATCCCTTTTATCTCCTGGACTTCCAACTAAGAATTTGTGGTTTTTTGAGACACAGTCTCACTCTGCTGCCCAGGCTGGAGTGCAGTGGCATGATCATGGCTCACTGCAACCTCTACCTGGGCTCAAGTGATCCTCCCGCTCTGCCTCCCAAGCAGCTGCGACTACAGGCATGTGCCACCACGCCCAGCTAATTACTGAATTTTTTTTTTTGTAGAGATGAGGGTCTCACTTTGTTGCCCAGGCAGGTCTCAAACTCCTGGACTCAAGCAATCCTCCCACCTCAGCCTTCCAAAGTGTTGGAAATACAGGCATGAGCCACCACACCTGGCCTAAGAATTTGTTTGAAGATAGGATTTAATGGAGTAAAAATAGCTCTCAAACCACAGCCATGGACTCACATTACTCAGATGGGGAAAGAGCTTTAGAGGATAAGCGGTTTGCCCCAAGTAGCACAGCAAGGCACTGAGGGAGCCCTAGCAGGACCCGCACTCCTGTCTCCCAGCTGCCCTTCCTTCTCAAGGCTGCCTTTCAGATCCTCCCGTAAGCAGGGCCTGGGTGGGGAGGCTTCATGAAGGCTCGGTGGGGGACCAAGTCTGGGGTTCAGTCAACAAACTCTGACAGCAGAACTGTTTTCAGTGGAGGCTTACACTGTGCCCCGCCCTGAGAAGAGGACAGAGAGATGAATAAGGCACAGCGCCTACCCTCAGCAAGCTCCCCATCTGCGCCTGAATATGGGGAGAGTGGGTTCCCACAAAGCTAATTCTAGACACCTCCCCCTTCACTGTAAGTTTTCATTTTCCTCAGCCGTGAGCCCTCAATCTTACCATCCTGCCTTTCTCCTGATGTTGCTATCCTCCTCCCTCTTGTTTCCTTCCACCCATCCTTTCCCTCCCACATTACTGTCTTATCCCATCCTATTTTACAACCAGTAGCCTAGGGAAAAGAGCATAGCTCAAATGAGGAAGAAGGCAGGACAGGCAGTCATGGCTTAGCTGGACTGAGCTGCAGTGCTTCTCCTTCTGGGGAAGGGGGTGCACTGTCATCTGCTACTGACACATCCCTCCAAGGCACTCAGCCCTGCAGGGAGCAACCTGATTCTATGACTGACATCTAATCTTCACACTCACCTTGCAGGAAGTCAAGGAGAAGTAATCCCAGCCTCCAGATGGAAAGATCAAGGCCCAGAGAAGGTCAGTGGTGGTTGGAGGCCTGAGGTCACACAGCAGCCAAGTCTGGAGTCACTAGTCAAGGTGACCTTGACTAGCCACCCCACCTCCCCTTCCCTGCCCCACCATGGCCCTGGGAGATCTGTTGTCCTGTGAGGGAAAGGGGCTCCAGGCTGGACTGCATCTGAAGCCCCTAGATCCAGAGACATCATTTCTTGGGCTATCTATCCTTGAATTATCTCTAAAATCCACCTTCCTTTCTTTTCTCAGGACCCCCATACCCTGCTCCCAGCATCGTCTGCCTCAGCTAAGCCATGGGGATTGAGAGAATGGGGCTAAAGGGCACAGCTCATAGTCCTGGCTGCCCTAGCCAGACATCTGCCCCACTGTGGGTGCCTCAGCGATTCCCGGGGAGTCAGGCAATACCTGTTACCAGAGCCCCCCACTTCTCTTAGAAACAGAAAACAGCTCTGGGCCTCACTATGTGCCAGGATCTATCTAAGCACTTGGTGTGTGTTAGCTCACTGTATCCTCAGAGGAGGCAATTGAGGCACAAGAGAGGGTGAGTAATCTGCCTGAACAGATGGTAAGTAGTTAAGGCAGGACTTAAACTCAGAAATCTAATTTCAGAGACTTTTTTTTTTTTTTTTTTGAGACAGAGTCTCGCTCTGTCACCCAGGCTGGAGCGCAGTGGCACGATCTTGGCTCACTGTGTAGCCTCTGCCTCCTGGGTTCAAGTGATTCTCCTGCCTTAGCCTCCCGAGTAGCTGGGATTACAGGCATGCACCACCATGCCCGGCTAATTTTTGTATTTTTAGTAGAGACGGGGTTTCGCCATGTTGGCCAGGCTGGTCTCGAACTTCTAACCTCAAGTGATCCGCCTGCCTCGGCCTCCCAAATGCTGGGATTACAGGTGTGAGCCACCATGCCTGGCTCAGAGACTTTTAACCACTGTATCAGAGACCTCCAGTACCCTGATATCTACTCTCTCCGTTTTCTAGAGTAAAAAGCAGTCCAGAATAATCACTATATTTCCTAGTCTCACTTGCATCTAGATGCAGCCAAGAGAGAAGAGACGTGTGCAGTGGCCAGGCCATGCCTTTAATTAGGAGGAGTGTGTCCTCTTCTCTTTCCCCCTCTCTCTAGTTGCAGTGTGGGCATGGGTGAGCCCTGCCGGACTGTGCAGTCTGGACAGCTGCCACAGCCTCCTAACCGATATCTTCCATGCAGCCTCCACACAGCAGACAGGGAACTCTTCCCATAATACAAATCAGATCATGAAGGTCCCCTGCCCGAAACCCTTCATTACTCTCAACTGCTTTCAGAAGGAAGGCCAGACTCCTGGATGATGAGCAAGTTCTTCTCCTGTGTGCCCTACATTATCTTTCCATTCTCATCACTTGCCATTTTTATCTTCTGCCGTCACCCTAGGGCAATCATCAGGAAAATCTCATCCTCTCTCAACGAATCCTTCTCCTCTGCCTTCCCAATTCCCCTCCCCACATCTAGTGGACTCCTATGTGCCTATCCTTCAAGACCCAGCCCAAAGAGTGCCTCCGTATGAAGCTTTCCCTGACTTTTCTGGCAGAGTGGGGGGCTCCCTCCCTCCATGGTATAGAGACAGCCCTATGTGATAGTAATAGCCTTTCTGTATTGTCATAGTCTGTAGACAAGTCCACCTCTCCCATCCCTCTATGAGGGCAGGGACCAAGTCTAGGTCATCTGTTGGTTATCCATACTCAGCACAAGGCCAGGCATCAGACTAGTGACAGTCAAGTTCAATGAGTGATTGACAGAGAAAATGTGTGTGTGCACACGCATGTGTGTGAATGGCCTAATCTGGCTAGAGGACCAGGCCAAGGAGACAGAAGACATCTATAAATAGCCCCATCCCCGGGCCCCACACCAGGCCTGGTGCCAGATAAACTGATCCTGGGTGAGGGGACAGGGGCCCAGAATGGGCGGGTAGAGACTGAATACTGAAGAAGAGTCCTCTGGAGTCTGTTAGCAGAAGCAGATGGGCCTTGCCTGACTATTGGCAGGCGGACCTGGTGGTCAGACCTCAGTGATCCTCAGGGACCAGTGACTATTTCAGGCTGGGGCTGAGCATCACCTGCTCCCTTGGCCCCACTTATAGGGCAAAGGGGAGCCTGCCAGCCTACTCACTGATGAAAAGGCAGAGACACTGGAAAAGTTTGTCCTCTCTCTGCTCTGGCCCCACCTCGCCCTCTCCCCTACTTGGAAGTTCCTTTCCTGAACCACCGACTGCCAAAGCTTGAGGGATTAAATAGATCACCTGGCCCAACCTCCTACCATAGAGTTGGGAACACTGAAGAAAAGAGACTGGCCCAAGGTCACAGAGAAGGCAGGGTGAACACTGTCACAGGGAGAGCCAGTGTAGAGTAATGGTTAAGCCACGCAAGCTCTAGAGCCAGTCTATCTGAGTCCAAATCCTGGCTGTCATCTGTAACTCAGGGATGAGAATAGTACCTGCCTCACTAGGTTATCGTCAGGGCGACATGAGTTTGAAAGACAAAAAGCTGCTAAGTCTGGTGCAGTGCTCAGGGAGTGCTGCACCAATGTTAGCCACAATTTTCTGCACCTGGCTCATAGCACACAAAGCTTCTCTATACCCACAGTCTCATTTATTCTCTCGAAAGGTTAGACATTACTATCCTCATCACACAGAGGAGGAAACAGGCACAAAGAGACTGAGCTGTCCAAGTTCATGCAGGTATCGTGTCTCCCAACTTTCCTTGGTGGTCTTTACGCCTCCTCCCCATTTCCTCTGTCAGATCATAAACTGGCTCACCAGTGGTGGGAGAAGAATCGGTAGCCAGACATATACCAGCCTACTATGACTCCTGGTGCTGCCTGGGCTGGTTTTTTGTTTGTTTGTTTGTTTGTTTGTTTTTGAGACAGAATCTCACTCTGTTACCCAGGCTGGAGTGTGGTGGCATGATCTTGGCTCACCACAACCTCCGCCTCTCGGGTTCAAGCCATTCTCCTGCCTCAGCCTCCCGAGTAGCTGGGATTACAGGTGCCTGCCACCATGCCTGGCTAATTTTTTTGTATTTTTAGTAGAGTCAGGGTATCACCATGTTGGCCAGACTGGTCTTGAACTCCTGACCTCAAGTGATCTGCCCCCCTTGGCCTCCCAAAGTGCTAGGATTACAGGTGTGACCTGGACTGTTTTTACTCCTGCACAGGGTGATCCCATTCTAAGAAGGACAGCCTTCTTCACCTGACTTTATCTTTTCCTGACTCTGATCCTATCCCTCTAACCTCACGGTCCTCCCACCGCCAACCTTTACAAGGAGAAATCTTTCACCCTGGGCTCCAGTCCTGGTCACCCCCAGCCCACCCAGTCCTTCCTGCAAATGGGCTCCTTGCTTTTACTATCCAGTGTCTTTGTTTACTATAGAGTCCTGGGTTGCTGCCCCATCAACCCATCCCAGATAACTCCCAAGATCTCAGCCCAAGCCAGGCTGACAGTGTTGGCTTTGTACTTGCTTCCTGGAACACATCTGGCCTCAGACTCCTGAGGCCAAGATACACTCCCTGCCAGCCACCCTGCCATGGCTTGCCAGCTCTCCTCACCCAGGGACAACAGTGGGCATCTGTCCACACCAAGCAGGCTCCTCAGGTCTCCGGGAGCTGCTTGAATCCTTCCACAATCTTGGGTAAGCTGTTCCTGAATAGAATGTATTATGAGGCATGACTACTGGACCATCTGTTTGGTGCCAGAAGAGGGGATGGAGGCCAGGCCACATGGCACATGAACATGCTTGAGACCTCATGGTGATGTGAGGTGCCATTTTATAAGCCTAAGGTTTACCTTTCTAATTATACTTTACCTAATCCAATATTAGAGGCTATTTAGATTTTAGCAGAGGCAACCTTTTTTTCATTCGAGAGAAAAGGAAACTGAAGTTTGAGGAGGGAGCCAGGATCAGCCCCAGGTCTGGGGCCTGGTTTAATCACTTTCTGGGAATAGCCCCGTCCCCCCAAAAAAGCTGCTGTTGAGATCCAGGCTACACTCATGCTTTCCAAAGGGCTATTCTCACCTGGGAGTACTTGGGGCCCCACCACACACAGGAAGTGGCCCAGGCTACTGGCCCTCAGGGATGGAGTGAGAAAGAGGACACAAAACAGGATACTTTGGCAGGAGGAAAGTTGAGAGTAGTGGAGAAGGAGATGGTGATGGTGTCAGAATTTCAAAACAGAGAGAACACTGCAAGAACAAGTGGCTTTCTTTTTCTCCAGAGAGACTGTCCACTCCACAAATACATGCCAGGTCCTGTGCACAGCAGGGAGCAACACAGACTGGGTCCCAGCCCTTTAAGGGCCTCCAGTGTAATGGCAAAGACGGACTCTGAAACAAACGTCAAAGCAGGATAGAGAAGGCCAGGGAAGACGGTGCTACCCAGAAGCAGGATAGTTACGCTGAAAGCTGAAAAATGAGTAGGAGTTGGCCGGGCATGGTGGTTCATGCCTGTAATCCTAGCACTTTGGGAGGCTGAGGCAGGTGGACCACTTGAGGTCAGGAGTTGGAGACCAGCCTGGTTAACATGGTGAAACCCCATCTCTACTAAAAATACAAAAATTAGCCGGGTGTGGTGGCAGGTGCCTGTAATCCCAGCTACCCAGGGGACTGAGGCATGAGCATCGCTTGAACCTGGGAGGCACAGGTTGCAACGAGCCGAGATCGCACCATTGCACTCCAGCCTGGGTGACAGAGCTAGACTGTCTAACAAAAAAAAAAAAGAATATTATTTTTTAAAGATTTTTTAAAAAAGAAAAGACTGTAGGGGTGAGGAAGAGCACTGTTGGCAAACATAAAGAGAGAAACATGGTGTCCCCTCAAGGTACAAAAAGGTCAGAGTGGCTGCAGTGTGTGTGGAAAGCTGGGAAAGGCAGGTAGGGGCTAGAGTGTGTGGGCTTTGAAGCTATAGGTTGTGGCTATGGGGTCATGTCAAAGAAAATGGATCTTGTGCTAAGGACCACAGGCAGCCAAGGAAGGAGGCTGGAAGAGAAAAAACATAAACCAGGTGCACCTGTCCCAGCTACTGGAGAGGCTGAGGCAGGAGGATCGCTTGAGGCCAGGAGCTGGAGAAACATCCTTTGTGCTGCATTCCTCAACTTGTCCTCCCCTAGCTTCTCAGAGTCCTTGGGAGGCTGGCTAGGTGAGAATAGTGATAATGCCCTTTGCAGATTTAGAAACTGAGACCCAGTGAGATCATGACTTGCCCGAGGTCACACAGCTATTGTATACATATGGCAAGACTGCAACCCAAGTCTCACTCCAGAGCCCCTAAAGCTAGAGAGGTAGATAGATTCTCTCCTTCACTCACTCATTTGTTCATTCATTCAATATACTGTACCTGTCTACAGCCATACCACCCTGAATGCACCCGATCTTGTCAATATACTATATCTTATTCTCCGCCAGAAACTCTTCTTAAAAAGGATTCCAGCAACAAATTAGACCAAGGAAATAGATGAGACCAGGCCATAGAGTCTGGGCTTTCTTCTGTCAGCAATAGGGAGAGGCTGGCTTCTGAGAAGGCAGATTGCCCCTCCCCACTGAGGTACCCCTCTCCCCCAGGGCAGGGAGGGTCATTGTTCTCATTTCAGGGAGCATTCTGCCACAGGCAGCAGTTTCTTAGAAGCAAATTGGTGTTGAGTAAACCTCTACCTTCTGCCATCATTTGTTCTCTCGAGCCCACAGTATCTAGAACTCTTGGGGAACAAGGAAGCAGATTTCCTAGTGGCAGAAAGAACACTCCACTCCACCCACTGTGGCTGCAATCCCCCTGCACTGTGAGCTAAGTGAGAGCAGGGAGTTCTCCTGTTCACCCTGGATCCCCACTGAGCTTAGCACAGTGCCTGGCCATAGGAGGTGCTCAATTAAGATTGGTAGAATGAATGAATATTTAGAGAGAGAAAGGGAAATATGAGGAAACTTATGTCCAAGATCTGAAGGCCACTCTGTGACCTCAATGAGGTGGAGTTGGCCATATACTTGAATCCTTTCCTACTGATTCAGGGTCTCAAAGGGCCTTGGCTTACTCAAATATCCCAGGGAAAAGAACTGGAAGGAGGAAAGGAGAAAGGAGTTACTATTCCTTCAATATTAGTGCACGGTAGGCTTTCCATTTGTTATCTCTTTTAATTGTCCTGACAACCCTGAGAAGTTGATGGCCTTCCTCTATTTGGGAGAAAACGAGACTCAGAAGGGGGAAAGGGAGCTTGTTCTAGGTCTCTAGCTAGTAAGTGCAGGCCTGGAGTTTAGAATCAGGGCTCTTTCCAAAGACACTGCATCTGAAGATGTCAGAGGCATTCTAACCAGAGTGACTCCATCTTGAATAAAGGCTGGATAAAATGAAGCTGAGACCTGGCTGGGATGCATTCCCACAAGGTGAAACATTCTTAGTCACAAAAGTTTACAGTTAAGAGTTAAGGGAACAGGTTAATAATGTTTACTAAACAGATATTTCTTTACTTCTCTAATAAACTTGCTTTTACTTTATTCTGCGGATTTGCCCCGAATTCTTTTTTGTGTGAGATGCAAGAACTCTCTCTTGGGGTCTGGATTGGGACCCCTTTCTGGTAACAAAGACACCACGGACCAAGGGCATAAAAAGAAGGGATGTCTAAGACTTGCTGGTTCTATGGCAGGCAGAGGCAGAAAGAGCCCCACCATCATTCCCAGCAAATGGGAAAACTTCCCAGTTGCAGATATTAGGGGTGGGATGGGGCAGGGGTAGTCAGCATCCATAGACTTAGACCCTGAAGAGGCAAAAAAGGAGGGCCATGTTCTTGGGTCAGCAGAGCTTCTAGCTCAGCTTCTTCAGCCTCTAGCTCTTTCCTGGTGCTAGTAGCACATTCTCTAGTGGAGGTATCCAGATGGCAGGGAGGGTCCAGGAAACAGCTGAACATGCTGAGCAGGCCTCCCTTGTCCCCGCTCCCCATGGCCCCATGGATCATCCGGTGCTGTAGCTCATCTCATTGGCTGGCTTCTGGTTACTCATCTCTCCTCTTCTCCATCTTCCCAGCCTGTGGTTGCCGTGGAAACAAAGAACAGTGACCTCACCATAGGATGAGGGCTGGGGAGACGCTGCTCTTGGCAGGTGCTGGTCTTGCTGCCTGCCAGATGTTATATCCACATCTGGATCTGTCAAGGGCAAGACAGAGGAGTACAAAAAGGGACAGGGCTCACATTCTCCCCCAAATGTAGCCAGCATAACAGAGGAAGAGGATGCAGGTAACTCAAAGGGATGTGGAGAGAACTGTACATACTTAGAAGGGAGAAGGATGTAAACCAGGAGGAAAGGACATGGGGTGTGGCTTATGGGTTAACCTCGGTGACCCAGGTCTGAGCATGGTGGCGAGGTGGGGGAAGGGCAGTGAGGGTAGTTGGTCTGAGGTTTGTCAAGTAGAGCTCCTCAAAGCCCCGTGCTGCTCAATTTGGACAGGCCCAAGAGAGGGAGCAAATGGATTTTCTGGCAGTGACCCCACCCCAACCCATCCTGAAAAACCTCTATAGCCCCTTTTTCACAGTTGAAGCCGTTTCTAATCCTGTCCCGGAAATAAGAAAACTGAGGATTAAAGAAGCAAAGCAATCTGCCTCAGGTAACTAACTCAGTAGGTAGTGGCAGAGCTCAGACTAGGTCTTAGGTGTCTGCACTATCCCTGGAGATAATAACAATAGCAGCAGGAGGAGCAGCACCAGTGAACTTTAGTAAGTCAACCATGCTCAGCATTTAAATGTATTATCTCGGGCCAGGTGTCGTGGCTCACACCTGCAATCTCAGCACTTTGGAAGCCGAGGCAAGCAGATTGCTTGAGGCCAGGAGTCCAAGACCAGCCTGGGCAACACGGCAAAACCCTGTCTCTACCAAAAAAATGCACAAAAAATTAGCCAGGCGTGGTGCCATGCGCCTGTAGTCCTAACTACTCAGGAGGCTGAGGTGGGAGGATCCCTTGAGTCTGGGAGGTCAAGGCTGCCATGAGCTGAGATCATGCCACTGCACTCCAGCCTGAGTGACAGAATGAGAGTCTCTCCAAATAAATAAATAGGCCAGGCGTGGTGGCTCATGCCTGTAATCCCAGCACTTTGGGAGGCCGAGGCAGGTGGATCACTTGAGGTCAGGAGTTCAAGGCCAGCCTGGCCAATATGGTGAAACCCGGTCTCTACTAAAAATATAAAAATTAGCCAGGCGTGGTGGCCCGCGCCTGTAGTCCCAGCTACTTGGGAGGCTGAGGCAGGAGAATCACTTGAACCTGGGAGGCAGAGGTTGCAGTGAGCTGAGATAACACCATTGCACTCCAGCCTGGGTGACAGAGTGCAAGACTCCATCTCCAAAAAAAAATCCCTTCATTTTAAAGATGAAACTGAAGCTGGCGTGGTGGCTCATACCTGTAATTCCAGAACTTTAGGAGGTCGAGGTGGGCAGATCGCCTGAGGTCAGGAGTTTAAGACCAGCCTGGCCAACATGGCGAAACCCCATCTCTACTAAAAATACAAAAATTATCCAGGCATGGTGGCAGTTGCCTGTAATCCCAGCTACTCGGGAGGCTGAGGCAGGAGAATTGCTTGAACCCAGGAGGTGGAGGTTGCAGTGAGCCAAGATCACACCACTGCACTTCAGCCTGGGCAACGAGACTCCTTCTCAAAAAAAAAAAAAAAAAAAAAAAAAAGGAGACTCAGAATGGCTTAAGTGAATTGCCCAAGGCCACACAGCTAGTACCCAACAAAATTCAGATCAGAATGCAGATCTGCCAGCAGCCATTAGCCCAGCCCCAGCTCTCCATCATTGCATTATAAGGGCCACATAAGGAGTCAGTTCTAGTTCCTGGCCACACAGTCCTTGAGAGGAGGCCCTATGTGTGAGGGCTGCGACCTTGAGTCAGAAATCATCTTTTCCCCCTCCTCCTCTCCTGGCACCTGTTCCAACAGTGAGATCACCAAGGCTCCATGCCCAGCCCTGAGGCCTGTCCCTATAGCTTTGGCAGAAATGAGCCTCTGAGTCTTCTGGCAACTGGACTGTCCAAAGGAATCAAGATCTTAGGGTGGGGAGAGGGCTCTTCCTCCCTGGCCTTGTTCCCAGAACAGTCCAGGGAAGGGAGGCAGGGTTTGCACATAGAGAAACAGAGTCCCAGGAAGGAGGGCCTGCCATACTATACGCACGTGGCAGGCCTCAGGGCTCCTGTGTTGGCTCCTGCAGGCCCACCCTGGACAAGCTGCTGCTGGCTGAAATTCAGTTCGGCACTACTCCTTGGTGTGCAGGGCCTCCTGCCATCCCTCAGAAACTCATTTATACCTCACTTCCTCTGAGAAGTCTACATTGGGCCCTCAGGTCAGGACAGGACAGGACTCCCTTTAGAGTCACCACACTAGTTTTGTGTCTGGCTGCCCAGAGGTGAATGTGTGTCTTGTTCTCTGTTGTCTCTCTCCAAAGCAGGGCCTGGCACAAAGTAGGTGGTTTATTAACTGCTGAATTAATGAGTGAGCTCCTCAGAGCTTCAACTTGTTCATCTTTTTAAAAAGAGAAAATAATACAGTAACACCTACTTCATGGATTTTGCTTTAAAAGTTCAATGAGGCCAGGTGTGGTGGCGTGTGCCTATAGTCCCAGCTGCTGGGGAGGCTAAGGTAGGAGGATCCCTTGAGCCCAGGAGTTTGAGGCTGCAGTGAGCTATGATGGCGTCACAGTACTCCAGCCTGGGAGACACAGCGAGAGACCTTGTCTCTAAAAAATAATAATAAAATAAAAAGTTCAATGAAACAATACACCTAAAGCCCTCAGCATGCAATAAATAGCAATACAAGGCAGGTCTTATTTTTACTGAAAGTGCTTAGTAAACTATGCATTGACAAACCACCGCACAACAGGCTCTCGAAAGGAGGCAGCAAATTACCCAAAAGTGCAGGCGGCTTGCTAGTATACACAGGTCAAAGAAAGGGCGGCAGGTGGGGAAGTCAGCCGTGGGCCTTGAAGAGCTGACCGAACTGGCAGAATTTCTGAAGGAGGGGAGCTGGGAACTACCTGAGCTAAAGCTCGGAGCTGTGCGAACAAACCGGAAAAGCCCGGAGCACTTGCTGGGGCGGGTGGGGAGCTGGATGGTGGGGTGGGGTGGGGTGGGGTGGAGTGGGGTGGGGTGGGGTGGGGACGGAGGAGGGCCAGCAGGAGACATTCCGCAGGGAGGGGCAAGCACGTGTGAGGCGGGCGGGGCGCGAAAGGTCAGGCTTTTGCTCAAAACAGGCAGAGGACAAGGTCAGCTCAGCCGCAGACCGAGCCCCTGGTGACTCTCTCCGCCACCAGGCAGTGAGAGTGAAGGGAGAGCGCGAGCTCTGAAGCCCGCTAGATTAAGCTTGCAATCTGAGCTCCATTCACCCCCTCCTATTTCTTGAGACCTTCTCAGTTCCCCTCTGAGCCTCGGACTCCTCACTTGTAAAACGAGGACAGATGCCCGTGCCAGAAGTCAACCAGAGCTTTCCCCGGCGTGGGCACCAGCCCAAGGGCGTTTTGCTTTTCTAGTCTCATCTCTGCTCTGACCCTAAGCTCAAAGAGGGACTAGGGGACGGAAGATATCCACCATGGCATGCGCCCTAGCTCTCGGGCTGGTATTGGCTGCTTCCTTCTCAGATTCCAGTAGTGCCTAGAGGCCAGGAAAGGGAGAAGGTCCTGCCAGCCTGGGGTAGGGACTCGAGGGCCAGGCACTGGCGCTGACGCAGGCTAGCAGGGCGCCACTGGCTGGTCCCCACCCACCTCAGTGGGTTGGGGGATGGGCGGACCAGCCCCTCCTGGGTGAGCCCTAGCCTGGGGCTTCCTATTTCGGGAGCCGGGGGCGTGGGCCACGTCTCCTCATGTGATGCGAGGGCTATTAAAAGCGGCAGCCCGGGCAGGGAGCCGCCGTTGGAGCCGTTGCACGCCTGCTCTCTCGTAGCTTCTCTCAGCCTAGCCCAGCATCACTATGGTGGACGCTTTCCTGGGCACCTGGAAGCTAGTGGACAGCAAGAATTTCGATGACTACATGAAGTCACTCGGTGAGCAAGCCGCGGGGCTCAGGATGCTGGCTTGGGGACTGGCTGGTGGCGTGCCTAGCCCCATGCAGCACTCCTGTCGCATCCCTCCTGGTTAAGACTGGGGAATAGGGGAGCGCGGAGATGGCAGCCTGGCCTAGAGCAGGTGGGGCCTGTTCGGAGGGGGCTTCGGTGGTCCAAATCTGGTTAGAGACCACGGTAGGGAGGTGGTGGAAGGAGGCAGCTGTGTGGGAGGCTCTTTCCAGGAAGAGGGATATATGATTTGGAGGCAGGAGGAGGGTTTGGATAAAGAACACTGATCACAGGAAGGGGAGTCTAGCCAGGGGAGAAAAAGAACAGGGGCATGGGCAGTTTAGAAATTGGAGGAGACTGAACCCAGAAAGGGAATGGGGCAGGCAGGGAGTGTACTATGATGTAAACAAGTAGGAAATACCTAGGAGGAAAAAGATTAGTGGGGAAAAAACTGTGGATCCGTGAATCAGATAGGAGAAGGACGTAAGACAGGAACCTGCAGTAAGCAGCAATCCCCATCTCTCCATGTTACATTAGGGAAGAGAATTCTTGCTGGAGAATGCCCTTTCTCACCAGCCAGTCTGACCTTGTCCTGCAGTCTATGTATCCAGGCCTTCATCACTGTCTGTGAGCCTCGTGGTAGGGTGGGGCAAGAGGCCCATGATCAGCTGGGCCTTTCCTGCAACCCAAGGCTCACCTATCTGTGCGAGGGGTAGGCAGAGAAAGCCACTGGACTTCTGATGTGCAGTAGAGGGTCCCAAGGCAAGGTCAAGACCTGGGAGGGAGGATCACTGGTTTAGGAGGATGTGGAGAACTGCTGTGGTGTTGGGATGGAGAAGAATAAGGATTCAAAGAATCTCACAGGTGAGGAACTTGGAGATTCCCATACCATCTAGTTCAACAGGGAAACTGAAACCAGGAGAGTAGAAATGTATTATAACAATTCCACGGCAGAGCCAATATGAAAACCTAAGGTTTCTAGATCTGTAACCCAGAGCTCTTCCCACTACGCTACAGGCCCTGCGAGTGGGAAGAAAAGTAGAAACTGCTTAGCTAATGATTGACCTCAGCCCTTCTACTGCTTTGGGCTTAGATGGAGAGGTCAAAGCTCTCAACGGCCTCTACCCTAACTTGGGCGCTATGCCCAGCAGTTCCAGGTAGGCAGTCATTCTTAGAGGAGCACCCCCCAACCCCCACGAACACAGCCCAGCAGCTATTGGGAAGCTGGAATGCCCAGATTTAGTTCCTCCTTCCAAAGCTGGGCCACAGCTGAGTCTTGAACTGAGCTGCAACAACTTTACCATTCTTGTTCCCTTATTCTGCCCCGAGTTGGGTCGGCGGGCTGGTCTCCCTGAAGTCCTGTTAATCTTTCAGCAGCTTATGTTAAGGCAGCCTGCATTCGCATCGTAGGAATGGAAAGCCTGGGAAAATACCCTCCTCAGCTCTCAGTAAATAGTGCTGGCTTCCTTTCTAAGTAGAACCCAGATTTCCCTCAGTCTCCTAAATTCTGTCAGCTCAATATTCTTAGCTTCTCTTGGTTCAGACCCTCACTCATCCCGCAGTGGTTTCCTTTTCAAACACTCCATACCTCTGGGTAGGTCCTAAGTGAACAGAGCTCCCAGTGCCGTGACAAGGTCCTGCTCTGTGCAGGGGAGTGTGATTGGCCTGACTCATCCTGATACCAAGGGGCAATGCCAAGTTCCTCACTGGCCAAGCAAGGGTGGGCTGACAGCATAACGGCAGAGGCAGCCCCTGCCCCTCCTGCTGTAGACCTAGGGCTCTCAAGGGGCAAAGAGGTCCCGTCTAGTACCAGTGACCACAGGCACAACTGCTGGCCTGGATTGAGTATGTGCTGGGCAGAATCGCCCAGTGAAAATAGTGAACAGTTTTGGAGCCGACGTTCAAATCTATGTCTGTAGTTTATTCTGTTTGAATTTAGACAAGACACTTCGCACTCTTCATTGTAAACTGGGGATAATCTGCGCTTCAAGGCTGTTACAAGCATTAATTAACATGCTTAAGTAGCAAGCACTATGTAGCCAGGTACATTTGGAGACTTTACACACACCACCTCACTACACTGGGCTGCCTCCTGCCTCACCTTTGCCTTGGAGGACAGCTCTACGTTAAGCTGCTGGGGGGAGAGGGGGCAGTCATGATTAGTTCTTTGTTCTTTACTTGGTTGCAGGACACTTAGGACTTTGCCCAGTACCCAAGGAAGCCATGCTTGGGTCAGGAAGAGAGTCTCCGTAAAGCCTTAGACTGGGAGTCAGGAGACGGGTTTGAGTCTAACTCATTGTTGCTACTGCTTCAGGCTCCTCCTCAAATCTTTACAATAGGACAAATACTTCCTTTGTACCTAACTCCTAGATCATAGATAACAGGCTTTGAAAATGGTGGGTTGCCATGTATAAGGGACAAGAGCACTAACACTTCTTAGTTTCAGGGTAAAAACTTCCAAATTTGGAAACTCTTATGCCTAAGGCTTTGGAAGGGAAAGTCTACGTGTCTCTTCTTTCCTCAGCCTTATTCCTAAGGCTTTGAGAGCTTTTCAGGTGCCCTGGAAGGCAGCCTTATGCTCCAGCCTTGGGAGGTAGCATAGCTGAGCACTTAAGTAAGCTCTGGAGTCAGACAATTCTGGGCTTCAGTCTCAGATTTGTGACCCTGGGCTTTACCTCTGTTTTTGCATCCATAACGTGGAAACAGTCTTCAGAGGAACAGGAAGAACTAAATGAGATAACATGTACAGTTCTAACTACACAAAAAGCTCATAGTACTTAATAGTAGCTTTTTTTTTTTTTTGAGATGGAATCTCACTCTGTCGGCCAGGCTGGAGTGCAGTGGCACAATCTCGACTCACTGCAACCTCCACCTCCTAGGTTCAAGCAATTCTCAGCCTCAGCCTCTTGAGTAGCTGGGATTACAGACACATACCACCACAACTGGCTAATTTTTTGTATTTTTAGTAGAGATGGGTTTCACCATATTGGCCAGGCTGGTCTTAAACTCCTGGCCTCATGTGATCCGCCTGCCTTGGCCTCCCAAAGTGTTGTGATTACAGGCATGAGCCACCACACTCGGCCCAATAGTAGCTTATTCTAATCCCAGCTCTGCCACTGACTTGCTATGGCACCGCTGTTCCTTAAGTATCTCATCTAATGGGATCAGTAATCTGTGTTCACCAAACAGAGCTAAGGGCAAGACTGAATTTTAAAATTCCCATGCAAAGGCTTTGAAAGATACAGTCCTCCACTTCCCCATAACTAGGCCTGTGAGTTATTCATTGAATTTCTTGTACACTGCTTCTCTACCCCAGCTTGTATACTTATAACCTTCCCCCTACCCTCAGGTGTGGGTTTTGCTACCAGGCAGGTGGCCAGCATGACCAAGCCTACCACAATCATCGAAAAGAATGGGGACATTCTCACCCTAAAAACACACAGCACCTTCAAGAACACAGAGATCAGCTTTAAGTTGGGGGTGGAGTTCGATGAGACAACAGCAGATGACAGGAAGGTCAAGGTAAGTCAGGGAAACAGGGGTGGGGAATGGAGAGTGCTGAGACTCTAAAAGAGAAGAGGCTGGTAGTCTTGGCTCCCTGGTATTGTACCCTGAGGGGCAGACTATCATGGGGAATTTAAATGAAACAAGGTTCATAAAGCCTGTGTAGTGCTGGAATGTCACTGATGCTAAATACATGTCAGTTCTGTCCTCTTGTTTTCTTCCCTCCCTTCTTGGGATTCATCTATTGTCTGCCTCGGAATGGGCAGCACAGAGCCAGGATGTTCTTCTGACCTCAGTATCTACTCCAGCTCCAGCTGGGTGACCCTGTGCAAGGTATGCAGTAGCTCTAGGTTTCTTTCCCCTTCCATAGATGGCGGAGTTATGTGGCCATGGCTGTGACCTGAAGTGCTTTAGGAATGATGCCCAGAAGTCAGGGCCCTCCACTGAGTGAGGTCATTGTGACCTCCAGCAGCAAAAAAATGGCAGCCAGGAACTAGAAGCACCTACTCAGATGCCGCTTCAACTTCTAACTCCCAGACATAGCCAATGACCCTGACAAACTATTTCCAATGTTGGAAATATTGGAAATATTGGAAATATTTCCAATGTTGGAATGACAGGCAGGAAGAGCTATGTTCCGTGATAGGGCATTCACCTTGTCATGAATGTGTTTGCAGTGTCTTCCCACCAAGCCTTAGCCCCTCCTCCCAGGGTTCTATCACCCTGCAGTGGCTGTCTTGGCAGCTTGCCTCAGCCTTCCAGGCCAGGCATGGGAGCGAGAGAACTTAGGGGCTTTGACCTCTATAGGGTGTCCCTATAGCAGTGTTCTATCATGACACTATCATTCAGCCCCATCAGCTGTTTCCTCTTCCTCATAGCTGTCCCCAGAAAGAACAGGATCACACAGGTGGCTGGCAGCAGAGCTGCAGATGGTGCCCAAAGATGGCAGTCTACCTTGGATAAAGGTGGCTGCCCCACCACATGCTCATACCTCCTTGGACTTGCCTACTTTCTCAAGGGGCAAGAACCCCAATTAAACACAATAGCCCTCTGGAATGCCTAGGGCAAAAATATCTACTCTGAGTAGGCAGAAAAACTAGGGGAATGAGAACAAGGAGTAAGGTAAGGATAAAAAAGAGCACACTGAGAGACAGGCCTCATACTCCTTATCACCTAAACAATACACAGAACCTTCTCAGATTCTCCTACTGAACCACCTTGCTCATCAAGATCCCTTGGCCTGGCCTTGTGGCCCCCAAACTCCTAGGAAAGAGAGACCTGGAAGAGCTGCCAAATGAGAACTAGCTGATGTATGTATGCTGGCAGCACCCAGAGCTGAGGAACACTTCAAGGGCATCCAGTCACAGGACTTTGTGGTTGCTGCCCTCTTGTCGGCTAAAGAGGTCACATGATGTGGACCAAGAAAAGGTGTAGGAATACAGGGCAGGAAGTCTAATTATCCAATACTTCCTATCACTAAGGGTCTTTTAGACATTATGTGGACTAACCACAAGGCTGGATAAAGATTCTCAGGACTACTCCTCCTCCTCAGTCAGTCCTTCCCAGGGATAGACTAGTAAATCCCACCTGTATCTGAGGGGACCAGGCTATGGGAATCACCTAGAGTACAGGTAAGTGTCTGTCTTGAAGGCTTGTGGTACTTCTCAGAGCCAGGCTCTCTGGCTCCACCATACTGCATGCCTCTCCCTCCTTGCCTAATATCTGAAGGCCTCTTCCTCAGCAAGGCAGTAGTGGAGCAGAGGCTGGAGGTGAACTAGATGTCCTGCAGGGATAGCTGGGAGGTGGATTGCCTGAGCTCTTGTCCTCATACCATCACTAGTTTGGGTTAAAGGCTGTGTCCTCTGTGGCCCCAGTGTCCAGACCCCACCCTGCCCCTCAATTGCTGACTAAGATCACAGCTCAGGCCTCTACCCTCTTTCCACAGTCCATTGTGACACTGGATGGAGGGAAACTTGTTCACCTGCAGAAATGGGACGGGCAAGAGACGACACTTGTGCGGGAGCTAATTGATGGAAAACTCATCCTGGTAAGATGGGCAACTTTGGAGCTATATCTGATTGGTTATTACTACTGCTCTTTCAGCCAAGCCTGTTCTAAAAAGCCAAGTCCTCCCCTGAGAGCCGTAGAAGCTGGGACAAGAGAGTGGTTGTGGGTCAGGGTGGTATCAGGTGGGAATTTTCTGTGTAGTGGCTTTGGACTCACAAAGGCCGGAACTCAAATCTTACCTTATAGGCTACATGACTGTGGGCAAATCACCTTCTCCAAGTGCAACTGTAAAACAGGTATTAATAATACCAACCTTGTAGGGCTGCTGGGAAGCCTGTAAGAGACAGTGTATGCACAGCACAAAGCATCACTGATTGAGGAACACAGCAGGTGCTCCATGTCCTTTGTTTGCTCTTCCTGTGTTTCTACCTTGCCTCGCCTCAGGAAGAAGTAGAAAACAGGGCCAAATCTGATCCCAGGCCCTCTAGGAGGGGCTCCCATTGCCTATCTCAGCATTCCCTTTCCTCTCCTCCCTAGGACTGCATTGTCACTTGCAGGGACAGGCTCGTGACTGGTGGGGACACTGAATGACAGTACAGTCCTTTCTTCCCCATTCTAGTCCTGCCCCATTTTCACGCTTTCTATGTCTGGCCTACTGCAACTACTTGACTACTGCTTGGGTAGGAAGTACCACAGCCACGCTGGCAGATCTGTTCAAGCTTGGGGACTTCACTTGGAAAATCTAGCCTTGACTGAATTCCCCCCAGACCCAGGGAGAGCAGCCAACTGTGGATTCTGCCTAACCACAGAGCCTCAGGTTTTCACCTAGGCATCTTCACTGCACACCTTCTTGGGTCAGCATAACCTGTTAACTGCATTCTTGCACTCATGTGGGACAGGGGTCCCCTTGAAGTTTGGGATGAGGTGCCTAGCTTTGGTGGGGATGTGATATGCAGGACAAAATTCTCAGTGGCAACTGAACTATGGTGAGGCCATGGGTCTGGCTCTATGATGCCAGACTGGATAGTGGGAGGTACAGGGCTCTGGCCCTGGCACTACCTTAAGTTAGGGAAGGATGGAGTTAGTAGCCAAACACAGTCCTTTCCTGAGTCTCTGGATATTTTTCCTATTTGTCAACTATATGCCAGGCACCATCTTAGACACTAAGGATGAAGGAAGCCAGATGGTATAAGGGAAGGAGAAACACTCAGGATCTTGACCAAATTACTTCCTCTCTAAAGGCTCGTTTTTTCCAAATCTCTAAAATAAGAATTACAATGCCTGTCTTAAGGATTTGCTGTACATATCAGAAAAAAAATTTATATATGTATATACACGCACACACACACACACATACATATAGCCGGCACATAGTAGGTACTCAAGTGACAATTATCAGGAGGAAGGGAGGGTAGAATGCTCGCAATGGCCTTCCTGGTTCCACCCCCCATCTCACTCTGTCTTTCCTTCCAGACACTCACCCACGGCACTGCAGTTTGCACTCGCACTTATGAGAAAGAGGCATGACCTGACTGCACTGTTGCTGACTACTACTCTGCCAATCGGCTACCCCTCGACTCAGCACCACATTGCCTCATTTTTTCCTCTGCATTTTGTACAAATCCACGAATTCTTCTGGGGTCAGGTGCCACTGACTGGGATCCAGTTCCAGTTCCCATGGTGTATGTGTTTTTTTGTTTGTTTGTTTTTTTAACTGCACTCATAGGGTGCTCTGAGGTCAATAAAGCAGAGCCAAGGCCACCCAGTTGCCTTTTTGCCTTTGGTAACATAACTCTGGGAGTCTTGGTTTATCCTGTGTGTCAGAGAGTGGGCAGAAATAACTGCCTGAAGGTTACTCAGGAAGAAGCACTGGATGGGAGACTGAAATGGACAGTCTCGGAGCCTGTTAATCAGCTGATCACCTTACACATTCAATAATAAAACAGCTGTACCTACACTTTGCCTTTACACTGCCCCCCCTCCATGGTCAAATGACCTAGTTCAGTCAGTGATGGGGCTTCCCCAGGTTTGGCTATTGAACTGTCACTTCAGGCCCATCCTACACTGAAAGCTCTTGGGTCTGGCTGTTCTCTGTGAAACCCTGTAGTCTCTGCCTTTCCAGAATTCAGGTTCAGGGCACAGAACCCAGGTTTGTACCATGGTGGTGGGAGAAAATGACCACTGGCCAAGAGGACTGCTGATGTGTGCACCAGGCTAGTACTCATGACTACAAATTCTTACTGCTTCTCTAATCAACTCTGAGGGAAGAGGGCATCTGAACATTACAAAAGGGAGGGCTTATAAGTGATCTCCCAAGAAGGCTGTGATCTGCTAGTGCCTTTGGCTCTGTACCTCTGCTGGGCATCTCTCCAAGGTCTAAGGTAACATATTAAATGTTTTTGTCAGCTAATGCAGGCTCAGTGACTTTAAGTCTGTAAGTTACCCAGGAAGAAGGATTATAGGAAAAATAACTCAGTAAGTTTAAAACCAAACACATTTCCATTTAGTGACAGGAATTTAAGCAAGGACCTGAAGTAGAATCAACTGATTCACACAGTAGTAAATACAAAGTAGAACAATGATCTTGGCTTCGCTCTCTGGTTCAGTGGTCTGCTGGAATGCAATACACAAGTCACACTGCAGACTGTTTTCTAGCTGTGGCCGCTGGATGCCACTTCTAGCACAGTACAACTATGTTAGGAGGAATGGGAAAAGTGAGCACCACTTCTCACCATGTTCCCCCCTCCTGCTGCCAGTCTGTCTCTGCTCCCATGTTGGATGCAGCAGAGATCACCCACCAATCGGCCCAGGACAGACCAATAGGAAGGGTCCAATCACTAACTACAGCCGAACTCACCTCCACAACAGTCTCTGTGGCTCTAGCCTGGACTCCTTTACAGGAATCCAGCTCTGGCAGTGGCAGCTGGAGAGGGTAATAGGACCTCCTGCTGAATGAAGGAAGTTGGGTGAATGAATGGGTGAGCTGCAGGGTTCACTTGCAAAGGGACCAGGAGTGATAAGGAAACAACAACTCATTCAGGCAGCTGCTTTTGACCTCTAACTCCCAAACCTGCCTGTTGCATGAGGGGAAGCCATCTCCCATGGGAGCGAAGTTAATGGGGTGGGAGGCTATATTCTCACTATTGAGTCTTTCCAGGAGTCTCAAGGCACAAGGCTCCTGGTTTCTTACTCTCAACCACCCCCTACACTCTTTCTACTCTCACTCCTTGTGCTTCTTCTTGTGCTTCTTCTTCTTTTTCTTCTTCTTTGCTGCCTTGCTGTCTTTTGATGTGTGCCTTGCCCTCTTGCCTGTATCACTCTCAGAATCTGAGCTGTCAGAGTCAGATGACTTCCTATCTCTATGTTTCTTTTTCTTCTTCTCCTGAAAAGAAAATTTTAAAAATCAATATTGTACGTGTATATTTGCTTTTAACAATCATAGCACATAATCAGCCAGGTGCAGTGGCTCACACCTGTCATCCTAGTACTTTGGGAAGCTGAGGTGGGAGGAATGCTTGAGGCCAGGAGTTCAAGATCAACCTGGCTAACATAGCGAGATCTCATCTCTAAAAAGAGAAAAAAAGAAAAATTATAGCACACAATCAATAGGGGACCACTTAATTTTCTTTTAGACAGTCTCACTCTGTTGCCCAGGCTAGAGTGCAGTGCAGTGGCACAATCACAGCTCACTGCAACCTCACCCTCTTGGGCTTAAGCAATCCTCCCACCTCAGCCTCCCAAGTAGCTGGGACCACAGGTATGCACCACCACACCCTGCTAATTTTTATGGAGATGGGTTTCTCCATGTTGCCCAGGCTGGCCTCAAACTCCTAAGCTCAAGCAGTCTGCCCACCTTGGCCTCCCGAAGTGCTATGATTACAGGTGTGAGACACCATGTCCAGCCAACACTTGATAAAGTATAAGACATTGTGGCCAGGCACGGTGGCTCACGCCTGTAATCCCAGCACTTTGGGAGGCCGAGGTGGGCGGATCACGAGGTCAGGAGATCAAGACCATCCTGGCTAACATGGTGAAACCCCGTCTCTACTAAAAATACAAAATATTAGCCAGGCGTGGTGGCAGGCGCCTGTAGTCCCAGCTACTTGGGAGGCTGAGACAGGAGAATGGTGTGAACCTGGGAGGCGGAGCTTGCAGTGAGCTGAGATTGTGCCACTGCACTCCAGCCTTGGCGACAGAGCAAGGCTCCGTCTCAAAAAAAAAAAAAAAGTATAAGACATTGAAAACAATAAAGTAAATCTTTAAGTACCAACCAGAAAAAAATAGCTAAAACATGTTAAGTAAAAGAACCAAGACATAATATGTATTGTAGGTTCCAGTGCGTATAACATATACATGTGTATTTATATATACATGCACATGATATAAAGTGTGTATGTTACACATACTTGTGTATATTTAGTATACACAGAGAACACTGAAAAGGATACATCAAACTGGTAATAAGTGTTACACATTGCGAATGAACTGAATGGGGGAAAGGATATGGGTCTCTCACTTTTTCCTTCAAATACTTCTGTCCAATTTGATTTTTTTTTAAAACAAGTATCTTATTACTTTCATTTTTTAAAGTGCAGGATATTAAAGCTGAAAGGGGTCCCTAAAGACTAGCCAGTCTATCTAGAAACAGTGACTCACATATCCAAGGTCAAAGAATAGGAGTAAAAGATTTAGAACTCCTGACTGCTATTCTGGTTTCTATTAGATCCTGGTGCCAGGGGAAATAACTGCCATCAAATAATAAGCCTGTACTTGCTACCCTTGAATATTCGTCATCTCTAACTTTACAGCCACCTCACAAGATTATACTCATAAAGAAAAGAGCTGAGAAAGAACTTTCTCAAAACTATACCCACCACACCATGCTACCAAAGTAACAGTACAAACCTATACAAAAGACGAGAGGCAGATTCCCAGGTGTCTAATGGTGCGGTACGAGCAGATTTTAAGCACGGCATAAATCTCTTCTTTGGATTTCAAATACCTATATTGCCTCTGTAGGGTTTCTAAGAAGAGGGAGAAAGTATGGGAGGAGAAAGAGAGCAGAAAAGGATGCCAGCTTCCAACCAGCACCCTCAGAGCTATAAATCCAGCTGAATGATACACCAGGTCTTAGGAGCTGGCTGTGAAAAATGGTGGAAAAAACACAGAAGCAGGTGTTAGACCTGGACCTGAGTTCTGGCTCTGCCATTTACTATTCTGCATCCGTGGGCAAGTCATCTGAACTCACTGAGGCCTGTTCCCTTCAAATGTAAACTGGAGATAAGAATAACATCTACTGGCTGGGCATGGTGGCTCATGCCTGTAATCCCAGCACTTTGGGAGGCCAAGGCAGGTGGATCATGAGGTCAGGAGATCGAGACCGTCCTGGCCAAAATGGCGAAACCCTGTCTCTACTAAAAATACAAAAATTAGCCAGGTGTGGTCGCGCAGGCCTGTAGTCCCAGCTACTCAGGAAGCTGAGGTGGGAGGATCGCTTGAGCCGGAGAGCTGGAAGTTGCAGTGAGCCATAATCCTGCCACTGCACTCCAGTCTGGGCAACTGAGCAAGACCCTGTCTCAAAATAAATAAATAAATAAATAAATAAATAAATAAATAATCTCCCCCTCCCCCCCAAAAAAAACACCTATGGTGATAAGTTAATGAGATAGTATCTAAGGCTTTGACAAGTTGAAAGCCACTTGTCCCAGATTGCATAGGCACAGTTGGGATCTTCATGTAGATCATATGAATGGAAATCTCATGAGTTTTCCTATGTAGCACATGGCCCCTCTTTCTGTATAGTAACAGGAGGCCTCATGGTATGGTCATTAGAACAACAAATTTTGAAATAAGATAGAATTAAGTTCAAATTCTAGCTCTGCAACTTAACTCACTATGTGACTTAGAACAAGGGATTTAACTTTTTTGAACCTCAGTTTTCTTTCCAGTAAACCGGAAATAATAAGTACCTATTTCAAACGATGCTATGAGGTTTAAACAAGATAAGCACTAACTATAGTGCCTGACACATTATAGGCACTTAGTGGGAACTACATGTATTTTTCTCTCATTAACTCCCAGGATGTTCTGACAGCCTGGCCAAGCATCTACAGGAAACAAGTCAAAGTTTTAAGAGGAGATGAAATAACAATTCTTCCTTGGCATCTCCAATGGAGTAGAGAGAAGGGAACAAAGCTTCTCAGACCCACATTACCAAGCTATAACAACCATGGCTGGGAGGAGCTGAGAGTTGGCAAATCAATAGTTTAGCTATGTTGCTGAACCTTCCTGGATGGCAAGACCATGGAAGTCCATCACAGGATATTATGGGGTCAGGAGCCTCACTGGGTTCTGCCCTTTACATAGGTGAATATCCTGGGAAAGTAAAAATGAAAATACAGAGTCTGGCACCAGTTCCCTGCAAGCCTGGTCCAGCCTGGATAAAGAAGTGAGGATAGTAATAACACTGCCTTACACCTAAACAGTGCTTTAGTTTATCAAGCTTTTTGCATCCTTATCTTACAATAATAGTCTGTAGAGTCAAAATTCATGAGTTATTATTCCCATTTTACAGATGGAAAAACTGCAACTCAGAAATGTAAAGTGAGTCGACCAAGGCTAAAGCAGCAAAACCACTATACTTTCTAACACAGAGTTTGGCACTGTTTCCACTTTGTTCTCTCTCAAAGATGAAGGCTCAGGAGGAGGAAAGATAAAAACAAATCACTAGAGAGTCCTGGCATGCTGGAACATGGACTCTAGCTAGCAAGAAGGGCTCAAGGAGGTGGCCTTCTCCTAGACCTCAACTTTGATACAAAAGCTGTTTTGCAGCCTGAACAAAGACAATCCAATCCTCCAGTAAATGGCGTCATTTTCCCTATGTGTCTAGCCTTGAGCTACAGAACAAAAGAACAATCACATCCGAAGTTGTAGTTCGCCCGGTTGCAGTGGCTCACGCCTGTAATCCCAGCACTTTGGGAGGCCAAGGTGGGTGGATCACCTGAGGTCGGGAGGTCGAGACAAGCCTGACCAACACGGAGAAACCCCGTCTCTACTAAAAATACAAAATTAGCTGGGCGTGGTGGCACATGCCTGTAATCCCAGCTACTCAGGAGGCTGAGGCAGGAGAATCGCTTGAGCCTGGGAGGTGGAGGTTGTGGTGAGCCAAGATCGCGCTACTGCACCCCAGCCTGGGCAACAAGAGCGAAACTCTGTCTCAAAAAAAAAAAAAAACACACACAAAACAAAACACGCACACACAAAAACAAAATTAGCCGGGCGTGGTGGCACGTGCCTGTAATCCCAGCTACTCAGGAGGCTGAGGCAGGAGAATTGCTTGAACCCGGAGGCAGAGGTTGGGGTTAGCCAAGATTGTACCATTGCACTCCAGCCTGGGCAACAAGATGGAAACTCCGTCTCAAAAAAAAAAAAAAAAAAGGTTGTAGTTCAAAAGCAAAGTTGGGAGTTGGGGTGGGGGAAGACTGAGAGCCAGAAGATGAACCAAGCTTCTGCTCTCTCAACTTCATTCAAGTGAGAAAGGAAACAGAAGATAATGGGTTAAAAAAAAAAATGACATGGATTCAAGTATCAGATGGAAATAGAAAATTAAAAAAGTTTTTAAATGGCATAGGAGTGTGAGCCCATGGCGCAGGTCAAGGGGGCACTGGAAAGAAGCCACTGCTCAAACATCTCAAAGACTGCTCCCTAGGAAAAGCACATATCCCTTGCTAGAGCAGCTAGTCTACCCATTTTCACTATAGTTCTGAAACAGGATAACAGCAGCCCAGTGTGAGAGAAAAACAAAAATAAAAGCAAAAACTAAAAAAAGAGAATATAGCAGTGAACATTTATTGAGTACTTAATTTTCTATTTTATTTATTTACTTATTTTTAGGACGGAGTCTTGCTTTGTCACTCAGGCTGGAGTGCAGTGGTGTGATCTCAGCTCACTGGCGCATCTGGCTCCTGGGTTCAGGCAATTCTCCTTGAATCGCTTGTAGTCCCAAGTAGCTGGGACTACAGGTGCATGCCACCACACCCGGCTAAGTTTTGTATTTTTTTTTTTTACTAGAGTTGCGATTTCACCATGTTAGCCAGGCTGGTCTCAAACTCCTGACCTCAAGTGATCCACCTGCCTCATCCTCCCAAAGTGCTGGGATTACAGGCATGAGCCACCACACCCAGCCAGTACTTAATTTTCTAAAGACAGGTAGATCTCTTGGGCCAGGAGTTCGACACCAGCCTGGAAAACATAGTGAGACCCTGTCTCTACAAAAACAAACAAACAAAATTACCAGTAACCTCCACGTGGCCAAATCTAGTGGTCAATTATTGGGTCTTATTTACTTGGTTAGTCAAGATGGATACAGACCATCTTACCTAGAACACATTCCTCATGTTATTTCTACCACATTCTCTTACTTTTCTACAAACTTCCTTGGCTGTTCCTTTCCTTTCTTCTTTGTTAGTTCATCCTCATCTCCATAACCTCTAAGTGTTGAGCACTCTGGGGCTCAGTCTCTTCCCTATATTTACTCTGCAGGTGATCTCATGAACATAAATACCATCTATATATAGATGACTCCCAAATTTATATATCTTACCTGGGCCTCTCCCTTGAACTCCAAACTATATATCCACTGTCTACTCTATGGCCTACTTGAATATCTGATAGGCAACTCAATTTCTATGCCCCGCCCCCTCCCAAACCTAGACTCTCCCAGCTATCTTTCCATCTGTGTAGACAGCAACTCAAACTAAAGTCCTGACTGCTCCCTACTCCCACACTTACTTCTCCTGCATTCCTTCTCTTAACTCAAATCTTCCAGTTACACAGTCCAAAAATTTTGATGCCATCCTCACCTGCTCTTATATCTTCGAAATATATACACACTTCAACTCCTTTCTCATCATTTTTGCCACTGTCATTCTAGTCCAAGCCACCATCATCTGGATTATCTATCAACTCACTGCTTCTACTCTTGCTTTCTGACCATCTAAGTTTCCACATAGCAGCCAGAATAATTCTCTTAAAAGGAAGTCAGATCATGTCATTCCTCTGCTCAAAACTTCTAATAACATGCATCTCACTCAAGTGAAAGATGAAATCCTCCCAATAACCTATAAGGCCCCAGTGATCTGGGTTCCTTCTGATCTAACCTCTCCTATCACTCTCTTTTCATTCATTTCACTGTAGCCACACTGGCGTCCTTAATGTTCCTTAATCATGCCACACTCTTTCCCAACATCAGCTGTTACATTTGCTGAAATGCTCTCTCTCCACTTGCCTGAATAGCTTATGTCCTCACTTCCTTCTGATATCCACTCAAACAACACTTCATGAGAAAGGCCTGGCCTAGGCTGGGCGCGGTGGCTCACACCTGTAATCCCAGCATTTTGGGAGGCCAAGGTGGGCGGATCACCTGAGGTCGGGAGTTCAAGACCAGCCTGAACAACATGGAGAAACCCTGTCTCTACTAAAAACAGAAAATCAGCTGGGCGTGGTGGTGCATGCCTGTAATCCCAGCTACTCGGGAGGCTGAGGCAGAAGAATCGCTTGAACCCGGGAGGCAGAGGTTGCAGTGAGCCGAGATCACACCATTGCACTCCAGCCTGGGCAACAAGAGTGAAACTCCGTCTCAAGAAAAAAAAAAAAAAAAAAGAAAGGCCTGGCCTTACTATCCTATCTAAAATGAAAGTCACCTGCTCCCCACATCCTCATTCTAGGACTCCCTATCTCCCATAATCAAATTAATTTTTCTCTATAGCACTTATCAGTACTTGATACATTATTTTTACTATTTTGTATTTGTTTACCAGTTTATTATCTGTATCAATCGACCCCATCCATTAGAATCTAAGTGCCATGAAGATAGGGATTTTACCTGTTTTGTTCACTACTTTACCTGCAATGGCCAAAACAGAGCTTAGCACATAGTAGAAGCTCTATTAATGAATGAAGCTGGAGTATAATGTGTGGGAAGAGACTGGTGGGAAATGATGCTAGGAAGCTGGGCAGATTGTGAAGAGTCTTAAAGGAACTTAGACTTTATGTCATAGAAGAAAGTGAACCACTGAAGGCTTCTGTGTAGGCAACACCGGGCAACGCGCTCTGCTGTATCTGAATAGGCAGAGAATGTGTCCCTGAGTGGGCTCAGGACTGGCAACCTTTCTCTATATAGGCACCAGAAGACATTCTCTGGACAGCAGGACACAGCCAACACTGCAGCCAAAGAATGACATTCCTATTTCTTGTTCTTCTATATATGGTACAGCAGAAAATCATATGGTAAAATCAAAAGAAAATTATATTCTGAATCAAATATATCTAAAGTTTACTATAATCAGTGGGCAGCTTGGTCCCCAAGGCACTTACTTCCTCATAACATAACACTGATTCAGAAAGACCTACGATGGCATATGATTAATGAAAGAGGCCAGTAAAGCACAGACCACAAGTTCATCAGAAGATTATCTAGGGATTCACTACAAAACTTCCATTCCTATTTTACCAAGCACTTCATAGCCCATTTCCAATTGCAACACACAGTTTCCTTTTATTCTAATTATGCCCAACAAAAATTACTTATAATATTCAGTCACTGGGACAAAAATTGTTCATGGTGCCAGATGCACACAACTAAATCAGTGCATCCTAGACTTGTGGGAAAAGGCATTCAATACATGTATGTTTTAATGAAAAGAGGTGGGAAGGCTCAAGGTTAGGAAGATCTGTTATTCTTACTCCTGCCCCTGCTCCCTTCATTATCGCCCACTGCCAGCAGCAGGAGTCAATATCTATTACTCTGCAATCTGAGGGCAGGTCTCACTGAGTGAAGACACCCAAAGAATGACAGAGAGCACAGATTATGAAGTCTATCTATTCACAGGTAGTTAGTGCATGTATTCCTATTAAGTACCAGGCATTATTTGTTAAAGGTGACATCCTTTCCTT
This sequence comes from Pongo abelii, assembly GCF_028885655.2. Classification (NCBI taxonomy): domain Eukaryota; kingdom Metazoa; phylum Chordata; class Mammalia; order Primates; family Hominidae; genus Pongo; species Pongo abelii. Next base: position 202,252,038 of record NC_071985.2, read on the forward strand.
ATCCTGGGCTATTTATTTCTGATGGTTCCTCAACAGGTCTACCATTTTCTGTCTTAGAGGCTTTGCATTGTCTTCCACCAGACTACAAAAAGTGAGGTAATAAAACAGACTTGTGAAGAAACAGAGATGAATCTAATGAGACTTTCCAGTTCTAGTCCTAGGTGGCCTGACTACACTGCATTTCCCGTCTTTGGATGTCTATAAAATCAAATAACCTCCTTGGAATGTGTTTCTATCCTTTACCACCACACATACCTTGGCTGCTTATCTTTCTCCTTATATGATTAGCGGCTTGAGTGTAGGTACTATATGATCTTTATTTCATGAGTTACTTTTTTAACTGTTAGAAATGCATTAACTGAATTTACATGAGTTACTATCATATATGCCCTTCCACACGCCAGGCATTCCTACTCTCCACTGTCTAACTCAGGAGCACGGACTGCTAAAGGCATGTTCCTTCACATCTACTCATTTCCATATTTGGCTCCCAGAGCTGACTAGTCCTGAAACAAGTGTCCAAATCTGCCACCTCAGGCAGAAGATTTTACTGGTAAGGAAAACCAACCTCCTACTGGAATCCAAGATTTAGAGGGTAAAAGGAAACAGGAGGGCTGGAATCTTGATTTACAGTTGTGAGCAGAAACAAATCAATAGATAACATCACATGATGGCTAACGGTAGCTGGGAACAAAACAAAAACCCACCAAAAACTGACTTGATGAGTCTTGATATGTCAAGTACCTAACACAATGCTAGATACCCATGAAGCAGATAATACATATTTGTTCAGTAAATGAATAATTGAAGAGTTAAATAAATGGTTGAAGTGTGATATACAGAAAAGAATATTGTTAGTAATCTGAAGACATGGGTTCTTTTTCCAGCATTATCTCTTATATTTGTGTGACTTCCGGTGAGTTACGTCAATTTCTCTGAAGCTCCATTTTACTCATGTGTAAAATGGTGGGATAATAATACCTGTTCTGGCTATCTCATAGGATTGTATAATGATAAAAGAAACAAAAACAGGAAGGTATTTTATAAACTGTAAGCACTAAATAAATATGAGGCATAAAAGATAATGACGGGATTAACAATGAAGTGAAAGGACAACGATACTAAATGCTATCTTGGTAGGAATAGTGGGCATCAAGAGGAAAGTTTTACCCTTCTAAACTCCCTAGAAAACTTTTTAATCAAAGAGGACTCATGAGTTAGAAGTTCATACACACAAAGATACTTTTTTTTTTTTTTTTTTTTTTTTTGAGATGGAGTCTCACTCTGTTGCCCAGGCTGGAGTGCAGTGGCGCAATCTTGGCTCACTGCAACCTCCGCCTCCTGGGTTCAAGCAATTCTCCTGCCTCAGCCTTCCAAGTAGCTAGGTTTACAGGCCCTCGCCACCACGCCTGGCTAATTTCTGTATTTTTAGTAGAGACGGGGTTTTGCCACGTTGGCCAGGCTGGTCTCAAACTCCTGATCTCAAGTGATCCACCCGCCTTGGCCTCCCAAAGTGCTGGGATTACAGGCATGAGCCACCGTGCCTGGCCAAAGATACTTTTAAAAAATAATAATGTATAATGATTATTACTGCCATTGCTCATCAGACCATTCCTCTACTAAGTGAAAGGCAATGGAGGGCTGGGTAGTAAGTTGACTAAGCAGGTCATAAAGAGCCTCATACCTAGCAGATAGATCCTCAGTAATTGGTTTTGTGAACTGAAATACATATCTCAAAGCAGCTTTAGAAACAAAGGAATAACAAATTATACTCAATATATTCAGCAAAAAGAACTCAACCAAAGACCCACAGAAATGAGATATCCATATAACCACTTTAGGAATGTAACAAGTACCATTTACCTCTAAAAGGTTAAAAGAGAAAGAATAATGCTTGGAACATACAAATAGAATCACAGTTAAAAATCTAGATCTGGCTTGAGCCCAGGACATCAAGGCAGCAGTGAGCCACGATCATGTGACTGTACTCCAGCCTGGGTGATACAGCAAGACTCTGCCTCAAAAGAAAAAAAACACAACTAAATCTGCAAGAAAATTATTTCTGTTTACAGATGACATGATCTTCTATGTAGAAAACCCTAAAGATTCCACAAAAAAATCCTGTTAGAACGAATAAGTGAATTTAGCAAAGTTGCAGAATACAAAACGAACATGCTAAAATCAGTTGCGTTTCTATACAGTAACAAGGAGCAATTGGAAAAAAAATTAAGAAAACAATTCACACAGTAGCATTAAAAAGAATAAAATACTTAGGAAGAAACTTAACCAAGGAGAGGAAAGACATGTATACAGAAAATTACAAAATGTTGCTGAAATTAAAGAAGATACAAATAGATATCCAATTTTCATGGATTGGAAGATTTAATACGGTTGAAGTGTCCATACTATCCAAAGCAATCTACAGATTAAATGAAATCTCTATCAGAATTTGCAAAAATATAAAAATCTATCTTAAAATTCATATGAAATCTTTCAAAGGACCCCAAGTAGCCCAAACAATCTTGAAAAAGAACAAAGCTGGAGGATCCACAATTCCCAACTTCAAAGCTTACTAAAAAGCTACAGTAGTCAAAACAGTGTGGTACTGACATAAAGACATATAGACCAGTGATAGAATAAATCCTCACTTATTTGGTCAAATGATTTTCAACAGGGTGCCAAGACCATTCAGTGGATAAAAGGACAGTCTTTTCAACCTATGGTGTTTTAAAAACTAGAGATCTACATGCAAAGAAATTTTGGACCCTTTCTGTACACCATATACAAAAATAAACTCAAAATGGATCAAAGACCGAAACATAAGAGCTAAAGCTACAAAACTCTTAGAAAAAATATAAGGGAAAAGCTTCATGACATTGGATTTGGCAATGATTTCTTGAGTATGACATTAAAAGCATCAGCAATAACGGAAAAAAGGTAAGTTTAACTTAACCAAGATTAAAATTTTTTTGTGCAATGCATACTATCATGAATATATTCAACATTACTGAACTGTACACTTAAAAATAGTTAAGATGGTAAATGTTATATGTTCTTTACCACTATTTTAAAAAATCTAAATCTGATAGGGAAAAAAGGGACACTATCAACAGAGTAAAAAGACAATCCACAGATTAGAAGAAAATATTTGCAAACCATATATCTGATGGGATTGATATCCAGAACATATAAAAAATTCCTACATATCAACAACAACAACAAAATAAACAAGCTTATGCAAAATAGGCAAAGAACTTAAATAGCCATTTCTCCAAAGAAAATATACATATGGCCAATAAGCACATGAAAAGATATTCAATATCACTAATCATTAGGGAAATGCAAATCAAAACTACAATAATATGTCACTTTACATGCATTAGGATGGCTACTCTCCAAAAAACACAAAACCCAGAAAATAAGTGTTGGCAAGGATGTAGAGACACTGGAACCCTTGTGCATTATTGATGGGAATGTACAATGGGAAACAGAGTGGTTCCTCAAAATATTAAAAACAGAATATATGATCCAGCAATTCTACTACTGGGTATACACCAAAAAGAAAGAAGAGTGGGGTCTCAGAGATATTTATACATCCATGTTCACAGCAGCATTATTTACAATAGCCAGAATATGGAAGCAGCCCAAGTGTTCACCAAAAATAAATGGATAAGCAAAATGTGGTATATACATAAAATGGGCCTGGATGTGGTGGCTCATGCCTGTAATCCCAGCACTTTAGGAGGCCAAGGTGGGAAGACTGCTTGAGGCCAGGAGTTCAAGACCAGCCTGAGCAACATAGCCAGACCCCATCTCTACAAAAACTAAATTAGCTGGGTGTGGCGGCACACTCCTGGATCACCTGAGCCCAGGAGGTTGAGGCTGCAGTGAGACATGATTGTGCCACTGCACTCCAGCCTGGGCAACAGCACAAGACCCTGCTTCAAAAAATAAATACATAGAACAGAATATTATTTGGACTTAAAAAGGAAGAAAATTCTAACATATGCTATGATGCAGATGAACTTTAAGGACATTATGCTAAGTGAAATAAGCCAGTCACAAAAAGACAAATACCATATGGTTCCAAGACAGAAAGTAGAACAGTGGTTGCAAGTACAGGGAGGAGAGGTGAATGGGGGGCATTATTGTTTAATGAGTATAGAGAGTTCTCAAGATCAAAGACGGTGATGGTTGTACAACAATATGAATGTGTTTAATGCCAATGAACAGTACACTTCTATAATGGTAAATTTTATGTTATGTATATTTTACCATAAAAACAAACAAAAAACACTATGCAAAAAGGCTGCAGATTTTGGCTTATCAAATGGGTCAACGAGTTCCAATCACTGAGACAGGGCCAAATGTGGAAAGAACAGCTTTGGCTAGGAAAATTAAGTTTTGGAGGTGTGTTAAGCTTGATGCTAACTAGACAACCAGATGCAGACGTCAAATAGGCAGTCTATTAACTAAATTTGGAGTTCCAGAGAAAAAGTCAAGAATAGCAATGCAGATTTGGATAAAATACAGATACAAGCACTTAATTTGGGGGTTATGAGTATAGGGATGATATTTAAAACCATAGGACAGGATGAGATTCCCTTGGAACACTCCAACATTCAGAGTTAAAGCATAGGGTGAGAAATCAACAATGAACAGAAGTGGGCAGTGACATAAAGTAGGTGGTTTTGTTGTTGTTGTTTCGAGGCAGGGTCTCGCTCTGTTTCCCAGGCAGGAGCGCAGTGGCATAATCACAGCTCACTGCTGCCTTGACCCCTGGGCCCAAGCGATCCTCCCACCTCAGCCTCCTGAGTAGCTGAGACCACAGGCCGTGCCCCACCATGCCCAGCTAATTTTCTCTATGTTTTATAGAGACAGGGTCTCCCTATGTTGCTTAGGTTGGTCTCAAACTCCTGGACTCGGGCTATCCTCCAGCCTCAGCTGGGATTACAGGCATGAGCCACCATGCCCAGCCAAAAAAGGTGTTTTTAAAAAAAAAAAAAAAATGCCCAGACTTAGGCCCTGTAAACATGGTACCTAAGAGGTAGAGGGCAAATATGTATTTTTTAAAACTCCCTAGGCTACAGCGTTCAATAGTCTGACTGTAAGAGAAGTGAGGGGATCAACTGTCCAGTAGCAGTGGGAATGGGAATGGGATAAAGAATTTTGAGATATGTACTTAAAAGGCACCACTGCCAGGACTTGGTGACTGACTAGATGTGGGATGGAAAAGGAGAGGAAAATAAATGACATTGGTTTCCTTCTTGGGAGACTGGGAGAGTATTGCTGCCATTAATAGCTAATATATGATAGAAAGGTAGAAACAAGGGTTTTGGTGGTACTGGTGATCGTGGTAGTGTGTGTGTATGTTTAGGAAGGAGGACTAAAAAAGATAATTAGGGCTGTCACAACAGCCAACGCTAATTAGGAACTTACTTGTCAGTGCTTTATATCTATTTTTGGGAGCCAGGCATCCCTCTGCAAGAACATTGTCATCAAAGATCACAATCCCACTTTGAAAATGAAAAAACGGAAGTTTGCCAGGCGCAGAGGCTCACACCTGTAATCCCAACACTTTGGGAGGCCAAGGCAGGCGGATCACTTGAGCTCAGGAGTTTGAGACCACCCTGGCCAACATGGTGAAACCCTGTCTCTACTAAAAAAATACAAAAATTAGCCGGGCATGGTGGCTTGCGCCTGTAGTCCCAGCTACTCAGGAGGCTGAGGCAGGAGAATTGCTGGAACCTGGGAGGCGGAAGCTGCAGTGAGCCGAGATCACACCACTGCACTCCAGCTTGGGAGACAGAATGACACTCCATCTTAAAAAACAAAAAGAAAATAAAAAATAAAGCCCCAAATTAACAGCTAGTAAAAGCACAGAAGAGCCTCAAGTCTGGATTTGACTGACTCCAGCCAAAGTTTGAGGTACCCATGGCATCCTAGTTAAGGATGTGGAAGTCAATAATGCAGCTGAAGTCTCAGGAGGGATAGGATCACCGAGAAAGAGAATATATAGATTGGGAAATTATTATTCATATACTTGGCTAATTCTTGTAATGGTATAATGAGACCTTTTCCTCACCCAGAAAATTAAGATAATACTTAATCTATAGATAGTAACCACTGAGGGCAAGGACCTCATCACAGTTTTTGTATTCCTAGAGTTACAATGCCTGGTACAAAATGACCCCTCAACAAAAGTTTGCTAAAGATTTAAAAATGAAACAAAAGTCAATATACTGGCCATAGTTAGAAAAATCCTACACGATAGAAGAAATATTTCCTGATCAACCTACAGAATAGTTTTTATTGTCTGTGTAGCATGCTACAAATGCACTGTTTCTTTCTGGACCACAATAATATCTGTTTTATGAATTGCTCTGCCATAAGTAGTAGATATAGGAGATGGAATTCAGTGAGACAGGTGCTCTGATACACTGCTGGGGACAGATAAGTATTTTCTGGAAGGCAATTTGATAAAATATATCAAGAGCGTTAAAGCCCTAACTCAGTAATCTTACTTAGGAATTTATCCAAGAAAACAATAAGAGATGTGGCCAAAAATTTAGGTTGGAAGTAATAAAAAATATCCAGTAATAGGAAAATAATTAAATATATCATCATACAGCCATAGGGTAGAATATTATGTTGCTCTTAAATCAAGTTTTTGAACACTTAAGGATACTAGGAAATGCTTTTGATAAGTGAAATGAAAAAAAGGTATAAACTATACCTAGTATGACCACAATTTTGTATTTACATGTATGTGTAGCTATATATATCTGTATTTATTATTACCTAGAAAAAAGTGGACGGGTGTCGTGGCTCATGCCTGTAATCCCAGCACTTTCAGAGGCCGAGGTGGGTAGATCACTCGAGGCCAGGTGTTTGAGATCAGCCGGGCCCACAAGGCAAAACCCCCATCTCTACTAAAAATACAAAAATTAGCCAGGCATGGTGGCGCATGGCTGTAGTCCCAGCTACTCAGGTGGCTGAGGCATGAGAATCACTTGAACCTGGGAGGCAGAGGTTACAGTGAGCCAAGATCATACCACTGCAAGAGACCCTGTCTCGAAAAAAGAAAAAAGATTAGAATATACCACAAAATGCTAATAAGAGTCTCTTTGGGTAGAAAGGTTACAGAAGATCTTGGTTTGCTTCATTATGTTTTTCAGTATTTCTAAAATTTCTGCAAAAAGCACATTTTCATTTTTCTTTTTTTTTAATAAAAAAAAATTTCTTTTTAGAGATTGGGTCTCACTATGTTGCTCAGAGTGGAATGCAGTGGCTATTCACAGGCATAATCATAGTGCACCGCAGCCTTAAACTTCTGGCCTCGAGCAATCCTCCCACCTTATCCTCCCAAGTAGCTGGGACTACAGGTGTGTACTGCTGCGTGAGGCTTTTCAGATTTTCATCTTAAAACTTGAAAAAGACATGATAAAAGCAAAGTAGCATTCACCTTCTTTCTTTTTCTAGAAGGATTCCTTGTAGGGTCAGGCTTCTCAAACTCTGCTGACTTTGCCTCTTCCTTTTCCTCTTCCTCATCAGGTATCAGAGAGTATTTGGTCCCACCTGGTTGCATGAAACAATCTTTTGCAAAGTGGCCTGCAGAAGAGAAGTAGAAAAGGTATAGAAGAAGGAAGTAGTCTCTCTTCTCAGCAAGTGAATCTTCCCCCAAGTCTCCTGAAATGGGCTAGCTGGCTCAGGAAATATTGTTGAGTTCATTCAAAGCAGCTGTTTGATTCAGGGTGACTTTCTACCACCTCAACATGACACTGCTCACTCAACCACAGCCAGACTAGCAGCTGGTCTCAGGGCTGTGGGGAACACTGGTACTGTTCTCAAAATGGCGAAGGATATGAGGATGCAGGTTTTTACTGCCCTCCATTAGCAATGGGGCTTATTAATTTTTTAACATCTATTTTGGAACATATTCCTGACAATCAAAGACTGCTCCAGAGAACAGGATGTTTAGCAGAAGGAGCTGAGTAGCAGGCCAAGCCCTAAAGGAAGACAGCTTGTAGGCAGCTGGTAGCAAGTGGGCACTCACATCTAAGCTAACACACACAGAAATAGGCACAGTTACCTAGGGGCACTGAACATTTACAGACTGTCAGGTCTGGCAAGCACCTTAGAGATCATCAAATCCATCCTACATTTGTAGAAGATGAAAGCCCAGATTTGAGAAGTAGCTCAAGGTCATATAGACAGAAGCAGAGTTCAAACTTATCCTGGGTCTCATGCCTCCCTGCCCTGTGCTTTCTGCTGCACCAAAACCAACTACCTTTGACCTGACCTTTACTAACTGGGACAAATTCCACCTCTCATTATTCTTCTCTTCTTTATGTAATGCCTGTTGGACACGGTTAAGGTTAAAAGACCCCCACCTTCACTGAGCCTATATAGTGGTATTGAGGGGCCCTTTAACAGATGCTATGCTCTACACTGCTAGTTGTGTCTGAGTTTGTGGTAGATCCTGTCTTAGGGGCACAGAAGAATTGTATGAGATAATCAAAAAGCTACGTGTGGGCTGCGCACAGTGGCTTATGCCTGTAATCTCAGTACTTTGGGAGGCTGAGGCAGGAGGATCACTGGAGCCCAGGGAGACCAGCCTGGGCAACACAGGGAAACCCTGTCTCTACAAAAAATTTTTAAAAATTAGCTGGACATGGTGGTACACACCTGTGGTCCAAGCTACTCAGGAGGCTGAGGTAGGACTGCTTGAGCCCAGGAGGTCAAAGATGCAGTGAGCCATGATCATACCACTACACTCCAGCTTGGGTGACCCTATCTTAAAAAAAAAAAAAAGAAAAAAGCTATCTGTAAAGTACTCTGTACCTCTGGGTCCAGCAGCTGGGTGGCACCTGGCAGGGAAATATAGCAGAGTTTTCCAAATACCTGGAATGTTCCCACAGTTTTCCTGAGGAGGTATTCTTTCTCTCAATTTTATTTTTTCCTTCTCCCCTCTATACTAATGATAAATAGGGGCTTAAAACCCCACAACTTCAACCAGGGCGCAAATCTGCTACCAGTTATTGTAGAAAAATCAACACAGTAGGGTACATGGAAGACTAGGGAGAAGGGGTGACAATTGAGGTCACGCTGAAAATGAGAAGCTGGCAATCTCTCTCATTATAGCTCCAACTAGGGATCAGGCTGAAAGACCTTTTAATATTTGAGTAAGAGTAGAGGAAACCTGAGGAAACAGAGCTAAAAAGAAGTGACTATCCTGTATTCTTTATTCAATATCCTGTAAAAGGATATTGTATTCAGAACTCTGACATTAAAAAGATAAAGATGAGAGTCTGACTTGGATCTTTAAGTTATATATTTCTAAGTTGCTTAATTTTTGCAGAATCATCATCCTTGGAGATAAAATTATTGAGTGTTAATCATAATCCAACACTCTTACCCCTCCTGGCATAGTTCATGGGGGTCTTGCCCAGACAAGGCATACGCTGTGAGTGGGGTGGGAGGAGTGGTGGTAGTGGTATAGTATCTGGTAGGGCCAGCACTCAGAAAAGAAAACAGAAAATGTATCACCCCATGAACTCTGATGTGAGTCTGGTGGAAAAAAAAGCAAAGGCCATCACTTGGCTAAAAAACAGGGTAAACTAAACTCACACTGGGCTGCCTCCTTCTTCCAGAAAAGGGTCCATCCACAAGGAGAGAAACGTGGAAAGGGCAGAGGCTTCACCCTACCTTTACAGCCACACTTCTTGCAGGTTGTGTTCAAGACAGCCTCAAGGGTGATCTTCTGCCCAGTGTAATCCTGGAAGGATCGCCTCCGCCTCTCTTCTTGCCTATAATGAAAAAGATACTGACTGCCGGCCCCCTTAAGAGATACGGCCAGAGATACTACAAGGTAAGGTTGTATGTTGGTTTTTTGTTTTTGGCAGGGAAAGGGGAGAAAGAAAGAAAGTTTCTGGCAGAATGAGACAGGCAGTAAATGCAATGATGTGAAACAGCCCTAAATTAACAATTACGAATGAGACTAACCTTAATCTCACTAATGCACAGAGGATGAAAATATATAATTACTCACCATGCTAAACACCCTACAACCCTTACCAGGTCACTCATAGGTTTAAAAGACCTTCAAAGGCTTTCTAGAAAATCAGCTCCAAATTCTTTACCTTGGCATTCAAGGCCTTTCACAGTCTGTCTCTAAACTACTTTTCCAGCCTCATCTTTACTCACACAATATGCTCTGGCCAAAGAAGTCTATTTTCTCTTATCCATGTGGCTCAGTGCTTTTGCTCAGACAGTTCTCCCCCTCTCTGAAATGCTCTGTTTCCCCCACTTGACTCTCACCTCACCACTTCACTATACCTAGACATTTCACGGCTCAGTTCAGTTACTAGCTCTCCTTCTATCAAGTCTTTTCCTCTGAGCCCCTCAGACAGAATTAATCTCTTTGTTGCATTTCTCACAGCCTTTTAAAAAATTTTTAAACTTCTTACCAAAATATAATATATATGTTGATATGATTTGGCTCTGTGTTCCTCCACACACAAAAATCTCATGTTACATTGTAATTCCCAGTGTTGGGGGAGGGACCTTGTGGGAGGTGATTGGATAATGGGGTCAGATTTCCCCCATGTGATAGTGAGGGAGTTCTCATGAGATCTGATGGTTTAAAAGCGTGTGGCACTTTCCCCTTTGCTCTCTCTCTCTCTCTCTCCTGCCACCATATGAAGATATGCTTGCTTCCCCTTCACCCTTCAGCCATGACTGTAAGTTTCCTGAGGCCTCCCCAGCCATGCCTCCTATACAGGCAGTAGAACTATAAGTCAATTAAACCTCTTTTCTTTAAAAATTACCCAGTCTCAGGTAGTTCTTTATAGCAGTGTGAGAACAAACTAATATATATACATATAAATGTCTATCATAAGTATACAGCTCACTTGATTTTTCACAATTTGAACATACCAAAGTAACCAGTACTCAGATCAAAAAACACAACATTAAGGCCGGGCATGGTGGCTTATGCCTGTAATCCCAGCACTTTGGGAGGCCGAGGCGGGTGGATCATAAGCTCAGGAGATCGACACCATCCTGGCTAACACGGTGAAACCCTGTCTCTACTAAAAATACAAAAAATTAGCTGGGCGAGGTGGTGGGTGCCTGTAGTCCCAGCTACTCAGGAGGCTGAGGCAGGAGAATGGCGTGAACCCGGGAAGCAGAACTTGTAGTGGGCCGAGATTGCGCCACTGCACTCCAGCCTGGGCGACAGAGCAAGACTCTGTCTCAAAACAAACAAACAAACAAAAAAACAGAACATTGCCAGCATCTCAGAAGCCCATCTCATGCTCCCTTCTAGTCACCTGCCTCCCCCAAGGGTAATCACAATTCTAATTTCTAACAGTACAGATTCCTTTTACTTAAAAAAAGAAAAAAAAAAAATTAGCCAGGCATGGTGGCTTGTGTTTGTAGTCCCAGCAACTCGAGAGGCTGAGGCAGGAGGATCACTTGAGCCTGCAAGATTGAGGTTGCAGTGAGCGAATTGCACCACTGTACTCCAGCCTGAGCGACAGAGCAAGATCCTGTCTCCAAAACAAACAAACAACAACAACAAAAAAAACCCATAACATAGGCAGAAACTTGAGGACATAACTCAAGGAACTCACAAACATGGTTTTCACTTTCACATATCTATTTGTAGAGATGAGTTTCAAGTGGCTGTGAGTTGCAGCTTACGCGACCCCCATGACAATCAATTCCAATACTCTGTGGCTTCTAACAGACGACAAACCAAATCATACTTCCCACTTAACACTCAATTCAACAAATGTGTCAGTCACCCACGTCTCTCTTTTTGTCCTCATTGCCATCATTCTAGTTTAGGCTCCCATCATGTTTCATCTAGAGTAATAACTCCCTCACTGGTCTCCCTGCCTTCAGTTTTCTTCCTCCAATCCATCCCAGCACAGATTCTGAGATTAATCTCATTTTTTCAGTACAGCTAGTAAGTGGATAACGCCAGTGCTAATACTAGTGATAGTAATAATTATGTATACCAAAATGAACAAAATATGATTCTTTTCTGGAATGAACTAATAGTCTGGCAATGGAGGGAGACATACAAATGAATAATTTTAACACAGTTAAGTCATATGTGCTTTTTCTAAAGACTACCCTACGGGCCAGGAGTTGTGGCTCACAACTATAATCTCTCAGCACTTTGGAAGGCCAAGGCGGGAGCATCACTTGAGACCAGGAGTTCAAGGTCAGCCTGGGCAACACAGCAAGACGTCACCTCTACAAAAAATTTAAAAACTAGGCCAGGCATGGTGGCTCACGTCTGTAATCCTAGCACTTTGGGAGGCCAAGACAGGCAGATCACCCGAAGGCAGCAGTTCAAGACCAACCTGACCAACATAGAGAAACCCCGTCTCTACTAAAAACACAAAAATTAGCCGAGCATAGTGGTACATGCCTGTAATCCCAGCTACTCAGGAGGCTGAGGCAGGAGAATTGCTTGAACCCAGGAAGTGGAGGTTGCAGTGAGCCAAGATCCTGCCACTGCCTCCAGTCTGGGCAACAAGAGTGAAACTCTTGTCTCAAAAAAAAAAAAAAAAATTAGTGGGGCATGCTGGCATGGACCTATAGTCTTGGCTACTTGGGAGGCTGAGGGAGGAGGATCACTTGAGCCCAGGAATTTGAGGTTGCAGTGAGCTATGATCACTACACTCCAGCCTGAGAGACAAAGACCCTGTCTCAAGAAAAAAAAAAAAATTATATACTACACTCAATTCTGATCTTGATCATAATAAAAAAGAAAAAGACTATACTTTGCGGGCTACACCTAACTGGAAACTGCTTTTAGCCCCTTTCCGTTTACAGAGTCACTTATTAGATTATCTCGTTAACACTTTGGGACCTGAGGGGATGAATATAAGAGTTAGATTTTTATGGAAAATGAAAGGTGGCTGACAAACTATGGATGGCTGAAGACAGGATGAGAATACTGCGCATAACAGGGCAAGGCCAGACAATGGGATTCCTGGGGAGGTTAATCTGACGAGAAGCCTCTCTGTCCAAAGGCTTTTTAAAAAAAATTCATGGGCTGGGTGCAGTGGCTCACACCTGTAATCCCAGCACTTTGGGAGGCCAAGGCAGGCAGATCACTTGAGGCCAGGAGTTCAAGACCTGCCTGGCCAACATGGTGAAACCCCGTCTCTACTAAAAATACAAAAATTAGCCGGGTGCAGTGGTGGGCGCCTGTAATCCCAGCTACTCAGGAGGCTGAGGCAGGAGAATTGCTTGAACCTGGGAGGCGGAGATCATGCCACTGCACTCCAGCCAGGGTGACAGAGCAAGAGTCCATCTCAAAAAATAAATAAATAAAAATTCATATTCTTTAACTGATATTCACGGCTCTCCACAATCTGACCCTAAATTATCTTTCAAGCCTTCCATTCTAGTACTTGACCATATCCTCTTCTTTCCTTAAACAAGGTTCCCAAATGTACTATGTGCTTTCCTGCCTCATTCCTTTCCTCAAACCATTTCTTTTGCCTGAAATACCATTCCTTCCCCTGCTGTCTGACAAGATCTTATCTGTTCTTCAAAACCTAACTCAAATACCACCTATTCTCTGACCATCAAAGCCCGAAGTAAACTCTTCCTCTTCAAGTGAATTCCTAGAACCCTTTCTTTAAACAGGGAGTCCTTAACCCCCAGGCCACAGACTGCTACTGGTCCATGGCCTGTTAGGAACCAAGCTGCACAGCAGGAGGTGAGCAGCAGGTGAAGGAGCATTACCACCCGAGCTCCGCCTCCTATCAGATCAGCAGCAGCATTAGAATCTCATAGGAGTGCAAACCCTATTGTGACCTGCACATGTGAGGGATCTAGGTTGCACACCCTCTATGAGAATTTAATGCCTGATGATCTAAGGTGGAACAGTTTCATCCCAAAACCATTCCAGCCCCCTATCCATGGAAAAATTGGTCTTCCACAAAAGTAGTCCTTGGTGACAAAAAGGTCGGGGACCACTGCTTTAAACTACTCTTTTTGTATTTATTACAAGTTGCCTTATATTTGTTGAACAAATTAGTAAATGAAAGTACTAACTAGGGCTGAGCGGTAGTGGCTCATGCCTGTAATCCCAGCACTTTGGGAGGCTGAGGCGGGGATCACTTGAGGTCAGGAGTCTGACACCTGCCTGGTCAACATGGTGAAACCCCATCTCTACTAAAAATACAAAAATTAGCCAGGCATGGTGGCCTACACCTGTAATCCCAGCTACTCGGGAGGCTGAGGAATGAGAATCACTTGAACCCAGGAGGCAGAGGTTGCAGTGAGCCAAGGTTGTACCACTACACTCCAGCCTGGGTAACAGAGTGAGACTCCATCTCAAAAAAACTAAATGAATACTATGAATGCTATACATCAGGCACGATGGCAGACAAGTCATGGTCTCTGTTTTTGTAGGTCTTACACACACATTCTTTCAAAAGCAAAGGTGTGGTTCTGTACACCATAGTATGAGGAAAAAAGAAAAGGTGCTATAATCTCAGATATTAGAGGAAAAAACAAAGTGGCATTTAAAACAATAAGTAGCTACATATATGTCTACCATAGACTAGACATGAAGCTGGCTCCTTACAAATAAGATTTTACTTAAATCACTCAAGCATTCCTTAGATATATGTTACTGTCTCCTTTTTATAGTAAACAAGCTAAGATTCAGATAGACTAAGTAATCTGCTCAAAGTCATATATTAGTTTGGAGCAGATCTAGTACTCTTTCTGTTTCAAGTCTAGCTCTAAATCCTCTAATCATTCCATTATGCCATGCTTCTTTCCTGGATGCAGCTATAGACATAATTTACAACAAAAGTTACTCTTTCAGCCACTTGATTATTACTAAAAATAGTTCTACACAGAGACAGCCCAAAACCAGGGAGCCCTTTCCCTTCCCTACCCATTTTCTGAGAAACAGGGTTAGCTCTTTTATCTTACATGTTTTATATTTTATCACTGTAAGGGTGGCTTTGGGAAATTTCACTACTTTTTAATGAGTCCATATAGTGTCGGATTCTTTGGAGCAGAAGCAATTTATTACAATGCAATCATCAGAATTTTTTCTTTTGTCTTTTCCAAACACTAACTTGAACCACAGCCAGATTTCAACACTTCTGCACTCTGAGTTATAAAAGATTTCTACTATTACTGACAGTATTTTGTTAATAATCAGCCTTACAAACATGTTAATATTTAGAGACTAAACTACAGAAATATGAAAAGTTCTGTAAGTCACATGCAAGAGTGAGAAGCATTATGTGGTGAAAAGGGCATTAGCTTTAAGGTCAGAGAGACCGAGTTTTGAGTCCCTGATAATTTGCTATGTAATCACAGGTAAGTTACTTATCACCAGGCACCAAGTTATAAAGCAGGAATATAAGGTAAAATGGAGATAACGTCCACTTTGCAGGTTGTTATGTACACAAGAATGTACATAAAATGCCTGGCACTGCAGTACGTATTCAATATCATTTCCCTTACTTCCAGATAAAATTCCTTCAAATTCAAAGTGATTTTGCTCAGAACTGTAAACATAAGGCTTTCCAAACTTTTCACCAATAAGATCCCACTCAAATAACATTCTATCATCTTTCTTGTCTTTTAAATTCATCAATGACATAATTGTCATTGAGCGTACCTAATTAACATAAGACAAACAATGTGATATTTTATCATCAAAAGCAACAAAATAACAGCATGGTTAACCTGAGGATACACATACGATTTTGGATGGCTTTCTAAAACACTAAAAACAGTTAATAATCCCTCCAAGGGCAGGGCGCGGTGGCTCACGCCTGTAATCCCAGCACTTTGGGAAGCCGAGACGGGCAGATCACCTGAGGTCGGGAGTTCAAGACCAGCCCGACCAACATAGAGAAACCCCATCTCTACTAAAAATACAAAATTAGCCGGGTGTGGTGGCACATGCCTGTAATCCCAGCTACTGTGGAGGCTGAGGCACGAGAATCACTTGAGCCTGGGAGGCAGAGGTTCTGGTGAGCCGAGATTGTGCCATTGCACTCCGGGCTGGGCAATAAGAGCGAAACTTGTCTCAAAAAAAAAAAAAACCCTCCAAGATCCCCCTTTAAGGGACTTTAGGGATCCAAGAACCTCCAATGAGAAATTTAAGAAAGAAGCCTGGGCATGGTGGCTCACACTTGTAATCCCAGCACTTTGGAGACCAAGGTGGGAGGATCGCTTGAGCCTAGGTGTCCAAGAACAACCTGGGCAACATAGGGAGACCCTGTCTCTACAAAATAAAAATTAGGTGTGGTGGCGCGTGCCTGTAGTCCCAGCTACTCGGTAGGCTGAGGTGGGGGGATAGCTTGGGCTTGGGAGGTCAAGACTGCGGTAAGCCGTGATTATGGCACTGCACTCCAACCTGGGCGACCTCCGTCTCAAAAAAAAAGAAAGAAATCCAAGGAAGACTTGAGACAGACAGAAAATTCCTTGTATTGCCAGATGTTGTCCTACACAGATAATTTCCCATTCCTAAATGAAAGGTCAGAAGAGCCAATGAAAGTAAGATGTTGTTTTCAGAGCACAGTGTATCCCAAGATGTGGGAGTCTAAACCCCGCTGGAGTTGCTCCTGGATTACTCTACCCTTCCACGTGGTCTCTATGTGGAAGAGACCCATGTAACCCCACTGCATGGATCACTGGGAGAGAGGTAAAGAATAGTTCTTCATGAATGCTTATTAGCTAACTGGTTAAAGGGCAGAAACAGAAAGAGATTAAGGGAAAGGAAACAAAACCATTGATGGAGCACTCCAATGCCAGGAGCTTGGTACGTTAACATTTCATCTTAGAACTCTATGCAGCAAGGTGTTAACTATTTTTATTTTATTACTTTATTTTATTTTTTGAGACCGAGTCTCACTCTGTCATCCAGGCTGGAGTGCAGTGGCATGATCTCAGCTCACTGCAACCTCTGCCTCCCGGGTTCAAGAGATTCTAGTGCATGACTCAGTCTCCCAAGTAGCTGGGACTAGAGGCACGCGCTACCACACCCAGCAAATTTCTAATTTTGTATTTTTAGTAGAGACGGGGTTTCGTCATGTTGGCCAGGCTGGTCTCAAACTCCTGACCTCTTAGGTGATCCGCCCGCCTCAGCTTCCCAAAGTGTTGGGATTACAGGCGTGAGCCACCATGCCTGGTCTAACTTCATTTTACATTTCTAAAAACCAAAGATTGCAAAGGTTACATAACTCATCAATATCACAAAGTCCATAAATGGTAGTTACCAGTTCAGTCTGATTTACTAAAGCATTTTATGCTTTGGGAGGCAGAAGAATTTTCACCTTCCCAAACCTTTTACTTACTCAATGATAACGTTGTTGGGATCAAGGTCTTTCCCAGTCCCTTGATTGACAACTTTCATGGAGAGGGATACTTTTATCCTATCATTTTTCATCTGAAAGAGACCAAAAAAAGTCACCAAAAACTTTAAATACATCATTTAGATGGCCAGTCTAAAATTAAGAGTCAACGTTTTCATCATAACATTGAGCTTCTTTAATGGACCAGGTGCTGTGCTAGGAACATTGCGGATACAAATAGCCTAAGGTAGACCCTGTGGCAGAAGAATTTTAGGAAACAGTCTTAATCTCATTACTGTCCCTCTGAGGGAAAGACAAAAATGGTAGCTCAAAAAATCCATGGCTTGTGGAAGTAACCAGGCAGAAAATAAAAGCTGTTCTTCCAGGTAAGTTCAGCATAGTGATTTGTTCAGATATCCCTGAGTCCAGAATAGGTTTTTGAACACTTCAGGAGACTAGATCTCCTTCTGGACTTGGTCTAGAGCTTCTTTAAGCATGAAGACATTTGTCACATTGGTCTTCTTTTGCTTCCCGCAGCACATGAAGCATTTCTTCACTTCAGGGTCTTTGCATCAGTTATTCTCTCTGCCTGGAATGCTCCTATCC